>NC_134701.1:101344701-102010951 GCF_043290135.1 Rhipicephalus microplus
GGCATTCCTTCTCGGTTGCAGAATAGTTTTTCTCCACTGGGGATAACGTTCTGCTCGCATAAGTGATCACGCGCTCTACGCCATTATGCCATTGAACTAATACCGCTCCTAGTCCAACGTTGCTGGCGTCAGTGTGTAATTCCGTGTCAGCGCTTTCGTCAAAATGACCCAGTACAGGCGGAGCCTGGAGGAGGTTTCGGAGCCTGTCGAACGCATGACACTGATCGGGACTCCATACAAATGAGACACCGTCTTTTGTAAGCTTGTTGAGGGGTTCAGCAATCTTCGAAAAGTTTTTGACAAAGCGCCTGTAATACGCACAGAGCCCCAGAAATCGGCGCAGGTCGCGCTTATTTGTGGGCACGGGAAAGGCGGCAACAGCACGGGTTTTCTCCGGATCTGGGCGGATGCCGGCATGGCTCACAACGTGACCAAGGAACTTCAGTTCTTCATATCCAATGTGACATTTCTCGGGTTTGAGAGAAAGCCCCACTGTTCTGATTGCCTGAAGTACTGCCTGAAGGCGTTGGACGTGTTGTTCAAACGTGTCTGCAAAGACCACGACGTCATCAAGGTAAACAAGACATGATTGCCATTTGAGCCCTGTGAGAACCGTATCCATCATTCTTTGGAAAGTAGCTGGCGCTGAGCATAGACCGAAAGGCAACACTTTAAACTCGTACAGGCCGTCGGGAGTAATAAACGCCGTCTTTTCGTGGTCGCGCTCATCCACTGCGATTTGCCAGTAGCCGCTACGTAAATCCATGGAAGAAAAATATTTAGCGTTGCGTATACGGTCCAACGAGTCATCTATCCGGGGTAGAGGATAAACGTCCTTTTTGGTGACCTTGTTCAGTTTACGGTAATCAACGCAAAAACGCAACGTACCGTCCTTCTTCTTTACTAGCACAACTGGCGAAGCCCAGGGACTGGTTGATGGCTGGATGACGTTGTCCTGAAGCATCTGCTGGACTTGGTCACGTATAGCGTCTTGTTCTTTTTGTGACACCCTATAGGCGTGTTGTCGGATGGGTCTCTCGGTGGGTTCCGTGATGATACGGTGCTGAGCAAGTGGTGTCTGTTTAACCCTTGACGTAGTGGCAAAGTAGTCTTGAAATGAGCCGAGTAAACCCAAAAGGCTTTCTCGTTGAGACGAAGGTAGTCTCTCGTTTACGTCGAGAGTGCTCGTGAACGCCTCGTCAGGGTGGCCATTCGATGAAAATAAAGCTAACGTGGGCGAACCATCGGCATCGGGAAGTTCTTCACAATATGCAATGGCAGTGTGTCTCGTTAGGTGGCGATATTCGTCGCTGAAGTTCGTGACCAGCAGGTGAACATGCCTATTGTTAGGCTGAATGATTCCTCGGGCAACACAGATTTGCCGTGAAATAAGGAGAGACAAATTGGCATCTGCAATTACGGCGTCAGACATGTCCTGTCCCAATTCTACTTCGACAAAGAGGCTGCTTCGAGGTGGGAGAGTCAGAGAATCGTCGGTAACACGAAGTGCTCTTTTCCGGAGTTGTGTACTGTCAGTTGCAGCGCAAAAAGGATCCTCGAACGACACAAGTAATTCACGGAGGTGGATGACGGCGCCGTATTCACGAAGGAAGTCCATTCCTAGAATGACTGGCCGAGAGCACACGCGCAATACGAGGAAAGAGCCTGCAAATGTCGACGTACGTATACGAATGCGTGCCGTGCACATACCGGTAGGCATCACCAGATGGCCCCCTGCCGTGCGCAACTGAGGTCCTTGCCAAGGCGTCGTAACCTTCTTCAGTTCAGATGCCAGTGTTGCGCTCATTACGGAATAGTCGGCACCGGTGTCGACGAGGGCGTTAACAGCATGATTGTCGACGAAGATGGCAATTTCGGCAGAAACAATCTTTTTGCTGTCGGAGAACACTGCGAAACTGGAATCGCCCTCGTCTGGTCGTTGCATCGAAGGAGGGTCTTTTACAGTTCGCCAGGCCGCGACTTCACCCCCAGAAGTCGCCGTTCCTAGTTTCCCCTGTGGGGACTTGGTGACCGGCTTCTGAAAGGAGCGGAAGACGATGAGGGCAAACTGGGTGACGTAGACCGGCGAGGCGATGGTGATCTCGACTGGTGATGCCGAATAGTCGAAGGAGTACGTTGGCCCGTGAGATAGGCTTCAATTTCGCGGGGGCGCTCACCGTAGCGCGGGCATCGAGCTTCAGGATGGAAGCCGCGGAGACCTAGTTGCCGGTATTGACAGTTCCTGTATACATGACCCGCTTCGCCGCAGTGATAGCAGAGCGGACGGTTATCCGAGGTGCGCCACGTGCTTGCCTTGCTACCACTTTGTCTTGAGGTAGACTGCAGATAGGTGGGTGTGTTCGGCAACCTTGAGCCGTGAGGCGGGCTCGAAGCAGTGGTGTGGAATGACTGCATAGCCTGGTACCTGGGCCGCATAGCAGGATCTGTAGCCGGTGGCGCAGGGGATCGCAATGCCGCTGCGTATGTCAGGACTGGCGCCTCGAGAATCGGTGGTGTGATTGGGGTCAGGGTGTGACGGCCTGCCGGACTTCTTGTCTGATTACATCCGCGAGGGCAGACACAGGTTGATGGGATCCCACCGCCTGAAGGTGTCGCAGTTCATCCCGAATAATACTTCGAATGAAGTCTGCGAGGGCCTGTCTCTCGCTGTCAGAGCCGATAGAGCATGCGGTGGCCGGGATCTGGCGTTCGTATTGTGATGACCGCTGCTGCAGCGTACGTTCCATTGTGTTCGCCTCACTGATGAACTGGGCGACTGTCGTTGGTGCATTGCGCACGAGCCCAGCGAAAAGCTGTTCTTTTACTACACGCATCAAATGCCTCACCTTCTTTTCCTCGGGCATGGCGGGGTCCGCGCGCTTGAAGAGCCGAAGCATGTCCTCGACAAACATGGATACTCGTTCGTTCGGCCGCTGGTTTCTTCAGGAGATGGCTTGTTCGGCCCTCTCCTTCCTCTCGGTGTTCTGAAAGGCGTCACGGAGCTGACGACTAAACTCTTGCCAGGTTGCAAAGGAGCTCTCGTGGTTCTCGTACCATGTCTTCGCAGAATCGTCCAAGTAGAAGTAAACTCTGTGCAGCTTGCGAACATCGTCCCATTCGTTGATACAGGCAACCCGATCAAAGTGGTCGAGCCAGTCATCAACATCCTCGAAGATATCTCCATGGAACGGCTTTGGTGCCTGTGGTGCATGAAAAACATGGGCGAGAAGAGAACCATGGGCATCGCTGGTTTGGACCGCCTGGCTTGGCATCGGAGTTGCCATCTTTCTGGGTGTCGATGTCAAGGGACCAAATTCAGGGGGTAACCCACGCAGGCGTTGGCTGCTTCTTGCTCTGGGAGATGTAGCTGTCTCCACTATGGCCGACACAGCCGAAGTACACGTACCCAGCACTTCCACCAGTAATGTCGCGAGCACAAACAAGATCTGCAGCCAGGAGTTCACCCAAACCGGAGCAACTAAAACGTTCTCTTCTTCTTGGTAGCCCAAAACAGGTATGAGCCACAGCGGCTCGTTCATCAATGGTGGCAATATATACCAGCGCTTCATCCCTCATTTATATGCGTCAGTGGTCAATGTGCTGTGTAATGAAGTACCACCGAACGATCCCACTGTTTCGCGCAACTTTCATCTTTCACTTCATGGATATGCCCGGATTTTTTTTCTTACGTGGCTCGTCTGCTTTTCCGTGAAGACCAGGTCAGCCCTGTCTCAGTTTGATGCCACCAATTACCTGAGGCTTCAGAAACATGATAGTAAGCAGTTGTCCTAATTTTTGTCTACAATTAGAATGATAATATTTATTTAACTTGTAAATAGCGAAGTCAGCATTTGTGTAGTGCTAAACATCATTAGAAAAATTAGTGTGCTTTTATGAGCATTATTTCTGTGTGTAATGACATAAATTGATTCGTTTTATTTACAATTTTAGTGAGTGTTGGACTTGTTAAAGCGATCCTAATGAGCGATGTGATAACACGAGACTACCTCATTTGTATTATGCTACTAAGGTGTGACAAGGTGTGGCTTAGCATGGCTTGGGATAGCATGCTTATTATGGTTTGGGTTGATTATAGCATTTGCTGACTTCATTAGCTTGGTACACAGCCTGGCCGGTTAGCTAACCAGCCGAGCGCACATGCTCGGAAAGCTACCAGAATATGAAGGCAACTAGAAGGCGCATGCCAGGCGAACTTCGTGTTGGTATTTACAGGCCGACCATGATGATTATTCACGTGACCCACGGGTATCAGCTTCAGCTTGCATGTTGTAAGCTGCTCTGTCCGAACTAATCTCAGCGGCCGTGTCACTGCTTATTGCAAACGGTACGGACTTAAGGCGTGCGACTTTAAAATTACTTTAAAAACCAGTGCCTCATAAAAATGTGGTTTCCGAAGCCTTCCGACACTTTCTCCAATGGGTGCACTGCTGCATTTCAGAGAACGACAAGCAAATGAAAGCAGATGCGTGTGGTTCGAATACACCACCCAACTTTGGCGAACAGCCTTGACGAGACGCTATGTTGTCGTAACTGGTGAAACGTCGCGCGCTCTGGAAGAAAGATTGTACCTTTTCGGGCTTCAGCTAGTTCATTATAGGTGTGTTGCTAAAGCTCGGACAGACAGAGAGTGTTGCCAAACTCGGGCCACCCTGTTTACTGCCCCCCTGTTTACTGAGCCACCCTGTTTACTTAGTGTTGCATTCACTCTTCGCTGTGAATATGACACGGATACAGAAACCAAGCAAGACACTTGGTAACAATCACTCTTGTTTTGTTTAAATCGGATGATCACGGTTGTTTTTTTCGTCTCATGTGTGCAGAAGGGTGAGGTATCCAACAAGCATCTCGAAACGCCAAACCACCTGTTCCGACAGCTGGTGAACAGTGGTATCTAGAAATACCATGGCTGCTACAAATGATGAAAAGTTAGGTTAGGAGCGAAGCATGTTTCTAGGCTTCTCGGTGTGTGATGTAGTCAAGGTATGTTATTTGATCGCGGTCCACCCTAAATGGCAAGAGGGAGGGCGTCCTCATGCAAGTAGAAAAAAACATCATCGAGAGGGGTCTTGCGTCGTCACGCATCGTATGAGGTACGTCACGAACTCATGCGGTGAGCATGTGTGACGTCGGCGTAAGACGTCGTCACGCTTTCTCGTGTCTTCACGCTCATAGACTGGTATGCGCTACAAACTATGGAATGCAATCATGGTCCATTATATACGGTTGTTTGCTGTGAATATTGGGTAAATGTCATCGCTCGACCCACAGTGCACTGAAAATAAGAACAATACTTATCCCAACAAAACCTGCCCTATAAAAGTTATACTGGGCACGTAGCAAAAATGAACAAGAAGAACGAAGCGCCCTAATGCAAGCGGCAATGTGATGCAATTTGGCAAAGACTTTATTAGAGGGGGGGCACCCTTTCGTACATGCACGGTTAAAGATTGGTATGCGCACTGGCTTTTCAAAAAATCATTCTCAAAACACAACATGCATCGCCCCTCACCAGGATGCACGTTTGTGCAGCTGAAACACTTAGCACTACATTGTGCATCCTTCCACGCTTTTTCTTAATCTATCGAAGGCTACTATGTGGGATGCACAGCTGTACTGCCAAGCCATTTTTCTTTAATCTCGCTTCCGCGTATTCTTCTATGGTCGATACCTACCGTTTGGAGAACTACTGCACGAGATGCAAACGAACAGAGCGCTAAAAACAGGTTCATTTTGACTCAGTAAGCTTTTAAATCTTGCTTCGCATTGTGTGCATTTAAACATTCAACCACAGGACCAGGTCACGTCATCTAACTGCTTTTCCAATAGACCCTAATATTCGTGAAGCGTCAATTGGGGATGCAGTGATGGCTATCTAAATTTCTCAATGCTGCATATGTATTCCGCCTATACAGTGGTCATGTCAGGTCAAGATCAGCTGCAGTTAAGCGCTATAGTGCACTGAAGGTGACTCATAGTTCATAATAATTAGGAAACAGAGTGAGTAGATCTGGGTAATTTCAATTCGAGAGTGTAAAGAATAATCAGTGCACCCTTAAGAAGTGATATAGAGCTAGTTGGTGAAGCGATATGTTTTAAGGTCCAAAATGTGTACGTTGAAGTATAAAGTAAAAACAACTAGTATAAAGTATGAACGGACAGACGCACAGATGGACGAATGCACGGACGGACAAATTGACAGATGTACGGACGGATAGATGAACGCGTGGGTGAATGTATGGATGGACAGGCGGAGGGCGCCGGTGATCTTTTATTGTGCCGTCAAATAGTTGATCTCCCATAAAGTGTGTTGTTTATACAAGCTATCATTCCTTGTTCGGCAAGCCATTCAGTTTTGGTTTTCATTTTGTGGGTTGTGATAAACACCAACTAAAGTGGCCGTAAGGAGATTCGCCTCCGAAATCCACCATTATGATGATGACATGTGAGGTTTAACGTCTCAAAACCATCATATTGTTATGACACACGCCGTCGTGGAGAGCTCAAACTTAAAGAACCAGTGGTTCTTTATGGTGCACTAAATCTGAGCACATTGGCCTACAACATTTCCGCCTCCATCAAAATTGCAGCAGCTGCAGCCGGCATTCGATCCCGCGACCTGCGTGTACACTGGAATCTGCCATCGGCTGCGTTCATCCAACAAATGCATAGACTAAATATCTTGGTCCTAGTCGGAATCAAACACCGCATTCTGCGGGGCAATAAATTATTCTACCACAGAGCCACATTAGGTCTCAGAACTGCTTTTCAAGTATACCACAACATTGTGAAGCGTTAATTGTGCTTGAAGTACTGGTGATCCAATCTTATAAGCAGTACATATGTACTCTTGTCATAAAGCCGTCACGTCGGATCAACGAAAATAGTAGTGAAGCGCCATACTGTGAAGCTAATTTGTCTAGCAGTGTCATGGGCCACCATCCTCGCTGGCACTAGCTCTACGCATCCATTTGTCTCTTCTGGTGTTGTGCTAATACTCATGTTGCCGTCAGCATCGTTACGCAACAGTAAAGGTCCTACTGTTTACCATATGACGGTGCCTACAGCATTTGTTCATATCTTCAGCATGATTTCATAATGTTTCTCTCAGTATGAAAATTGTAGCACAGTCATTTTACTTCCGCGTACTTCGAATAATATCGATTGCCTAGGTAAGTGGGATCTGCCAAACTTTCTTCAGTAATAGAATAAAAAATGGATTTTTTTGTTGTTGATCTAACTTATCATACACTGTTAAAAAAACTATATATCGTATCTCCGAAAGCTGACGGAGAGCATTCATTATGTCAACATTGTCACCATCAACACCATCCGTTTGGCTCATTCATTTGTTTTGTCTTCGTTCTGTTGTCATTTGCGAAAAATCCCTTACTTCTTTGCAAACTAGGCTGATGGCTTATGCTTCACCATGCGTGCGTTTCGTATCACCACCTCGCTGTATGTGTGAGGCAAGATAAAGGAGGCAGAGGAGGTTCATGGAAAGAGGGCTTCGTAGCCCCTTTTGTTTCTAAAATATTCATGGTGATTGACATTTGGGAAATTTCCGTACACAGCGTAATTGTGTTAGCTCTCGTCGTTCGATAGCGCCCGGGCTATATAATGGGTGCACTGCACGAATGCACCCTAAAGTAAAACCATACGAAAGACACTTCAAACGAAGACTCCGAGACGCCTTCGTTGGCGTTCGGTGAGTGTTCAGTCAGGAAGAAAAAAAAACTCTTTTAAGAGGAGTTTTGCTAACGAGATAGCAGTCATTCATCTTGTCGAGCTCAAGTTAAGACGAAAAGCTGCTACCCGTCTGCAGATATTATGCAGCCACGGTGCCCATCACATAGCTAAAGAGGCCACATGGTTTCTCAACATTACTTCTCGCTTTAAAAACAAGAAAAAAGTGCGCACTATTGCGTCTATTACCATCATGGCACCATAGCGTAGCTTGAAGCAAGGTTTTTCCGAGGAAACACGAGTTTCCTTGTGTTCCTTGTTTTCTTGAGGAGCCCTAAACTCTAGTAAAATATAATTAGTCATCAAGTTGTCTAAAATATTCTGCATGGTGCATTTTCTTCGGAAACAAAGATATGGGTCATCATTTAGGCTTTAAGACATTCAGTGTCAAAAAAATTCATGCTAGCAGACGTCGACGTCTTTCCCTTTCTCTGAAAAATACAATGATACGCTGTGGCTTCTGGACATGTGATCAGTTGGCATCAGTCAAGAAGAAGAAGATGGAAAATTGAGATGAAGGCAAGGTCCACACACACGCACATACGCACACGATAATAATGAAACTGGTCGGTTGACTAACTAATCAGTATTACATCCTCCTGACGTCCTTACACCATTATGAATATATAAAATGAAGTTATTGTTTTATTTTATCAGCTCGAATATTGTTGAAATGTTTTATAGATATATACATGAGACCAAGTGCCATAATTATCTGTGTAATCTTTATTCTTCCTACAATGTACCCTCCATTATTCTGAAATTTCATACTGTTTTATAAAGCCACCTAATTCTTGGCCAATCGCCTACTGTGGGGATCTCCGCCAGCCACTGTGGAATGCGTCACAGTTGTTTGGCGAACAACAACACAAGCACACAAACATGAGAGATGAAATCAGCAGAAAAAAAACTAATGTATAGCACAGGTAGCGAATCAAGCCTGTCGCAGTCAACTTAATAGACAAAGGAACAAAAAAGGCAGCCTTTCTTAAGGGCGAATCACCTTAGGATCTACACTTGTGTGTTCTGCATTGCCCTTCATTTGTTGTACCTACTATATATATGATGATTACAATCGCGCTGATTGCAAAAAAGAATTTTTACTAAAAACTGCCTGGTTGCTGGCCAATCCGCCAGCATGGGTGTGCGCCACTGTCCAGTGATATACTATACTCTAGTCTACCTTACAAGCACGGTCGTACATTTACTATTCCCTGTTGCACTTACCTCTCTACTATAGTGTACCCTACAGTAGACGCAATACTTTCGCAACAACAAATTCGCAGATGGCTGCATTCACTAAATCTACGTTCATTAACATTGTGTACATGTTATTACCATGCGAACCGCACTCCTTCTGTAAGAATTTCAATCAAGATACCATGGCTGCCTCAGGAGTACTCGTGATCCGGAGTTGTCACGTGGTTTGAATACTTACTAGCAACTGAGCAATGTTTCTTTGAAGTGCTGTTTTCATCTGAGAAACATGCACTGTTTACAACTAACTTGTCGTGAATAAGGTGTACGTGCGCTGGTTTTTGTTTATTTTGGTTCGAGCACTACTGATGACGCATGCGATGGTAAAGTATACCTTTTAAAAAGTCTGGACTTATTTAGAAATTGAAGAAACGTGTTAATTTTAACTTCGAGCAGTTCCCGAAAAAAAAATTCTGTTCATTTACCTTAGGACAAAATATTCTTCATGGCGGTGTGTCTAACTTCTCAATTCCATGCATTCCTTGTACACTGCATTAACTTCTATCTATTTTACAATAAAGGTTTTTGGTTCACAGAAGTCTTCAAGGTGGTTCATTCTCCAATTCATTTAATTTGTCGGAAGGAGTTAATAAGTGAGTAAATCTTTATTAGTGAGTGAATAAACTATTTTTCAGTAAGAAGGTAAGATATAGAATTATGTCGTTGTTACCAGTGTTTCAAGCTGTTGGCCCACTCGGACGACTTGAAAAGGACGGGGGCCTTGGGATTGAACCATTGTCGGAGAACTAAGGTAGGTGCCAGTTCGCTGAACATTATGGAAAATTGAGCCCACTAATAGAAAATGAAAGACAATGTATAAATAAATATGAGGCAAAAAACAAAGATGACCTGATAACTGTGTATTTTACGAAATTATGTCGACTATAGATTCAGAAAGATAGTCAGCAAACAGATTCACACATGTGAAAGAAACACATCAAGATATATCCGAAATGCCATCTGACGTCCGCATGTTACGAGTTATAGTTGCTAGCTTCCTGTATTTGAATGAAAAAGCAGCGCTCGATCATATATCACGACACAAATGGGGTATAATAAAATTTTTAATGACAAAACCACCTGCTGCAATAATTGACCATGTGTATGGGGCGAGCAATATGTTTGCTGTTCTAGTGACGCGTACGTAGAGGCAAGTTAATTCTCTTCCAGGTTTATCCAACGTGCTTCTATGTGCGCAAGAAAGACACAATAAAGAAGGACTTATTCGCATGCAATTACCACCACAATCGAGGTTTACACTTCCCAATACAGGGAAGGCTTAACCGCTTTTTTCTTGGCCTCTAACAAACTAATTCTTCTTTGTTGTATAGTAGAATGAAACCAGCAACATCATAGCAATTCATCCAGCCTCACCCACGGAGGAATCTAAAAACGAGCAAAGGGGGGCGGATACGAAACTGCATCCTGTGTAGTGCCCCGCCCACAAATGAAGTGGCTGGGAAAATTTCATGAGAATCAATATTTTAAAGGTATAATATGTATGAAAACTGAATTTCTATATATATTGTGACGTATTTTATTTCTAGTGTTGCTTAAGTATGAATTATTGTTTTCAAAAACGATTGCCTTCAGCAGATTCTTATAAAGTAAAACAAAATTCCCTATGGCCTAACATTGCGGTTGAGTTTGTCACGGAGAATTGAAGTTGGAAAAAAGAATACCTTCTTTTCGCGTTTTTGTGCTAATTTAAACAATACAGTGAATACACGTTCTTTGATTATGTGCTTCGTCGAACACACTGCGTATTTACACTGTCTTGACCAGGCGTAGAGTGTGTGTTTACTGAGCTACCGGGAGCTGCTGGTTCTAGCGGAAGCTTTCATGTCATTTTTTAGGAATGTGATGAGCACTCCTTTGCCTGTTCATAACTCATGCTACTGCGACCTGAAAGTTCAGCGTACCGGAAAAAGTTGTGAAGTATTGTTGGAAACATTGCTGTTGCACGTTTTTACCTTTACAGCGGAAGCGTAGCAGTAAATGACAATTTCTCGTGTGTCTACAACTCATCTGCGGCAACGTTTTGGCTGACAAGGCAGATGCTGGAAAGTTACCATTTCTTTGCGGAAAAGACTGAAAATACCCACACACTGTTGCAAGCATTGTGGTGCGAAAACGCCAGCAAGGGACTGAATAAATAGCAATGTTGGTCTTTGAGGCCAACGAAACCATTCCTGTCGTGAGATGTTGCATGTGTTGCTGTGTAAGCATGCACCGACAATTTGTTGTATATCATTACACTAAACCCCCTTTGAGGAAAATAGAACACATCACCTATAATTTATCTTCGTCCTACACTCCCGTCAATAATACTATTTTTTCTTAGGTACAGTAACGAAACGACCGCCACCGAGCCACAATAGCCTCATTTAATTCATGTAATACAGGGCATGCACATAATTTACGCGTTATTATAATGATTCTTACAGTTCAACGACCCGAAACCACCTTACGATTGTAAAATTGCGTAAGCACAAGGGCTTCGGAAATTTTCACCACCACCTGGGTCCTTTAACAGGCGCCTAACTATAAGCACACAGGCTTCAAGCATTTTCCCCTCAATCAATAATGCGCCCGTTGCAGCCGCGACTCGCTCCTCCGACCTACGTGTCTGGAGCCGAGTGCCTTAGCCACTATACCAGTGATTTTCATGTTAGGGGTTGTTACATATATGCTCGCCATGCAATCACGCCATGCAATATTAATTCGGTGATATGAAGCTTGCAAAAACGGCAACCAATGCAACACTAAGATGTCAATCAGTAATGGCGCGCATCATTCACACGTTAAATTCAGGTTAAATCCTTCAGGATAAATCCTGTGTTTTATGTTCATCTTATAGGCATTTCGCGCAACACCAATATTGATGTATACCAAGCAATAGCGATGCGTCCGCAATCACATCATGAGTATGGCACGGTGTAATTTTGGGCTCATTGGTATTCTTTACTGTCACGAATTAAGCGCAAAATGTACGCATTGGACAAACAAAGGACAAGGACAAGCGCTTGGCTTTGTCATGCACTGTGTGCCTTTGCGCCTATTTTTCTATGTATTGTAACTCAAGCTGTACTTCAAAACCATATAATCATTAGTCGTTGTCATCTGTCATATAAGCGTGTCATATAGACATATCAAAAGCATACATTTAAGTCTTACCAAACAAGCAAACGGCTGCGAGTTCATTAATAATGTGCCATTGTAAGACGTGGCATACTTGACATGCCTGTGAATATTTTTATGAAACCACCTGTTATACATGTTTGCTATACAGGTGCTTCGTGAATTGCGATTTTAGTGTGTATTCATTATTCAAATGTCGAGAATTGCCCTGAGGCCACGCGATGTTAGGCAATTTTGTAGACGCCGAGATAGATGATAGATAGGCTAAAATTAGTAGAAGTTTGTTAGGATATTCTTTGCTTTTTTAAACCATGAGTGCAATAAAACTTAGATTTGTAGCATAAACAGCCTGGAAGAAAATCATGCAAACCTTGCTGCAGTACAGTATACAATCATTCAAGCGAATTCGATGACTAGCTGCGCATTTGTAGAAATAAATGCTTGCAGATATAATGAAGTGGGATTATGCAAGTAGACACAACAATAATTTTTCAAGTGTAAACGGGCGAAAATATTTGGTAGGCTTCATAAATATAATGAGTAAATGATTTCACCGTCTTTAAACAAGTGCTAATGTCGGTATAATTATATTCATCGGTGGTTACAATACTAAATATAGAGCTATGCTAGCTGAAATGTAACATTGTACTAAAGATCAGCTACTGAATCCTCAGAAAGAGACAGTAAGATACCACGAAAAGTCAAGGCAATAAAGAAAACGAGACATCAACCACGGTTGCAACTTTGCACTGCGGGAACGGGAAGGCAGATTAAAAAAGAAAAAAAACAGAAAGCGAATATTGAAACTCCTTCCGAAACTGCATGTCGGCATAACAGTTTGTCACAGGGGTATGCAGGAGTTGCTTGTTAGACATATTGAGTTTTATGAGGTGTACATTCTTAGTATGAGGCGGCGCATCGTATGGAGGATACCTCTAAAGTCTACAGAAATCACTAGGCAAAACGTTGCGGTGCAATGTCTCTCGAACAGCTCATAAAAAAGTCTACCAGTACTTGAGTACCTTGCTCGGCAACACGTGAATTCAATCGGTAGCAATACCTGACACCTGGTTTCACAATCGACGCACGTTTACTTCAGAAAGTTTTCAAGAATGGCTGCTGTCTAGACAAATAAACAAATGAGGTTCATACGCGCCTCAATTCAGATGGTCTTTTTATTTCTCCTGCTTGCACCTAAATGGTTTTTTCTCAAACTTCTCGGTATGGCTATGGTGAGCAGTTCCAGAGAGCTTGACTTAGAAATCTTCGATATTCTCATTTCAGATCCTATATAGCAATATTGACGCACTAGTTTTGTATAGAAACATAACTCCAAAACAATTAAAACAGCAGTTTTTTTTTCAAGCAACTTTTATAAGCAGTGACAGCAGCACTTTACGGGTGGTCGCGACCCATGTTTATAAAGTATGTAGAGTAGTGCTTCCGAAGAAGCCCATCTATTGGTATATAACACAATACAGACATTTGACGCCACGTTCACGTGACGCCTGAATCGATGCTCATGAACTTCAGAATGAAAGGTGCATGCCAAAGCACCCAGTGGTACCGGCTGACCAGTTGGTTCATTCCAAGCAGACCCTGGTTCTCGAACATGTCAATTGACTTCTAGTGACAAAGAATATATCTGAGTGGGCTTAGTTTACCGAGAATGTACGGCTGTTTGAGCACTTTTCGCACCCCCTTCCCCCTTTCCCCTCTAGAATGGATGGTAGGTGTCACCACTATTTCCAATACTTCCTAATAGGGGAAGTGTATGATGTGAGAAATTGAATGTAATACGAGCACCAGCAGTTCTGGAGAATATTCTATGAGCCGTGACGTGTTTAGCAGATGTTGAGATTATCGCTGACCCCCTAAGAAGCTCACGGCTCAGTACACAGCAGCCATTTTAAATTCGAAGCATTTCTTAGCGAACTTCGGCGACATTGAGCGTATCTATCTATCTATCTATCTATCTATCTATCTATCTATCTATCTATCTATCTGTCTATCTATCTATCTATCTATCTATCTATCTATCTATCTATCTCTCTATCTATCTATCTATCCATCCGCCTACGACTTTTAGCTCTCCTGGCCGTTTCGATAATGGTATCAGTACCAAACTTGATATGGCATAACATGACTGTATGAAGAACATATTTGACTAGACATAACATAAAAATTATGACATGTCGTGAATGTCGTGATTTACATTTCATAGTCCTGCAGCTCTTGCGGTGGTTTCGTTCACGTGGCATGTTGCAAAACTGTTATGGTTGACAAGATTGCATTGTGAACACAAGCGACAGACGCTAACATGAAAATCATGACATGCGTGTCACGTAACAACATGACTACATGCCACACTCATGATGCGCTTGCGGCCGTTTCTCTAGTGTTTCATATACCAAATTTGGTATTACGGTACGTGAATGGATGACAGAAGTATGTGACTGATGCAAACAAGATAACCATGAGATGCGTGTCATGTAACAACGACTACATGCCACGCTCATGACACGCTGGCGGCTGTTTCACTACCTTCACTTCTACCAAATTCGGTATTATGGGACGTGAATGGATGACAAAGGTATGATACTGGTGCAAACTAGATAAATATGAGATGCGTGTCATGTAACAACAGGACTATATCCTACGCTCATGATGCACTCGCAGCCGTTTCGTTAGCTTCACATGTACCAAACTTGGTATTATGCGACACGAACAGACTACATAGGTAAATGACACATCTAAACATGATAATTATTACATGCGCGTCATGTGAGAACATGACTACATGCACCAGTCAACGCGCCAATACATTCAGACGTGACACGGTGCGTGTGCTCGCCGGCGTCCATTTCGTTGCTTCTCGTGGGCGTTGTCACGCCAGGCTCCGGTCCTGTCATATGCGCGTTGGCGCGTGCCACGCTGCGTTGCTTTGACGCATGCGCGTTTCAGCGCGTCCGGTGTCTCTCCTTCACGAAAAGAGGATGGCGCAGTGTTGTCTTGGTAACGCATCGGCACGAAATGCACCATGTCGCATTTCGCGTCGGTTGCCGTCGGGCCGCGCCGACGGACGCTGGTCGCGCCGGTCGCACCTGGTGACAGAATATAAACTGCTGGTGTTTTGCTAACATAGCGTCGCTGTGCCCAGCGTGCGCGCGCGTCAACGCTACGTTGGAGTATATTGCGCCCTTCATGATGCGCTCGATGCCATTTCACTAGCTCCACATATACGAAATATGGTGTACGTGACGTCAATGGGTGACAAAATATATGACTGGTGCGAATGTGATAATCCTGCCACGCGTGACATTTAAGAACATGACTAAATACCACGCTCCTAATGTACCTTACCTTCACCTTGTAACGTTTTGATGATTTTAAATTGACATATCAGCATTTTTTCATTCGTGTTTCTTGTGTTCCAGGCACCCCTTTGTCACGAGCGAGCCTCCGAACCCGCGAAGGACCGGATGCTGAAACTGCGTCCAGATGTTGACTCCTCCCCTTCCCCCGCTCGGCGCAAACGAGCCACCGTTGTTTCCCCCGGCAGTTCGGCCGCCGCCTCCATCCAAATAGGAATAAACTTGTTTTTAACCGTTCGAGGCTGTCTGAGCTTTAGGACTACCGCGACCTACGCGTACGTCTATGGGCCGACGACAACACCGGACATAACAGTGGCGACGAGGAAGTGGATTTAGACCAACGCTACGCAACAATATTGACAAGGTACAAGCTATGGCTACGCACGAGCTCCCAAATCGGCTACCCGAATTCAACGGCTCATTATGGTCATCGTGGTTTGGACGCCTGCAATTTTACTTCGAGGCTAACAACATCACTGATGCAGCAATGAAGAGGGCCAACCTGCTAACGCTGCGTGGGGAGCAGACATACGACAAAGTCTGTGCCCTGATTCAGCCACGCACTCCAGCAGCCGTTGACTACGACGACAATGTAGCAGCGCTACAAGAGCACTATGACCCAAGGCCATCGGAGGTCTACTGTCGAGCCCGCTTCCAATGGCGAGACCAACTGAAAGGCGAAAAAGTGGCCGAATACGTAGCGGCTCTCAAAAAGCTCGCTGCTGACTGCAATTTCGGGACGTTGACCGCGACAACTGCAGCTACTGCGCAGGAGAGAGGATCGACTGCCACACCTGCTAACACCACTATGTTCCCCTTGGACGTTATGTTGCGTGACCGTTTTGTGTGCGGACTGCGTGACGCAGGCCTAAAACAACGCCTGTTCGTGGAGACGGGTCTCACTTTCTCGAAAGCCTACGACATCGCTCAACGAGCGGAGAGCGCCGGTCACCAGCAGAGGGATATTCGACGGAACGTCGAGCCGGTGCATCACACCAGTCAGCAGTCAGGTCATTCCACGTCTAAGGCGAAATCATGCAGAAAGACAAAGCGCTGTTGGCGATGCGACGACATGCACGATCCCCAGGTATGTCGATACAAGACAGCGACCTGCAATTTTTGCCAAAAACTGGGACACATTGAAAAGGCATGCATCTCGAAGCGCAAACAGCTCGGACCGAAGACTTTAGTGCAACGGAACAACAATGTCGACGCACAGGAGGGCCAGACGCAAGATACAAACCGAACAGCACTAACGTCATCGGCACTATATGACTTAAACGCCGTTGTGAACCTCGGAACGAGACCGAAGATTACAGCTGAAATTATGGTACACCAGCGCCCTATCAGGTTTGAAGTGGATTCCGGAGCAGCATGTACGCTCATCAGCGAGGACACTTTTCGCGCTACTTGGCGTGAAAATGCGCCAGCTCTCCAGCAAGACGACACGCAGCTGAGAACGCGGTCCGGACATTTCCTTCCACTGCTGGGCTGTGCCAACGTAGACGTGTACTACAACGGGCAGACCCATCAGCTCCCCTTGCTAGTCGTCCACGGTTCTGGATCAATCCTTTTAGGACAAAATTGGTTCACCCCCTTGGAGTGGTCATTGGCGGAGTTCACCACACACCCAGTTATCCGTCAGTAGAGCAGCTTCAAGATAAGTACAAAGCGGTTTTCTCTGAAGAAATACCAGGGAACAACGCACCTCCAGTCACACCGCAGCTTCGGGGGATGCGAAGCCGACATTTTTGAAAGCTAGGTCGGTGCCTTTCGCCCTACGAACGTCAGTCGAGAATGAGCTTGACCGACTGCAGGAACAATGGATCATCGAACCGACGCAACATTCGGAATGGGCTACACCACTCGTTGTCGTCCGAAAGAAGAACGGTACCCTAAGCTTTTGCGGAGGCTACCGTAGCACTGTCAACCTGGCGACAAAAGCATCTTCCTACCCACTGCCGACACCGGAAGAGGTTTTTAGCACGCTTCGTGGTGGAAAAATCTTCAGCACCTTGGACTTGGCACAAGCCTACCAGCAGCTGAAGGTGAGCGAATCAACGTCTGAACTGCTCACGATAAACACTATTAAGGGTCTTTACAAAGTTAAAAGGCTACCATTCGGAATATCTGCAGCGCCATCAATCTTCCAGAAATTTATGCAGTCTACACTTAGCGGGATCCCAGGTGTTTGCGTCTAGTTGGACGATGTTATTGTGGGTGGCGCCTCTAATGAAGAGCACACAGAACGCTTGGAGCTCATTTTGGAAAGGCTAGCAAATGCTAATTTGCGCATCAGTAAAGAAAAATGTGTTTTTGCGGTGCCTGAAGTGAAGTTTCTTAGACATCAAATTGACGCGCAGGGTATCCATCCCACTGAATACAAAGTGCGTGGAATCACCGAAGCACGAGCGCCTACTAACAAGCAAGAACTGCAGTCGTTTTGGGGGCTATTGACGTTTTAGGACCGGTTCTTAGAACATCGAGCTACAGTGGCCAACGATTTATATCAGCTCCTGCAGAAAGAAGTCCCATGGACTTGGTCGCCACGCCACCAAGAGTCATTTGTTGCCCTTAAGCAACTACTTCGCAAATCTACTGTTCTGCGACACTACGACGAAAGGAGACCCCTACTGATAGCCTGTGACGCATCACCATACGGAGTGGGAGCAGTCCTCTCCCAAGTTGACGACCAGGGACGGGAAGCCCCGATCGCTTTTGCTTCGCGCACCCTATAGCAGGCAGAGAAGAATTATTCCTAGCTAGATAAAGAGGGACTTGCCATCGTCTACGAAGCAGATCACTTTCGGCAGTACATTACCGGCAGGAAAGTGACTTTCATAACAGACCACCGGACCTTATTGGGTATTATGGGTCCCCAGAAGCCAATGCCACAGACATTGTCGCCACGAATGACGCGATGGTGCATCAAGATGTCGGCGTAAGATTACGAACTCGTACATCGCACTGGGAAGAAACACAAGAACGCCGACGCACTAAGCCGCCTGCCGCTAGACACCACAATAGATGGACCACCCCCGCCGGGTGATATACTCGTGTTCGAGGCGCTGCAGAACCATCCGCTAACAGCTGACACGGTAGCAGCATCAACACAGGAGTGCACTGTCTTGAAGGAAGTCTACGCAGCTATACAAGAAGGCAACGTGCAGAAGCTAAAAGGTGAACACTTCAACGCTTACCGCAAGCGAGCTGCGGAGTTGAGCACTCATTGCGGTTGCGTCACCTTGGGATGAAGAGTTGTAATTCCAGCGGCACTTCGCGAACAGGCCATGTCGCTTGTCCACGCAGGTCATCAAGGCATTGTTGCCGTGAAAAAGTGCACCAGCAGTTATATGTGGTGGCCTGGTATCGACCATGATATAGAATTAACAGTTCACGATTGCCAGCCTTGCCAATGCAACCACAGAAGCCCGCCAAGAGCCCCTATTTCTGAATGGGAAAGACCAGACACGCCTTGGCACACCCTGCACATTGATTTTGCTAGACCTATCGAAGGGTGTTCGTTCCTGGTGGTTGTAGACGCATACACCAAGTGGCTGGAGGTAAAACAAATGGCTACAACGACATCGGCAGCAGTTATCGACACTCTGCGGTCGTTGTTTGCAACGTTTGGCCTACCGCGCAAGTTGGTCTCGGACAACGGCACTCCGTTTGTGTCCACGGAGATTCTCAAGTTTTACAGCGACAACGGCGTCTCGTCTGTTACATCAGCTCCTTACCACCCGGCTACGAACGGACAAGCCGAGCGCTACGTGGCTGAGCTAAAGCGCGCCCTTACTAAAGACCAGATTGGGACAATGCAACGCCACATCGCGCGCTTTCTCTTCAGACAGCACAACACTGTTCAAAGCACTACTGATCAAACGCCAGCGAAATTGATGTTCGGACGGGAAATGAGAACCCAGCTGACAGCAATCGTCCCGAAGCCCTCAGTGAAAGCACCGTCGGAGGAACAAAAGCTCCCGCATAGCAGAATTGAAAGTGGACAGCGCATATACGCCCGCCAGTTCCACAGAAAGCCCGGCTGGGTTGAAGCGACGGCACTCAAACGCATAGGTTTGCGGTCATGGCTCGTCGACAATGGTGGAAAGGCCACACACCGCCACCTTATTCAGCTACGCCGTTCAAGCAATTCGCCAAGGTAACCTTCCATTCAAGCAGCCACCTCGACGAAGCTTCGTTCCACTTAGCCTGGCATCTCGCACCAGATGAAACGGCGCCACCGCCCGCCGGCCCTCAACACAAGAGAACCGACACCCAGCGAGCGGAGGCTTCTCTTCCTAGTGCGTCCAGAGCATCCACGCGCCCACGGCGGCCCCCACATCACTTCCGAGGGACAATCTAAGGAGGGAGGAGATGTTGTGCTCCAAGCACCCCTGTGTCACGAGCGAGCCTCCGAACTCGCGAAGGACCGGATGCTGAAACTGCTTCGAGATTTTGACTCCTCCCCTTCCCTCGCTCGGCGCGAACGAGCCACCGTCGTTTCTCCCGGCAGTTCGGCCGCCGCCTCCATCCGAATAGAAATAAACTTGTTTTTAACCGTTCGAGGCTCTCTGAGCTTTTCGGACTACCGCGACCTACGCGTACGTCTATGGGCCGACGACAACACCGGACTTAACAGTGGCGACTAGGAAGTGGATTTAGACCAACGCTTCGGAACGATAGTGACAAGGTACAAGCTATGGCTACGCACGGGCTCCCAAATCGGCTACCCGAATACGTCTATGGGCCGACGCGTACGTCTATGGGCCGATGACAACACCGGGCTTCACAGTGTTTTACATAATATTGATTCCAACTGAACTTGGAATCTGCCAACTTTTTAACGTTTCTTTCGCTTTTTCTATTTCAAAAGACTGCATTATATATTACGTCGTAGTTACCACTAGTTGTGCTGCACTATTCGCGCTCACAAGCACCTGGTAATTTTCAAGATCGTTTAAAAAAGAGAAAAACTGTTGCGTGACATGCATAATCCGCAAGGAGTTCGTGTGAGTAAGCGAGTGTCCTTGTAAGGACCTAGCAACATCTGTTGAAGTTGCACAGGAAATTATCGTTTCATTTTATTTTTCCGTTCATTATTGCTCACTGACGTCAACTTCAATCGCCACCTTTTCGTGCATCCGCACAGCATCGAACAACATGGTCGCTGACTCACCCCAAAAGCTAAAGTAGGCATAGAAAAATTGCACCCCAAGCAATTCTCCTATCTAACTGCCTTAAAATGCGAGTATACTAGAAAAGTGATGAATTCGATGGGCTCGAGGAGAGATTTCGTATACACAGGAACAAATGCTATTGAAGACGTTGGAAGAATACTTTGTCAGGAAACGTTCGAAAACACTTCTAACTACGTGCATCGAAATCATATTGAAGCTATGCAGATTTATTCTCGTTAAGTTAGCCTGCGAAGCTCTATTGAGATGCAAATGCAAAGCTTTCTTCTTCAGTCTACTTATCACAAAGCGATGGCCACCAGTGTGGCGACAGCATCGCAGCTCATTTATCTATTTATCTTAAATCTCGAGCTTCGTTTGAAAAGAAAAATAGTTTCAAACTTCTTTTAGTTAAGTCTGCAATCACGTTTAATGAAATCTGGAGAACGATGGCACTGGAGTGCGGGAGCAGGCACACTCAGTGCTTCTCCTAGAATACGCACATCCTGTTCAGAAGACGTCCATCGAAGTTTGAAAACAGGAAGGTCTTGCGTGCATTAACTTTTCCTACGTGCCTTTGATAATTTAGGTCTAAGTTTGGCGGCGTGCTGCAATGTCGTACTCAATCAAAATAACCTGTCATAAGCTTCATTTTACACTCATACGCATGCGTGAAGAGGTTGATTCATTATTATTCCGCAATTCCCTATCGTGATTTCGCACAACAAAATCAAGTTTCACATTCCGCGCAGGCTTTGTTGATAAAGGGCCAAATAGATTCTGTTAGTGAAATATATTTAACAACGTCATTGCAATGCGTTCGTAGTTTATCTGTTCGGAATTAAAGTTAGTGTATGGCAAATATATCGTCAGATAACTAATTTTAAAGCTTTAATCTACTTGTAAAATTCTAAACCGCAATCTTACAGGAGACTTTCCGAGTACTATAATGGGAAGAGTTAGTGATAAGAGTTTATGGGGAGCACCCTAATCGTGTGGTTGGCTGGTGATATCGCATTGCTGAGTAAGTCATCGGAATAATTGCAGTTCATGATTACTTAATTAGAGAAGGAGAGCAGAAATGTAGGTCTTGAAATAATTCTGCAGTAAACAAAAGTAATGTACAACTTCAAGAAAGAAGCGCCGAGATAGGTAGCAGTGCACTTCAAATTGTAAAATAGTACGTATATTTATTACACGTAGCAACCATGGAGCCCGACCACGAGATCGAAGTAACTAGAAGAATAAGAATAGAGTTGAGCACATTAGGCGAGCATTCTCCGATCATGAATGGTAGATTGCAACTATCTCTCAAAAAATGGCATTTAACAGATGAATCATGAAGGTACTTACTTATGGAAGAAAAACCTTGAGGATTGGAAAGAGGTTCTACGTTCAAATGAGGACGACGCAGTGAGCTTTACAAAGGAAAATGATATATATAACCTTAACACACAAGAAGTGAGCAGAGCGAGACAGGGAAAAAACCGGCGCCAAGTATATGACCGTTGAAATTAAGAACAAAAGCTGGGAATGTGCCAAGCATATAGCACGTAGGCAAGAAAATCACAGGCAAGAAAGGGTAATTGACTGGATTCCAAGTTAAAGTGAGCGGTTGATGGGAAGACAAGAAGTTACGTGGACAGATTTATATATATATATATATATATATATATATATATATATATATATATATATATATATATATATATATAGTGTCACATTACACCGTAACAAACTGTACTCTGTAGATAATGGCACACAAGGACGTCAAACTGATTTGAACAACGGCAATACGACTTTCTCGTTTTTCTCTGCACGCGCTTCTTCGTCCTCTTTTGAACAGCGGCACATACAAGCCTGCCAGCATCTATGGAAATAGTACTTTCAGAGCTTGTACTAGGGGCATTACCCCCCTTTCCAAAGAACATCGTCCCGATGTCACAACATAATTACCAGATGAAAAGAAAACACATACAATAAGCAGTACACAAGGGGGTGTTCACAATCACTGTAAGTCTACTCAAGAGAGTTTGACGAATAGTCAGCGTTGGTAAAATGGCTTCATCCTCGAAACATGGACGACGTGTGGCTGTTGTGAACGGCGGGATTTACGAGCCATGTCCTCGTCAAGAACCTCGTAGTTCACTTCGCTGAGACGAGGGAGAACTCTATAAGGACCAAAATAGTGGCGTAAGAACTTTTCTGACCGACCCCGTTGTCGATTGGGAGTCCATAACCATACTCGTTCTCCGGGTTGATAAGAGACATCGCGACGACGAGCGTTGTACCGCAGCGAGTCGATGCATTGTTGCTTATGGATTCGTTCGACTGCAAGCTTATGAGCTGCGTCTGCCAGTCTGATAAATTCGTTCGTCTTGACACTAATCTGGTGTCTGTCTGGTAGAAGCATGGCATCCAGCATTGTAGTGACCTCCCGGCCGTGAAGCAACCGGAATGGTGTGAATCCAGTTGTTTCTTGCATAGAAGTGTAGTAAGCGAAAGTGACGTAAAGGAGGATGTCGTCCAAGGTTTCGTGGTCTTGGTCAACGTACATGGATAGCATGCTGGCAATCTTGTTTAGTAGCTCTATAAGGCACCAGTCGCTTTGTGTGTGGTATGCAGTAGTTTTTCGATGCACTGTGCTGCAAAGCTGCATGACGTCTTGTATCATCCGGGCGGTATAAGCTGTGCCTATAGCAGTTATGACAACTGCTGGTGCTCCATGTCGGAGGACGCTAGTCTTCATAAAAAAGTTGGCAGTCTCAATGGCGGTGTCACGTAGTAATGCCTTTGTTTCGCAGTAGCGCGTCATGTAATCAGTAGCGACTACAATTCAGCGGTTGCCGTCACGAGACTTGGAAAAAGGTCCGAGTAAATCCATGCCAATTTGTTGGAACAGTTGTGTCGGAAGAGCGACGAGCTTCAAAAAGTCGGCTGGGCGCTGATATGTGTTGTGTTGCTTTAAGGCACTGGTACTCGTGACACGTCTTCACATAATGCTTCACGTCTCGATTGAGCTTAGGCCAGTAGTAGTTTTTACGAATCTGGGCCAAGATACGTGGGAATCCTAAGTGCCCTGAGGAAGGCTCATCGTGACAGGCGGACAAGACATCGGCTCGTAACGCTGGCGGGACGACGAGTAGGTACTCAGTCGCGTAAGGGTTGAAGTTTCTTTTATAGAGGATATTTCTGCGAATGCAGAACAATGATGGCGAGCGGGCGAATGCTGGTGGTCGGTGCGGCGTACGGCCTTCGAGATATTCGATGAATTGTCGAAGCTCGGAATTGTTCTTCTGCTTTTCAGCCAAGTCAGATACATTAACGGCGCTGAGAAAACGGCCATTGAGATCATGATCACCTGACGCTGTCTTAAGAGGAGCTCGGAAAGGCAGTTCGCGTCAGTATGCTTCCGGCCAGACTTGTACACGACTGTCAAATTGAACTTCTGAAGGCATAAGCTCCACCTGGCCAGATGTCCGGAAGGGTCTTTAATGTTCGCCAGCCACCAGAGTGCATGATGATCCGTAACAACACTGAACGGGTGACCATAGAGGTACGGTCTGAATTTAGCTATTGCCCTGACAAGAGCTTGGCACTCCTTTTCAGTGGTTGTGTAATTCTCCTCCGCAGATGATAAAATCCGGCTCGCATAAGCAATAGGGCGTTCGACGCCGCCTTGCCACTGGACGAGGACGGCACCAAGCCAGATGTTACTGGCGTCTGTGTATAGTTCAGTGTCGGCATATTCGTCGTAGAGTCCGAGTAAGGACTCAGACTGGAGACGCTGCTGGAGCTCGGAGAAAGCGCGTGTTTGCTCAGGGCCGCACGCGAAGGGAACATCTTCTTTTGTCAGATTAGTGAGGCCTTCGGCAATGTTTGCGAAATTTTGCACACAGCGTCTGTAGTATGCGCAGAGGCCTAAAAATTGACGCACATCAGGTCTGCTGGCAGGTGGTGGAAAATATGCGACAGCCCATGTTTTTTCTGGGTCCGGCCGAATACCATCAGGGCTAACAAAGTGGCCGATCTTTGTTTTTTGTCCTTTATTTCTCTTGCTAGGACCGTGCACACCGAAAGAATTTACTGTTTCAGGTAACCAGCCTTCTGGAATTTTCCACCTGACTCCTGAAACTTTCATTGATTAGATGTCCACACGGTTTCTGCAAAGCTGACATAATACAAGACTTTACTATCCCCCTTTTTATCAACTTGGAGTGCCCAGATGCGTAATCTAGCACTGGCTTGGCACTTCTTGGTTGATTACGCCAGCAAATGTGTTCCCTACCAAGTTCCAATTTGAAATCCGAGAATTCGTTATTTTAAGGCTGCTCGGTAGTGAACTTAAGGCCCATGATACTTTCCTTCAACACCTTTTACACGTTGACTACCTCTCGGGAACGATCAATGCCATGTGTGAATATCAGGAAGTCATTCACATACCTGAAGAGATGTTTATCAATTTTATAAATGTTCTAAGAGTACTACGCGGTAGAAAACACGGACGGGAAGAAGGCAAGGACAAGCACAAGATAAGAAAAAGACAAGGACAAGATCATGTATCACCAACTGGCCCAATCGTCCACCTTGATCCAGAAATGTGCTGCTCGATTTCCCTGTCAAATTTAATCATAGTGCGTAAAGCGAATAGTATATATTGCTACGGGGCGCCCCAAACGAACATTGTAAAAAAGAGGACGATGTTTAGGGCAAGCTCGTTCTGCCTGGGCTCCATATTGTAGGCCTGCCGGTTTACCAAAAGTAAAGGTATTTTTCAGACGCCTTCTCCCCGTAACACTTTGGTGGAGAGTGCGGGTCTTCCCACAGTCAACACCACGACGATTCTACGCAGCGGACGTTCCTTGGCTGCCTGTGCGATGCCTGATCAAGACGAGCACGAAGATTCTTCGGAGACTACACCAACCGTGCTTCGTCCAACTACGCAGCAACCAACAGCACCGAATCCAGCTGCTACTAACTCACCGTCGTCTTGACGCAACCGCGTGACTCAGGCACCTTTTCGGGCAGTGACAGTACTGACGTGGAGGAATGGCTTCAGCTGTACGAAAAGATGAGCACTCTTTACAACTGGGATCCGACGCTCATGTTGGCCAATATTATTTTCTACCTTGATGGTACAGCTAAAGTGTCGTTTTCCAACCACAAGGCAGATATCACGAGTTGGGACACCTGTAAGCAGAAACTCATCGATGTCTTCGGCAAGCCCATCGGGCGTCGTAGTGCTGCGCGGAAAGAACTAGCGTGCCGAATAAAGTCCTGAACCGAGTCGTACGTTACGTACATACAACATGTGCTCGCCCTTTGCCGGAAGGTTGATGACAATGTGCCGGAATCTGAAAAGGTCGCGCACATCTTTAAAGGAATCGCCAATGACGCCTACAATCTCCTCGTATTTCGAATTCATCGACAGTAGCCGACAATATTAATAAATGCCGACGCTTCGAAGACGCGAAACGTCGCCGTATCACTCCACACTTTTCGCGTCTACCCAACACGCCTGCAACATCTACCTGCGAGGACACCCGTTCGCCACCAGCCCCTGCTGCTTCCGATAATATCGTGCGCATCGTCCGCCACGAAATCGAGGCAGCATCTCCCCTGTCTGACCAAGTCCAGGCCCCCGACGACTCTCGCGCCACGATTTCTTTGATCAAGAGTGTCGTACGCCAAGAACTGGCCAATGCCGGACTTCAGACGCTATGCCCCGTTAACCGACCTGACTACCGACTGCCCAGTACACCTAGTATGTTCCGCGGACCGAACAACCGCCCATGTCACCGCAACCCGGTAGAACGGCGAACTTCCGATGACAGGCCGATCTGCTTTAACTGTGGACGAGTCGGCCATATTTCACGTCATTGCAGCACTTCCTGGGGTTGGAAGCCATGGTCGCATTATGCCAACACCCGACGCCCACCATCTGGCTCTCGGATGCCGATCTACACGGCACAGGATGATGCTTCGTCATCCAGGCCCGCCCAACCAAGGCGCTCCCCGTCGCCCTCTGGACGCATGTCCCGCTCAACTAACCGACGTCGCTCCCCCTCACCCTCCTACCACCAGTCTTCGGAAAACTGACGGGCGCAGCTCCTAGAGGTGAGCCTGCTTCGACGACCAGATCCGAAATTCCTCTACACACGATACCCGGACACAACAACTTGATTATTGTAAATGTTGATGGTACTTCTGTGGTAGCACTCATTGACACCGGCTCTCACATATCAGTCATGAACTCTAGCTTTTGTGCTCGACTTAAGAAAGTGCTCACTCCTGCTCCGATGACTGTTGTCCGAGTAGTTGATGGTGCAACACAAGCGGTGACTGGGATGTGTGCCGCCCGTGTCACTGTTGCTGGACGTCATACCACTGTTTCGTTTTACGTACTGGACCACTGCCCACATGACATCATATTGGCACTCGATTTTCTGTAGAAGCATTCCGCCCTAATTGACTGTTCTGCTGGTGTTGTTCAGCTCGTCCTACCACACGCCGTTGACCCTCCTGATCCTGCGCCGCCAAAGCTATGCTCCGCCGACTTTGTTCTCCTATCTTGTCTCTTCTGATCTACCTGTGGCTGACGGCGATTATGTCATTTCACCTAATCCTATAGTCCTTTGTTCGCTAAACGTTGCGTTCCCACACACCATCATCACAATGAAGGACAACGTGTCATGTCTCCCAATTGTGAACTTTGGACTTTGCTCTGAAGTGCTGTAACCCTTGCCCTGGCCCTTGCAACCCTTGCCCCGGCTGATGACTACCACATATCGGCCTTAACAGAGGATACACCGTCATCTGCAAGTATTCAGTCGGGCAGTACACTAGACTGCATAACTGGAATGATTGCCTCTGACCTCCCGGCCGAGCATGTTTCTGTGCTTCGTGGCCTTCTTGCGTCGTATCAAGACGTCTTTGATCTCTGCAACCAACGCCTAGGTCAAACGACCGTCGTAAAGCATCGGATCAACACCGGTGATGCAAATCCAGTACACCGGCGACCCTATCGGGTTTCCTCCACTGAGCGCCACGTGATCCAGCAAGAAGTCGACAAGATGCTTGCCCGAGACATCATCGAACCTTCTTCAAGTCCTTGGGATTCGCCCGTTGTGCGCGTGAGAAAGAAGGATAACAGCTCGCGCTTCTGTGTCGACTACAGATATCTTAACGAAGTTACAAAAAAAGACGTGTATCCTCTGCCGCGGATAGATGATGCTCTTGACAGCCTTAGTGGAGCAAATTATTTCTCTTCCATCGACCTTTGTTCCGGTTACTGGCAGATATCAGTTGATGATCTGGACCGTGAAAAGACGGCATTTATAACTCCCGACGGGCTCTATCTGTTTAAGGTAATGCCGTTCGGGTTATGCTAAGCCCCGGCTACATTAGAACGAATGATGGAAGCTCTATTTCACGGTTTCAAGTGGTCAATCTGCTTATGCTACCTTGATGATGTCATTGTTTTTTCACCATCTTTCGAAGCTCACCTCGAGCGTCTCTCAACAATTCTTTCGGTTTTCCGCAAAGCAGGGCTCCAACTAAACTCGTCGAAATGTCACTTCGGCTGCCG
The DNA here is from genome assembly GCF_043290135.1 of Rhipicephalus microplus. Classification (NCBI taxonomy): domain Eukaryota; kingdom Metazoa; phylum Arthropoda; class Arachnida; order Ixodida; family Ixodidae; genus Rhipicephalus; species Rhipicephalus microplus. The sequence continues at coordinate 101,373,003 of NC_134701.1, forward strand.
GCAGCTCACTGTCTTTGGACACCTTGTCGATTCTTCCGGTGTTCGTCCCGATCCTGAGAAAATCCGCGCTGTCAAGGACTTCCCTGTGCTGACCTCTGCGAACGACGTTGAAAGCTTTGTGGGCTTTTGTTCTTACTTTCGTGGATTTATGCGGAATTTCGCTGACGTCGCACTCCCGCTCACGAAACTACTAAAAAAATGTGACTTTTGTGTGGGGACCTGAACAAGCCAGAGCATTCGTTGAATTGACGAGTAGACTTACGACGCCACCGATTCTCGGTCACTATGATATATTCGCTCCAACAGAAGTGCGTACCGACGCCAGCAGCCAAGGAATCGGAGCCGTTTTGGCACAACGACAGCATGGCTGTGAGTGTGTTATTGCATACGCTAGCCGTCTTTCATCGCCAGCAGAGCGAAATTACTCCATCACAGAACGCGAATGCCTCATGCTTGTCTGGGAAGTGCCTAAATTTCGGCCGTATTTGTATGGACGCCCGTTCACGGTTGTCACTGATCACCACGCCTTATGCTGGTTGTCATCCTTAAATGATCCTAGTGGACGTCTCAGCCGGTGGGCTCTACGGCTACAGGAATATTCCTACACGGTTGTCTACAAATCAGGTCGCCACCATGAGGATGCTGATTGCTTGTCGTGTCATCCAGTAGACCCGGCAGACCTTTCTGAGAGCGATGAGCCTACTTGCGTTTTGGCACTTTCCGCGTTTAGTAACATCGGAGATCAGCAACGCCGTGATCCTCACCTCAGAGATATAATCTTTCGGCTTAGTGGTCCCACAGCTCCTCGTCTCTGCGTATGTTACTGCTACAAGATGGCGTCTTATATCGCTACAGCATGCATCCTGACGGACCTGAGCTGCTGCTGGTCATGCAACAACATACGTGTCAGGCTGTCCTTGCACAGTTACTTGATATTCCGACATCTGGTCACCTGGGAGTTTCAAGAACTTATGACCGCGTTCGACGTCGCTTCTTTTGGCCCGGTATTTACCGATCCATCTGCTGTTACGTCGTCTCATGCAAATCCTGTCAACACCGCAAAAAACCAGCAACCCTTCCAGAGGGACGCCTTCAGCCCATTCAGATCCCATCTGGACCATTTTATAGGGCAGGTGTTGACTTACTAGGACCGTTCGTTTTATCGACCAGTGGAAACAAGTGGATAGCAGTCGCCATGGATTACACCACTCGGTATGCCATTACGCGAGCCCCTCCTACCAGTTTGCGACCGACGTCCCTGACTTTCTTCTAGAAGACGTCATATTACACCACGGTGCTCCTCGGCAACTGCTTACCAATCGGGGTCGCTACTTCTTATCACAAATTATCCAAGACATATTACACTCTTGCGCTACAACGGCATATCATCCTCAAACCAACGGGCTCACGGAGCGGCTAAATAGAACCATCACGGTCATGCTCGCCATGTATGTTTCTTCCGACCATCGTGACTGGGACTCCGCCCTTCCATTTGTAACATTTGCTTATAATACGTCTCGGCATGACACTGCAGGTTTCTCGCCATTTTCCCTCCTGTACGGACGAGAAGCTACGTTGCCTTTTGACACGCTCCTTCCTGCTGTTAGCTACAGGTCAGAATATGCCCGCGATGTGATCTCTAGAGCTCTAGAGGCACGTGAGATTGCTGGCCGGCGTCTGAGCGATTCGCAGGAACGACAACGACAGGTCTACAACGCGTGTCATCGTGATGTCCACTTCAGTCAAGGTGACACAGTTCTTCTCTGGACGCCGTCGCGGCGAGATGGCCTGTGCGAATAGCTGACCACCATACTCGGGTCCGTAAGGTGCGGTGCGCCAAGTCACCGACGTGACTTATGAAATTCAACCTCTTAACGCCACCAGCGCGCGATCGTTTTCTGACTTTGTTCACGTCACGGGGCTGAGGCGATATTACTCGGACCAACCAAGCACCGAGACGGTGCCTTCGCTTCCGGGGGTGATGCTACGGGGCGCCACAAACAAACATTGTAGAAAAGAGGATGATGTTTAGGGCAAGCTCGTGCTGACTGGGCTCCATATTGTATGCCTGCCGGTTTACCAAAAGTAAATGTATTTTTCAGACGCCTTCTCCCCGTAACAATATGATACCCACTTCTTGTGGAAAAGTCTACATGAGCCAGTCAGGATGATGCGTGAACGACCACCTTATAGAACATCGCGCATCTGTTAAGGCATCAGGCAACACTGATCTCGCAGATCACTGCAGAAACTGTGGATGTTATCCTGAGTTTAAAGAAACAGGAATATTATTTTTACACAAGGATCAGCTTACACGGGAGATTGTAGACACTCACTTCATCCAAAAGAGGGGACATGACTGTTAGCCAAGCTACGATTGTGCTGCATGATAAAGAGTACGCGTATCTCTAAACCTAATACTTGTATATAACAAATATGTACATTTTTCGTAATCCTGACAATAGGGGTTTCTGTTGCACCCTGTTCTGATGCACATGCGCGAAAGACCATGTATCCGTTTTAAATACTTTTTCTGAATAATAAACATTCAGTTGTGAGAGCAAGCGCTGTCTTTGTCAGCCTCTTCTGTCCGTCCGTTTTTAGTGCGTTTCAACAAAATTTTCAATTATGAACGTAATCTAACTGGCCCAACTTCCTATTTCGCTGCAAGATATTTTTTGTACTCAGTGTTCTCTACAACCTAATGTTTTGTCTGACCCAGCCTCGTTGGCTTCCGTAATCGCTGTCACGGTGTGCAGTGCAAGGGTTGCTTCATTTAACATTCGTCAGGGAACGTGCCCGCCAGATCTACAGGGTGTCTTTGGATGGATGCTGCCTACTGTGGGGCATACTAGAAGGGTATGCCGCATCATCAGTTCGGAGCTATTGTGGCAGGTCTGTTGCTGCATAGAACATCTCAGAATAGCGAGCAGCCGTGAAAAAAAGGGGCGAAATTGGCATCGATCATACCGGGAGTGGTGCAAGACCAGTGACGCAACAGCGGAGGGACTGTGGCGAGTGGTGGTGCCTCATTTGCCAAAAAAGATAAAAAAGACGCCGGAAAAGCAAGAACAGGTTCTGAACAACAGCAACACTGAGGTTCCCCAAGCCTACACGCAGCTTCTGGCCTTTGAGCGGAAGCATTGCATAAAACTAGTGCCCAATCGCGCAGAGAAGCTTGCCGCAGCCAAAACCGTATTCAGGCAAGCGCTCAACGAGGAGATAGCAAGGTGCGTTGCTGAGTGCGTGGACGTTATTGCTTCAACTAGAGACATTATTAAGAAACAAGATAAACTCAAACCCGTATGACAATTTTCGGTTTATAATAGGTTGCGCATAACTTTCGCAGACAAAAAAGGCTTTTTTGTAATTCTGGATAGTGGGACCTTTTGTGAAAAGGGTGCTACAGTGATAAGAAAGAATTTTGTACCAGCCTGAGAAGTAAGCAAGAACGTTGTAAAGACGGTGGTGTCTCTCCTAAAAGTTATGAATTCACATGATCTGGCATCTCAGGTGAAAAGGGCAAAAAACCTCAAGTTCGAGGTGTTTTTTTCAAGACACACAAGCCTGGTTTACCGCTTAGAGCTATTGTTTCAGAGAGGGGGTACCTGGCAAAAAGTGCTGTCTAGCTATTTGCAGAGAAATTTGCAAAGCCTTACTGTCGATGATTCTTATCGTCTCAAAATTTCAATGCAATTGTCAAAATTTTTTCAGAATGTAATCTGTGTCATAGCTATGCGTTCAGCATTGACGTTCAAGATTTGCTCTACTCCTTACCTCACGGGAAAATGATGTTGCCCGTAAATGACTGCATTACTACCTAAAATCACAAAATGAAATTTTGCAAAAAAAAACGTGTCAACATAGAATCATTCCTGGAGCTGCTGCCGTTTTATTTGAAGCGTACTCTTGTTTCATGAAAAAATAAGCCTTTCATTTAGCGATCTCAAATATGTATAGGCTCATCAGTAGCACCAGTTCTTAGTGAAATATTTTTGAGTAAATTTGACAGGAAAATCGAGCAGCACATTTCTGGCATTGTTAAACATGTCTTCAGGTATGTTGATGACTTCCTCATATTCACACATGGCATTGATCCTTCCCGAGAGGAACCGAACGTGTTAAAGGTGTTTAAGGAAAGTATTATGGTCCTTGAGTTCACTACCGAGCAGCCTAAAAAAACGAGTTTAAATTCTTGGATTTAAAAGTGGAACTTAGTAGGGAACATATTTGCTGGCGTTATCAACCAAGAAGTGCCAAGCCAGTGCTAGATTACGCGTTTGGGCACTCCAAGTTGGTAAAGACAAAAATTGTGAAGTCTCGTATTATGTCAGCTTTGCAGAAATCATGTGGGTATCTAATCAACGAACGTTTCAGGTGTCAGGTGGAAAAATTCTAGAAGGCGGGTAGCCCGTAACAGTTTTTTCTCAGTGTGCACGGTCCTAGCCACAGAAACAAAGGACAAAAACAAAGATCCAGTTCGGAGACAAAGAAGCGAGGGAAAATTTCTGTAACTCCATACGTGCACAAGTTGGCACACAACCTAAAGCCCGTTGGAAATAGATACAACGTAGACGTGAAGTTTTCAGCAAAAACTAAGCTATTAGGCTTGTGTCAAAAGGTTCAAAAGTTTACTCCGTAAAACACATAAACATGTTCGTGAAGTGCGGAGAGGGAGTAGCATAAATGACTCCCATTTCTTGTGGAAAAGTCCACATATGCCAGTCAGGAAGATGCGTGAACGACCACCTTAGAGAACATCGCGCATATGTTTAGGCATCAGGCAACAGTCATCTTGCAGATCACTACAGAAACTGCGGATGTTATCATGTGTTTAAGGAAACAGAAGTACTATTTCGACACAAGAATCAGCTAACACGTGAGATAGTTGAATCTTACCACATCTGAAAGAGGGGACATGACTGTGTTAGCCAAGCTTCGATTGTGCTGCATGATAAAGAGTTCGTGTATGTCGACACCTAGTATTCGTAAAATATAACAAATGACAAATAATATGTACAATTTTTGTAATCCTGACAAGAGTGGTTTTTCTTGCACCCGGTTCTGATGCACATGCGCGAAAGACCATGCATTCGCTCTAAATACCTTTTCAGAATAATAAACCTTCAGTTGTGAGAGCAAGCGTTCTCCTTGTCAGCCTCTTCTGTCCGTCTTTTTTTTAGTGCGCTTCAACAAAATTTTCAAATATGACCATGTTATGATGCAAGACATTTTGGCGTGAAAGAGCGTAGCCGGAGACGCTCTCTGCGCCTAAGATCCCACCGACTACAGCCCCACAAAGAACACCAAAAAAGACGTGGAAGCACGAATTGCACAACGCCAACACTCTGACATCACGCAATCAGAATCTGCGAAGAAGAGGCAAACTAGAAGTATGGGGAGTGCATCATTGACGACAAAAAAGACGAACACGAGCACATCCGAGCTGCCGCTGCTACAAGGCTTTCCAACTTTTCTTATTTTCTACAGGAGTTCAAGCAGTATTGTCAGTATTCATATGTAGCCCCCACTGCCTGGAACACAATAGTCAACCTCGCCCACCAGAGTTGAAATAAAATTTAGCAAACTGCTCCCCTCGGCCTTGAAGCTGTTGTGAGATTGTGGAACTCCGTTGAGACGTGAAACTATGAGTTCGAGCATAATTCTGTCTTAATCTCGTCTTTATTTTGTTGCAGTTTGTATCTTATGCCATCTTTCAGAAGGACGGGAAATTCTGTGACGAAAGGAGGCATGCAAGAGGAATGGTTGAAGCCTACAAAGAAGACGTAAGATGGAAATAAATGTGGCATATGCGCCAGGCCACATCTCCCATATATAGCGTCACACATCTGTGCAGAGCGTAATTAGCTTTCATCTCACAAGTGTGCGCCTGTGACACCAAGAAAAGCAGTAGGTGCACAGTGAAACAGTGTTTTCTTAAAATTACTTAGGTGAGTGTGACTTTTTTTCGAGGAACTAAACCACGCACAACCCCTAAAGAATTCAAAGAAAACTTATATTTATAATATATAATATCATCACTACGGCGTGCCATCACCCTGCAATGTTAAGCGGCGTTACAGCATTACTATAGTTACAAACAATTCTGTCTCTAGTGGTTGCCCTGATCATGCCTTACTTTCCAGTAGAAATGGTGCCCTTTTGGAAGTTCAAAGGGGCCAAATTGAATCAGTAGCCAATACAGATGAAAAACTAGAGCGCAATCGTTAGCTGAACGGACACGTACTCTTTGTTATCGAGAACAATATGAGATAACGCTTGTGGTGAATCACTGTATATTATACTGCAATATTCAAAGTGCTAAATTATAGATTCGGGTTAACAAAAATGAATGCTATATAAGCAGAACAAGATTACGGGATGGTTGTTGCATTTAGTAACAATTTCTGCTGAACGAAAATGCAAATGAAATTGCACAGAAAGAAGCGCCTATGTCCGATTATATGAATGCAGTATTTAGTACAACAACATGAAAAGTACCCTCTTTAACGTCAAATGAAATATAATTTTTCATGGTCCACAAACGTTGAACGCTAATTTGCTGCCTGAAAGGAGCTACTTATTGCAAGTGACCGTTTAACTTTAACGGCTGAAGGTGTATAATACTCAGGGTAGACTTCATCCCAGAATTGAGAGTTCAGAAGCCCCACTGAATAAAAAGAAAGACACTAGCAGTACCCAAAAACAGACTCGTGGATTTCCGCATCCCGTGGACTGACCGTCACTCGTAGCAGGCAAAAGAAGCGATGCGCTCTTGCACTTCTATGGTGCCCTAATTGGATAATGATTGCGCTGGCATAGGCGGAGTGTAGTCGATGATGCTTCAGTTTCAAGCAGACGGCAGAATTGATGAGGAGTGCTGGTTTTCTGAGATATGATAGATTGTAGGCTCTCTCGTGTTTTCATATAAACAAGTGCAACTGATGATGGCGCTCCCCGAGGCTTTCTAATAACGCCTCGCCTGCGAACACTTGCGGAATCCCTATTAAGGCTGTTCGTTTATCAGCGTGCTAATTTACTCATATTAACCGCGTAAGGTGCTTGTAGCGTCAAACATAATAGTACTAGAGGCTAGTAAGCACACCATAGCAAACAAAATAAAGCAATGAGGGAAAGTGAATCGGTGTGTAATAAGCAAGCTCATGTACATACTGCAATAGTAAGAGCCATTCATTATATTAATGCGGGTACGGCTATTTATTTCAATTTAATAGGAAAGTCACACTTCACCTTGTAACATAATTCATGAAAAGCTTTGGCAGCACTGAAAAACTTCGGCACGCATTAAAACAGATCAAAATAAGTCAATTACGTTCTCACAAAAAATAAGCTTATTTATAAGTGAGCAATGCGTTGTTGCTTTTCAGTAACAGTGGACACCTGTGGTACTGCTTATCATGAATTTTCTTCAAACAGTTTTGGCTAGGAATCATATGTATAGACGTGTTACACTCAGCGTATTATATAAATGTCTACCAGAACTCGCAGAACGTGCATAGTTTCTTCGTTTTGCCGTACTGGGGCTAGTAATTATGCCATCAGATGTGACAGGGGGTGGGAAAGTAAAATAATAATGTGCCCCGTACTACTAATTGCGTAACGAGTGGTTCACTTTCGACTTTGAACGCAATTCAAATGGGTCAGCTATAACTCTTTATCGTCCTCAGCCAGAGTATTGTTAACCTAACATAGTGCCTTAAAACATTTAGCGGGTGCCTCGCTTCTCCACCGAATGACGAATAATGGCCTAGAAGGTGACTCGCTACGTTGCAAAAATTTTGAAGATTTATCGCATTGGGCTTGCTGCGCAAGTGTACTTGTGGTAGTCACCCGAAAAGCGTTTACAACGTGGTCTGATTACGCACCTCTTTCAGTTTTCGCTATTGCTGTACTGAGTGTTTAACGAACGCCTAGCGTTCTTTTTATTGTTTTCATATTTCCACCGCCGAAAATGTTCTTGTGACTTGACATTTATTGCATAGCATCTAACGATGTACGAAGCTTCTCATCACCACGTGTCGATTGCCGCAGCAGGCGTAGCTGTCTACAACTACAAGGCAGGCACATGGCCAAGGCCATAGCGCAGTAAGCTGAGTGTGAGGACGGAAAGGTTAAACTTATAGATGCCTCCTTGTGAAATGAAGGCGGGAAAAGAGTTTCCTAAAATAAACGGGAGAGGGCTCTGTTGATGTTATTGTTTAGGGGCCGTGGGAATGATAGGTAGTACGCAGGGTCGTCTAGGCTTCGAACTTCGTGGCTTGCACAATTGTGGCAATTGTGGAACGCAATTGTGGCTTTGCGTATTGCTGTGTTTTGGGGTTATTTATAATGAAATAAAAAAAACATCTTGAACTTGTTAGCTGATTTGAAGTGGTGAGCCTAGAAGTTTAAGGTAGTAAAGTGCCACTGCTGAACATATGCTGAATTTTATTTCTTGCCAAAGCACACTCAAACTACGTGAAGTGAACCAGTACCACAATTTCAAAAATTATACAATTTCGTGTACTATATTTATCATTCTCATGATTGCTTTAGAACTCTGAACTGCATCTCCCCTAGACACTAGCGCCAGAGTACCCTCTAGTGTATATATAAAAAACTTTATGAGTGCAGAGAACATTGAGCACCACGCCGGAGTTATCCTCCTGAAAGTGATGGGTGCTCGGCAGCACTGATAATTGTACCCAGTAACCACAACACTGAAAGCGCACCTTCTAATTTCTCGAAAACCGGTCTACATGGTACTTGCCTCTCTATAAAGGGTTCAGATATTGTGCTGCTTTAGCCGTAGTAGTTGGCGGTGAAAGAGAGGAATTAAATGTTGCTTGAACTTTTAAACCCAACATTTAGCTTTTAGTTGAAACAATAACCAAATAAGACGTCTGGATGATTCTAAAGGTGAGGCCTTCGTGTTGTTGCATCGAAATATATTGCATGGTCCATGCATCCATAAAAATTAGAAACTTTTTACCCCTGAAGTGTGTTTTAAACAGAAATTTTGGCATAGTTTCTCTTCACCAAAGTCCTATTCTTGCTTAGCTTAGAGCACAAAAAAATTCCAACCACTGGTGAATAATAAGTGAGGGCGGAAACAATTTTCTTTAAAGGGTGAGCAAAAGCATTATAGAAAACTCATGCCATGGGGTCCATAGCATTTTAAATTCACTATAGTGTGCTCCAAACACAAGACACGATATTTATTATTCGTTCATCTGTAGTTTGATGAGAACCACATGAATGATCACTAGGAGGTAGGATAGAGACCTGTTCAAAAATGTTTGGTTCGCTCTGTCATTGTATGAGGTTAGGGCAACAGGCAAGTATCTGAAAACCACGCAGGGTTGGACGAAGAATTTAGAGCTTTCACGAAATCCTCGTCTAGTAAAGATTGCGTGTCTTCATTGCAATCCTATTCACTCAATACTGTCTCAACAGCCACGTAGTCTTGTTTTTGAATTGGAGCTCAACGGATAAACTTGCTAAGCATGCTCTTCCTTAAAAAAACGATTCTTGTCACCAATTTTTTATACATGCAACGTGGGCAGTTGGGCAAGATTGGAAGTCATACAACAACTCTCCATGGACTCCTATGGCTCTTCGACTGCCCGAAGTGACTTGAATGCTTGATGAGCACAACGCCAGCCAGAGTACATAGTAAAAATAAAACACGCGTTCTCTGTGGAGCCAACAGCAGTAAGATTTCCTCCGCGCGTAAAATATTCCTCAAACATGCGTGGCCGGGCATTCGGAGGAATACTATTCGAGAAGAAGCGTGGGTGAATATCCAAGTCGTGCTTCTTTTTGTTTGTTGTGCTAGCTTGACGTCATCCGTAAAAATTGGTTCGGGTCAATGAAGTCATAGAGAAAGTTGGAGTTCATGAAAGAATGTTTCTTTCAGGATGCACTGAACTTTTCTCTTGCACCTTTGAATATGTTGATTTTTTAAGAGCGGAGGTATTTAGGCTTTTGATTACGTTGGGTAGTTCGAACAGTTATTAGCATGATCAAAAACCAGTACGTGCTTGTTTGGTCTTCATGAACTCTGTTTCACATCCAGAACACGTGCGCCAATTTTTGCACTCTGGAACATCAAGACTAGGATGTGCAAGTCTGTTATGAGACGAAAAAGAATATAACGTTCGCAAGAACAAAAATTACGGAACATCATATACCCGGCTAGAACAATGTAAGATCACGTAACCTCTCGCGTAGCTATAGGAATCACGTGACATCACGCAACATCTACTTCCACGAGAAAATGATGTACCATTTAGTCACGTCACTAAAATCAAGCTACACAGCTAAACAGCTCGACACGATACATGCATAGCCAGGTATAGCTATGCTTCGTACTATTAGTACAAACTTACCGTCTCTGCCAAGAGTTTTCCATTATACAATTAACTATGTCCAATACTACCTCTGCTAAAGGGTTCGGCTTCGCGCTGCTAGTATAAGGTACGGTTTTTATTGTGATAGAAATTCTACGAACACTCTTGGCTGAATCTTGCCGCCCGCGTTGGCGTCACTCACCGTGTATGTATACGTATCTAGATATAGAGAAACGCCAGAAAAAATCTATAAAAGGGCTCTGGTGCACGGAATCGAACGTGGGACCTCCGTGTCGTGAATGCGAGGCGGTATTATTAAGATTCAGAGCAGCACTTCAATGAACGTTCAAAAGGCAAGCTATTCATATCTTCCACTTACCGCTGTTGGCGGGCGACAAGGGGGAGGGGAGAACTATCGTGTTTTCAGTAATCAGAGAGATAGCACAATGAGCTCATGGCGACTTTTATTTCTGGGCCGTATTTTGGCCCGCAGAGAGAAAGGGAGTGCACAATCTCGCACACGCCCTTATCTTACAGTTGGGAGAATCATACGTTTTCGTTGGCGTTCGGCTTGCACTGGAACGAGTCTGTTGTATTTACGGGCCGCACAATGGTAACTGCAACCGTTTCACAGCCTTCGTTTGCGAAAAAGCCGCGCTTTTCAGACAGAACAAAGTAACAACTGAGACGCTTATTCGCGTGCACTTGTACCTGTGAGTAGGTTTCGTGCGCCATTTGTGCGTGAGAAACGTAGAGCACGCTTCAATCTGCTGTCCATTGTGCGCGTGACCTTCCAATTTGTTGCTATCGCGTTCGTTGCTTCACCTTTGTGGCAAAGATGTGACTTTTTTGCTTGATCTTTTCAGTGGGGGAGTCGGCGATATGATATGTATGTTGCAGCCACTTGGTCACTGCTGGTTTATGTTCGCAAGGCTATACCATAACAACTAGGACAATTCCCACAAAACTTAGGTTTTGTGGGCAACTGCATTTCAACAAAGATGTGAACCCATTTGTATCACCTGGTACTTTTGAAATTTTTACTCCCGTGTTCACAAATTCTACACACTCGACTTTCACCCTTCACTTGACAGAGTTGCGCACTGCGCCGCTGCTCGGCTGAAAATGACGCTGCGCTACTCAAGAATAGCAGCAAATTATTACTAATGTGCAGTGACTTTCCCTGCCTAGAAATGGCGCTCCCACCCATTTTCTCAAGTGAAGGCAGAGCGTTGAGTTAAGGTGCGTTCTAGATTACTGGGGTTAAAGTCCTTTGTGGGGCCGTGGCATTCACATAACCTGCCATTGAGGAGGGAAGCCACTGCGCCTATTCAAAACAGGCAGCGGCTTTCGTTGTGTGTGGTCTGAGCGAATTGTTGGCGGATAAACTGGGTTGACTATGGTCTACTTCTGATATCTACGCTGTTCTCTACTGAATCGGTTCACGACGCCTACACAACGTTAACTATACCCGCGAGTAAAGCGCATTCTGCCTTTCATAGGGATGCTCGCCCTTGGTGACTCTCTTCACGCTTTAGCACTGAATCACGCCTTTGCTCTTTTGTACGTGGTTAGCTTGTGTTCCGCCTGCTGCGCACTGCTGTAGCATGACTTTAAAATCTTTGTTATCTGCATACTACGAAAAAGAGAGAAAGAAAGATCGTAGAAAGCCCGCATATCAGTTTGATTAGTTCAGTACCACCGTTCGCAAATTATACGCATTTGATTTTTTTTATTTCATTGTGTTCCGCAAGATATGTGGGAAGTTCGATAAGTGTTTTCGGAAAGCTTAGTGGTTGAAGGCGCGTCACGCTGCACTACGTTTACCACGTGTATGCACATTTTGTTGCACAACTAAAAATCTTGTATAAGACTTTAGCAGAAAGCTTTTAACGAGAAAACGTGCATGACGGTGTGACAACAAAGGCCTGGTTAATGGGACAAGCATGCCTTTTTTTCACACAAAAAATCACCACTGCCTCCCGTCAGTCACTAACACCGCCAAACAAACGCTGAAAGCAGTGGTCACCAACAGTGCCCCACAAACGCTAGAACGAACGTCAAAAAGACAAAATTTTTAGTGAAATAATACGACATTATACGTAAAGCATGCCGTATGAATTATTTTAAACATCTGGGCTCTATAAAGCGTTCTTATAAATAAGCATACGGTTGCGCATGGTAACTGTGTTTTAAGTACAGTTTAAATGCCGATGTGTCACAGTTTTTGTGATAGTTTTATTTCTATGAAGTGGTACCATGGCCAGTACCATGGTCTTTCGATCATGCGAGGAGCCTTAAGCCTGGTTGCGTTTAACTGGCCATGGTACTACTGCATGCCCGGCATGCCCATGGTATAGGTTTGGTGCAGACATATTTCAGTATGCCGGGCGATCATATGTCCTTGTGTTTGATGCTCTTTCAAATTTCCCAGAAGTCGAGCAACTATGTAACACAACGGCAAGGACCACAGTAGAGGCTCTCAGTGCTATCTTTTCCCGCCAAGGAGTTCCGGTTCAAGTATGCACGGACAACGGCCCACAATTCGCCAGGTACGAGTTCGCGCTCTTCGCGAAACAGTACGACTTCGTACAGGTTACATCAAGCCCGAACTACCGCCAATCCAACGGACTGGCGGAGAAAGGCGTCCAAGTAGTCAAGCGTATCCGGAAAAAATGCGCCGACTCAAGGAGGGACTTCTGGTTAGGTCTGTTGGCCTATCGATCATCACCTTTAGAAGATGGACGATCACCAGCTGAGTTACTGCAAGGCAAGCGCCTCAGAAGTAACATTCCTGATTTTAACGAAGTTGCCAAAACTGAAGTGAGAAAGCACCCGCAACTAAAGGAAGGACGACCGATACCACCTTTGATGCAAGGCACTGTAGTTCGAATACGGGATAAATGCTTGGTCACGTATGGGCAGGATTGTCAAGACAGCTGGCCCAAGGTCTTACATCGTGCAAACAGGACCTCTCAACGCGCTCAGACGCAAAGGACGTCACCTACTTCGCACAAGTTAGGACTATAGTCCTGAGTCAAATGACGAAGAATGTAGCGCGCCTTCTACGCCATCTTGTCCAGCTGCGACTGCCTCCAAAGGATCTACAGAGTTGCCAGCCTCTAGTGATGAGGCAGCCTCCTGTGGCTCTACCGATTTGGCACAGCAAGCCTGCATGCTACCTCGTCATGAGCAGTCTCCAGTGATCCAGGCTAAAGTCCCAACTGCGCTAACTGCAGCAGCGCTTGACTGTGCATCGAATCCAGCTCCAAGAAGGTCAACACGCTCAGTCAAGCCACCTCAGCGCCTTGCGTACGATGCAAACTTTCAGCAGCTAGTATAAACTCTTTTGTAAAACTTTTGTACCGGCAGAAGCATGTATCGGGCACGTGTTATTCCCCGATACGGCACCGCACATGCGCAGTGTACATCTACCAAGGTATAAATAGGCACATGCAATAAAACGAGCATTCTTGTTCTGCACCCTGCTGTTGCCTCCGTCATTTCTCAACACGATACAGTTGGTTGGTTGGTTGGTTGGTCGGTCGGTCGGTCGGTCGGTCGGTCGGTCGGTCGGTCGGTCGGTCGGTCGGCTGGCTGGCTGGCTGGTTGGCTGGTTGGCTGGCTGGCTGGTTGGTTGGTTGGTTGGTCGGTCGGTCGGTAGGTCGGTCGGTAGGTCGGTCGGTCGGTCGGTCGGTCGGTCGGTCGGTCGGTCGGTCGGTTGGCTGGCTGTCTGGTCGGTTGGTTGGTTGGTTGGTCGGTTGGTTGGTCAGTTGGTCGGTTGGCTGGCTGGCTGGTCGGTTGGTTGGCCGGTTGGTTGGTTGGTTGGTTGGCTGGCTGGCTGGCTGGCTGGCTGGCTGGTTGGCTGGTTGGTTGGTTGGCTGGCTGGCCAGCCGGCCTGTCGGTTAACTACCCGATATTTATGATCGTCTAAATTACTTAACAGAGCGGCTACCCGAGTACAGGCATCACTCCTAGCTTAGCTTCTCAAATGTGCTTTTTAAGAAAGGAATTTGGCATAATTTTTAGGCAACCCAAAAGGGACATTTTTTCTTTATATAGTGTACAATCTCAACGTTCTCTTTACACCGGAACATGACAACACGCTGAAAATATTTTACCTTTATCCTAAAGTTTGCTATTGAGCAATGTCAAGCCAGACTCACCGCAATGTACGTTATTACAACTCAACACAGTTCACTGGGTTTCATAAATTTCAGTTGTGCTTGTAGCCTAAATCGAAGAATCCACTGTCAGTCTCTCTGGACTACAATTCAATCATCATTGTTTTGCGTGAACCATGTGCTACTGACCACAAACTGACTAAGGTTTCTAGCATATATGTCGCGAGTCACAGTCTTTGTCGCAGACCTCTCTACACCGCTGCGAAGCGGCCTTCTCACTATCAAAACTAAAATTCTTGTTTTATAGTAGTGGTAATAAAGATACATTCGTTGACTCCAAGAGCCTCCACGTCACCTTTTAGGCTTCTTGAAAACCCGATTTTTTATTTAAAGAAACAACTTGAAAATATTTAAAATTCGTATCGATACTTCTTTGAGTAAGAGCTCTCTTACAGTGGAGCTGTAAGACGCTGTGTTTCAGTGGATCGCTCAATGTGCAACACCAAGTTTACCGTAATATACAGAGTACACTGCAGTGCGCACTGCATTCTAGACTGCAAACAGCTGTTGTATATCCTTGTCAGTGAAAGGCCTCACTCTAGCTGCCGAATTGTTCGTATACTTTGTTTAGGGATATACAGCACCATTGAAATAGAATCCTCCAGAAAGATAAGCGCAGAGCAGACTCTTTACTCAGGAAATATTTTCATTGTAATCCGCAACGAAAGTAAATGTCACAAGCCCTCTTGTTTGTGCTTCCTCCTGCGTTCCTTGAAACAGAAAAGCCTCCCTTGTTTGTCTTGGAATATACCACCTGACCGAGGAACTTTCTGAATCTCATTTTGTACCGTGCGGTGGAAACGAGATACGCATACGCGGTCGAGCAGGGCCTTACACATGACCTAAAGGTAATAGGATTTCTGGCTCGAAAGTCTTGACGCCGAGTGCCAGTCTTATCGAACTTTCTCATTCGCTATTTCTTCGAAAACTTCAAAACACAGGAATGGCGCTAAATTGAACTACACCAGTGGCAGTCGTCCAAACAGAGAAAGAGCAAAAGAAAAGTATTAAGAATGTATACAAATTGCTGATACATGGCACCATTTTCGGTGTGCATAGAACACGCAATATAACGTCAGCACATCGACTCCATGACCTACGCACTTTGATACAGAGTGTTAGAGTGGTTTCTTTCGCAAAGAAAGTATCAGGAGCCTGATATTAGAGAAAGTGTTTTTTAATAGTTTAAGATATCACTCGGGCTACTTGTAAAGTCTTCTTTATATTACTGAATTTCTGCTTCTCTTAGATCTACGTACTGTAAGAAAATACCGTTAACCCTTTCGGCCCTGGAAATTTTTCATACAACTACAATTTTTTCAACGTAGTATTCCGCTTCATTAAACGGTAATTAAGTGTCATGCACTGAAAAACTTTGCGTGGTTAGCATAATGTAAAGTTTGGAACCTTGCCCTCAAATGAGGACGTCAGGGCTCACTGGGTGCAGTGGAGGCAGAAGCGATTCTGAGTTTAACGGTTTATTTTCATCGGAAACACCACTAAAATCAGTCGGCGGCTTCTCAAAAGCTTTCCTGCACCATGATGTTTCTTTACACGCCTATTCCTTGTTCGACTCATCTGACGCTTCCTGTGTTTCCGGGACGCAGTCATCGCTCCCAGCACGGAGGAAGGAAAAAGGTAAGGAGAGGGCATGCCCAGCCGGCGCAGGGCGTAAAAAGTGTGGCGGAAATGACACCATGGCGGCCATATTCAAACGGCACAATGGCTGCGTTGCTATGGTTACGTGTTGAGCAGTGGAGCTGGTCTAGCAGTGAGCGGCCGCGGCTGGCGGCGGAATGTGTGCCTCCCCAGGTCTCGTTCTGAGCTGTGGCGGACAATATCTGTGCTCTGCGCCGCGTTATTGGTTACGCAGTGTTCTCTTGGCTGTTACATTACTCTTAGCAACGTTTACAAATCCCTTTGTCCATCACGGGGTTACAACAGTGCGTAGAACAAGTGCATATCCATGTGTCGTGCGGCGGATGACGCGGATGAAGCAGTTAGTGTTCAGCGAAATTGCGTTGGGCACCATGACGAAGCTGAATGACGACGAACGCCTTGCAGGTCAGTGACGATTGAGCAGTGATCCTGCTTGTGACAACGGACGACGCTGTTGAGCCCAGCAAGACGCCGTGAGGACCATGTGCACATACGTAGTTTCGTGTTGTGTGTGTACAGTAACAACTTGCATGTGCGTAATAAAACACCTTTTCTGTTCCGCTTGGTACACTCTCCACCAGCACTGCATGTAATCTCAACGTAAGAGCAACCACGTTCAACTGTCACTAGCACCGTGCTCAGTCACCACGGTCGCAGAATGCTGACGCCGGTGATTTTCACGCGGAACACGGACACAGTGGCAGGACGCTGCGTCGGGCGCGCGGCGAAATGCAACCGTAGAAGGCACACGACCGATCGTGTTGTCTGTACAGTTGCTGAATTAATGACGTGAAAGCACTCGCCGTTGTCAGTGCATCTAGCGCGCGTTCTCTCGTAGTTGCTTCGTTGTCGGCGAGCTGTTATTCCCTGTTATTACTCGGACGAAGCGATTTCGTTGAAGCTGTCCCGCTGGCTCTGAGTGATGAGCTCAGTTCCATTAGTTTCGGATCGTCACGACACACGCGCTGCGCAGCCCACGTGCTTTCCGAGCCGGAGAGGGAGTCGCGCCTTCTGCTTCGCATTCATATGTAAACAAGAGAGGAGAATTTGCCTACTCAATATGGCCGACTTCCGGCTTCATCGCGGCTTCACAACGAGTGACGTCAGAGCCTCTCCTTACCTTTTCCTTCCTCCGTGGCTCCCAGCGTCTTGTTTGTTTCACTGGCTAACACCCACACAGGGGGATTGGCCAAAAACGCATAATGCATTTTTTTCTGTGAGCAATATGACTATGTGTAAAAAATGAATTTGTATTATAGTGTGACCAATGCAAGAAAAACCACGAAAATGAGCGCAAACAAAAAAAAAGTGGAAAAGTCAATTTGAGAAATTTTGAGGTTTCAGGTGTTGTGACTATCACTCAGCTGCGTTTACTTCACTTCACATTTTAGATTTTTTTGGTACTAAGCAATAATTCTTCAAAAATGAAGTCATCATCTTTCTCATCTTCACTATCCCCGACGTCAGTAGGTTGCCATTGGCCAACTGTGCGAACATTTGATCCACGTATTCGAGCGGGACTAATCGGAGCCTCTGATGAACGCGACAGTGCGAGAACTGATGTCAATGCCATTCGGGATGCTTTGCGGGTATACAAGTTAGTTTCAGTTTCTATTTTTATAATGGCGTCAGAAACACCTTTTTTTAGTCCTGTCCTCATTTGAGGACGCCAGGGCCCAAAGGGTTAAGACTAAGCTAATACATGTTCAGGACATTGACTTAGATACTGGATTAGATGGAGACCACAGTCAAAAACAAATAAATAAATTGCTTTTTTTGCAAAAATACGAAGACGAAAAAAGAACGTACGCGCAAAGTAATTATTAGTAACAAAGAAGTGCGTACAAAGCTATACGTACAGTGAAGAGCTGAAAAAGACAAGCTGGGTGTTTAGTGAGTTTGTTGGCAGGTTCAGTTCATTGGCTGAAGGTATAAGTTAATAAGTGTCCGTGAATTCGGTTCGTTGTACAATCGACCTACAATCTTTGTCACAGGTTCAACTCCTGTAACATGCAAAAAGACGTATGAAAAACTAAATTTCTCGGTGATTTTCTCTTTTAGCTTGTCATATTTATTTTTAAAACCATCATTAGTAGCCGAGAAGTTTTGCTTGCTTCAGCATAATAACTACTGCCCAACATATTATAGCGTTACTTCATTTTTTATAGAAGCAAAAGTAAACAATTGCAAGCATTGAATAGGTTGTTAGCCAAAGCCTAGTATTGTGACCAAATGATATTAGTGGAACCATGTATAAAGATTAACCTCTTGTAAATCAGTTTTACAGTGCCAGAAAAATCTTGCTTTATATTGAAAAGTGACGAATGTGCTCATAGTTTTCTGCGAGTGGCCCGCCTTGTCCAACGATTGTGACTTTCCATTGTGTATATGAGTTTTCGCGTAGCTCCTCTCATTTTCTCTCATTTCCTCTTTCTTACTTTTTCGTCTTGCCCTCCTCTTCTCTAGTGCAGAGTTGCGAACCAGATACTTGTTTACCGGCTGACATCCCTGCCTTTCTTTATACCTATTATATATATATATATATTCATATATATATATATATATTTCAAGATGGCGTTCAGTACCTTCAAGACTCTTCTTTATTGTCTCGAGTATGTGCCCCACAACCTAAACTGGATTGGTGATGATCAGTATGTACAGATGAAAAATGGAACGAGTAATAATGCTCACACTTATTTTCCTCGCGCCTAAGTCTCGGCCGGCCCGGCCGAGACTTAGGCGGGAAAGGTACGGCGAACAAAGGGATAAGGCGTGAAACGTGAACTATCTCGGATGCACGGTAACGACGGTCCGAGGAACCCGCGACGGGAGTGACAAGGTAATTGACAGGGGATGTTCGTTCACTAACAACGTAAGGTCCGAGAAAGCGTGACTGAAACTTTTCACACAATCCGGGTGTACGAACAGGCGTCCAAAGTAGTACTTCATCTCCAGGACGGAAGGTGACGTCTCGACGAAAGCTGCCACAGCGTTGCTTGCGGTCTTGTTTACTGGCCTCCGTGTTGATTTGAGCACGTTGCCGTGCCTAGGCGAGCCTGGAGACAAAATTTTCTGGCGTAGTCGTGGACGTTTTTGTCGTTACATTGAAGAAAGAGGCGTCAGTAGTGAATGTCGGCGCACGACCATAGACGAGGAAGAAAGGTGAATACTCGGTGGTTCGTTGAACAGCGGTGTTGTGTGCAAACGTTACGAACGGCAAGATTTTGTCCCAGTTATCGTGGTTCGGTCCGATGTACATGGGTATCATGTCGATTAGAGTCCGGTGGAATCGCTCTGTCAGGCCATTTGTCGGCGGGTGGTAAGCGGATGTGGTCTTATGAACTGTGCCACAAGGTTTTAGAATTTCGTCAAGAATTGTCGCCATAAAGGCCTTGCCCCTGTCACTCAACAACGTGCGAGGTGCACCATGACGCAACAAAATGGCTTTTAAAAAGAAGGCGGCAACGTCTCAGGTGGAGCTAGAGCGTAGAGGAGCGGTCTCTGCGTATCGTGTGAGGTGGTCGACGGCTGTGACAATCCAGCGGTGGCCCGCTGGCGTTACGGTAAGTGGTCCGACGAGGTCTATTCCGACAACGACAAAAGGTGTATCGGGACATGGAATGGGTTGTAATAATCTAGCAGGAGCAGAAGTTGGTCGTTTCCGGCGTTAACACAGTGCACAAGAAGCGACATAATTACCCACAAAGGTAGAAATACGAGGCCAGAAGAAACGGCTCCTAACGCGGTTGTAGGTCTTTTGAAATTCCAAGTGTCCAGCTGATGGGTCATCGTGGAGTGCTTCGAGAACTTGTTTTCGCAGTGAACGGGGAAGTACTGGCACCCACCGATGTCCATCCGCCTTGTAAGTATAGCGCTGCAGGACATTGTTGCCTAGCTTGAACTGCCGTAGCTGACGACGTAGTCTGGGAATAGGTGGAGAGGGCGAGTCATTCAAGTATTCAATGATGCGGTTACAGTATGGGTCGTCACGTTGTCACGCGGCAAACTGAGTGCTGCTGTTTAAAGATAGTGACCCAGCAACTGCCAGGGGTGATAACGTGAGGGCAGAGGAAGCCGCTTGGTCACCTGAGGCGCATCGAGGATGCGTGGTTGGAGATGAAAGTGACAGAGGGCAGCGCGAGAGAGCGTCGGCATCCTGATGCTGTTTGCCTGACCTGTACACGTCAAAAGTGTACTCTTGCAAACAGAGTATCCAGCGACCGAGTCGCCCAGACAAATTCTTTAGCGAAGATAACCAGCATAGGGCATGGTGGTCAATAATGACTGTGAATTGGCATCCATACAGATAAGGTCGAAACTTCTGGATGGCCCAAACGACAGCAAGACATTCCTGTTCTGTTATCGAGTAGTTCTGCTCCGCAGGTGTTAGTGCGCGGCTGGCATACGCAACTACTCGCTCACGTGAAGTGTCGTCGCGCTGGAGGAGGGCGGCACCGATTCCGTGGCCGCTGGCATCTGTGTTAAGGAGAGTGGGTGCGCTCTCATCGAAGTGACGGAGGACGGGGTATGATGTCAAAGCACGTTTAAAGGCTTGAAAAGCTCACTCGCACTCGTCAGTCCAAGTGAAAGCCGTTCCTGACGTCAGAAGCTTGTGTAACGGCCCCGCAATGGCAGCGAAGTGACTGATAAAGTGGCGGAAGTAAAACACGAGGCCCACGAAACTTCGCAATTGTTTTTGATTGCCCGGACGTGGAACACTAATTACGGCAGCGACCTTGTCGGGGTTGGGTCGAACGCCATCTTTGCTGACAAGGTGACCCAAAATTTTGATGCTCCTGCTGGCGAAGTGGCACTTTTTTGTATTGAGATGAAGCCCAGCGTTCGAAATGCACGTAAGAACTTTGTCCAAACGCTTAAGGTGCTGAGGAAATGTAGAAGAATAAATTACGATGTCGTCCAAATAGCATAAGCAGGTTTTCCACTTGGGACCACGTAAGACAGTATCTATCATGCGCTCGAATGTTGCTGCAGCGTTGCATAAGCCAAAAGGTATGACGTTGAACGTTTAAAGCCCGTCAGGCGTTGCAAACGCTGTTTTCTCCTTGTCTGCTTCGCGCATAGGTATTTGCCAATACCCCGATCGAACGTCAAGGCTGGAGAAATACTCTGCGCCTTGTAGGGAGTCAAGGCCATCATCTATGCGTGGCAAGGGATATACATCTTTTTTCGTTATCCCATTGAGTGCTCTGTAATGAACACAAAAGCGGACAGAGCCATCCTTTTCCGGACCAAAACCACAGGAGACGACCAAGAGCTGGATGAAGGTCGAATAATATCCCGTTGGAGCATGTCGGCGACGTTTTCCTCAATCATTTGCCGTTCCGCCGAAGACAGATGGTGTGGGCAGCGGCGCACAATGGAGCTGCCTTCGGTTTTGATGCTGTGCACTGCAACAGAGGTGCGGCCCAAAACTTTGGAATGTACGTCAAACGGAATGCTGTGCTTTTGGAGAAGGTCTAAAAGGTCACTCTTTTGCTCAGCAGTGAGGTGAGGACTTATGGTAGCATTTAAAGCAGCAGTGGTTGCCTTGGTATCGGTTGTAGCAGACAAAGGCGGTGATTCTGTGTGAAGAGAAACCATCGAAAAAGGCTCGCTGTCAGCGAAGCAGCTCACAGCAGTGCCCTGGGGCAGCATCACTGGCGAAGAAGTTGGGTTCAAGGCGGGGACCAATGCCTTACCGTCGTTAAACCGCTCAAGGCCGGGGCAATGGTAAGCCCCGCAGGTTTGGAGCGAACTGATGGAGCAATGAACACGTCACCTTTAACAATAGTATCCGAAGCGATCGTGAGAATTCGTTCATCTCCTGGCGAAATGAAACAATCTGCGGCAGCAACGAAAAGGAAGCTGTATGGATCGACATCAGATGAACTCTCAGTAGCTGACATATGAATTACTCGCTGACGACATGATATGAAAGCTGTTGCCGACGAAAGGAAGTCCCATCCTAAAATGACTGTGTGAGTGCACAAAGGAAGTACAAGAAACTGAATGTGGTGAAGTATGCTATCTATGAAAACGTGGACTGTACAAACACTTGAAGGCTGAATAGGGACTCCATCTGCGCAACGAAGGGGAGGGCCATCGTATGGCATCCTAACTTTTTTCAAGCGAGCACAAAAGTCTGCACGAATTACGGAAAGTGATGCGCCTGTGTCTACTAGTGCCTCTGTCTGTATACCTTCAAGATACACCAATAAAACATTTGATGGGCGGTCTGGAGAAGTTTGACGCAGTTCGAAAGATGCAGCTTTCCCTCCCGAAGCTGCACTGCTTAGTTTTCCAGTTTGCGGTCGGGAATCGAAGTAGAAGGTCGAAGTATAGAGGAGGAACGCCGCATCGGTGAAGGTGAGCGGTGACGTGAGAAACGGGAACTGCCAACTGAGGCAAAGTTCTGCGGAGATGGCGACCGGCGTGTGCTGTTCTGATACAGTCGGTGATAGGGTGGTCCAGTTGGGTAGAAGTCATCCCGTTCATAGTCACTGTAGCTTCGTCGTTCGTCTTGTTGACGGCGTCGGCAAAACCTTGAAATATGACCACGGATGCCGCAATAAAAGCAAGTCAGTCGTGTAGTGCGCCAGGTATTGTGAGGCTGGGAAGATAGTCGTTGTGAGCGAGTTGAGTGAACCATGCACATCGGGCGCTGGTAGCTGCATTGGGCTGTGCTGGGGAGCAGGTGTCCTAGCAGCAACCTGAGCATAGGTTGGCATGACCACAGGATATAAACTGGGAACAGGTGTGACAGTCATCGAGGCCAGGCTTTGGTGGGGCGCAGGCTTCGTTGCAGCAACGTGAGCATAACTTGGCATGGGCACGGGATGTGAGCTCGGAACTGGTGTACCTGTGATCAAGGCCAGTTCCTCCCTCACGACGTCGCGAAAACTAGTAGCAGGTGGCGTCGTTTGAATATCAAGGTGGCGAGGTGAATCCTGCGCATGAAGTTCCTCGCGGATTATAGAGCGGATCTATGCACGCAGTTCTGTTGTGTCATGACTCGAGCGGAGATCAGGCATATCAGGTTGCACCGGAGTGGTTTGAAGCTCCTCGAGGCGCTGACAGATAGCTACAACATCGGCTACGGCCTGGGGATTCTGCACCACAAGCGCGTTAAAAGCGACAGTCGCAATGCCTTTTAGCAGGTGGCGCACACGGTCGTTTTCCGCCATATGGTTGTCGATGCGGCAGCGAAGGGTGAGAACATCTTCAATGTAAGAAGTGTAGGACTCGCCGGGGCGTTGAACGCGTGCACCAAGCCGTTTCTTTGCAATATCCGAGCGCACTGACGGATTGGCGAAAATCTGGCGCAGCTGCTGTGTAAAGGCGGGCCATGTCAAAAAGTCTGTAGCGTGGTTCAAAAACCACGTTTTTGCGACGCCACTCAAGTAGAACGCAACGTGGGTGAGTTTCGCAGGCTCGTCCCAGTTGTTGATGGCACTCACGCGGTCATACTCCTCGAGCCAGTCTTCCACGTCCTCACCCGGAAGTCGTGCGAACAGCGGAGGATCCCTTTGAGGGCTGGTGACCAGGTGAGAAGGGTTTCTTGGCGGTGGGAGCGTTGGCGCAGCTGCTGCGCTGGGCTGGTCGGCTTGCGACATTACCAAACCCGGGTCATTTAAGCGGTGGCCAGAACGGAACTCCAGGGAGGCGTTCTAGAAGACGCTGGGTTGTCCGAGAGCGCGAGAGGACGCAGGAATCGGGCAGCACTCTCTACCACTTGTAAGATGGCGTCCAGTACCCTCAAGACTCTACTTTATTGCCTAGAGTATGTGCCCCACAACCTAAACTGGAGTGGTGATGATGAGTATGTACAGATGAAAAGATGGAACGAGTAATGATGCTCACAATATACATACATACATACATACATACATACACACACACACACACACACACACACATATATATATATATATATATATATATATATATATATATATATATAGTGGGAGTAATAATTCAATGGGCCAGTTAGTCTTCGTGAAGGTATGGGATATGGCACAACGGGAGCGTTGTCAACAAGGATAAATATATTTATTTCCCAACAGTTTCGGGAGGGGTCCTCCCTCCATAAGGGAATCCCAAAACTGTTGGGAAATAAATATATTTATCCTTGTTGACAACGCTCCTGTTGTGCCATATCCCATATATATATATATATATATATATAAAAAGGAGTAATTCACACACAACGAACGTTTCAGCACAGTTTAGTCCGACGTATATATATATATATATATATATATATATATATATATATATATATATATATATATATATATATATATATATATATATATATTGTTGCGTACATGCACGAAGAAAAAGAAGCATATACGGTGAACGCACTGGTCGCCCAGAGCGACAGAGGAAGAAGACGATCAGGAGGATCTTTAACCAGTCGGCCAATTCTGAGCTGCCCCTCACGACCTAATAAACGGCCCCTTTCAACGTCTACCGGTCTCTTTCAAACGTAACAGAGTGGTGGAGGTGCGGGGTAAGCGCTTCAACTACGGAACGATCGCTGCCACAGCTTCGACGAAGCCGTCGACTTGCCGGTCTCCCACCATGTGCCGTGAGTGACTTCGACATGCTCGAAGAAACAGGCGTTTCGAGGACGGCACCATCTGGCCCGCTTTCGTACTACCGAGTTCCACCGCCCTTCGGAGGATAAGCCGAAGAAGATGTCGACGCCTGGCTCACCAAGTACAAACGTGTGGGCAAATCCAATGGTTGGGATGCAGCCGCTATGCTAGCCAACGTAGTGTTCTCCCTTACCGACACCGCACTGGTATGGTACGAGAACCACGAGGACGCACTCACGACGTGGGATCTTTTTGTTGAAGAGATGAGGGCGTGTTTCGGCGACTCAGTTGCTAGAAAGAAGCGGGCTGAGCAAACACTGTCGCAACGGGCACAGCTACCAGGTGAGACATGCACCACTTACATAGAAGAAGTGTTAAGGCTGTGCAAGGTAGTCTGTGCTATCATGTCGGAAGAGGACAAAGTTGGGCATCTGCTCAAAGGGATAGCTGAGGACGTGTATAATTTTCTAATTGGAAAAGAAAGCCTCAGTTCTGTGTCCGACGTCATTCAGCATTGCCGAACGTTTGAAACGCTCAAGATGCGTCGAATTGCGCCCAAGTTTGGTCGGCTGGCTAACGTTACAACTGTTGCCAGTGTGGACATAAATCCTGGCCTCGACCTTTTTTCTACAATTCGACAGATTGTTCGTGAGGAACTGTCCCACCGAGAAATGTCGTGTTTGACAGCTGACCATCGCGAGTTGTGTCTGCCACGTGAGGCTATGGATGTGCCTCCTTTGACCCCATGGCAACCGACGATGAGCGCGGCAACTGTGGAGTACAGCCCAGCCCCACAGTCAAGGCTGACAACCAGACTTCCCGCGTCACGGTATGACCGACGCTCTCGGCGCATGCCTCCTCGAAACCCGACGTCTCGGTACGACTCACCCAACCAGTACATCCGTCCCACAAGAGCAAATGATGACGCTCTATTCATCGACGAGCGACCGATGTTTCGACCTCGGCCGGTGTGCTATTCCTGCGGTGTGCCAGGCCACATATCGCGATTTTGCAACCGTCGGGTGACTCCTCGGTATCACCAACCATCTGACTTTTCACGACCCTTCGAACAGCCTCATGGTGTCCGGCGGCCGGCCCACGTACCACCTGACGACAACTATTGGCCCAGCAGCTTCCGCAACCACTCTCCGGCATCTGACAGGAGTTTAACGCCCCCACCGCGACCTCGTGCTCATCGTTCTCCTTCACCACTGCGTCGCAAAGCACCCTCTTCGCCACCGGAAAACTAGCCAGCGCGGCCAATGGGGGTGAGATCGCTGGAAACGTGCTACTGAGAGAAATACCTCCTGTGTGTATGCTTAAAAACAGAGTGCGTGTTTTGGTGGATCATGTGCCTGTGATGGCCTTGGTGGACACAGGTGCAACGATTTCCGTGATGAGTGCTTCCTTTAAAGACGTGTTAGGGCAGAAAGTTGTTTTTACCTGGGATGAAACTTCGACGTTTTGTGGAGTTAGTGGAGAGCCATTGCGCCCTATTGGTGTGTGTAGTGCTGAGGTATTTTTGAGAGGCCTTATGATAACGACTGAGTTTGCGATTATTCCTCGGTCGACACATGATGTCATTCTCGGCATGGACTTTTTGCGAGAATGTGGTGCCACTGTAGACTGTCGCACAGGGAAAGTCTTTGTGAGTGGCCAGATGCCTTCAGAACTTCTGGACACTCCGGCAAATGACCAAACTACGCTCTGTGTCTGTGGCGATACGTTCATACCTGCGTTGTCTACCGTACGTGTTCCTGTTGTTAGTCGCGGCGCGGATTCTGACAGCTTCGATGCGAGCGTAGAATCAATGCACATAAACTGCGTGAAGAAGAATGTGTTGGTTCCCCATTGTGTGGTGTCGATTGATGGCGGACGAACTGGCCTATGGACTGTAAACTGTTCCTCTGAGCCCGTGATACTACCCAATGGTTTGAAATTAGCTTCGGTCAGCAAAGAACACGTGACCTTATCAGTGGTCGAGCTCACAGACGTGCCGGAAGAACGTGACAGAACTGGTTGTCACAATTTGGACGGGGCGCTTATGGCAACGATAAATAAGTCGCTTAGCTCAAGCGAGCGCCGAACTTTATTGAATGTGCTGTTGAAGCACGTTTCGGTATTTGACTTTGCGCAGAAGGGCAAAGTAGTCCCTATCCCCCTGTCTCGAACGCGCCATACCATCAACACTGGCGCGGCAAGTCCGATTTGCCAAAAACCATATCGTGTTTCCCCGTCAGAAAGAAAAATTATCAACGACCAAGTGCAGAAAATGATGCAAAAGGGAGTGGTACAAGAGTCAGCCAGTCCGTGGGCAGCACCGGTAATCCTCGTTAAGAAAAAAGATGGATCTTGGAGATTTTGCGTCGACTATCGCCGATTGAATGCCGTGACTAAAAAGGACGTATACCCGCTGCCACGTATAGAGGACGCAATAGACTGCTTACATTCGGCCTCTTATTTTTCCTCCGTAGACTTACGATTCGGTTATTGGCAAATTCTGATGCACCCAGAGGACAAGAAAAAGACTGCCTTTGTAACCCCTGATGGGCTCTTTGAATTCAACGTGATGCCATTTGGACTGTACAATGCACCGGCCACGTTCGAGAGGTTTATGGAAACCATCCTGCGTGGCTTGAAGTGGAACATCTGCATGTGCTACCTCGACGATGTCGTCATCTTTGGCCGCACGTTCAGTGAACACAACTCTCGTCTAGACACTGTTTTGAACTGCATCCGAAACGCTGGCCTAATTTTAAACTCGAAGAAATGCCACTTCGGAGACCACCAGACGCTTGTGCTCGGGCATCTCGTTGACAAGGATGGCATCCGCCCTGACCTCCAGAAGACAGCAGCAGTTGAGGCGTTCAATGCGCCGCGTTCCGTCAAGGAGCTTCGTAGTTTCCTGGGGCTTTGTTCATACTTCCGCCGCTTTATTCCGAAGTTTGCCGACATTGCGTACCCTCTCACATGCCTCTTACCAAACGACAATTCCTTTGAGTGGACTCCGGAGTGCGATTCTTCATTTCGTCAATTGAAGTTTTTGTTGACGTCACGACCCGTCCTTCAGCACTTCAGTCCTTCAGCTCCGACAGAGCTTCATATGGATGCTAGCGGCATAGGTATTGGAGCCGTCCTAGTACAACGTTACGGCGACCGCGAACACGTCATCGCATACGCAAGTCGCTCCCTAAGCAGGCCGGAACAAAACTACACTGTTACCGAACAAGAATGCCTGGCGGTATTGTTTGCCATTCAGCGGTTTAGGTCTTACCTGTACGGACGCCCATTCACAGTCGTAACCGACCACCACTCGTTGTGTTGGCTTGTCAACCTTCGTGACCCTTGTGGCCGTCTTGCGCGCTGGGCACTCCGGCCACAGGAATACAGTTTTACCGTCGCTTACAAGAGTGGTCGTCGACATGCTGATGCGGACTGTCTTTCACGTATGCCACTTAGCACAACAGATTGTGAATCCGATGACCTTGACCAGCTTGTAGCGTCTGTGTCGCCTACGTTCCCGGACTATCCCAGTTTCAGAGCAGAACAGCGGAAAGATGCTAAACTAGCACCACTATTCGCCGCTGCATCCGCTTCCACTAGTTCACGCCGTTGCTGTATGCGTGATGGACTGTTGTTCAAAAGGAACCTCTCCAGCAGTGGCGCGCGTTTCCTTCTAGTGGTCCCGGAGAGCCTGCGAACAGTTAATATGAGTGTCATGCACGACGACCCTACATCTGGACATTTAGGTTTGGCGCGGACGCTTCACCGGACTAAAGAGCGCTTCTATTGGCCTGGTATGCAGAAGTCTGTTGAGAGTTATGTGGCAAGCTGCATGCAATGTCAGCGTCACAAACGTCCATCAACTGGTCCAGCTGGTCTTCTACAGCCGATGCCTACTCCAAGCGCACCTTTCGAACAAGTGGGCATTGACTTTCTGGGCCCCTTCCCAAAATCGGCTAAGGGCAACCGATGGATAATTGTTTGCGTTGCCTACCACACACGCTACTGCGAGACGGCAGCCGTCCCCTTCGCAACTGCCAGTGAAGTCTGGTCGTTTTTGTTACAATACGTCATCCTCCGACATGGCCCACCTCGCCTGATTATCAGTGATCGTGGACGACAATTCACAGCGGATGTCGTGGAGGAGCTACTCCGTTTATGTGAACCCCGCCTGCGTCACTTGACACCATACCACCCCCAAACTAATGGGCTGACGGAGCGTACCAACCGCACCATTATCAACATGTTGTCTATGTATGTCTCATGCGACCACAAGAACTGGGATGACGTACTCCCGTTCATTACTTACGCGTTCAACACCGCGAAGCATGAGATTACAGGCTATAGCCCTTTCTTTTTGCTTTATGCACGGTCGCCCCGGCACACAATCGACACAATATTGCCTTTCCGTGACCACGACAACGTCACTGTCACCGAGACTCTCTGCCTCGCCGAAGAGGCGCGTCGCATAGCTCGACTACGCACATTGGCATCACAAGACAAAGCGAAGGCACGCTATGACATTCACCATCGACCAGTGATTTATCGCCGTTGTGATCTGGTGTGGTTGTGGACTCTGGTACGCAAGCGCGGGTTATGCCAAAAGTTTTTGGCCACTTACCATGGACCTTTTGTCATCGTCGACAGACTTACAGAGGTCAACTATGTAATAGCTCGTCTCACGGCGAGTGGTGGACGAGCTGCCAAAACTCAAGTGGTTCATGTTGCGCGCCTGAAACTGTACACGCCCCGACAACTCGACTGACTCGTCCGGCGGCCTTCGTCTGCGCGGAGAGGAATGTTGCGTACATGCACGAAGAAAAAGAAGCATATACGGTGAACGCACTGGTCGCCCAGAGCGAGAGAGGAAGAAGACAATCAGAAGGATCTTTAACCAGTCGGCCGATTCTCAGCTGCCTCTCACGACCTAATAAACGGCCCCTTTCAACGTTTACCAGTCTCTTTCAAACGTAACATTATATATATATATATATATATATATATATATATATATATATATATATATATATATATATATATATATATATAAATATATATATATATATATATATATATAGGCAGGTATAGTGGCTGAGTGGCCTTAGCGTTGCATATAGTCAAGTAGATCTCCTCCGTGAGCGGTCACAACGTGGTTTATTTCGACGTTTCGGCCTAGTCTGGCCTTCATCAGCATTAAAGGTACAGTTTGTTGGTGCTCAGCTTTATACAATCTCAAATGAGGGGGAAAGAGGAAAAAAAGACAGAAAAAAGAAGAACAAGAAGAAAAGGAAAAGAAAAGAACAAAAAGGAAAAACAAGAGAAAAAATATAAGGTGGACTCCCCCCGGGCGCCCCACTTCCCCCTTCATCTCTCTCCCCTTTATCCACTCACCTTTCTGATGTCAGCTGTCTGTGTATGCTTCGTTTCACTAACGCATTCTTCCCGACCAGACTGCACCTCCTGGCTCTGGCGGTTAGGTGTGGGGCAAAAAAAGAGCTTTTTTAGGAAGTTTTAAGCTTTTAACTACTCGGCGCCCCGTCAACATTTCGTCGTAGAAAGAGGGGTGCCGCGTATTGCAGCAGAAGCTGGTAAGCGGGCACAATGCGAATTCCTTGCCCACTTCTGGATTACGCGTGCAGTAGGGGCCTCCCGGCTGTGCTTAGGGTTGCTGTTGGGCATGTCATGCATGGCACCATTGATAGGGTAGTAAAATAAAACAGAAAACAGACGGCAGCTGCACATAGGAAGAATAGTTACACTTGGAATTGTTTTGAGTTGTCCAGTGCCCTTCGCAGCTGCAGTGCCGTGAACTCAGTTACTATTTTCACTAATGCCGTTACTGTTTTATAATGCTTTATTGCTGCAAGTGTACCAGGATTCTCATTTATTCTTCTTTCGATGGTGTAAAATCGGTGAATAAGGTATGCGTCTCGTTGTTCACGTTCTCGGTTTGATTTAAATCCCGTCTCTAAGAGCGTTACTGATAGTTAGTCGAATGCATGGTCGGGAAGATTGATATGTTTTGATAGAGGTAGACTTGAGGCTGATTCCGCATGGGCTCTGTGATTATTGAAGCGAATCTTAAATGATGTTTCTGTTTGTCTGATGTACTGCATACTACACACGTTACATTCGAGTAGGTAACCACAATAGAGGAATCGCATGTTAGGTTTCCTCATATGTTAATTGAAAACTTGGATTGTGTGCTGGTTGCTTTGTGTGTTTCTCGCATCGCCTTACATACAAGCCATCGTGACTTTAAACAAGGTCGGCATGAATATTGGGGGGTGAGGTATTGATTTGAGAGTGGACAAGTGTGTCTTGGAGGTTGCCTCACCCCCCAATACCCAAATTTCAATGTAAAAGTTGCAAGAAAGTTTTTGTGAAAATTTAGAAGCGAAATAGAACTCACCAGATGAAAGATAGCGGATGGAAGTGGAGCTTTTGGATCTTTTTGGGCCGTGTAGCCAGCAACAGAGCGCAAAATAAACATTTTAACAGCATACAAAATAAGCACGGCATGTTCTCAGCCGTGTCTGTCGATAAACATGACAGTTTTTGTGACGTTTGCTTCATTTCTTTTTACTAATTTTTCTATGGTCGTTGTTTTATGACTGCCATGATCACTTCCATGGTGTGGCAGTGCTTCCATGAAGCTTTATCACATCGATGCAGGGAGACACGAAAAAGCTCCGCATCTAAACAGGAACAAGAAGAGGGTCGTTTGAAATGGTAGCTCTTATTCACTTTTGCTATTCGAAATTCTCGAGGTTTTTAGCATTTTTTGAATCTTTTCATCTTCTTTGCTTCAGTGCTACCTATAAGAGGATGGCGAATACCGATAAGTTAATGTACAATTTCGGGAGATCTTGCTTTCTGAAAGGACAGGTATACCTCAACATCATGCTACTGTTACCTTCTTGCAGAAATATGAATGAAATTTAGTGCACATGTTAAGGTTGAATAGCAAGAAAGGTTACATGACCGGCGGGGACGTTAGCCAAACAACTTTCGATTTTGCTACTGAGCACAGGGGAAAGTAATATCGGGCACCGAAAGGTAAGCAAGAAAAAAATAAGGAGAAAAGATGCAAATTTCCTTTATGGATATGATGAGTACGTAACGCTTCATGTACTGTAACTCATTTTGTGAATTGAACGTCTGGGCCCTACAGACAATGTTTTTGCGATGGTACGCTACGTAGCTCGAATTCATCAGTCAGGGTACACTGATAGTGATCATGGGGTTTGCAAGAAGGTAGCACAATATACAACCGTGCATAGTGAAGTACTTCCAGATTAGAACCCACTTGTAATACTCCAAGAAGTTTAATGTCTAAGCATGGCTCTCCCCACTCACCCACCCATTTTTCATCGTTCCGCTGGCTGCGGCGTTGGTATGGCAGAGCCAACTCACAGAGGATAAGGTGGCTGATGCCTAGGGGAGCAGTGTACTCGCTTGGAATAACATGCTGAGGAAGCCAGTCTTCCGACCAATTATAGTGTTCATGCAGACATACGCATCTTTGGTCGGGCACAATTGTTAATGCATGCCGAGAAACAACAACTATTTAGGCACTTGAGTATAGGTACCTCAATAGTTGTTGTAAGAGGGCGCCTTATTGTACACTGACAATAGCATCAGTTGAAGAAAATTTAGTGAATGGACTGAATTCTGGCACTAGAGAGCAATAAGGAGTTTTTAATAAATGACGCAGTCCTGATGAAACAATTTGATGAGTATATCTAGGAAACAGTGTATTTTCATGGAATTTTAACGACGTAAGTGGTCGAAGTAAAATATTGCCATCGCAAACTCACGGGGCACAGAGGCCCTACAAACGGAGACTGAAACTTAAATTTATTCACACAAGATAATATGTACCGAACAAACATGAATAGAGAAGAATACACAGGAGAGAAGGCTCCACCATTAGCAAGTGTCATTGAGAAACGAGATTTCGCTACCTTAAATAAAGATAGACGGCTACCTGACACCATTTCAATAATGTTTTTCGTGAAATAAGGCTTCAGCAATCTCCCTGGTATTCGTGTCATAATGGGGTAACGTATCAAGTTTGTGCAATAAAAAAAGATTCACTGGGCTTGCTGTACAGTAGAATGCTCGGATGCCATACAAGAGCATCTGGGTCGGAATACCACTCAATTTATGCATTTCTTTCTGATTGTGCGCGACTGCAGTTACAGGCAATGATGGCGGCGACAAGTAACTACACCAGCAAAATCGGAAGTAGTGAATTCACCGCAGCTTTTCCTGCGAAAGTGAGCGCAATTTAAGTAAATTATATTGTCCTTAGCTTCGTGCACACTTTTTTATAGCTAGCACACCTGTTATTTTCAGCATAAAGACCTGGTAATTGTCGTATGCCCTGAAAGTGCGTAACGTAAGTCACCACTAAAAGTCCTAAAAGTAAAATGAAGGCCCTCAAACTTCCTCTACATCGCGCATGCCGGCCCACATATATTCATGAGCTCGGAGTGGACAAACGAATGAAAAAAAAACCTTATTCAAAAAGCACCTCCAATGTTGCCGCCTCGTGCTCATGCCACCCGTGTATACATTAGGCCCAGTCTTTTCAGCATTCTACGAGCCTGCTAAATAGCCCACAGGTAAAGTGGATATTAGCTTGAGTGGTATCCTTAAATTTGAAGGCCACTATATTCTTGTTGAGAACGTGCTGTGTTCAGCAACAAGTGGAAGGGATCACGCTTACTAGATGCACTATAAACATTAAGCGATATCACAGCTTTACAAGTCACCAATTGGAACATTTTGGGCACAGCAATCAGCCAGGATATATTCATTGTGTAAAAGGGAAGAAACCTCGACATAAACACTGTGACTGCCCTCACTTAAACACTTTACTCGTTGTAACACAAGCAGATGACACTCGCTGCCCAGCAGAGCTTAAGTGGTGTATATTAGACAAGTGGTGTATATTGGAAAAAGACCCTTTTTGGCTTCCTGAACCCTACGATTACACATCATGCAGGCAATATGAAAGCTACTGAATTAGGCTGAGCTCTATTACTTACGCGTGCCCACAAAACACCGAAACCAAGCGGCCAAGATCTAGCAGAACAGCTCAAAACTCCTGTACGTCGTAATATAGCAAAATGTTGGTCGTGCCTTGACGAAACACAGCCTGGACGTTGAAACTAACTCCACGATAACTGTTGCTGGGCTATTCTAGAGTATTTACGGTGCTTGAATGAAACCCTCAGGATAGATCCTATCTTTTGATGGAAATGAAATGTTAGACGCCCGTGTACAATAGAATTTCAGAATATTAGCTAGTTGATAGTATCCAGAGCCCTCCAGTAAGATGCCATTACTTTGTTTTGCTTCGTGGCGTTCTCATACACAGATTCCGACTCATGGTATCTGTTTTATCCTTTTGCTTTGTTGATGCTGCTTGAAGGATAGAACACATCTTTTTAGTACAGTGGTGTAGGACATAAGTGATGAGAATAAACGATCATCGTTGGAATAACTTTGCTGAAGCGGAGGTGGGTTCTTTACGCCGTCTTCGCCATTGCCTTAGGAAATAAAAGCTTGCGGAGAAATACAACTGCATTATTCTTACCACAAAAACATTGAAAGGCAAAAAAAACGCGTTGAATTGCGTTCATTTTTTAGTTCTTCTTATTGCTTTTTTACGATGAAATAATGTGTAAGAACACTTACCACATGTTCGAACAATGAGGTCATCTGCTACAGGCATCTCACTATTATGTTTCGAGGTCTCTCTGCCATGACGATAGTTATAGCGCGAGAACAAAACAATGACACAGAGACAAAAAGGACACGAAAGACACGAGCGCTAAGCGCTCATAGCGCTCGTGTCTTTCGTGTCCTTCTTGTCCCTGTGTTGTCGTTTTGTTCTCGCACTATAACTATCGTCATGCCATACCAACTAGCCCAAGCTGCCACACTTCTCTCTGACAGTTGGCGCTTTGGCTGAAATTATTTGCGAATAGACTGTGTACCATTTAGTTCCATCTGTCTCAAAGGAGAATATAACAGAATTTTTATTCTGAACCCGAGCTTGCATATAACTAGTGGTTCTTTTAAAGTTCACACACCCTGTTCGTTTATGGAAACAAAGAGCAAATAAAGTTGTTTCAGTTTTGTATCTTCATCATCATCAACAACAACAACAACAATAACAAATACGACAACATAATCAGCCTTACTACGTTCACTGCAGGATATAGGCCACTCCCCAGTTCCACCAGTGAAACCAGTCCTGTGCTAGCTGCTGCTACTTTATGCCCGCAAGCTTTTATTCTCATCTGCCCACCTAACCTTCTGTCTCCCATCAACCCACTTCTCTTCTCTGGGAATCCAGTTAGTTACCCTTAATACCAGCGGTTATCCTGTCCACGCGCGACATGCCCGGTCCATGTTCATTTCTTCTTGATTTCAACTATGACAGCCATTAACCCCTTTGGTTCCCCAATCCACTCTGCTCTTTTCTTGTCTCTTTAGGTTACACCTACCACTTTCCTTTCCATTGCACGCTGCATCGTCCCCAAGTTAATCGGAACCCGTTTTGTAGGTCTCCACGTTTCTGCTCCGTAGCTAAGTACCGGCAAGATGCAGCTGTTATTTACCTTCGTCTTGAGGGATAGTGGCAATCTAGTACCTCTCATGATTTGAAAGTGCTTGCAAAATGTGTTCTACCTCATTCTTATTCTTCTACTTACTTCACTATCATGGTTCGGCTCCGCGATTATTACGTGTCCTAAGTACACTTAGTATTTTACAATTTCAACTATACTATTACCTATTTCGAAGCGCTGCTCTTTTCCGAAGTTGTTGTACATTACTTTCTTTTTTTTGCAATTTATCTTAAGACCTACCTTTCTGCTCTCCTTATTTGACTCCATAATCATGAGTTTCGATTCATCCCCTGAGTTACTCAGCCATGCAATGTCAACGGCTAAGTGCAGGTTACTAAGGTGCACTCCATTAACTGTTATTCCTAACTGTTCTCATTCAAGGCCTCTGAAAACCACCTGTAAGCATGCGGTAATAGCACTGGGGAAAGTGTATCCTCCTGCCTTACACCATTCTTCTCAACAATCTCCTTACCAATCTTTCAACAATCGACCAATTTCATACTATCAATCAGGTAACAGCGAAACGCACAGATTATAGCCAAGCACTACGCATAACCTTCATAGATTACGAAAAGGCGTTTGATTCAATAGAAGTATTAGCAGTCACGCAGACACTGCGGAATCAGGGCGTCGACGAAGCATATATAAACATCCTGGAAGGAATATACAGAGATCAAATGCTACCAGAATGCTTCAGTTATGTTTATAGCAATGCAATCACTGCCTCAGTAATTTATTGTTCGAGTACACAGTTCTCGGATATGAAACATTGGGAAGACATTGGCTGCTTTATTCCCGCATGACAGGCAGAAAAATACTTTGCTAGAGCCCTGAGGAGATGTCCTTGAATAAAGCAGCACCGTAGGTTGCATTCACGTGGGCAGAGAGACAGAAAACTGCATGTGAATAAACATGGCCACTGAGTTTGCGGGTGCACGGTGGGTTTCTCTCCGGCCGTCCAAATCGCACAGAAAGTTCGTGTTTCCAGAGGTGGGCGCGGCTCGCTTTTTCCTCCACACCACGGCGCTGTTTCTTTCGGTCGAAAAGGCTGCAGCGCTGTTGGCGAAATACCCTAGAAGACCTGGGTAGCGACCACTACATCATCGAGGTACATGTTCAAGGTGGCCCACGTAAACCCACGGGAAAATAGCTAAAGTTGGTAGACTGGACCCCGTTCCGCAAATCACGTGAAAACCAGGTCCAACCTATCAGCGACATAGAGGACTGGATACACACGCTTAAACCGGATATTAATAATGCCACCCGAATCGTACCTCCCGAGGCACACCTCGAAGAGATCGATAGCCGGCTCCTCCACATGTGGGAGGCAAAGCAATCGCTCCAAAAGAGGTGGAAGAGACAGAAACACAACAGAAACCTCAGGAAACGCATAGCACTCCTCAACACAGAGATAGAGATGTATGCAACACAGCTAAGCTGGCAACACTACGATGAAACCTGCGATGCGATGGACAGGCAGCTAAGTCTTAGTAAAACTTCGCATTTTCTACGGTTCCTGCTCGACCCAGAAGTCAGCAAAACCGCCCAACGACAAACCATCAACAAATTAATACATGCTTACAAGGGCACCGACGAGGAGTTTCTTAGGGAGGTAGAGCTCAAATATATCTCTCAGGCTCCTACTCAGCAGCATCCAGATTATACGGGCCAGATCAACACTACTCTAGAGGAAGAATTCACCGAAGCGGATATCCGTGCCGCCCTACAAAAGCTTAATACCAAATCTGCACCAGGTCCGGATAACATCACGAATAAGAAGATACGCAACTTGGACGATGAGTCGATTACGCATATCACAGACTGTATGAATAACTGCTGGAACACCGGAATTTTGCCCCCGCATTGGAAAACGACCAAGGTGATTCTGATTCCGAAACCAAGGAAACCACTGAATACTGACAATCTTAGGCCCATCTCCTCAACATCTTGCATAGGCAAATTGGTGGAACACGCTTTCCTGGCTAGTTTGACAAATTACCTCTAAGACAATGATTTTTTCCCACACACCATGATTGGCTTCCGCCGGCATCTTCCAACGCAGGATGCCATGTTGCAGCTTAAGCATCACATCATAGACAGTACGAGACGCTCCACTAAGGGCATACTTGGTCTTCATCTGAAGAAGGCTTTTGACTCTGTCACGCATAGCACCATTCTAAATCAGGTCAATACCTTAATCTTGGGGATTCGCACGCATATTAGGGCATTTATTACGGGCAGAACGGCCACGATCACTGTGGGAGCACTCAGGTCGTCCGAAATAACCATAGGAAGTGCGGGCACCCCGCAGGGTTCCGTGATATCTCCCATGTTGTTTAACCTCACCCTCATTGGTCTTCCTTCAAAACTTCAAACCATCTAAGGACTTCATCACACCATTTACGCCGATGACATCACCCTCTGGGTGTGCGACGGCAGGGACGGTTCCAGTGAACAGAGATTACAGGAGGGGATTGACGCAGTCGAACGGTATTTACAAGGAACTGGACTACTCTGCTCGGCGAAGAAATCTGGGCTACTGCTATATCGCCCTACACTTAGAGGTCGGCCACCCAAACAACATTCCCAAGTACAGGCACACGCTGATATAACACTCACTACAAGCGATGGTCACGCCATACCAACCGTGGACAAAATCAGAGTGCTAGGTTTCATCATAGAAAGTAAGGGTACCAACGGAGAGACAGTTCGCAACATTGAAGCCAGAGTGTCTAACACGATGCGCCTCATTAGGCGCATTACCAATAAACACAAAGGCATGAAAGAGGCCAGCATCATCCGTTTGATCCAAGTGTTTGTTCTAACTCACATCACCTATACGGCGGCGTACCACCGATGGTTTACCGCGGAAAAGTCAAAACTCAACAGCCTAATTGGGAAAATTTACAAACAAGCGCTAGGTTTGCCTCAAAACACCAGCACCGAACTACTCCTTCAACTTGGTTTACACAATACCTTTGGGGAACCTATTTAGGCACAACAAATCTCCCAATTCGAGCGTTTAGCCAAGACTAAGCCAGGCCGCCAGATTCTATGTAATCTCTGTATTACTTACCACACTCAACACGGAGACAAACACGACATACCACGCACTATCCGTGCTAAGCTAACAGTACCACCCATACCAAGAAACATGCACTCTGAACACAACAAGGGCAGACGTGTCAGTAGAGCCAGGACCATGTCAAAGATGTTTGGGCGCAACTATGAGGCAGTCTTTGTCGACGCAGCACGCTACCAGGAACGTCACCACTTCGTGGCTGCTGTCGTAGACCACACACAACAATGCAAAAGCAGCGCGTCAATCATCACAAGGAACGTAGAAACGGCAGAGGAAGTGGCTACCGCGACGGCCATAGCCCACACTAACGCCTCATGCGTAATCAGCGACTCGCAGACAGCCGTTAGAAACTACGCCAGTGGCAGAACCTCCCCCGAGGCATTGCGGATTCTTAATACAGGCAAAATTCACGAGGCGGACAAATACGTACACATCTTGTGGTTCCTTGCCCACACACCACTAGGTAACGCGGAGGCCTATCCGAATGAAGTGGCGCACAACGTGGCTCGAGGTCTTACGTTCCGAGTCACGTCAGACGAAGCGGCCACCCAAACAGACCTTTCTGCGCCGGTGTAGGAATGGGACGATCGGCTCACTACATTTAATGACATAATTCAACACTATCGACTGCAAAGGCGGAAGTACCCTCCGCCTCCATCCAAGCTAATTCGGGCCCAGTCCGTTAAGTGGCGACAGCTACAAACACGCACATACCCGAACCTTGTCATCACACACCACAGATATCCTGACGTCTATAGTTCTAATCTATGCCAGTACTGTACCACCAGAGCCACTCTCGACCATATTTTATGGGAATGTCCAGCATTAGTCCGAAATTCTGGGGTCGCGGCCTTCAATGAAGACCTTCGGGCGCGTTGGAGGACTGCGCTGCTCAGTTCGGGCCTGGACAAATAACTTTGGGCGATCCAGCAGGCCAAGGAAGCTGCCGGGAGACACGGTCTCTCCGTTGGCCCCTAGGTGGGAGCCCATCCCAGCAATCTGCCGGAAATTAATAAAGTCTATCTCTCTCTCTGTTGGCGAAGATTCTGTTTGGCGGTAAAAATTGGTATTGCGATTTTATATAACTTTTCGTTTGTGTGCAAATGTCGGGTCATGGAAGTACGAAAGGCAAAGTCAATTCTGAAGAGTTTCATTTTCAAATGGGGTTTTTATTTGCTGTAGATTAGCACCGTCCATACTA
The DNA here is from genome assembly GCF_043290135.1 of Rhipicephalus microplus. Taxonomy (NCBI): domain Eukaryota; kingdom Metazoa; phylum Arthropoda; class Arachnida; order Ixodida; family Ixodidae; genus Rhipicephalus; species Rhipicephalus microplus. The sequence goes on from NC_134701.1 coordinate 101,412,730, forward strand.
GATCAGTAAAAATTGCGATATCTCTGCAAGAGATCCGCATGTGCCTGAAACTTCGAAGTTCGTGCGCTGTATATAAAGGGGGGAGGTGCACCAGTGAAGAAGACAAAAAATGGCAGTGCAATCCGCAATAAGGTGAGAATACTGCAGCGTTCCACGTCCATGGAACACTTTTTACACTTGATTAGATGAATTATTCTTGTTCTCATTGAACTAGCACTGATTTTCATTGTAACGGTGTCGCCAGAATCCGTGCAGACGCTTTAATGTTCTCAGAGCAGCGCTACGACGTGGTTTTGTTGCTTCTTAGAAGCGTTCTTCGTTTCTAAGACTGCAACGCTGGCCTTCAAGCCGTGCTCACCTTAACTAGTCTTCTCTATAGATGAGGAACGTTCAGTAGGACTTCTCAATGACAAGTAAAACTCTGCTGAGCACGCGAGGGATGAATTGGTTGCGAAACTTTATTGAGGTCCTGCAAGGCGCGCGTTAGCGCGCATCGGGCGACTCCCACGTCGGTACCGTTAGGCCAAGCCTATCGGCCGCTCAGCGGGCCTGCTGGACGGCCCAAAGTTGGGCGGCCAGAAGGGAGCTGCGTAGGGCCGCCACCCACCTGACCGATGTAGTGTTGGGGTTAGTGTACATTGCCTTGCACTCCCAGAGCATGTGCGCCAGCGTGAATACATCCCCACATGCGGGGCAGGCGTCGTTGGGGAACACGTAAGGATAAATAGCGTGAAGGCATCTCAGGTTAGGGTATGTGTCGGTCTGCAGTAGTCTAAGCGTAAGGGCCTGTGGCCTATTAGGATTTGGATGAGGGAGTGGATATAGTCTTCGCGCGAGGTAAAAATGTTTTGTTATTTCTTTGTTCGTGGCAGGCGCGTCCCTCTTTTCTGCAACCCCGTTGGCCCCGAATCGTTGCCCGGAACCGGCGCGGTCAGTTAGCATGCGCGTGGCCTGGTGGGCAGACTCGTGGAGGTTGGGGGGGAGCGCCTTGGACCTGTCCCGAGAGATAAATAAACAAAATCAAAGCATATACACGGAGTGAATGATTAGTGGGGCGAAGCGTACGTTCATGCATCTGTGCATTTGTTCGTCCATGCGTCCATTGACTCCGATCACAGTACAGCATGCTTATGAGAGACCTATCATCATTAAAGTGCCCCATTCATCAAATAATTCACTCCGTGGATATGCTGGCTATGCTGGATAAACTTAAGACCGACGAAGTGAGCAATCAAGACATTCGTCCCTAAAAGTAATAAAACCACGTCGCGCTAAGTGTCACAGCTGTAATTACGTTAGCGCGCCTGTAATACGTCTCTAGACAGCGTTCAATCTAAATCACGAGTAGTTCCACGAAAGGAACAAGAGAGTGACCTATATAATTACATGCAACCCGTGAATGCAGAATGCGGCATTCTGATTTCGCTTGTGCATTGGGCTGTCTGTTTCTATGATAGCCGAGCGTTTTATAATCGCACCTACTCGCAAATCTGGCGTTGGTGGCGCAATCGACACCTCCATTGCGCATGCTATTGTCTCGTGCCCACGTTTTAAGTACGAAGCAATTCTTAGCGAACATCGGCGACATTCAACGTATCTATCTATCTATCTATCTATCTATCTATCTATCTATCTATCTATCTATCTATCTATCTATCTATCTATCTATCTATCTATCTATCTATCTATCTATCTATCTATCTATCTATCTAGCTAGCTAGCTAGCTATCTAGCCGCCTACGACTTTTAGCTCTCCTGGCTGTTTCGATAATGATATCGGTACCAAGCTTCGTACGGTAAAACATGACTGCATGACGAACATATTTGATTTGTCATAACATGAAAATATTGACATGTGTGTCATGATTACACGGTTTACATTTCATGCTCCAGCAGCTATTGTGGTGGTTTCGTTCAGATGACATGTTGCAAAACTGGTAAGGGATGACATGATTGCATCGCAAACATAAGTGACAGACCCCAACATGAAAATCATGACAAGCTTGTGATGTAGCAACATGACTACATGCCACGCTATTGATGCACTCATGGCCATTTTGCTAGCATCACATGCACAAAATTCGGTATTACGGTACGTGAATGGATGATGAAGGTATCTGACTGGAGAAAACTTGATTTTGTAGAGAAGCCTGTCATGTAACAACATGACTACACGCTGCGCTCATGATGCGATCGCGGGCGTTTCACTAGCTTCACACATGCCAAATTTGGTTTTACGTGACGTCAATGGATGACGATTGTATGTGACTGGTGCAAACATGATAATCATAAGGTGCGTGTCATGTGAAAACATGACTACATGCCACAGTCAAGGTGCCAACACATTTCGACGGGACGTGGTGCGCGTGCTCGCCGGCGTTCATTTTGTCACGTCACGCCAGCGTTGCCACGCGAGGCACCAGTCCTGCCATATACTCGCAGGCGCGCGCCACGCTGCGTTTCTTTGACGCATGCTCGTTTCAGCGCGTCCAGTGTCCCTACGTCAGGAAAACAGGGAGTTGCAGTGTTGTCTGAATGACGCATTGGCGCGAATTTTGCACCAGTAGCCGTCGGGCCACGCCGATGGACGCTGGTCGCGCTGGTCGCGCCTGGCGTCAGACTGTAGAGTGTTCGCGTTTTGATATTGTAGCGTCGCTGTGCCTAGCGTGCGCGCGCGTCAACGATACAATGGAGTATATAATTGGGCGTTTCAATATGTGCTCGCAGCCGTTTTGCTAGCTCCACAAGTACTAAAATTCGTTTTGCGTGGTGATGTCAATGAATGACAAAATATATGACTGGTGCAAACATGAAAATTCTGACACGCGTGTCATGTAAGAACATTACAATATACCACTCTAATAGCGTGCTCACGGCCGTTTTGGTAGCTCCCCATATACTAAATTTAGTATCACGTGACGTGGATAGATGAAGAACGTAAACAACCCATCCAAACTTGATAGTCATGACACGGAGGTAATCTACGGCATCATTTACCTCCACCTCTTAACGTTGTGCTGATTTTAAAGTGACACATCAACCTTTCTTATTCTTGCATTGCGAATCATCGATTGCCACTGTACGTAGGATCGGCCGATTTTTTTTTAGTGTGAAGCATTTCTTGGGGAACTTCGGCGACTTTTAGCATATCTATCTATCTATCTATCTATCTATCTATCTATCTATCTATCTATCTATCTATCTATCTATCTATCTATCTATCTATCTATCTACCTATCTATCTATCTATCTATCTAACTAACTAGCCGCCTATGGCTTTTAGCTCTCCTGGCCGTTTCGATAATGGTATCGATACCAAACTTGGTATAGCATAACATGACTAAATGAAGAACATATTTTACCAGACATGACATGAAAATCATGATATGTATGTCATGAATGTCATAATTTGCATTTATTTTGCTGCCACTCCTCCGGTGGTTTAGTGCACGTGCCATGTTGTAAAACTGGTATGGTATGACATGATTGCATAGCGAACACAAGCGACAAACCCCAACAAGAAAATTGTGACATACGTGTCTTGTAACAACATGACTGCACGCCACGCCCATGATCCGCTCACGGCCATTTCACTAGCGTAACATATACCAAATTTGGTATTACGGTACGTGAATGTTTGACAAAGGTATGCGACTAGTGCAAAGATGACAATCATTAGATGCGTGTCATGGAACAAGATGACTACATGCCATGCTCATGATGCACTGGCGGCCGCTTTGCTAGCTTCCCATGAGCGAAACTCGGTATTACGCAACGCGAACAGATGACATAGGTGAATGGCACATCCAAACATGATAATCGCGACATGCGTGTCATGTAACAAAATAACTACATGCCACGCTCAAGATGCGCTCGCGGCTGTTTCGCTAGCTTGACAGATGCCAAATTCGGTACGAATGTATGTGACTAATTCAAACAGGATAATCATCAGATGCGTGTAATTTGAAAACTTGACTACATGCCACAGTCAAGGTGCCATCACACATCGACGGGACCTGGTGCGCGTGCTCGCCGGCGTTCATTTTGTCACGTCACGCCAGCGTTGCCACACTAGGCACCAGTCCTGCCATATACTCGCAGGTGCGCGCCGCGCTGCGTTGCTTTGACGCATGCGCGTTTCAGCGTGTCCGGTGTCCTTACGTCACGAAACGAGCGAGACGCAATATTGTCTTGGTAACGCATCGGCGCGATTTTCCCGTCGGTTACCGTCGGCCCGCGCCAACACACGCTGGTCGTGCAGGTCACCCTTGGCCAGACTACAGTGCTCGCGTTTTGCTAACGTAGCGTCGCTGTGCCCCACGTGCGTGCGCGCCAACGCTACATATGAGTACATTATTGGGCCTTTCATGATGAGCTCGCGGCCATTTTGCTAGTTCCACATATACCAATTTGGTGTTACGTGACGTCATGCATGACAAAATATATGACTGGTGGAAACACGATAATCCTTTACACGTGTGTCATGTAAGAACGTGACAACATACCACGCTAGTAGCGTGCTCGCCGATGTTTCGCTGGCTCCACATATATTAAGTTTAGTATCGTAGTAGCACGTGACTTGGATAGATGACGAAGGTAAACGACGCATCCAAACATTATAATTATGACACGGAAGTCGTGTCCTGCATCATTTACCTCCACTTCGTAACTTTGTGCTGATTTTAAAGTGACATATCAACTTTTCTTATTTGTGATTCGCATATCATCAATTCCCATGGTACGTAGGATCCGCCAATTTTTTCTTATCTGATGCGCAGAAGAGCACGCAGCAATATGACATATAACTGAAATTAAATAGAAGAAACAAGACCTGACGTCACTTTCTATAACAAATAAAAACTACAGCATCGACAAAGCATCTATTGTATAACACGTAACCAGTCGGCAACTAAATAATAAATCGCTACTATTGAATCAAAAATCCATTTAGACTTCCACTGCATAATTTTCTCTCCTCTATGCAGAATGCCAACGACGCATGCACGCAAGGTAACCATGTGAACGCCGCAGCATTAGTGCGTTACGAAGACATAACACCCGCTGAAGAGAAACGGTCGCAGAGCGAACCAAACTCGGCGCTTAGCATCAGCAACTGCCTTGCTCTCTCATCGCAATGTGCCGACGCCGTCAATTCCGGCACGGAAGCAGCGCTCACGAAGCGTACAACGCCTCGCACTGGCCGGCGAGGCGTTTCCAGTTTCCTTTCCAGCTGCCTCCCAGAGCGCCACAGAAACAGCAGACAGGGAGAAAGTCTAGACTACATCTAGACTGAACGTTACCAGCTATGAGACGACTACGAGCTGGTTACAGGTGTGCCCTGGTCGTTTATGGTCACCCATTCGTACTGTGACATCTACAGTGTTCCGTCAATATAATGGGGAATGCAAGAACGAACATAAAGATGTTTCGTTTGTTGAAGAAGAACGGCCCACGCGTTCAGTTTTGTGTATCTGGTATGAAACACTTCGTGTTACATAACAGTGGCAATGCACACTTTTTATTTTGGGGAATTTCTCTCTGGATTTTGTTTCGACCAGTTGTGACCCCGCGATCTCCGACGACAGCGCAACTCTGGCCGACTGGGCTCGCCTTACGCCATCTCCTGACGCCGACAAGAGCTCTCGCCGAGTGGTGCCCTGTCCTCGGACTCCTGCGACCAAGTCCATCTTTCTTATATCCTACTTACTTCCGTCGTTTTCTGTCGTTCACACTCCCTGCACCTCGCTCTCTCCTTCCTTTCTATCTCTTTACCTTTTAAGCCTATCCTTATAATCTCTCCTTTACCCGCACCCCCCGTAAGCTACTGTTGAGGTGTCCTCTTACTGAGAAACAATTACGGGGCTTAATTTTCTCTTCTTTTCATTTAGAATAACTCACACACTTTTTATTCCTCAGCAGTCTACCACGACGAAAACTTGATTTTATGAAAGACGCCGTTGAGCGGCGTGTGCGACCTTTGATTTGAAGCAGTCGAGATTACTGTAAATGAACACAATACTCTTATTGCCATTGTGCTACCAAAAGATATTCAACCTACATATGACGATAAAAAGCGCTTTCACTGCAAAGGACGTGGGGAGTAAATGTAGGTCGGCTAATCATAGCTTTCACAATATTCCGGGAAAAATTCCGGCAGGGCGTCGCCTTCACAAAAGCATATAGAACCCTCATCGGATTGACCGACAATGCGGATTGCGACGTCTGCTGCACCAAAGAAGACATCGACCATCTGATATGCCTTTGACCTCAATTTGCCTCTGAAAGACAGAAACTTTCGGACGCATTGAGACAATTGGACGATCGGCCACTCTCTGTGCAGATGCTACTGGAACACCGTCATTGCCTTTCATCTGCTCAAAAAGCAGTCAAAGCTGTCTTGTGCTTTTTGAGGACTACAGGCCTATGTGACCACCTTTAACTTTTGTGTAGTGCCACCGCTGCATATGCGCCAGCCGAATGACTGACAATCCTCCTTTTTCTTCTCTCCCTTTCTCTTCTCTTTCCTCTCTCTCTCATCTTTATGCCCCCTTCCTATTCCCCCAGCGTAGGGTAGCAAACCGGGCATGTGCCTGGTTAACCTCCCTGCCTTCCCTCTTGTTGTTTACCCCCCCCCCCCGACAAAAATACCTATCACAATAAGAAGTGGCACAATTATGGCATCTAATTTCTAGAGCGTAAGTAGAATTCGGTTGACCACCTAATAAATATCAGTGCGCGATAAAAGAGTGAAAATATCTCTAAAGATAGGAGGGCAATGTAATTATTTTGGGGACTTGCTCTCTGGATTTTGTTCCGACCGGTTGTGCCCCCGCGATCTCCGACGACAGCGCAACTCTGGCCGACTGGGCTCGCCTTACGCCATCTCCTGACGCCGACAAGAGCTCTCGCCGAGTGGTGCCCTGTCCTCGGACTCCTGCGACCGTGTCCATCTTTTTTATATCCTACTTACTTCCGTCGTTTTCTGTCGTTCACACTGCCTGCACCTCGCTCTCTCCTTGCTTTCTATCTCTTTACCTTTTAAGTCTATCCTTATAATCTCTCCTTTACCCGCACCCACCGTAAGCTACTGTTGAGGTGTCCTCCCACTGAGAGACAATTACAGGGCTCAATTTTCTCTTCTTTTCATTTAGAATAAGTCACAAACTTTTTATTCCTCAGCAGTCTACCTCGAAGAAAACTTGATTTTATGAAAGACGCCGTTGGGCGGCTTGTTCGACCTTTGATTTGAAGCAGTCGAGATTACTGTAAATGAACACAATACTGACATTGCCATTGTGCTACCAAAAGATATTCAACCTACAGATGACGATAAAAAGCGCTTTCCCTGCAAAGGACGTGGGGAGTAAATGTAGGTCGGCTAATCGTAGCTTTTCACAATATTCCGGCAAAAATTCCGGCAAGGCTTTGCCTTCACAAAAGCATATAGAACCCTCATCGGATTGAACGTCAATGCGGAATGCGACGTCTGCTGCACCAAAGAAGAAATCGACCATCTGATATGCCATTGCCCTCGATTTGCCTCTGAAAGACAGAAGCTTTCGGACGCATTGCGACAATTGGACGATCGGCCACTATCTGTGCAGATGCTACTGAAACACCGTCATCGCCTTTCATTGGCTCAAAAAGCAGTCAAAGCTGTCTTGTGCTTTTTGAGGACTACAGGACTATGTGACCACCTTTAACTTTTGTGTAGTGCCACCGCTGCATACGCGCCAGCCGATTGACTGACAATCCTCCTTTTCTATCTCTCTCTCTCTCTCGCTCTATCTCTTTCTCTTCTCTTTCCTCTCTCTCTCATCTTTATGCCCCCTTCCTATTCCCCCAGCGTAGGGTAGCAAACCGGGCATGTGCCTGGTTAACCTCCCTGCCTTCCCTCTTGTTGTTTACCCCCACCCCCCCGGCAAAAATACTTATCACAATAAGAAGTGGCACAATTACGGCATCTAATTTCTAGAGCGTAAGTAGAATTCGGTTCACCACCTAATAAATATCGGTGCGCGATAAAAGAGTGAAACTATCTATAAAATTAGGAGGGCAATGTAATTCAGCGACGATAGTTAGCAAAGTCTTCACCCATACACGCGTTTCCAGAAAGAGGGAATGCTAGAATGCTTCTGTTACAGACAAAATAATACCTCCTTGCAATGATCCACATAAAAAAAATTCAGCAGCTGCCATGCTTTTACTCGCCTTGGGCCAAAATACAAGCACTAACAGAAAAATATACTTGCATTCAGGGCACCCAGAAGATTTGTTGGTGATTTTCGCTCACACACGAAAAGAGAAAAAAAGTGGCAGATCCCGTGTACAGTGGGAATCGATGATATGCGAAGCACGAATGAGAAAGGTTGATATCTCACTTTAAAATCAGCACAACGTTACGAGGTGGAGGGTAATGATGCAGTTCACGACTTCCATGTCATGTATTTCATGTTTGGGTGTGTCGTCTACCTTTGTCATCTATTACCTTAACGTTATACCAAATTTAGCATATGTTGACCTAGCGATACAACCGCGTGCATGCAATAAGCGTGGTATGTTGTCATGTTCTTACATGACACGCGTGTCAGGATTATCATGTTTGCTCCAGTCATATATTTTCGACATACATTGACGTCACGTAACAGCCAATTTGGTATATGAGGAGTCCGAAAACGGCCTCGACGGCATCATGGAAGGCCTAATATACTTCAACGTAGCGTTGACGCGCACGTACGCTGGGCAAAGCGAAGCCACGTTAGCAAAACGCGAGGACTCTATAGTCAGACGACAGGTGCGACTGGCATCGGTTGGCCCGGCCCGACGGCAACCAGCGCGAATCGTGACATACTGTATTTCGTGGCGATACGTTACGAAGACGCGTCTCCCTCCTTTTTTGATGGAGGGACGCCGAACGCGCTGAACCGCACAAGCGTTAGAGCAACGCAGCGCGGCGCGGGTCTGCGGGTAAGGCAGGACCAGTGCCTGGCGTGGCAACGTCAGCATAACCCGACAAAATGAACGCCGGTGGGCACGCACACCGCCTCACGTCGAAATGTATTCGTGGCCTGACTGCGGCGTGTAGTCATGTTCTCCCATGACACGCATCTCATGATTATCATGTTTCAACCAGTCACATACCTTCAACATCAATTGACGTCACATAACGCAAAATTTAGCATATGTGAAGCTAGCGGACCGGCCGCGAGTGCATCGTGAGTGTGGCATGTAGCAACGCCTCCTAGATTGAATGAAGTCATATTACATGACACGCATATCATTATTATCATGTTTGTACGTGTCATATATCTATGTCGTCCCTTTGCGTTGCGTAATACTGAGTTTCGTACATTGGAAGCTATGGAAATGGCCGGGAGCGCATTATGTGCGTTGCAAGTAGTCATGTTTTGCATGACACGCATCTCATGTTTATCATGTTTGCACCAGTATCATACCTTCGTCATTATTTCACGTCCCATATTACCAAATTTAGTATATGTGACTGTAGCGAAACGGCCGCGAGCGCATCATGACCGTGACATGTAGTCATGTTTTTACGTGGCACGTATGTCATGATTTCGATGTTGGGGTCTGTCGCTTGTGTTCGCCATGCAATCATGCCGCACCATACCAGTTTTTCAACATGCCATGTGAACAAACCCACTTGAAGAGCTGTAGGACCATGAAATTGAAATCATGTCATTCATGATATACATGTCGTGATTTTCATCTTATGACTAGTCAAATATGTTCTCCATACGCTCATGTTATGCCATACCAAGTTTGATATTGATACAATTATCGAAATGGCTAGATAAATAGATAGACAGATAGATAAATAGATAGATAATTAGATAGATAGATATACAGATAGATAGACAGGCAGACAGACAGACAGACAGACAGACAGGTAGACAGACAGATAGACAGGTAGATAGATAGATAGATAGATAGATAGATAGATAGATAGATAGATAGATACGCTCAAAGTCGCCGAAGTTCGCTAAGAAATGCTTCGCATTTAAAACATACGCACTGTTTAATCCCACGCGCTTTAGTTTCTGCCGTAGTTTCCGCCGCTCGAGGAACCCATATAAACGCGTCCTCTAGCGGTAGCCGGGCGCGTGAGGCGAGACTCGCTGGTTTTGCTGGGGAACCCGGTGATTGGGACGGCTGGAGAGAACAACGCCACGCGCCCGCATTTTCGGAGGCCATAGAATAAAGTCTGCGCAAGAGCCAAGTTACTTTTGCTCGTGCAACAAGCTTTCTGAGCGACCTACAGCCAGGCAGCAAGAGGGGATGTGCGTCAGAGAATGAGAGCCGTTGCCGAGCAGCGAAAGCCTCGTGGTGTTCTAAAGTGGCTGCAAAAGAACATTTTGTTCAATGAGGATAAAGTGGGTAACGGGACGGCATAGAGAAAAGTACTGACAAATTGTCCCTGTTTGTTGATGCCGTTCATCTTTTGACAGGGAGAAGTTGGCACGCGCTCGCTGGAAGAATTTATCACGCTTGACGCATATTTCGTGCCACGCCCGCCGCTCACTAAGCCTAGGGCTCTCTTAGTTTGTGTTTGAACGTCTGGACCAGGGAGCTCCCCCTTGAACTTACGCCTTTATTGTCCCGTCGGCAACTTTTTCCCTGCCACACGTCTGCCACACTCGTAGCATTTTTCGGAAGTAAAATTTCTCCAGGTGCAACCTTTGAAATTTTACGACCGTTAGAAGAAGACAAGGAAAAATGCAAAGACCGCCGTAATTCGAATAATGGTATCATCACGCCTGCAGTACCCTGTCGCTATTAAAGCCCATGTCAAAAAGCGTAAAGCAGACACAAACAATGGCGAAGGATGCGCACATGCTGGCGCTCTGTTCCTCTATCTATACATGCATGTGCGTTTGTCTCTGTGCGTAATCCATATATATCTTCAAGGATTATACGTTCCTTCTATTCCAAACATGTATTGCAGCAAATTTTGTCCATTTACGAATAATGTTTTGGTGAAATTGAAAAGGTTTCTATTCAATCATGAGTTTACTTTTTCAGCGAGAAATTGGTGTTGCTTCAATAAAGGTTTATTTGTGGTTGCTCATAGTCGAACAAAACAATCCCTGAAATGAAAATATGTGTGTTCTATTCATGCACTATAAAACCCAAAAACCTATTTATTATAAATATCTGTCCGGAATCCTCACGAGAACGAAACACATGGGTACATACTGATGAAAAAAAACGCGCATATATTATGTACTACGAGAAACTGGTGCAAACAGTAGGCCAGATAGTACGATGGCGTGGTCTTCATCATCTGTTTGCCCCTCCTCTTTTATTGGTGTTATTGATCGATGAACTTGTCTGTCTGTCTGTCTGTCTGTCTGGCTGACTATCGGGCTATCTATCTATCTATCTATCTATCTATCTATCTACCTATCTATCTATCTATCTCTCTATCTATCTATCTATCTATCTATCTATCTATCTATCTATCTATCTATCTATCTATCTATCTATCTATCTATTGCAAGCTTGCATAACGATTTTCGTCATATACGTACTTCGCAGCTTTATTGAAGCAACGTTCTCTGAATACAACTGTGAACTCAAGGCAATGTCTTATTCACATTATTACTGTGTCATTCCGGCTAAAATATCACGCAGTATGCAAGTCGTTTATAAGATATTGAAAGCTAAAGTAAGGCGAACACTGCTATATTACATGTGCATTGCAGTAGGTTTGTATCTGTAACATCTAGCTCGCAATGTGTGTTTTTAGTACGTGATTCTCAGGATAAAAATCGCCTGTCTCTGTTCCAGCCATTTGTCTTTAAGGCAGCTAGAAGCTGCTACTAGAGACAATGAAGAATGCTGCGAAATAATATCCTAGACAACTTACTGGGTCAGGCAGACCATAATCTTAACGGCTGCTGCCTACACTGCGTTGGACTTATGCCTTTGCTAACAGTAGTGGTTTTACATCGATGCTTTGTACAGTTAGCCAAAACATAATAAGCTCAGCCCCATGGGACAGTTTCACGCTTAATCCTAGTGAGCCACAATGGTCGCCCCACTTATTGCGACCCGACACCCAAATAATTAGGAGCCAGCACGCCTCACAGATTGTTCAGATTCACGCGCCATAATCTCGCCCCTCGAATGCGGACTCTCGTGCGTGTATTCTTTCTCGAGTGGCTCCTCACTCTATAAGGCCCTATATCCGGAAACGAGTCCGCTTAGGACTTGGAAAGGCAAGCTTATAATCCTTTGACTCGGTGCACGTCCTGTGCGGAGTTTTCTGAGTCGACGGCCCCATTTATCTAACGCGCACTTTTGCAGCTACACTCGAAAGCAGGATGATTGCTGGTCGTTTGAAACGGCTTATGTCCAGATTCAGCTGTACTCTTAAAACTTAGTTTGCCTTATATATACGAACTTGATTTGAATAGTGAAGGGAGAGCAAAACTTTGTCAAAATGTTTTCCCGAACTACGCAGATTATGGAGGACTATGAAATCAGAGGATTTTGCTGGTGCTGAGTGTGCTCTGCACAAAAGCTTTCGCAGCCGTTCATTCCTCTCAACCTCTGTAGACAGCTTTTGCAGTCTGGGATGTCACATAACTGTGTGGACGTGAAGCTTTAGGTATGGGTCTGATATGTAGCTTTCATATAGAAATTTTGTGTACTTGGAGAACATCTCCTCATTGTGTACTTTGCTGTCGAGGTATGTGAATGCATCTTTAGGTGTGTGTATTGCTGTGCTTGCTCCGAATATACGTTATTCTGCCAATCACGTTTTACTACTAAGCACTGTGCCATTACCGCTTCGGCGTTTTTGTTTTTCCTGGTTTTGCGCAGTGGACATGACTTTCTTTGTAAGACATTGTTACCACTTCCTACTAACTGAGCCTTCCTCCTGAAAGATGAACCGCATGATGTTTGCAGCATTCTCCTCTTTGTACTGTAGAAGCCAGCTCTTGAAAGCAGTGCCTTGAAGTGAAAACAAACATCTGGGCATACCCATAGCCAGGAAATCTGTTCGCGGAGAAAGGGGGGCACCTTTTGAATGCCTTGAAAAACACCTTTATATATCAATTTCACGGTGAAATACAGACCTCCATCTGAACTGCGGGGAGAGGGTAGTGTTAAACAGATATCTTTGAAGAGTTTACTTTGTGCAATTCAGACAAATTGCTGAAACGGTCACATAGTGCGGGCAGGTGGCACCTTTAGGTCTCTGTTGAGCGCCCCATTAGCCGGAAGTACTTGACAGTGTCTTGTTTGAAGTTAATATTTATACGTGAATCAGGGTTGTTCACCGGTGCATATTCTAATGGCAAATTACGAGGCTTGGTACAAATTATTCTTAGCTAATTTCTTCCGAAGCTTTGTATGCCGCTTGACCTATGTGTCCGAGTACTTTCCAGGAAATTGACTGCACGTAATCTCTAAATACTATGAAAAGCACTTCAAGTTTGGCTGCACACGTGGCAATGTAGTGGTGCCAACCGAGTCCAGTACATTCTTTTTATTGTTTTGTGAAATCCAAGCCCTTCTCCAAGCCACACCTTGGCTAGAGTTATCGAATAACATTTATATATATTAATAACAAATGCAATTTATGGACAAAGAACAGGCAAGAAGTAATAAAAGTAGTTTCTTCTTGAGGAAATTTACCAATATTATGTTCAGGTGGCTCATTCAAACACAGCCTTAAGACACTTGCAAAGGCCCTAAGTGGCAGTAGGCGCTCAGGAGCAGCTGCACTATGCCAGTAAACGTTAAGGTGCATCCTTATAATAAGCTAGCAACCTCATGTATTTAACATCTGTGTTTAGGTTATGAAAATGTTTTAGCACAAGTGTTTAGTCGTCTAATTAAGCTTAAAAGGCCATCCTGTCAAGTGGTGACAATAAACGTTTCGATCAAGGAACGCGCACTAGTAGAGGTTTGCGCTGACAAAAAAGACACTTTGTTGACCTTTAGATGGGTGGACTCTCGTTAGGAGCAACCAATTTTTCGAAATTTTATGCGTATTTTTCCGAAAGAGGATGACACATAGGCTCTCTTATAGACAAGGAGGGCAAAGAGTGCTACACATATGGTCAACGTGTGCGGATAGCCATATACTACTGAGCTGATGATTTTATCGCCGACTTCTCTTTTCTATAAGTAATAATTTATTTTTGCTAATAAATTTGAAGCAACAACAATAAACTGAAAGTGTTACTAAGTAGAGATGGTCGACTAAAATATTTGTGCAGTAATTGTGAACTGGCAGCTGATCTAGTTTTTAATCGAATGATCACTTTTTATGTGACCTATTCAAATATTCGACTGCTTGACATTTTCAACTAGTACTTTAAAAATGGTATCCAATTGCTTGAAAAATATTGTTCGTCTAAGAATGAAACGTTCAGCAAGTTGGTATGCCTTTCCGGATTCCGATAAAGTTTTTTGTCTGCCTGCCTGCCAGCCCCGCAGAGTGGGTATGTTCCATTGTTTTTGAAGTACAAGCAAACAAAACAGTACTAGCCTGGAAGGCTGCCTACACGAGCGCACCTTTCAGCGTAGAGTAAGGTTTAGTGGAATCTTGAACAGTGGCACACACACACGCTACGGGATGGGCAAAGAACCATATAGTTTTCCAAAAAATTCCTAATTATTGGAATAAATTTCATCTCGTTAAGAATAAAAAAACTAATAATGAACGTAACGAAATCACAAATACAAAGAAATTGAAGAGTAAAAGCATAAATAGTAACTGTGAGCTGCGTAATTGAATAAAGATAACCAATAAATAAAAAAACGCTTTTTAAAAAATGGCAACATTGGTATGCTCTACAATCTAAATCCCTTTGAACCTTTGATTAACTCCTCTAAGGCAGTTGCAACTTTCCCGTCACTGGGGCCAAGGGACAAAGCTCAGAGGGAAAGCATATTTGGTACATTTAGTTCTATAGTTTAAGGAGTCAGCGATGGCACCTGAAGTATCTTTCCGCGAAATAGAGTACCAGTTGTAGGAAAAGTAAAAGTGTTCTATTGTGGCGTGTACTCGGCAAACAGAAAATTTAAGAAAAACTGCCAGACCAGCTCTGTCTAAATAATAATTTAGATATGTGGACTGAGAGCGTATTCCAGGGACTGCAACTTCAAGTTGTCTTGTTTGACCTAATTTCTTGTTCCAACAGTGTCTGAGGGGCTGAAATTTGGTTGTGGTCGTTGATATTGGAGCAGGAACGTTTTATAACATCAATTTTGTTCTTATTCTGACGCCTATTACAAATTTTCATGCTGTAAATAGATACAAAAACCCGGCCATTCAGCGTACCTTTGCTAGATTATCCGTTTTCCCTCGGAAAGAGGCCCTTATGTCCCTGAAGCCAAACCAACTTATTCAAACTTCAGTGCACTCACAACAAGCGCTGAAATGAAATGAAAGATTTCAATACACTCACGGCATACACGTCCCCATTTTCTGAGAGATAAGAACACACCGATAAGGAGTCTGTGGAAATTACTGCAGAACTTGTGAATTGTTGGAGTGGTAGAATGATCGCTTGAAGTTCTGCTACAAAGATGAACACCAAATCTGTAAGGTGAAAGAAATAATCTCAATCTGGAGTAGACGAGAAAATACCAATTGTGCACATTTTTCCACCATGAGAAGCATCCGTTGCGATGACTACCTTTATTGGCGTGTGTGCCAGGTAATACCTTAAAATAGAGTTAAAACTTGTTAAGACATTAGTTGAACATTTCTTGGAAAACTGTAGTGTTCTGTGTTGTTATATTTGCTGTCAAAACGTATTGAAGTCAAGTCACTAATTGGAACATTATATCAAGAAGAGCCCGTTTGTCCAGAATTTCAGGCGTACGAAATACCGGCGAGTATGATCCAAAAAATAAAACCGGACGGGCAATGGTTTCTGTACGTCACACGGTGGAATTGTGCTGGCTTATAAATGATTGCATTGCTGAGAACTTCTTCCGGGCAGCAAGGGGGGGGGGGGAGTTCCCGAGATTCAACCTTGATTCCTATGAATTTAGGAAGAACTAAATATTGCATCAATGCTTGTTTTTCGATCATTACGAGAAAATGAAGCGTATAAGTAGGCACCCCAGAGTATGATATGCACCCAATCTCCAAAAGCGGGTGAACGAACGTCCAATATATCTACAGGAGCATTTTTCTGTGGATGCCTATCTGACAACTCAGTTGCCTTAGTAATCAAACCGCGCGACCATACGTTACTGCGGTATATTGAATGCAATTTTTCCAAGGCATAAATTGGTCATGAATCAAACCAACACACTTTACATTATTCTCTTGTGGAATACTTTTCAGATAAAAATTTCGACACAGTTCTGGTGAGGTCCCGCCCATCTATAGTAGCAGCGTGCAGCAAACTCTCAAGTTTCCAGTTTACGTTCACGCCTGCGACGCCTGAAAAGCCTCTAAGTGAAACATCTCAAATATTTTTGCAGGCCGGTCGACCCGTGTTGCGTTTCACGTGCAGCGATGTTCGGGTGTGACTGACCTACTCATATAGCAGACACGAAGATTTTATAAAAATCAAACAAGCATTTTATTACAAAAAGGGGAATGGAAAAATAACAAAAATGAACCAAGAGGAAAAACAAGATTGTTCGCGTGTTATAAAGGGCTGGTAGAAAACAGACCATGCTCAAAACAAACACTAAAACAAGTACAAAGAAACTTAATCAGAACTGTTATTATAATCACTGAACACCAAGGAAACGCAAGAAGTTTACAGAACAACTACAAAGACGTCGTGCTCTCGCTTTTAAATTTCTATGTGCCATGCAGCCAAAGAAATACAATTATCTAAAGATGGCTACGCTAAAAACCCGGATCAGAAAAAGTCAGAATAAAAGTTCACCAGGCCAGCTCGTGATTTACATAAGAGAGTCGACGGTGTGCCGCTGATGGTCTCGCCAGCTTAGTAGAAGAAGAAGGTGCCCAGTTTTGCAGTTGTCTCAATACGTTGCGAGGGACACTCCGTATTCGCCCCCTACGCAAGACTTACGACACCGAAATGATCGCGATCTTTGCTTTTCGGACATCAACTGCCGAAGCAGTGCACTTCTCTTCGCGGCATACGCATCCCCCTTGAGGTCATTTTCCTAATCACGTTCAGGTGCAGTTCAGGCGCAGTGAAGACTCTCATCGGATGTTTTTTCTCAGCACAAAGGCGAAGGGCCGTGCGTGCTGCCGGAGAGCCAGACGTTTGCTACATTGATAGAGCGTCATGTTATAATGGTCTTTTAGAGGGTATGTCAGTAAAGCTCGTTTGTTAAAATTTGAATACAAATGCATATTATCAAGCTCTGTCAGCGCCTGCCTTGTTGTTGATGATGACGATGATGATTCCACAGCCATGGCTCATACCCTCTTAGGAGTATCGGCCAAGAATCGATCATTTAGTTTGTTTGTTTGTTTGTAGCCTAGAATCCATGGCTCATACCACTGTGGTGGATTGGCCAGGAGAACATATAGTCTCATATGGACAATAACTACGCTATTGCTTACAACAAAAAAAAAGGGAGGGGGGAGTTGTAGAATGAAGACAGTATAATAAAAAGAGAAGAATCTAAAGATTCAGATAGTTAGAAAAAAATCAACAAGAAAGTAGACACTAATAGGTATACCTTGATTTTGGGAGCCAACCAGAGAGCTGAATTTGCCAAACCCGAATACTTTGGCCTGTCACGGATTTATCCAGATTTGAAAATTACTTCTCGACCCACTATTTTTTTAGTATCTGTTAACGTGGGCTTTATGTTGAAAAACAATTAGTTTTGAATAAAATTACACATCGCATTGAATGCATCTCAGCGACAATTTCCCAAAACAGAGGCACCAAAATTTAGAAAACTTTCTGTGATCAAATTTAAACCTAGCTTCGCAAATGGAATATCTAGAAGTCTTTTCCTAATTATTGCATAGTTCCGACATGAGCCAAAATAATGTTCAATGGTTTCTGATTCTCCGCAAAACGGACAAAGGGGGAAAGTGTCAGACCAGCTCTGTGTACATACAAATTTAATTGGGGGACACGGCACTGGAATCTGGAGATGATAATTTCAAGTATTTTTACGGACTACACTGGGCTTTCCATGGAACTTTGAGGTGTTGATAATCTGTACATTGTGTGATATTTTCTAAACTATCTGTAGAAATAGCAAATTGCCTATATCTCACCACCGAAAGTGAGGGTAACTCGGGAGGTACAAAAATTACTGGTCCATCAAGTGATGCTCGTGCCAAAGCATCTGTCAGTTCAATTAATTGTAATCCGCAGTGACTTGGGACCCACACTAATTTCAGGAGTTTTAAATGCAGCGGTGCTAATGTGTGGAACACTGCTAGGGCACGAGATTTTTCGGAGATTGTCAGAGCTGCACACACCGAAACTGAGTGTGTTAGGATGATTGTACTGGTCTCGGTCGTAGGAATTTTTCGAACAGCTAAAATAATAGCTAATAGCCCGGTTCCAAATATGGGAGTGAAATCTGGAAGCCTCACTGAAAAAGACCAGCCGAAATAATCAGACGCAATTCCTACGCCTGCCTTTTCATTGTTGACAGAAGCATCTGTAGCTATTATATTCTTTGTTTCTGTATGTACCAAGTAATCTTTTAATGTAGTGGTCAAAAATATGACATTGCAACTTGGCTTGTGAAGGGAAGATTTCATCGTACTCTAATTTAATGTTGAGGGTGGAGGAATTAGTTTCAATTAGCGTGCTAGTGTCTACATTTATGCAATCCAGTTTCTATTTAACAAAAATTATCTGAGGGGTATGAATCCAGGCCAATGTGCAAGAAAGAAAGAGTCAGGGTCACTGATAATTGTGTACTCTCATCTTCGCGCCGGTAAACTGTAGAACTTTAAGAAGGTTTGAACGGTTAGAATGCAGAATCGACAGAGGAGTGTTGGCAATCGCGCTTCTGGGTACAATACATTATTCACCACGAACCTGGGAAGTCCCATGCATATTCACACAGCTTCTCGCTCTAACAATACTAGCGGTTTAAATTTATAACCAGCGGCCCCCGAGAATAATACACACCCAAATTTCAATATTGGTCAAACATACATTTTATATATCATTACCGTCGTGTCTCTGCACAGCCCGTATTTTCTGTTGCTTAACCTGCGTAATAAACCTAACGCCCGTTGTGACTTTGCTGTTATATATTCTATGTGTAGGCTCCAATTTAGATTTTAATATAAAGCATTCCTGAGTTCTTGACTAAATCTACTTTTGGAAAAGGTTCCCGATTATATAATACAGAAATTGAAACTGTATCTGCTATAGGAAACGCCAAGAGCGCACTTTTACTGATGTTCATTGACAATGAAATGGATTGCAACCAAATTTCTAGAGTAATAATATATCTTTGCAATTTTTGATGTAGTGAGTAAATGTCGCTCTCTGCAGCGAAGAACGCGATATCATCTGCATAAATTTAGACACTGACATCCTGAACAGTCGGAATAGAGCTCACCAGTATATTGAATAATGTTGGAGATAGGACGGCCCCTTGGGGAGCATCACGTTTCTGTTTGAATTTACGCGAGCAACAGCCATCCGTCACGCAGTACGATTCCCTTGAATTTAGGAATTCTGCTATCCACTCAGTAATATAATGAGAAAACTTTAGGCTCTGCAAGGTGTTTAGAGTGCTCGACACTGTCATACGCTTTAGCTATGTCGAGAATTACTAATGCGGCGTACTGTTTCCTTTTACGAGCAAGCTGTATTCGACTGTCTAAATCCGCATGGGCGCACCAAATTGAGCATTTACTGCAAAAACCAATTTGGTTTGGCTTTAATATGAACCCATTTGTCACACTGGAGTTTATTCGGCCATTTAGGACCCTCTCTAGGAGTTTCACGATGTTAGAAGTTAGCGAGGAGGGTCTGATATTTTCTACGGTAAAACCTAATCTTTGCTTTTTTATTATTGGAATTACCTTATCTATTTTCCAGTCATACGGTATCCAGACATCCTTTAAGGAGCAGTTTATGAGATTGAGGACGTCGCCGGGGGATCGCTTGATTAAAGTTTTAATGATAGGAACTGTGATTCCATCTGGACCAGGAGCTGACGAGGTAGATCTCGAATTGCTTTTGATGCTTTTGACCATGTTACGTTTTCGAAGTCAGTGCTTATGACTTCGCCAGTGCTTATGACTTTTGCCAGTAGAAAGCCATATTCGAAGAAAGTCTAATTTCTAGACCTCTGCCAATTGACTGCAAAGAGTTCTTCTTTTCTTGCAATGATAGTTTTTAATAATAACTATTTACTGTAGATGGCATATTTATGCGAGATCACATATATTGAAATAAAGCTTTCTTATATTTAGGTTTCGAGAGAAAATCGAAATATCTTTTATCACATTCTTCTTTTGCTTGAGTCACCGTGTGTTTAAATACAGCAGCGAGAAATTTATAATCTGACCAGTTCTTATGGGACTGATTATGTATTAGCTTATTCCAAGCTGCCTGTGGTCGTCTGTGATCTCGTGAACAGTTGGAATCCTACCAGGGGCGATAGGGTACTCTCTTCGCCAATTGAACGGCAAATTCAGCGTTTTAGTATGCCGTTATAATTACTACGCTTAATTTCATAGCTTTAGTGTCACTTCCATCCTTAGAGAGAGAGTCTAAAGCAGTTTTTATGTCGTGTTGAAATTTAGGATAATTTTTATAGGTCCGGGCATGGAAGCATGATGGTTTGACGGGGCAAGCGATTTCGAATATTATTGGAAAGTGGTCACTGTTGGAGGTACAATCAAGGGCTGTCCACGATGTACTAGCAATGGCCGAGCTTACAAAGCTTAAATCTAAGGCTGAGCGTGAATGCCCTCGAATAAATGTGGGAGTTCTAGCGTTAAGGCAAAATAGGTTGTTGTCTATACCGACCATTCCCACAACCGTTGTCCACACTGATCTGTTCTAAAACCCCAGCATGTATGGTGAAAATTGAAGTCGCCAACCATAATTTTTCTTTACAGCCTGAATTAGCAGCCATATTAAGCAATCTCGTGTCTTGAACGCCTACAGGAAAGTAGACGTTTATTTGCGAGAAAGGCAAGTATCCTGGCAAGGTAATATCTAACGCGAAAATTTCGCAATCAGAAGACATACATTTGTAGGAGTTTTTGACTTTAAAATTATTTTATTGTTTATAAAGAACGCTAAACCTCCGCCTTTGGATGGACGAAAGGTTTGGAAGTTGGGTAGGTGAAACAAGTGATGTGTGGAAAGCCAAGTTTATTGTAATGCAATAATAGCCGGATCGAATCCGGAAGACAGTAATTACAGATCTGTTATGGCTGAGTGAAGAAATCGGCAATGCCAAAGTATAATTTTAAGAGAACCTATGAGCTCGTCAGAGTGCTTTCGGCAACTACCTTATCTAAAATACTCTCTTTTAGAAAATCGGTTTTTGAAAGGTTGTCTTTCTGGTATTTTTTTGCTTTTTACATAGTTAGGCAAGCCAAGTTCTTTCAATACAGAGAACATAGAACGCTTTAGGCATTTGAGATCCATGTCCATATCTTTTGTGTCCTGAGAAGCTTCCTGTGTACGCTCGCTTTGCCTCTGAATGCCTTCTCCAGAAAACTCTGCAGACTGCGCATCCGGTGGAGTTATCTCAGATTCTGCCTCACTTGTCGTGTGTGCAGACTCAGCTTTTTTTACAGCCGTACTTATATCTATCTGTGCTGCATAGACTTGTACGATTCGGTTATTTATAATATGCGACAGCGACTCACACAGGTTGGTAGCAAAGCGTTGCATAGCCTTATTCACAGCCTTCTTGTTCATGTCCGCAATTGATAGGGAAAATGATGCTTCCATTGGTATGTTATGGCGGGCAGCTGCTCCTGCGTACCCTTGAGTTCCGGCCTGAATTTAAACAATGGCATCTTTCGCGAGCATCGCCTTCTGTCTACAATTTCAAGAATTTGGATTTCACGTGTCTTGGCTGAGCACTTTCGGTTATCGGCGCAGTGTGCTTCATGGCAAAGACAGCACTTTTCTTCATTACTTTTACAGTCGTTTTAGTTGTGCGTCTCACCACGAATTCTGCATCTAGGTACTGATCTGCATACTTTCAATGTGTGCCCACAACGCCAGCACTTTACACACTGTAGGGGACGAGGTGATAGCGGCTCCACTATGTATAATAAAGGCCACGCTTTGATTTCGGTTGCAGATTCGACCCGGCAAATGTAGCAATCACGGACTCCATTGGGACCTTGTTCTTGTCCACAACTCGACTACATCTATGAATCGCTATCACACCTGCTTCTGAAAACATATCTAATATCTCAGTTGCAGTCAAATTGACATCGACTCCCCGAACGAGGCCTTTGACACAAGCTAGGTGAGGTGGAATGAATGCTCTCACCGGATTGGTAGCGAGTACCGAGCCTTTTGGTAGGTCTCGGACACAGAGCTGGTCAGACGAGAAACAGAAAATGCCGCCCTTGCCGAACTGCCTGACCTCTGTGATGCTTTGGTAGTGACTTGTCGCGGCTCTGAACTCTGTCTGATTCATTTTTGAATTCTTCATCCGTATGATACCATCGTTGCTTGGAACCTATGCTACAGGAACGGATGAGATGCCATTGCGTAAAAACAAGTCGACTGGCAATTCCTGCGAAGGAAGAGAAGCAGAACAGAGAAAAGCCCTTGTCCAGGTGTGGAAAACGGCATCTGTCTGGTCTTCATATCTGAAAACACACTCGCTAATATATTAGGACACTATAGAAACGCTTGTGAAAAAATAATAAACAAAATCAATCACAACTACTGAATCCTTGGCCAAACCCTCAGAGCAGGCAAACATCAGTCGCTCTGGCCATGACTTGCTCGTGGATGAATAAAACGGGCCTATCGATTTAATTCAGCGAAATTGATTTATTCAATATTGAAACCACCCCCACAATAAATGAAAAAGAAAACACATATTAAAAAGAAAAACACATGTTATAATCTATTATTATTATTATTATTATTATTATTATTATTATTATTATTATTATTATTATTATTATTATTATTATTATTATTATTGTAGCGAAGCCTCCGAACTTTGAAATGGGTCAAACTATTGACTACCTTCTAGTGGGGCTACCCAACAAGGACGCCACTCGTGCTGGGAGTCCGTGCTTGACCATCGATGTCGCCATAGCGTATGATCGCTGGTTGTCGGCTAGTAAACACCTTAACAATTTGGTGTAGGTGCGGTGTTCTCTTTAGATGCCCTTGCAGCTTCGATCACGTACCCTGCCGTCTACCATGTCCCACGACGCCTCTTTGCAAACGACTCCTCCACCACCCCCTTGTCCCGGTGTCCGCAGGATCCGTTATCAACCTATTTTCACTGGCGCCGATGGTACTGACGTGGAGGACTGGCTTGCCACTTACGAGCGCGTGAGCGTCCCCAACAAATTGGACGAAGACGGCAAGTTCACGAACTTGGTGTCCTACCTTGCAGGCGTAGCCAGTTTGTGGTACAACAACCACGCGTCTGATCTTGCAACCTGGTTCGATTTTAAGACCACTGTAATCAACGTTTTCGGCCGCCCTGCCGTTCGAAAGCTGCAAGCTGAGCAGCGCTTGTGTGAACGCGCTCAGCAGGCTGGTGAGTCATTCACCAGCTATATTGAAGATACACTGGATTTGTGCAACAAATCCAATCAAACCATGCCCGTGTCTGACAAGATCCGAAACATCATGAAAGGCATTGGCGATGATGCCTTCACGATGCTGCTTGCCGAAAACCCCGGAACAGTGGCTGAGTTCATCACACTTGCCAGAGCTACAATGAGCTCCGCCGGCAGCATTCGATGACCCGTCGTTCCCCACCACAAGCTGCAACGCTTGCTGGCTTGGAGGCCAGTTGTGACCAAGTGGCGTTGATGGTCACAACTGGCCTCCTTCTCCCTCCCATTCGTCGGGCAATTGAGCAGGAAATAGCGGAGGTCATGCCTGCGTACCACTCTCAACAACCGCCGGCTCCTGTGCCCCTCAGCTACGCCCAAGTTGTCGCCAGGCCGCCTCAAGTCGTTCCAGCACCGGCCGCTCTGACTTACGCCGAAGCTGTCTCTCGACCTTCGTCCTTGGCAGCGGGTATGCCCGCTACGTATGTTGGCGCAACCCCTCAGCCGCATTTTCAGCACACCATGCAGCCTTTTCAGCCACCGTTCCTGGCGAGACCCACCCTGGCGAACCGATGGTGCACACCCGACAACCGGCCCATCTGCTTTGCTTGTGGCTACGCCGGTCACGTAGCCCATTATTGCTCTCGAGTACAGCCAGCTCCCATTTCTTTGCCTGTTGCTGGCCAGCTTAGCCGTCCGTATTACGACGAACTTCCATCTATGCCACAGTCGTCTCGCCAAGGTCCGTCTCCTCGAAGGTCGCCGTCTCCACGACGTCGTTCCCTGTCTCCTATGCGGCAAAGTTCGGCAGCTCATGAGCGGGAAAACTAGTCGTCGCAGTCCCAGAAGCAAGGACTGTGACGCTATCGCAATGTGAAAGCCCTTAGAGCAGCCAATCGAATGTAATTGACGTGCTTGTGGACGGTGTTCATGCATCGGCTCTTATTGACACTGGAGCTGCCGTGACAGTTATGGACAAAAAAACTTTGCCGCTTACTTCGAAAAGTGACAACGCCACTTTCTGGGTTGTCCTTCCATACTGCTAGTTTACATCATATTCATCCTATAGCGGGGTGCACAGCTTGCGTTGTCATTCAGGACGTTCTGTATGTCGCCCAGTTCATCATCATTCCGACATGATCTCATGAAGTAATTCTGGGATGGGACTTTCTCTCCCACCACGACGCCGTCATCCATTGTGCCTCCGCCGAAATCGAACTGTCCCCCTTCTCGCATTTGACGCCAGAAGACAGTTCCTCGACACTGAGCAAGATTCGAGTGAAAGACGATACAACAGTGCTTCCAAATTCGACGACGGCTGTGTCGGTCCACTGCGCTGGTCTCTCCGACACAATTGCACTCGTTTCGCCTTTCAACCGCGCTTCTAGCAGGAAAGGGTTATTAGTACCTTTCGCAACAGTGCAAGTCACCCAGGGCAACGCCGCTACTTTTGTGATCAACGCATTTCTGTACACTGTTACCTTGCTTCGAGGGGAATGTCTCGGCAGAGTAGAACTAGTTAGTTTACAACGCACAAGTCCTAGACGTACCCGATGACTCGCGTTGTCCCAGTTCGCGTACCATCAGTGCTGTTTACACTTCTGATCCGTCATCTTCTGAAGTATTTGGCCCCTCCATTGCTGACAACCTTACGGCAGTACAGCGTTCTCAGCTTATGGACCTGTTGCAAGAATATCGTTCTTCTTTCGATGTCGGGCGAAGTTCTCTCGGTCGCACGTCCGCTGTTACGCACCACATCGACACTGGTGCCTATCTACCTTTACGGCAACGTCCATATCGCGTGTCGCCTGCTGAACGTCGGGTAACTAACGAGCAGGTTCATCATATGCTCCGACGCGACGTCATTCGGCCTTCGAACAGTCAATGGGTGTCCCCTGTGTTTCTTGTCCCGAAGAAAGACGGTTCTGTGCGGTTCTGTGTGGACTACAGACGGCTCAATAAGACCACTCGCAAGTATGTTTATTCACTGCCGCACGTGGATCACGCGATTGACAGGACGCCTTCACGGAGCCGATTTTTTTTTCTTCTCTCGATCTGCGCTCGGGGTGCTGGCAAGTACCAATGGCTGACGACGCTCGACCGAAGACCGTCTTCATCACACCGGACGGCTTGTACGAGTTCAACGTCATGCAATTTGGTCTATGTAATGCACCTGCGACCTTTGAGCGCATGATGGACACCGTTCTGCGCAACTTCAAATGGTACACGTGCTTGCGTTACCTCGACGATGTCGTTGTCTTCGCTCCGAATTTCTCCACGCATCTCCAACGTCTGAAAGAAGTTTTCGCACGTGTGAGCAATGCCGGCTTGCAATTAAATCTGAACAAGTGCCGCTTTGCAGCACGGCAACTCACCATCCTAGGGTACGTCGTGTCCAAGGACGACATTCTTCCTGATCAGGCCAAGCTTCACGCCGTGGCCGAATTCCCCAAACCTGCTTCCGTCTGCGTAGTTTCGTGGGCCTCTGCTCATACTTCCGACATCTCATACGAAACATTGCCACGATCATATCACCCTTGACGAAGCTCCTTGGAGGTAACGGGCCCCTTAATTTGTGGTGATCCGAGTGCGACGACGTGTTCACAAAGCTCCGTCATTTGTTGACGTCTCCTCCTATTTTACGCCACTGCGACCAAACGGCCCCAACGGAGGTGCACACGGACGCCAGCAGTGTAGGCCTCAGCGCTGTCCTGGCGCAGCGCAAACACGATTTCCTGAATACGTCGTCGTTTCATCATTGAAGGATACCTCAGGCCGTCCCGCCCGTTGGGCTCTTCGCTCACAAGAGTACGACATCCGCGAACTGTACCACAACGGACGCCAGCATGCTGACGCCGACGCACTCTTGCGCTCCCCTCTACCTGAAGACGACGTGCCCTGCTCAGTAACCTCAATTGCTGTTTCTGCCATCGATGTCGGCATCCTCGCCACCGAACAGCGAAAGGATAATTGGATCACCCCGCTTATTGACTTGCTCTCTGATCCGTCCGCAACACCATACACGCGTGCCTTGCGTCGTCGAGCTCAGCAATTCGCCATCCGTGACGGCCTCCTACACCGACGTAATTACGACGCTGATGAGCGGCAGTGGCTATTTGTGATACCCCGCAGTCTGTGGTTGGAGATATGTGAATGTTTCCATTCTGATCTTCAATGCGCGCACTCTGGGGTCTCCAAAACTTACCATCGCATTCGACAACGCTACTTCTGGCGTGGGATGAACCGCTACGTGTAGCAGTTTGTATGCTCTTGCCTCGTTTGCCAACGCCGCAAACCATCAGCACACCTGTCGCATACCGGTTTGCAACCGTTACCTTGCCCTGACCATCCGTTTGGGCGTGTAGGTATCGATTTGTATGGACATCTTCCTCTGACGTCAGCTGGTAACCGCTGGGCCATCGTTGCCGTAGACCATTTAACGCGATACGCCAAAACCGCCGCTCTCCCTGCGGCTACTGCGCGCGATGTTGCGTCCTTCTGCTGCATCAATTCATACTGCGCCACGGACCACCCCGAGAGCTTCTCAGTGATCGAGGCCGTGTCTTCTTCTCGGAAGTCGTCGAAGCCATTCTGACGGTGTGTAATTTTGTTCACTGCAAGATTACGGCTTTCCACCCGCAGACGAATGGCCCACTGAACGCTTTAACCGCACCCTCGGCGACATGCTTTTGATGTACATCACCACCGACCACACGAATTGGGATAATATACTGCCCTTCGTTACGTATGCCTACAACACCGCCTCTCAGAGCACGACCTGTTTTTCACCTTTCTTCTTGCTGTACGGAAGGCACCCGTCGCACACTGTGGACACAATACTCCCGTACACGCCGGATTCATCTGAGTGTGCACCTATTTCTGAGACAGCCCTGCTTGCTGAAGAGTGTCGGGAGCTTGCCAAGACTTTTACGACGCATGAGCAAGAGCGGCAGAAGTGTATTCGTAACGGCTCCATCACGTCTGAGCGCACGTTCCTTTTTGGTGCGCTTGTATGGCTCTCGATCCCGACGTCTGTAGCTGGCTTCTCTTCCAAAGTACTTCCCAAATACGAAGGTTCTTACCATGTCATCGAGCGCACATCTCCGGTCAACTATCTGATCAAGCCCGTCAAACAATCTGCTGACATGCGCCACCGCAGGCACGACATCGTCAACGTGGAGCGCCTGAAGGCTGACTGTGACCCGCACATAGTAACAAGCTGTTAGGTCGCCAGGCGGCTCCCTTTTCGACCCCGGGGCGATTGTAGCGAAGCCTCCGAACTTTGAAATGGGTCAAACTCTTGATTACCATCTAGTGGAGCTACCCAACAAGGACGCCACTCGCGCTGGGAGTCCGTGTTTGACCGTCACTGTCGCCATAGCGTATGATCGCTGGTTGCCTGCTAATAAACGCCTTAACATTATTATTATTATTATTATTATTAGGAGTAGTAGTAGTAGTAGTAGTAGTAGTAGTAGTAGTAGTAGTAGTAGTAGTAGTAGTATTTGGGGGGGGGGGGATTCGGGCTTTTGTGTATTCCAGGATTTGTTTATTAAAACAGTTGTGCTGATATACATTTGGTGGGATGACTTTAAAGTGCCAAGTGTAGCACGTCGACTCCTGAGAGAAAAAAGTGTTTTATTGTATTGGGTTTTCTAACTGATATGGGGAAAAATTTAGAAGTGTATATATTCCAGAAATTTTCAATGCACTCCCTAAAGATTTTTTAGCGAGTTCAAAAAAGCAAATAAATAAATTACTGGCTGATTGTAAAGTCACATGGTCTACTTCTATGTCAAGTATGCTCTGGGTCCCTTCTTTGTTCATCTTTTTTAATTTCTTTACTGCCTGTACAAAAACAATGGTGTCAATCGTTAGTCTGTTCGTTGGCAAAGAAGCAACAATAGTTTTTGTTTTCCTTGTATCCACATCGCTGTAACCGGCTCTGCCGGGCCTAGGCGCACTAGTCCTTGGGGCTTAGACAGGCTCGTTTCTTTGTATTTCCTATGAATTGGTACAATTTAATATTATTAATATTATTATTATTATTATTATTATTATTAAAGGTGGACCAAAAGATAGACTTGACAGTTACCGACCCATTTCACTTTTACCTACCTTATTCGAAATAATTGAGAAATTCTTACTGCAATACATGACTGCCTTTCTAGATAAATTTTCGCTCATTTCAAGCCGTCAGGTTGGTTTTGTCGCAGGTCGTGGCACAATTGATCTACTTGAGGAATTTTTCGATGAACTCAATGATGCTTTGGATCATAACATGTTTGCCTGTGCTTTATTCCTTGATATCTCTAAAGCATTTGACACCGTAAACCACTCTACATTGCTTGAAAAAAATTATTTTCATGGCTTTAGGGGTCCGTTCTACGACTTTCTTAAAAATTATCTTTCTGATCGTTCCCAGGTGGTGCGATCACACAATCAGTTACCTTTCAGTAATAGGCTTCCCTTGAAAGCTGGTGTACCACAGGGATTCATTTTATCTCCTCTTTTATTTGATATATTCATAAATGATGTTGCTGCTACTGTTCCAAAATGACTTGTATTTCAGTATGCAGACGACACTGTTCTGCTAACGAAACATGTATGTTACAAAAAAGCGTTATCAAGACTACAAGACAGTGTTTATGAGGCTGCGTCATGGTTTACAGTTAATGGCCTGGTGAATAATCAGAAAAAAACGAAATTGTTTTCCTTTAAAAATCCATTGAAAGCAATGATTACGTATGCACCCCTACTTTTTCATGCCCGTGATTGCGCCTCCTGTGAGTGTACTCCCAGTGAATATGTTAACTCTATAAAATATCTTGGTGCATTCTCCGATAGCAACCTGTTCTGGAATGATCACTTGGGGTTACATTTGTGACAGACTACGAAAAGTCTCGTGGTAACTTTTCAATGTTAGATCAATTGCACCCACCAATATTAAAGTGACAATCATGCTTGCTCTTGCGTAAAGTATCCTACGATATGCATCACTTTATTTGCTTTCTGTTCTTCACGATGACAGTGTCGGGTTGACAAAATTTTAAAAAGTATGTTGAAATCCATTGTGTATAATCGTTCTCAACCGACAATATAAATTTATTTTCTCTATTTGGCCTGCCGCCTTTCAAAGCGTCCTTTAACCAAACTGTTTTATTACGGCATTTCTGGGGCTCTCAGTTCAAAAACGAATGCATTACCCCTCGTATATTTTGAAAAACTGCCGCTTCTCTGTACCATTCGTCAAAACACGATATGGCAAAGCTACTAGAATGGTCTATGTGTCTACTGTTTTTAATGCCATACCCGACAGTGTTTTTTCGGCAACGACTAAACGCAGTCTACGAAAGAGCTTAAGGTCTCTTTAATGCTGCATCAGTTATCGCATTATCATCTTTTCTAGTTTCCTGCATACTGGGTATAATCAGTTTAAACTTTTTTCAATTCTATTCTTCACATTAGCGCTGTTTAGGTAGTATTGCTTCCGCTAATTTGATTCTCGATTGTTATTGTGTTTATATGTAGCGTAAATGAGTTACATGTATTCTTTCTTTGATTGTTTACATGAAAAGCTTTTCAATATATATGTCATCGCTCATCTGCCAATCTGCCGGGCCAAGTCTTCCAAGCCACCGTCTGGCTTCAACAGGCCTGTTATTTGTTTTGTACAACTCAAGATGACAGCAAAGATTAATAATAATAATAATAATAATAATAATAATAATAATAATAATAATAATAATAATAATAATAATAATAATAATAATAATAATAATAATAATAATAATAATAATAATAATAATAATAATAATAATAATAATAATAATAATAATAATAATAATAATAATAATAATTATATTATTAGTATTAGTATTATTATTATTATTATACTATTAATATTAAAATTTTGTTATATAACTCATATTGAGTTTATGAATGTCGCTTGTGCCAAACAATATTGTGTTCTTTCTCTGAATGGTGAGATAACACTTACTTTTGTATCAATGCTTCAAAGACCATGTTATGAGTATATATCTTGCAAAGGATTCATGGTGCCCTACCATGGTTGTTTAGTGGCTAAAATCTTCGGCTGCTGACCCCAGGTCGCGGGATCGAATCCCGACTGCGGCGCCTGCATTTCAGATAGAGACAGAAATGCCTTAGGCCCGTGTGCTCAGGTTTGGGTGCACAATAAAGAACCTTAGGTGGTAAAAACTTCCGAAGCCCTTCACTACGGCGTTTCTCATAATCAAATGGTTGTTTTCGGACGTAAAGCACCCCTTATCAATCAAGAATTCATCGTCTCATTTTCATATTCTGTCAATACCAGGTCTCTATTTGATGTTCGTGAATTCAGTCATCTTGGTGTTCTTTCTGATAGCATGCTATTTTTTTGTGCTCACACCTAATCGTGCTGCCATGCATGACCTTTATTCTTTGGCTGTGTTTGTAATATTTGTCGAGAATTCCGTTCCTCTACATCCTTCCACAGACTGTACACTGAAATATATCTTCCTCAATTTGAACATGCATCTGTGATCTGCAATGGCACTGTTGAAACTGGCATTGATGCCATTGAGAGAGTCCAGGAGATATTCATAAGCATTTACAAAGATCCTTTCGCTAGAAATGACTCTGAATGTCATTCCAACACTGCCAGATTATTATCATTGCCATCACTTCACTGCCGACGAAATCACACTGACCTTTGACTTTTTCACAAACTACTTCCCGATATGATAATCTGTTATTTGCCTTTGATGTTTGTAAATTTCTGAACTCCACGTAAAATAACCAGAGATAATCGACCAATATATGTGCCTGCAAAATTCTTTCAACACGCTGCTGTTCAAAGTGTACAAAGTATCTACATTGCTAACTTGCATGATCTTGATGTTTTTTATAGTCCCTGTACTTTTTGTATCTCAGCTCTGCACTGTGTTAAAATATTTGTTACAGTGTACAGATTCTGCCCTTCTTCCTCTTTCAGGAAGCCAACTACATAGTTGTGTATTATCCTCTTTACTTTTGACGTGTTTTACACGATTCTCGCCTTGTCCTCTTATTCTTCCCGTTTTCCACTATTGTCTTTTTCCTGCGTATTTTACTGTTTATTTGAATTTTTATAGGTATATTTTATTGTTTACTTTTATTGTTTACTTTTATTGTTTCATTTTTGAATGCGCCCGCAGTAGGACCTCAAGTTGTTCCAGTTCACGGTAAATAAATCTTTGATTATTATTATTATTATTATTATTATTATTATTATTATTATTATTATTATTATTATTATTACATTCTTGCATGCACACAGAGAAAAGAGTGAGATAAGACGCTTCCGAAACATGCAGCTGATGGAGGGCTAAGAGGTCCCGTGAAAGGTGAAGCAGAGACGAGGAGAAAAAGAAAGCAAATAATCACTCCTACTGCATGTACGTTCTCCCAGTTAATCAATTCAGGTGAAGCTTATACGACGGACCTCCTGCTTATCCTCCCGTAATGCTCGAGAGACAAGTTTTTAAATTATGCTTAGGTCGTCCGCAATTTGTGGCAACCAATGCCTTGTACATCGAAGCCAGGCTCTATTTCTTTGATGCACTGGTTAAATTATTAGCAGTGCGGTCATTATTGTGGCTGCATGATTCTCCAGTTAGGCGTTCGGACACTTTATAATGCCCATCCTGACTGCTTATTTGGAGAATATTGGCCAGGATTACATATGCCTGAGATTTTAGTTATAACCCATCTAAGGGACCAAACTTTTAGTTTTAACAAAAAAATACCATTTTTTATGATAAAGAGTTCTGTTATACTTTTAAACAATGCACAAATAGCGTCGCTTTCATTTTTTAAACCCTATATTAACAATTGACAAAAAATAACGAGAGTCTTAGCAACGGATGCTTCACGAAGCGAAGAAAAATGTAGAATTGGAATGTTCAGTCCTACTCTAGACTGGTCGTCTTCTCTTCGCCTTTTAAAGTTTGCGGCTAACTTTATTGTAGGATATTTAGCAATTAGTATAGCCCTGTGTAAATTATAGCAGCATCAGTAGGCTCAGAAAAAAATTTATATGTATTTGCTACCAGTATATTCGACCCTCACTGCCAATGAGGATCACACGTCTTGAAAGCTTGAAATTATTCTTTCCACTGCACATAAACTTAGTCAAGTTAGCTTGTGTTCCCGGGCGAAAGGGCCTAAATTATGAAAAAATGACTGATGCTCCAGCTATGTCCTCTTCGAGTATCCCGGGGTGAGGTGCTTTGCCGGCATCAAAATTTATTATAGTTGTTGGATTTACGAGAACAATTATGTTAGTTCAATTAGCCACACCGTCGTAAGGGACGCTATTAGATTTCGATTATTTGGATCACCGGTAGGGCTTGAAGGTGAACGCCATAGACGACGGAGATCAGGGCGAGTGCATCTGCGCACCGACCAAAGGGCGGTCGTTGTTGGGGTCAGGGCCGGCGGTTGCCGTTATAATTTTTTAAAAAGTTTTATTAGATATGTTGACTTTTCTGAAGAAAAAAATCAATTATGTATATTCGTATAATTGGAACATTTGTTTGATTAAGCGTCGCTCGATTTTACCATCCAATGACCTTAGTGAAGATTATGTGTAAAGGTATGTTGCATACTAAAAACGCGAAACCCAGTCAGTTTTCAAAATGCTTGCGCAGTTTCACTGCCTCAAAAGTGACTACATGGAAGCCATTCATGTTTTAAGTAGAGAACTGTTCAATCTTCACCCCATCAGCAACAACACTTTCCCTCAGACTACACCCCAACCTTCCGGACAAATTCGTCCAGTGTGAAAAAAACACAGGCTCTTCAGGGCTCATGCAATTCGAAAGAAAAAAAAAATTGTGAAGTAACTTCTAGCTGCGCATGATGAAACTTTTTGTGTTGATATTAACTTTTATGATGATTTAAAATACGTAGCTAGTTCTTAAGTAAGTTTGATATGGTTTTTGTTTCGTGCGATGACAATGTCTGAAGTATACTTTATTTTGAAAAAACATTTTATGTCACTAAAATTTTGTGAGTCTGAGACACTAAAGACTGATTCATAGCTTCAAAATAACTG
This sequence comes from Rhipicephalus microplus, assembly GCF_043290135.1. Classification (NCBI taxonomy): domain Eukaryota; kingdom Metazoa; phylum Arthropoda; class Arachnida; order Ixodida; family Ixodidae; genus Rhipicephalus; species Rhipicephalus microplus. The sequence continues at coordinate 101,446,527 of NC_134701.1, forward strand.
TAGAATACAATAATTAGGTGTAATATTCGACATCATTTCACTAAATGAGCATTGTTCGCAGTCTCACATTGCACTGGTTGAAAAAACTTGTCTTTTACGTGGCAGTAAGCAAGCTAATATACTACCGGCTCACGTACTAAAACGTGAGCCAGTAACACAAAAGAAAAATTAACAAAATGAAAGTTTCCGGATTTAAAAACATGCTTGATGACTATAGCAATCTTATAAAATTTGAAACACACGCTGTCTAAAATTTTAAAGATGGCATATTTTCAACAGCCGAACAATTTATTATTCAGATTTGCGTGGTTGTGATCGCAAAACTCTGTTTTGCGATCATAACCGTAGCCATTTGTAGCGTTGGAGCACGCAGACAGAAGAAAAATGGAAGAAGACAACAAGTGGAAACAGCGAGAAGGACAAATAAAAAAATCAAAATAAATATTCTTTACGAGAGGAGGTTCGCAAAATAAATCCTTCGGTCAGATAGAGAGCATCGTGAGCTGTGGGAAATCAGGAATCGCTAGCAAATTGACCGTTAATAAAAAGCGTGATTGTTCGCTCTAGGCAAAGTAAAGAATAGAGAGCGTGAAAAGAAAAAATAACGAGAAATAAAAACAGGTAGGTAAAGAGCATAACTTGAGAAAAAAATAAAAAATAGCGAGAGAGAAAGAAGAACTTAGCATAGCCTCCCCTGGAGGTGCTTTACTGGACTGTCACTAAGCAGATAGGCCCCTATGTAGCGCTGGCCATGGCTGTTTTTCAAAGCGTTGCCAATGTTCGCTTTCTTTTTCGCTATCGAGCGCCGGCCACGGACGCTACACTTATCTCGCTTCAGGTGAACCCGAAGGTCCCGACAGCTGGTGCTCAGCAGTTTTAGAATGTAGACGCGAAGTGTATAAAAAAGTGGTGCTAGCAATTGCAGCGCACCTATTGTCACCATATTCTAGTGCACCTAAAGTGTTTGTAGAGATCAATGTAGCCAACGCTTGCTCATGAAGAAACATCGGTGGCATCACTGATTGGACGCCAGTAAGCCTACTACATCCCATCTAGCTCACTGTAAACAAGCCGAAGAGGGCACATGCCAAATCATGACTATAATAGTTTTCTGCACTTCATTGGCGTTACGTAATTTTAGCGAGAACATCTCAGTGGTACTTGATTGTACGTCCTGGTATGCCTGGTGCAGACTTTGTGCAGTAAATAAAGCGCAGCAAATGTTACACGATTAATAAGAAGGGAGTCTATAACCTGACTATACTCCGTTTCCCACAACAGGGACAATGCCGTAGGAAATAGCGAGGCTTCTTGCCGCAGATGCATTCGGATTAAATAATATTTCATTGTTGAAAAAACAGGTCACTGACCAATGTCAAATAAAAACAAAGACGTTTCGGGATCCGTACGGATCCCTTGTTCACAATGGGATGACGGCTGAGCAACAGGTTCTTATGTAACGTTGAGCGCATGACGCAAAGTCCGGGAGTACACGTGGTTTAGTGTGCCAGATGATCTATTGATTGTGTTACTTGTCGTCTGAATGATTAGTGATTCGAGGTTCAGTCTGGTTGTAAAATTCTTCTCCGTGGCCATGATGCGTGCGTTGTCCCAGCTTATCTCAAGGCCCGTCTTCTCGGCATGCTCTGCGAGTGCATTTGTCACTGTGTGGCCCTTGGCGACGTCATTCTTGTGTTGGTTCAGACGTCTGCAGTAATTTCCACTTGTGCCAATGTACACCAATTCGCAATCGGCGCATGATATCTTGTAGACTACACCAGGAAAGTGTTGCCGAGGGAGAGGATCCTTCACATTTAGCAACTCAGCTTTAAGCTTGCTTGCTGGAACATGCGCGATCTGCACACCACGTTTTCTGAATAGACGGGCTAGGGCTTCGCTTATATTTCGAATATAAGGAATTGATGCACGCTTTTTTGTAGACGATGTGTTATGCATGGCTTGACTAGTTGACTGCAGTTTATGCATGATTTAGTTGTTTTTCTAATAAAAATCTTGGGGTATCCATTCCTGATCAGGTAATCTTCAATGGTCCGGAGCTCCTTCCTCAGGCTTCCTTCATCGGAACAAGTGCGAATCGCTCGTTGAACTAAAGACCGAATCACTGAGCGTTTGTGGGCTACCGGGTGGACTGACTCATAGTCGAGGTATCTACCGGAGTGCGTTGGCTTTCGGTACACAGCGAAGGCGAGGACTGTGGGAGAACGTTTTACAACTGCATCCAAGAAAGGGAGGCAACCGTCTTTTTCTTCTTCCACAGTAAACTTGATGGAGGTCTCGATGCCATTTAGGCAGTCAAGGAAAGCTTGGACGTCTTTCTTCTTTATCACGCAGAAGCAGTCGTCGACGTATCTCAGAAAAACCTTGGGTCTCGGCTGAAATGTTCCCAATGCTTTCTGCTCAATTGCTTCCATTGTGATATTCGCAGTTGTGACCGAAATCGACGCTCCCATTGCGGTACCGAAAACTTGCCTGTAGAATTCACCCTTGTACGAGAAGTAAGTGTTGGATAGGCTAAATCGTAACAAGGTGCACAGCTCGGTGACGTCGAACGGTGTGCGATCGGCCAATGTCGTGTCCTTGTGAAGCAATTGTCTGGAAGTGTCTACAGCAAGGTCGACGGGAACACTTGTGAAGAGGAGCAGACATCAAATGAAACCAGTACTTCGTCGACATCCACAGTGATACTCTTCATTTTGCTTATAAAGTCATTGGTGTTCTGGAGGTTAGTTTCAGTCTTGCCTGCAAGGGGAGCCAGGATGCCGTGAAGATACTTTGAGAGGCTGTACAGGGGTGACCTAGTGAAATCTACTATGGGTCTGAGAGGCGTTCCGCTTTTGTGAATCTTTGGTAAACCGTATATCGCTGGAGCAGAACCATTGGTGCACAGCAGCTGGAAGTATAACCTTTGTGCTGATGCAGGAAGCGTCTGAAAAATACTAGAGAGCGTCTTTTGCAGGCCAGTTTGGACTTTCGAGGTAGGATCTTTGTTAATCTTGGCGTACGTTGTACAGTACCCCACTATCTCCATCATCTTCGACTCATACGTCGACCGGTCAAGCACAACCGTCACGTTGCCTTTGTCCGCAGGAAGTACGGCAATCTTCTTGTTTTTGTGCAATGCCTTAATCGCTTTTTCCTCGTCTTCCGAGAGGACTTGCTGGCAGCCAGACTTGCGAATCCTCGATAGTATACCTACTGCTCTCGTACGGACTTCGTCTCGTTCACTTTCTCCAAGTAGACCAATAGCGTTTTCGACAGCACACACGACCTTGCGAGTGTCCGGCTGCTTTGCTTGGTTGAAGTTGAGACCACGGCTCAAAACTTTGCATTCCGCAGGAGTTAGCTCGTATGACAAGTTCCTGACCTCGAACATGAGTCCTCTGGTTTTCCTGCCTTTTTCTAGCAAAGCACTCAGTTTGCGCTCTTGTGACGTTTCCTGCTTTTCTGTTCGTCGTCGCGATGCTTGGTTCGCAACGAGATGTATTTCAGGGAGTAACTCAGGCATGATGAATTCCAGCTGGCGTGTTGTGAAGAAAATGTCAGTCTCAAGGCGCTTCACAGTTTGCTTGCAGTCTTCTATCCGTGCTTGAAGAAGCTGCCGTTCAGCTTTCGAAATGACTTGATGACCGAATGCCGATTTCACGGGAGGCTTTACCTGCAAAGATTTTGGGATAAGTTGCTTGGACTTACAGGTTCGGTTGAAACGCAGGTGCGTCTTGAAGGCTGCCAGTCGTGTAGATGCACTCAAGAACTGACGAATCCTGGTGATAGCCGATTGTTCATACTTGTGGCGGATGCTCACGTAGTCGAGATTTCGACGGAATTTCGTCTGGTCAGGTAAAGCATTGTTGAAAAAAAACAGGTCACTGACCAATGTCAAATAAAAACAAAGACGTTTCGGGATCCGTACGGATCCCTTGATCATTCAGACGACAAGTAACACAATCAATAGATCATCTGGCACACTAAACCACGTGTATTCCCGGACTTTGCGTCATGCGCTCAACGTTACATAAGAACCTGTTGCTCAGCCATCATCCCATTGTGAACAAGGGATCCATACGGATCCCGAGACGTCTTTGTTTTTATTTGACATTGGTCAGTGACCTGTTTTTTCAACAATGCCTTTACCTGACCAGACGGCATTCCGTCGAACTCTCGACTACATAATATTTCATTGTAATTAGCCTCCCTGCCCCACCACAAATGAATTTTTTTTTAGTTTTTGCAGTTAATAGTCATTCAAGTTAGCAAAAAGGCAGGAGAAAGAAATGGGTGGAAGGACAGAGAGTAGCCAGTTCTTAGAGTTGCTGGCTATTCTGTGCTGGAAGAGAGCGTAAAGATCATAAAATATGACAGAAAAGAGATGTTAGAAAGACAGAAAAGAACGAAAAAGATAGGACGAAAGACTAAGGCCAGTTGTGCGCAAAAAAGCGTAATAAAGTATTCAAACTATCAGGGCATTGGGTGGACTCGGCGAATCATCCACATTTATTCATTGCGACAAACGCCGTTCATCTAGCTTATCTAGAGCGGCAGTAGGTTCTTTTCTTGGTGTGTTGAAATGGGTACACAGACTCAGAAGATGGCCGATTGTTTCTTCGTAGCAGCTGTAATTGCATCTAGAGGTGTTGGTCATTCTTTGAAGAAAAGTGTATGCGTTTGTGAAGGCCACCCCCAGTCACAGGCGGCACAGAAGAGTCTGTTCAGCTCGAAATATTTTTCACGGAAGACGAAGCACGAGATCGGTATCCAAGTTATTTAGGCGAGCGTTTCTGAACTCCGTCGAGTAGCACTGTACCAGTGTGAGGTCACGTGCAAGCGAACGACGCCTTGTAGCTGCATCGGCTCCTGACAACAGGATGGCTGTGTATTGCGTGCCGTCATGTGCAGATCTAGCCGCCTCATCTGCGTGGTCGTTGCCAACTGCCAAATAACCTTAAGAGTCGGCCTCTACGGGGATGAATCGCCTAGTGTCTATACGAGTGGGCCGTGCATGAAGCATCGAACTGGCAAGAGCACAGTGAAGATGAAGAGGAAGATGAGGTTGAGACAGGGAGAATAATTGGTGGACGACATTCGTCTCAGTGTCGCTCAATCTATGAGTTAATTACCTCCAGGAAACGCTACAATTTGGCGCAGCCGTCAAGCGAACATGCTGGTGACATTCTTCGTTTACCGGACGTTGTCAACTGGACTAAGCTTCACCAGCTACCAAGTGCACGGTAAGCCAGCGAAGAACATTGCCCGCGACGTTACAACACCTGACTTCATCGATTGCATGCTGCAAGGAGCTTCAATCATCCGTGCAGAATTTCTGCAGACGGAATCCATCAGTCTGGATTTGCCGTTGGGAGAGCTCGCAAACTGGGTCTTGAAGCCTTTTCTCCGACGCACTGTTCAAGAGAAAACTTAGGTGGAGGTGAGCATTATCATATATCTCATCGAGCGACAGCAACGACAGATTATGCAACAGACTGAATTTCTGACAAACGTTGTCAGACTGCATGACCACCAAAGTAAAGCAGTGGAACCAGATATTTTCGAGGAAAGCTCCACCAGCCCTAACTACTGGTTTTCGTTTTATCAATGTGCACGTGAAACAAACGGTAGGATCTCTGATGACCAGAAGGCTAAGAATATGTACCGCTGTCTAGGTAGTGTATCTAGGAAGTGGTACGACTTGCAGCTTCTACTTGAACCACCATCACAACATGGTTGAATACTGGGATGCTGTCCTGCGTTTCACCTACTAGTGTGGCTCATTACTAGAATACTTTCTTGAAAAATGGCACCTTTTGTGCGAATTGGAGCCTATGCTTGCACCATCAGCAGCTGTAGCTTTAATTACGGAAGGGCTGTGTGCCGATGTACACAGCGAAGTTTAGATAAGCCCCGCCGCGGTGGTCTAGTGGCTAAGGTATTCGGCTGCTGACCCGCAAGTCGCAGGCTGAAATCCCGGCTGTGGCGGCTGCATTTCCGATGGAGGCGGAAATGTTGTAGGCCCGTGTGCTCAGATTTGGGTGCACGTTAAAGAACCCCAGGGGATCTAAACTTCCGGAGCTCTCCACTACAGTGTCTCTCATAATCATATAGTGGTTTTGGGACGTTAAACTCCACATATCAATAAAACAATCAATCAAGTTCAGATAAGCCACAAACACATTCGAAGATCTTCTGCAATGCCTAGAATTCGTCTTGCCAACAGCGGAATCACCGCGACAACTACCACCCTGTAAAGTAGAACAAGTTTCTGACTCAGCTGAGCTCACCAGACCACATGAACTGAATGCTATTGAACAGATAGGTCGGTTGCCTTTTTCAACCGTCTGTCTAAATAAAATGGTGTGGCTCACACCATTCTTCTAGTCGTAATAAGAGCAGTGGCCAACATGACACAAGGTCTGTTCCTCAAGCTAACATTACCACCAAGAAAACATGAGGGCGAAAAAAAGATCCAAATGACCGGCGTGTATGATGTGTACGTCGTATCCACTTGGTTACTTCACGTTCCGTTTAAAGTAAATGACGTGGAGAAGAAAGCCCTCATTGACGGTAAAGCATCGGTGTCCATAATTAATCAGAGGCTCGCGGACTCAAGCTGCGTGTATGCTTGAATCACCCTGAGCATTCAAGGATACGATGACATTGTGAGTTCACGTAATGCGTGGGCTTCTGTAATTCTCGAATTCCAAGGCCATAGAAATAAAACCAACGTGTTTGGGCTACCACATGTCATTTACGAGTTTTTCTAACTCGTCCTGATATGAGGAAGCTAAAGATGAACATTTACTGGGACGACAAAGTTCTAATTGAAGGCAAGGTAGCAGGAAAATATAAGATTGAGTCGCCCGCACAAGTTTACTGTGGAGAATATATACCAACAAAGTACCTAGAGCTATTGTGCATAAGAAAGTACCCTTCAGCGGTAAAATCTCTTTAGGTTCACTTGATCTCACAAAAAGCGGTTGTTCGAAGAACTCCATAAAATATGTTCAATAAAAAGGCATGGTTAAAAGTAGAATTACAAGCGAAGCTAGATGCTGGCATATTTAGACCTTCCATGTCACCATTTGCATCGCAAAATGCTGTGGCTTCTAAAAAAGATGACAGTTTTCATCTCTGCACCAGCTACAGGCTTCTCAACCATCTAACTGGCCTGATACCATACCTAATCCCAAGACTTGATGACATTATTGATAAGACAGGCGGCTGCCATTGCTGTCCAAGGTTAGACCTTTGCAAAGGCTTCTGGCAAATTTCACTGACAGAAGACACAAAGAAGTGCACTGCATTTATAACCCCATTTGACCTATAATAATATAACCACTATATACCATTCGGGCGGAAGAATTCTCCTGCCTCGTTTCAAAATATCATAAACGAAACTCTGGAGCAGTATTTGGGCACATTCCGCAACGTTTACATAGACGATATAATAGTTTACTCAAAAACAAAAGAACATGGGAGGCATTTGTCACTACTGTTGAGAGCGTCAAGTGTTTAAAGTCTCAGAGGGAAATTCGAAAAAAGTGCTTTCTTTCAAAAAAGGTACTGTTCCTTGGAAGAGTCTTTGACTGTTTCACAAAAAAGCACAAAGTAGAAATCTGTGGAGAGAATCTCAAAATTAGTAAAGCCCTATGACATACATTCATTGCATGTTTTCCTGGGACTGGCTGGACACTTTTGGCCACTCTTTAAAGACTATGCAACTAAAACGTTATGTATCACACGCTTGACCCAGAAAAGTGCACCGTTTCAGTGGGATTGCCCCTGTGAAAGGGCTTACTCTGACCTTGTATAAATAATATCGTCGGACCCTATCCTACGGATCCCAGACTTCTCCTTACCCTTTGTGCTAAATACAGATACGTCACACTATGCGACTTGAGCAGTCTTTTACCAGAAGCCAATAGACTTAAATCATCAAAAACATTATGTAGCAAGATATTATAGTTATACAATGAAGCTGGTTGAAGTCAAGTACTCAACAACAGAAAAGGAAGCATTGGCCATAATGAAAGCTGTGCAGTACTTTCGGACGTACGTAGAAGGTAAAAAATTTACTTTTTTTACGAATCACCAAGCGCTGCCTCACCTCCTCGGTATGTCAGAACCAAGAGGACGAATCGCCAGACTGGTAAATTACCTGCAACAGTTTGATTCCGTCGTTTCGCATCGTCCAGGTCCTCTATTGACTGATGCAGGCGCACCGTCCAGGCTTTTGACACCCACAGCGGTTGACAACCCTGTACAAATAAATCACCCATAGCTCTGGAAAAGAACCGAAGCACTCAAACTCAGCAATAAAAATACCACGTCCCATCAACGATGGATGCTAAGATTCTACATGTTTACCATGACACTCCTGAATCAGGTGGACATGATAGTTTTTGGCCCACGTGTGGCAAACTTCTGAAACAATTTACGTGGCCAGGTATGAAATAAGACTTGAGAAACTGCATCCGCAGATGTCATGATTGTCAAACAAAGTCTAGTTCAAGCAGCCCATGGACATAAGGGTAACAACAGAGCATTCTAATCTTTCATTCGACGTTGCTACTTTCGATTTTGGAGAGCTCGAAAAGAAAAGGGAAGGGGCCAGGAATACGCAAACGTTCGTGCTTGCTTTCGATCAGTGCACGAGGATGGTTACAGCCAAAGCTGGAAAGGAAGACGTCAACAGCGTCATTAGTCTACTGAAGTCAGAAATTTTCTGATATGCAAAGACATTGGTGTGTGGCAACGGCCCGGCTTTCAAATGCACAAATTTTTTAGAATGGGTAAAGGGCCACGGCATGAAAATCAAGTCTGGCTCCCCTTACTATCCAGCTGAGTGTGCCTCGCTGAGCGTGCTATATGAGACGCGACGCATTACATCAATGTGTACGCGAACTTTTGACGTGGTTGTAAATGCTGTCTTGAAGCTGCTGTAAGAAACCACAACCGTTCCTGCACAAGTGTTGTCGGATGCAGCCCGTTGTTTGCAGCTTGAGGGACTGTACCAGTGCTTCCAGCAGACCGTGAGCTTGGCTTTCTTGAGAACCTGGTCCTTTCCGAGAGAAAGAAAACTGCGAAACAGCAACAGACCTACAAAAGACGGATGAAGAAGAACATCAACAGCAGACGTAGCAGTGACAAACCAGACATACAACCAGGCGACTACGTTCTAGTACGAAAAGAAGTAGGGAAAAACATTGATAAGTTTTACGGACCCTTTAAAGTTGCTAAACGGCTTCGCGACATGGCATGTTGAGGAACTTCTGGTACCAGGGGCTCTCCAGGCAGGCAGAATGCGCCTCCATTAGTAACATCTCTAAATATTACAGCAGGAGGTGTGAATAATGAGTCCGGGAGGGGGAAGGGCTCCGTGCATTAGGCATCGAAAGGGCAAGAGCACAGCGGATATGAAGAGGAAGATCAGGTTGATACAAGCAGAATAAGTAATGAACGACATCCGCCTCTCTGTCACTCAGTGTATGAGTTAATTACCTTCCGGGAACGCTACATCTCTATGTTGTCTTTTTGTTTTCTATTTCCTTCGCAGCCTGTCAGGACGCGTCACTATGGAGCTCGCATGAGTATTTACAACCGCAAACTTGGCCACGAGACGCGTGAAGGTTTACAATCCACTGACCAAACTTCTTACATAGCTTTCGCAGCGTTGCACCTTCTGTGTGAAATGGAACATAGTGTAACTTCGTTCTATGAAATGTGGCTACTGTTACGCTGTTCCCATAGCAAAATGTTATATCACAAATATCGCTTGTTCTGGTGTGAGAGAACGCATCGCTTGGGTATTGACTATTGCTGCTTTTTAGCTTTCAGTTCTTTATTTCTGTTTCTTTCTATCTCTTTCTGGAATTGCCCTTTCACTTTTGATTTTTCTCTTACGTTCTTCTTTTTGTTACCCTCTTTTTCTGCCTTTCGCTTTGTTCCGATCTATCTCTTTTTTTCAAATCTCTCCGAACACCTTTTCTTGGTCATGAGATTTATCGCATCACACGCCACACCGGTGCACGTGTTCTGGGAGCGAAGCAGAAAATGAACAAGGACAAGAACAAAGAGCTCGTGCTCTTTGTGCTCCACATTGTGAAAGAAAAAATTGTTCAGGATAAGAAAAGACAAAACTTGACGAGCCCTAGTTGGGAGCAATGCTCAGTGGCTGCAGGGGAAGGATGAGAGGGTGATAAAGATGTAAAGAAGAAAGAACATGAGAAATGGCGTCCATGGTCGAGGACACGATGGGCCCGGTTCATAGCCATTTGCTCGTGGAAGGGAGAAGGTTATGTGGCTTCCACCTTTTTGTTCGCTCTATGCGGCGTTAACAAAGCTCAACTTGGCCTTTCATACACTAATCGAGAAATACAAAGATAACAGGACAGATAAACAAAGTGAGGAAAGGAGACGCAGAAATAGACAGTGAGAAAAAACGAAATAGAAGAAGTGATTAAGGTATGTTGAGATAGAGATACAACATGAGTTTTCTAGCCTAAGCTGTACCTCTGTATAATCACAAAGTCACATAGACCTCTCTAGCTATCCTTGCTTCTAGCTTCAAAAAGTGACGCTAAGCTTCTTCCAAACTTCAACGTCGGATGTCTATCGTTTCGCACCAAACCCACTCGCGAAATTCAACGTAACTCATCTGCCATTCACACTGGTGTCATATTTTTGAGCTGTTACTTGCGCAGATTTCAGCTAAACAGCAGAAATCTCTAAAAACGGAAGATGAATTCAGCGAAGTGGTCTATAAGGACCGTTGTACATCCGGTCGAATAAAATGTAAACCTGCATGACATTTACGTGAGCTTTGAATCACTATCGAAAGTTACATTCAAATAATCCCACCTGTAGGAAAATAGTACGCCCGCCATCGAAAGCTCATGGTAATGGTTTAAATAGTGCTCTCTCAGTGTTTTTTTTTGAAAGTTAAAACTTAAGATGCCTTATGAAACGCTAAAGTTGGTCATTGGGGTCGATGGTGTCAACACGATGGGCGCAAAAAGTTTGATCCCATGGTAAAGCCGCTGTATCAGTTCACTGCGGCTGGAGCTCTGCGTGCACCGACTCAGTATTACGCACCTTATTTACAAAGCAACTAGCATACAGCTCATAACAAATTTAACAGGCAGCATGTAAGTCACTTAACCCGCTGTTGCGGTCACCTTTTCTTCAACAGGCGCTCTTTTTTTTTTGCTGCCATCATACTAGATATAAGAATATCTTGCTGCTTGCCTTTTTTTTCCTGCAAAAATTCATCCTGTTGATATTTCGAAGGGCTTCGTCATTGCCGAGAAAGAGGGATATTTTCGCAGGGACGTCCATTAGCAGCCGATAATTCTCTATCCTGCTAAAGTTATAACTTTTCTCTTATTAGTATGTCGTTATGCTCTACCACACGAATGCTAAAATGTCACGAAAGTTCCATGTCTAAGTTGAGTAATCATTGAAAAAATGAGAAAAAATAAAGAAAATGTACCAAAATGCACGCATCCTGTCAACAATGCGTTACTTCAATCGTATTCACTGCAGCTACGCAGCACTACGAATCCCATAGATTGTAGGGTGTAGAAAAATGTTTTGTGTCGGTACTCTGACACTCAAAAATTGTTTGCGGCCGAAAGTTTGTGTAATTACCACACCTTCCTGACGTCGTTGGACTATAAAGTCGGGATAGGGGCCCACCACAAAGACTCTTTTTAATTAAAACCATTTCACCGCAGACGTGCCCTAGGGAATTAACTGCTCATTAAACTCCACTTCAGCATCTTCGCGTCCCCTTTTTGTTCGAATTTCACCTAGACGTGCGTTCCAGCCATTGACAGGGAGTGATTTTTATCTACGTACTAAGACACGCTAGCAAAACGCACTACTTCAAAAACTCCATTAATACTATGATTATAAAAGTTGGTAATTTATTAAGATATGTAAGATGTGCGAGTGAGCTAATCGGAGTGATAAAAATACCGGAGGGACACGAGTGGTGTTCCTTAAGAGAATGTGCGTAAAAACTTTGAAATACGTTCTATCAGGGCATCACAGGTTTCAGCAATGCGAACATCATTGAGCTCTTGAATATGTCAAAGGCGACTCCGGTGTTTTCTTACTAGCACACGGTGGGCTTTGACTAAATGAATCACACCCAACCTCGGATATGAAGCCGTTAAGGGGGCACTCGGTTTTCCCGTGAGAATGTCAAATGTTGTTTCGTGGCGGCTGAGTTTGCGTATTACTCTTGAAGAAATTGCCGAGGCTCAGCGTACCGCACAGTGATATTGGTGGCTGGGTACGCCAGCTGGTAGGCATACCTTACAGCCAATCGGGGAATCGGTGGTGACTCGTGATGGTGCGCGCCTATACGACTTACCGTGAACATAAGGGGTAATATCATGGTTAGTCCGTTTCGCGAAATGTGCACCCTGTGTCCATTGTAGGGAGGCGAATGGCGAGAGCTAGGGCTTTGTTGCGTGAGGCAATAGATCAGGAGGTAGAGCCTGCGTTTGTTGACGCAGTATGGATCAACGGGAAAGATGCTCACTTGGTGGTAGTGGTAGATGGAAAAGGAAGCGTTCGAAATGCCGGTTCCGTTTATACGAAAGATCTGAGGGTCACTGAGCAGGTGGCTAGTGCCCTAGCACTGATTGGTTCAGAAAGATTTTTAGTCTCTAGTAACTCTCGCTCTGAAAATAAAGCCTTCTTGAGGGGAGTTATTAGCGAACCGGCTTATAGACTGCTGCAGGGTAAGGACATCACTCCGCATACCATTACTTCGTTTCCGGCGCACATGGGTTTAGTGGAGGAAGCCTCACGTAACCTCACCGATGTGGCGCACAGAAAGGATCGAAGATTAGTGTACCGTGCAATACCTGAGGCGGCTGAATCTCCCGCTGCAGAGTTTAGGGACGCGCAGTTAACGTACAACAATATAACCAAACATTATCACTTAGAGCAAAGGGAATTCCCCTTGCCACAATCCAGACTTAACTGGCCAGGTTACATTAAGAATTCTACAGACGCGAATGTACCCGAACCCGATGATCATGAATAAAATTATTACGAACTGCGGGGTTTTGATCTAACGTAGTAAGAATGAGGGCTTGCTCGATTTTGAACACACGCTTTAGCGCTGCTCGGCAACGGACGGTGCGGCTTCTCACAGAAAACAGTGGTGGCAGCAAATGCTGCACAGTGATGCACTCGCGGACGAACTCAGGGCTGTCCACAGGGCCCATGTGGTGGCAGAGGGGCTTGGCGTCTCTGTATCGACGTGGAAGCGTCCTGCATTAGTCCTGGACTGATTCTCAGGACCTTAATTCAGTTCGCCATACCATACCATACAATAGTTATGCGGGCCCATTGAAGAGCTAGTTCACTCGAAGTTTGCAACAGACGTATCTGAAATTCATGTGTCACTAGCCACCTGTTTAATTGCTTTACAACCAATGAACATTGATAATGAGCAACGGTTCTCTTCAGGCGTTCTATTAATCGCTTTCTTTCTGCACTAACCATTACCTTCCCTGCTTGCAACCCATGAGTGCTCTATTTTTCTGCCTGTTTATGGGGTCGCCATACAACTGAGTAGCAATGATTTTCACCGCTACCCACAATACTTTTTTTCTACAACATAAGCTAACCTGTTGGCTGGCAAACCAGTGTCCAGTTATCCAATAAAAGGTTATCATGCTATTATTTCGTCACTTCACATCAAGCGTTTTTAATGCGAAGCATCTCCTTGCGTACTGCAAGCACTTTTGGTATGTATCTATCTATCTATCTATCTATCTATCTATCTATCTATCTAGACGCCTGCGTATGGGTGATATTGTGACCACCCCCTTAACTTTTTCAGCAAATCAACATTAGCTTGTGAAGGTAAGATGATTGAAGAATATGACACAGTGATCATGACATGAATACGTCGTCAAATACTTTTCGCCAAATGTGTGGCACATACGCGAGGATGGTTATGTGCCACAGAAGAATGACAGTTTACATCAACACAGCAACGGCGGATACAGACATGGGTACGTTTAATGGACCTTTGGAAAGAGTTGACAACAGCAGCGTTGACCCGACAAATGAGAAGAAAAAATGTCACGGTCCCTGGAGGAATTGAAACCCAACACTCGGCGTGACAATCAAGTATTATATCACAGAGCAACTTCAGGTCTCGCAAATACTTCAAATGAACCGTAATGTTCGTGAAGTGTGCAATGGAGATGTGGTGCTGGCTATACAAATTTTGAAACATTACATATGTACTTCTACGTCACAGCCATGAAAGCTGATTAAGATCGGATTAAGATCAACTGTAGTTAGGCGCAATACACTCGAGGGAATGGACAGTTTACTCGAACCAAGCAACGGTGTTAACAGACATGGGTAATTTTAATTCGAGAGCATTATTAACGATCAATGCAATCCCACGAATCCAATGACGACAACTCGGGGAAGCATTGGGTGACAAGTGCTGCCCAGATGGCACACCTAAATTTTAAAGAACCCACCTGCCTGGCGAGCTGACTGAAAACCATCTAGTAGCACAGAGCCGCCGCGAGGTTTACTACGAGCACGTTTAAACGTGTCCCCTTGAACTTCATGCATCAGTATCAATGACTTTACCCAATGCGCGTCGTATTGGAGGTACTTTGGAACGTGCGACCAGAGAAGATTGTAAGCGGGCCTGCAGTCGGGGGATGAACAACGTTTATTGTCGTTGAAACGAAGTACATATAGGCAAGAATGGTGACGTAACAGGTCACGTGATTTTAACGAAATGGTTGGTGACGTCGGAGTGACTCAGCCATGCTACATCTCCCTTTTCTTAGGGAATCAAATTATTACACTGGTCTTTCTGGTTGTGGATAGCGGCAGGGCTCCCAGCGTGGCCTTGTGCTTCTCCGCAGCTCTTGAGCGGGCTGGGCGTCGTCTAGTAGTTCGGACCCATCACGAGGTCTTTCTTCACGCTGTGTAGGTGTGTCTCGCAGATGCTCGCGTGTGCGTCTAATTTCCTGGCCCTCTTCCGTCTTCACCACCACGGAGCGTGGCGCGTCAGCTGGCCTTAGAACGACTGCAGGTGTCCAGGTCTTTTCATGGGTATCGTATGTGGTCACCCTCTGGCCAGGCGATAGAGGTGGTAGGTGCCTGGATCGGCGATTGTAGTAGATCCTCTGGCGTTGGCGGATTTCCTGGAGACGGTTATGAATGGCTCGGTTGGGCACAGTTTCCAGCACCAGGTGGCTTGAGGGTACGGGCAGCAGGGTCCTCGTCTGCCTTCCCACCAGTCTCTGCACATGGGATTTCAAAACAGAATCTCGCGGTGTAGTACGCCATTCAAGCAGAGCGATGTGGAAATCAGGCGTTCTAAGAGAGCACTTCTTTAATAGCTTTTTTGCTTCTTGCACGGCTCTCTCTGTCATACCATTTGAGCTCGGATGATATGAGCTTGACGTTACGTGGGTAATGCCAAGCCCATATAAAAAGTCTGAATTCTGTGCTGTTAAATGGCGGCCCATTGTCACTGCACAGTTTAAGCGGTAATCCATGAACCGAAAAAATTTCTGTGCACCAAGACTTCAGCTGATTAGCAGTGGTATGGCGAAATTCCTTTATTTTAAAAAAGAAGGAATGGAAACCGACAATAATGGCAAACTGTCGGCCCCCGTAAAAAAATAGGTCCATTCCTACAGCTTGCCAGGGCAAGTTTGGAACCTCATGGCTCAAAAGTGGCATCTTTGCGTTTCGGGGCTGATGCTTTTGGCACATTTTGCAGTTTCGGCAAAATTGCTCTATGTCGCTTGCCAGGCAGGGCGAGAAAATGACGCTTCGTGCCCGCGCCTTCATCTTATAGGCTCCGGGGTGTGCGACGTGCAAAAGAGCCAATATTTCTGCTTTCATCGAACTTGGTATGATCACCTTGTTGCTGCGAAATAGAAGCCCGTCTTGTGCGTGTATCTCCTCCTGATAAGACCAGTATGAGCGGATGGCTTCTGGAACCTCGTGCTTCTTGTCAGGCCAACTGGTTAGCGCATATTCCGGCAGCTTGCAGAGAACGGTATCGTTGTTGGTTGCTGCGAGAATACTTTTTATACGGGGTTCCGAGGCTGAAACAAATTCCAGCTCATTTACTTTACACAGCGCAGTTTCCTCGCACATGCTAACTGTGCTCGGAAAACGCGACAAAGCATCAGCAAGAAAAAGATCTTTGCCTGGCTTATAAACCAGCTTAATCGGATAGCGCTGCAAGGTCAGCCGCATGTGTTGCAAGCGAAGGGGACACTGATGTAGCGACTTGTTAAGTATTGGTACTAAAGGCCTGTGGTCGGTCTCTACGATCACTTCTGCCTGACCAAAAACATAGTCATGGAACTTCGTGCAACCATGCACTATCGCAAAATTTCCTTCTCAATTTGTGCATAGTTTTGTTGCGCCTCTGTGAGTTACCGGGACGAAAAAGCGATGAGGCGGCCGTCTTGCATGAGAACTGTGCCGACTCCCAACTGGCTTGCGTCAACTGAGAGAATGAAAGGCTTTTTAGGGTTGAAGAAAGCTAAAACGGGTGCTTTCGTCAAGGATTGACGCAAGGTCTCAAAACTCTTTTGCTGCGCCGCAGTCCAAATACATGCAATGTGTTTACGCAACAGTGTTTGAAGCGGAGCGGTTACTTGTGACATGTTGGGAATGAATCGCTGCACGAAATTCATCGTACCAAGAAATACCTGCAGTTCTTTCTTGTTCTTCGGTTCCGGTATTCCAAGTATATCTTGTACCCTCTCCGGATCAAGACGTAGGCCTTCTGTAGTGAGTATGTGTCCCAGATACCGGACCTCCGGCTGCAGAAACGTACTCTTCTTGGGGTTAAGTCGGAGGTTGTGCTGTTGACACCGGGATAACACAAGTTTTAAGTTGCAGTCGTGCTCTTCTTTAGTTCTGCCCCATACTAATACGTCATCCATCACAACCGCAACACAGGACAACCCTTCCGAAACGCGGTGCATTGCTGCTTGGAATATTTCTGGGGCCGAAGCTATTCCGAACGGCATGCGAAGGAACCGATAGCGACCATGTGGAGTGCTCATGGTGCAAAGTTTGGAGCTCGACTCGCTAAGCCGAATTTGCCAAAACCCTGAAGCTGCATCAAGCGTAGAAAAGAATCTTGCTCCGGCAAGCCTAGGAGCGACATCCCCTAACGTTGGCATGGGATAGTTTTCACGGAGTGTGGCTGGATTGAGTGATGTTTGATCTAGGCAAATTCGAACTTTGTCTCATTTAACAACGGTAACCATATGGCTAGATCATTCTGTATGCTCAGTTACCTTTGTTATGACGCCCTGATTCTCCATTCGCTGAAGTTCCGCTCTAGTCTTGTCCTCCAGGGCCACGGGGACTCTTCGAGCTGGTACGACGACACCCACGGCGCTGGGCTTGAGTTTTATTTCGTACTCGTAGTACTTGAGCTCACCCAGTCCTGTGAAGACATCTGCGAAAGGTTGGGCTGGCTGGTAAAGTTGATCGACATCAATGTTCTGTACCCGGCGGATAAATTCAAGGCCTTCGGCTGCTGAACCACTCCGAGTCACTGGTACACTTTGCTCTACGATGTAGAATGTTTCGTGGATCACCCCCTCATTGGCTGAAAGCCGCAGGTGAACTTTTTTTGGGCGGTTGCCTTGTGGCTGAAAAATGCTGTTAGCGCAACCCGACAAGCCTGCTCTCGTAGATCCGGTAGCTTTGCAACGTCCCTCCTTGAAATGACGCAACGATTAGCTCCCGTGTCTAATTTGCAAGTCATTGGTTGACCTTCAATGTCCACCGTCGCGCTCCAGTGGTCTGTGTTGACCGTGCTCACCGTTAATGTTTGCAAAAAAATTGCCGTCTTTTGCGCATAGTTCCCGTAGTTCTTTCTTCTTGCAAGGAACGGTTCGCGAAGACGTTGCCGATTTGCATGCTCGGGCAAAGTGGTTAAATCCTCCGCACTTATTGCATGTTCTACCGGTGGCGGGGCATCTTTCGCCGCGGTGTGTGCGATAGCCGCACCTGCCGCAGGCATCCCCTTTTTTTGCGACTGCGTTAACTGCCGTGTCCTGCGCTGTCTCCGCGGCTTCACTGATTTCACGAAACTGCTGTTTTCCTTGCTCTTGCGTGCGACAGATATCGATAGTCTTCTTGAATGAAAGGTTTTCCGCAATCAGTTTCTGCTGCAGGTTCTTGTCACGAATACCAAGAATAATACGACTGCGCGGCATCCGGTCTTCCATTACCCCAAATTCACAGTTTATGGCTAACATTCGTCGCTCCGTCAGCCACTCATTGAAAGGTTCACCTTCCCTTTGGTTTCTGGACCCAAAGAGAAATTCATGATAGGTAAAGTTCGTTTCTGGCTTGCAGAACTCTTCAAATTTGGCAATTAAGACGTCTACGTTATTTTTGTCCTCTTCGGCCTCAAACGTGAAGGTGCTGTATAACTTCCTTGCCTCTTCGCCAATAATCACTAGGAACGTGGCTGCTTGCACTTCTTTCGCTTGTTTTGTCAACTGGGTAGCATTGGAAAATAGCGTGAACTCACTCTTCCAAGTTTTCCATGCAAGCCAGGTGTTGCTCGATGTGTCCAGTGGCTTTGGCGGCGGCAAGATTGTTGACGGCGAAATCGCTGGCGCCGTGGCCATTTCAGCTAGGCACCGCTGCCACTATGTAAGCGGGCCTGCAGTCGGGTGATGAACAACGTTTATTGTCGTTGAAACGAAGTAGATATAGGCAAGAATGGTGACGTAACAGGTCACGTGATTTTAACGAAATGGTTGGTGACGTCGGAGTGACTCAGCCATGCTACAAAGATTTCGAAACATCGTGGGAGAGCAGCGATGCAAGCAATTACTCCCCGCTACGGCTTCAGCGATGTGGTTTGTGTGGTCGGATACTATCGCGAGACTGCGCTGTTGTAATTCGGAGCGCTGTCCGGTGTGAACTACGTCTACAACTTGCAAGAATCAGTGTGATTTTTCAACGAAGTGCCAAGCATTGTATGGCTTATTCTTACAGGTAAGTGCATTGAAATTGCGATTGCGGAGCTCGACGATCTGTGCAGACTGCTCGTTATGCGACCGCTTTCAAGTGAATTTTATGCCTCAGGCAGTACTGAGGTAACATTCTCCCAAGTGACAGCTGTTGTGAGCAAAAGCATCACATTTGCGTAGATGGTAGTGACAGCTTTTGCACAGTATCTTATAGAAGCCTTTTAGCAAAGCGCTTACATTTACAGTGTGTTCAAAAGCTCAGGTAAAGCCACAAAATGCTCGTATTGAATTCTTCAAAAAAAACACAGCATATCGAGGGAGTGCATGTTTATGAGCGTGGCGAAGTGTCGGTCCGTGTGTCTATCCATCCGCCCATCTAATGAACACTTCAAGTACTGTCATCTCGCATTTTTTGATCTTATATTCAGCATATAAAAGTACCGTCATCCAGAGAACATTCCAAGGACTACACGAGGGGTGACACTCGCACTTTCTTACGACCTGCGTTCCGTGCCTACTTCTCTCATTTCACTCTCGCTTAACCTTCGCTAAGCCTTGCTAAAACCAAGGAGGTTGAGCCCAGCGAGTTTAATGTGACCACACTTTCTGGTCAGATATACAGTGGTAAAAGTGCATCTATCTGATAGTATTTTTTTACTAAGCGTCAAACTCAACTTAAGTTTCGTTGGAGATTAATTCTGCAATACTCGTCTCTTTAAAACATTTCATCGTATTCAACTATATTTTTATTTATGTTTAACCTGCTCAGGCTTCCTCCTCAATGGAAAAGGGTGCGTGCGTGCCGCTTCTCTAGTCCTGCCGTGGAGGTGGCTACCTACTACTGCGACGACTACATACATCACGGATGCACAACCCACAGCATAAGGAGCTTCACCGCCAAACAATTTTGAGGCTGACGGTGAATCGTCAAATGAATGTTTAAGACAACCTACACCCAAAAGCTCAATCAAAATCATAGATTATTGGTGTTAGCGGCAATGGAAAAATATCTTAGAGGCAATGCTTTAAGGATGCCGAATCACCATCGTCTACAGATCGTTCTTAAGCTATTGATTGGCGTCGTCTAAGCTGGATATGCCTTTGAACAACATGGTGGTAATTGACTTAGTGGTGGTTCTATGCTTATCATGCAGTGTGTGATCAGTTATAGAGCAAGCGTAGATCATTATCGTTTTTCAGCAGTAGAAGCCTTGTAACCGGTCAAGAGCTCTGCACGTAAGTCAGATTTATTACCGTATTTAGTCCCTTTTGACGCGAGGGTTTTTTTCTTCGGATTTTTGCTACTGAAGTCGACCCTCAAGTATCGGGTACTGAAATTTATTTAATTGTGATAACAATTATATTGACACTCTCGTCTTAATTTTACCGCCGGCGTCGGCGTGGACGTTGGCGGCACCGTCACTTACCGTATTACTTATCTTTATAAAAACATAAGGAAGAAAAATAATTAAGGAAATTTCTCAAGCTGGCGGAATAGAACGTGAGTGCGAAACGATAGCCACTGAGCCACGAAGGAGCACCTCCTTCCATGTCCAAGTGGAAAGCTATTTATATCTACCACTAACCGCTGGTGACGGGCATCTCGGGGGGGGGGGCGACGACTATCGAGTTTTCAGCTTCACCAGCAAGATGGCGCAATGTGCTCGCGTTGCCACACCATCACGACGCGACGGCGCGTGCTCTCAATCCCTCGCGACTTTACCCCGCGGAGAGGAGGGGGGTCGATGATCATTCACGTGCCCTTATCTCGTGGTTGGGAAGATCGTACATCATGGCTGGGCTTGGATTTGCACCGGAACCATTCTCTCGTAGGTAATGGGAGCACAATGGTCAATGCAATCGTTGCACAGTTTGCGTTTGCAAAAAGGAGGCACTTTTCACACACAGCGAACTAACTGAGACGATTATTCCCAATCATCTGTACATGTGAGTACGTTTACTTAGTGATATGTGCGTGATAAACACTGAGCCCGTTTCAATCTACTTGCCGTTTTGCGCTTGACCTTCCAGTTTCTTGCTATCGTGTGGATTGCTTCGGCTTTGCGGCAAAGCTGGGACTATCTTTCTTCCTAGGCAAAATGAAATGTCACCCGTCATGGTACTATCACTGTCATGTTACAATTGAATAAGTACGATGGGCGTTATACAGGGCGTGATTCTTACGCAACCGAAGTTTTCTTCGGCGTTTTCAAGGCAAGTTTTAAATTAAAGCTTTGTGATAATTTCCAGAGCACCAACCCATGTGCATGGGGGGCAATCGAAGCTGAAGGGAGTGAACTATGAATGCTATGTAATATTTTTTCATGTCATTAAAACATTTTGTGGATGTGGCGTCTATGAATACATCAACAAAGGCGGTCTCGATGTTTCTTTGTTATTGTGTGACCATTGCGCTCGGCGTTATGGTTATTGTTAGTATTTGTTTGTACGAGTGAATGTTTCCAGCCGCAATCGACAGGGTAGTGCTTCATGTACGGGGAAACCCAGAGCAGGTTCTCCATGTGCCCTAAGGTGCAAATTGTGCACGTTGAAGATGCCGCCTAATACAAACGATGAACGATTGGAAGAACGGAGAGGTGGATGTGTGGAGAAAGAGATTGATGTAAAGACAGGTGGACAATATTACAGGCAGATAGACCGTGTAGTCATTCTTAATAGTGATGTTGTATACTTTAAATATGTACTGTGAGGCAATGTTAAGGAAAAAACACTCTTTCTTCATTCGCTGAGACTGAGCTGCAGAATTATTGCCAGCGTGGTGATGACCAGTATGTAGAAAATAAATCGGACGACTGACTAATGCTTACAGTAATATCCCCCCTGGCGTGTCAGCAGCCAGTCCGGCCGCCTCTTAGAGAGAAACGGGACGTCAAACGAGTTGCTTCATACACTCAACTTGAACAATCCCAGAACCACGATAGTGGCCAGTCCAGAAAAATCTCGGAGGAAAGAAAGCGATAATTATCTGGGGATGTTTGCTGACTGATTATTTTTGGGCCAATAAACAATGACCGTAATTTTTCACACACTACTTAAGTAAAAATCAGCATCCAAAGCAGCACTTCATCCCCTGGACTGAAAGAAACATCGCGGTGAGAGCTGTGGCAGAGTTGTTTTCGATCTCAGTTCTGTATTAAGGTAAGCTCATTGCCGGCATTAGTCAAGTCTGGAAACGAAGTGCACGGGTAAGGTGTCCGAGACATCAGCGGGAATATTCAGAAAAGAAACCTCGATGATGAATGTTGGTGAATGGCCGCACACGAGATAGAAAGGAGGGCAACCAGTAGTTTGTTAGGCAGCGAGGTTATGGCCAAACGTCACAAAAGGCAAAATTGTTTGCCAGTTGTCAAGAGTGGTCCGATATACATCCATAACATGTCTGTTAGTGTCAGATGAATTCTCTTATTCAACCCATTCGTTTTAGGGTGGTAGGCTGAATTCATCTTTTGTACTGTGCCACAACGTCTGAGTAGATCATCACAGGCAGTACACAGAAAACTCTTGCCGCGATCACTCAATGAAGCGCGAGGTGCGCAATGACGCCATACAATGGCTTTAAGAATTCTGTGACATCTGAAGCAGACCCTGTACGTAGAGGGGCCATCTTTGCGTAACCTGTCAGGGGAGTAACGGTTGTCGCGATCCCTCAATGATCTGTTGGCGTGATGGGGAGAGGTATGACTATCTCTATCCAAATGGTGGTGAAAAGCACCTCGTTAAACAGAATGGGCTGCATTTGGCTAGCTGGGCATAAAGTTGATCACTTGCACCGTGTACATACAAGACAAGATCTAACTTACTTGACCCCAATTGTAGAGAGGCCTGGCCATAAAAAAACGTTGCTTGATATGGCCGTGAGTTTTGTTGAATCCCAAGTGGCCTGCACATGGGTCGTCGGGAAAAGCGTAGGGTTCTTGTTTTCGTGGAGAACGAGGAAAAACTGAAGCTAGGTGGTGTCGATTCATATTGTAAATGCAGCAAAATACCACATTGACCGTGATCTTAAAATTGTCATAGATGTCGTCACGCTTTTGGCTTTAGGAGGCGTTATCTGCCCCTTAGGAGTTCGATAATGCGCTTGCAGTGTCAATCATAAATCTGGCTAGACGAGAACTGAGCCTAGTGATTCGAAACCAGCAGATCAGCCACCGGTAGTTGGGAATTATCCGAACTACATTCGTTATAGGGTGACGTAGCGTCGTGATCACGCGATGACGATTAAATAAATGGTCTCGACGGTAATAGTGGGAGAGGCTAGTGAGAAAGAGCGTCAACATCTTGACGACTTTTGGCAGATTTGCCGACTATGTCGAAAATGTAATTTTGCAGGTGCAGTACCAAAAGACCTTGACGACCAGACATGTTTTTCAGTGAAGATTGTCAACATAGGGCTTGATGATCCGTAACGACTGTGAGGTGGCGTCGTAAAAGTATGGTCGATTTTTGTGTGTACCGTAAGACATTCCATTACACGTGCTTGGTGTGGAAACTAGTAGATCGCCTTGGAATGATTGCGTATTTATTTATTTATTTATTTATTTATTTCCAATACTGCTGCTCTCATCTGAGAGCGTAGCAGGAGGGCAATACAAAAAGTGCAATATATAAAACATAAAACATTTCAGGAACAATGAAATATCTAATAAATGTAAAAAAAGAGGTTACAATAAATATAAGGCAAGAACAAATAGCGTTTACCAAAATATATACAATGAATACATTTATCACACTATTGAGACAGGCCTGTAGTTATATCCTCTCTGTGTCGAGGATTAGTTGCTTGTGCCTTCAATTTTATTAACAAATTCCGAGAATGATTTGGTGTTTGTGATCGATGGATGTACTTGATTCCATTCCCTAATGGCAAGTGGAAAAAAAGAATGCTTGAAGGTTTCATTACTATATGAATATTCTGTTAGTATATTGGGATGCTGTTGGCGTGTAGGTCGGGTTTCGGAAAACGAAATGTACTTCGACACGTTTATCTTGAAACTGTTGTGAATTATCTGAAACAAGAATTTTAAGCGGGCTTCTTTCGCCCTTTCTAGCAGCGTTTTTAGATTGGATGCGTTTAAAAGGTAAGTTGGGGAGTCAGTGCGCCTGTACCTGTTGTGAATAAATCTTATCGCTTTTCTTTGCACTGCTTCCAGTTTCCTTATGTTAGTCTTTGTATGCGGGAACCAAACCACGTTGGCATATTCTAAAATCGGTCTTATAAATGTCTTATAGGCAAGCAGCTTTATTGGGGTGGGAGCTAGTTTTAGGCTTCTTTTAAGAAAAAATAACTTACGTAGTGCTGCTGCGGAAACGTTATCTATGTGCTGGGTCCAGTTAAGGTCCGAAGTAAGCGTCACCCCTAAATATTTATGTTGGTTTACTTTAGGTAGCATGGTGCCGTCGACTGCATAGTTGAATATTGAGGGCTGTTTTCTTTTAGTTATTGTGATCACAGCGGATTTTTTTACGTTTATTGACATCTGCCATTGTTTACACCATTCGGATATTGTGTTTAGGGAGGCACTCAGCGCAAGGTGGTCTGTATGGCTATTGATTTCCTGATATATAACACAATCGTCAGCAAAAAGTTTTATGTTAGAGTCGATGTTTGTTGTAATGTCGTTGATATAGATTAAAAATAACAATGGTCCAAGAACTGATCCTTGTGGTACGCCTGATGATACAGAAACGGTTTTCGATGTAGCTTGTTCAAAGAATACGAATTGTTTTCGATTGAGCAAAAAGTCCTTAATCCAACTGGCGAATGAGGTGTTACCTAAGATGGCTTCCAATTTCGCAATTAATTTGTTATGGCAGACACTGTCAAATGCTTTTGAAAAATCTAATAGGACCATATCTGTTTGACTGCGGCGATTGAGGCTATGTGCAAGGTCATGTACAACTTCGGTCAATTGTGTAATAGTTGATAAACCGTTTCGAAATCCATGCTGGTTGGGAGAAAAAAAATGTATTTGTTCAAGGAAAGATGTGATGTGTTTAAAAATAACATGTTCTAGTAGTTTGCACGATGTACTTGTAAGAGATATAGGTCTATAGTTCGATACCAGGACTTTATCTCCGGATTTATGTATTGGTATGACTTTAGCTAATTTCCAGTCAGACGGTAATTTAGCGAGCTGCAAGGATTTCCTAAAAATTATTCCGAGATATTTACTACTCCATTCCGCGTACCTTTTAAGAAATTCGTTCGGAATGTTATCGGGACCACTAGATTTCCTGGGATCAATTTTCAATAAAAGATTCATGACACCGGCATCTGTAATGATTAGGTCATCGATGGTCGTGGTAATGCGCGAACTAATAGAGGGTACATTTTTATTTTCAGCTGTGAATACAGATTGAAAAAAGTTGTTAAATGACTCAGCTTTATCTTGTTTTTCTTTTGCAGATAGTTGTGTCACTGCCCCCTTTACACTGAAATGTTTCCAGAACCTGCGAGGGTTATTTGCAAGGAAACTCGGCAGAGTTACGTTAAAGTAATGATCTTTTGCCGCTTTGGTTTTATCTCGTAGATCAGTCTTAGCGTTCTGCAGTTTTAAAGTTATCGACTGGCTTTGGTTATTTTTTGCTGTTTTACGAAGACGATTCACGCGACGTTTTGAGTGAATAACTTCACGCGTGATCCATGGGTTTGACCTCTGCTGTTTTCTAGTTTTTTGGGGAACATACTTATCGATACAAAAAAATATAATTGATTTGAACTTAATCCATAGAGCGTCTATGTCACATGATGCGTCCGACGCGAGTTGTGAAAAGTTGGCAAACTCGTAGTCTAAGTGTGTTAGTATGCTGTTGTCGTCTGCTCTTTGAAAGTCAGCAATCACAGACACTTCGTCACGATTGATTTGGGTATTGCTAATAGGTAGAATGCATAGCGGTATATCGTGGTCCGAAATGCCTTCAATAATACTCGATTTAACGGCACTTATCGGGAAGTGTTGGCTGAGAAGGATAAGATCCAGGATGTTTTTAACGGCACCTTGTGTGCGCGTAGGCTCAGTTACGATTTGTTGAAGGTTAAAGGCAAGCATAATATCAAGGAGAGCTTCAGAGGCTGCTGACGAGTGATGCATAGTATTCCATTCTATGTCAGCAAGATTGAAATCACCCATCAGCAGTACTTTCGAATTTCTCACATTTTGATGCATGAATTCTTGAATGGCCGATATACTTTCATGACCCGATGACGGGCTCCGGTAAACACACCCAATGAACACAGTCCCTGAGTCACACGTGAGTTTACAAAAGATTGCTTCAGCTTCTAAATTGTGCGCCAAAACGTGGAAGGAAAAGCGATTCTTTATCAGCAGAGCAACACCACCCCCTCGCGTCAGACGGTCCTTGCGGATTACAGAATAACTTGGGGGAGCAATTTCAGAGTCGTACACGTCAGGGGTGAGCCATGTTTCAGTGATAGCCACAACATCAGGTTCATATTCAAGCAACAGATTTTCAAGAGCTTCGATTTTGTTTAGAATACTTCTAGCATTTATATTCAGTACAGTTATTTCTTTAATTTTGTGCCTTGACGAGTGTAAGGCCGCCCCTTCGTGTCGTCCTTTTTTTGACGAAGCAGAACTTTGTCATTTTTTTCGTTATTCCAAACGAAGGCTTGGCCATTAATATAGAGTTTGTCGAAGGCTAGTGACACCTTCTCGTGTTTCTGTCGATTTTCTTTTGCACTCTCCCAAAGCCTCTTTCTGACTTCCCGTATTTTACGCGAGAAGTCTTCACCAATGGACAAGCCAGAGTTTTTCAGTTTGTACCCATTTTTGAGTATTCCATTTTTTTGTCTAGAATCCAGCAGTTTGAAAATCACTGGTCTGACTTTATTTGTCTGTGCATTCCCTAATCGGTGTATACGTTCGATTGCAACTGGTTCAAGTTCCAGTTTTTCTTTAATAATACCTTCGTTTACGGCTTGTTCTAAGCTTTCACTTGTTTCTCCCTCCTGTTCAGCTAAGCCGTACACAATAAGGTTTGACCGGCGGCTTCGATTTTCAAGGTCATCTATTCTTTTTTGCAGTGTTTCAATTACCTGTTTCATGTTTAATATTTCACCGTGAGAAGCTTCGACTTTCTTTTCTAGTTCCGTTATTGCGTCAAGCTTTTTATCAATATCGGTCAGACGCTTCTCTTTTATCTCTTTTATGTCGGAAGCAATTTCCTTTATCTGTCTTGCGATTTGGGTTAGCTCAGGCCCAGGGTTTGTTTCAATATCGCCCCCAAGGAGCAATAATTTCTTCGCTAGGTCTATACATATTGACACAATTCCACAAAACTGCCGCGGGCACAGCAGCACAAGCAAGAAACGGTTGTCTGATCGAATACAAATTCCATGTTCCCCACATCTTTGTATCACATCTTTGTTGTTCTGGTAAGTCTTGGGAGTTCTTACTTTTGGAAACGATGTACGCGCTTCGCATGCAAGGGCATCAGCCTTTTAATTGCCCTCAATGCCAACGTGGGATGGGATCCACTGGAACTTTATATAAAAACTCTTGCCATTCAGGTGTTTTATTAGTGCCAGAGATTGCCTGGTGAACTTTTCTTGAGGTAAGCCACGATGCAGTCTTTGTAGCGCCGATTTGGAGTCCGTCAGCACTACAACATCTCGTGTAGAAAAGGATCGCAATTTTCACAAAGCCGCCATGATTGCAGTGCCTTCTACCGTTGTGGACAAAACCACGCAATCCAGGCGGCCCGACCATGACACGCCCAGGCAGGGTATGCAGAAAGCCGCTGCGCAGCTATCCGTTTGTGAGCACACTGATCCGTCGGTGTACACTGTAGGTGGCTGCGGTACATGGTGCTCAAGTGGTCCAGCGCAAGAAATTTTGCTTCCGCGGCTGGAATGCAGCGCTTCGCTGGTAGATTGAGTATGCTGAAGTTACACGAAACATCCACAAAAGACCATGGCAGGTCCATAGGGCGCCGTTTAGGCAGTTTCAAGCCTACATATCGAAATGTGTTTAGCGCCGCGTTGAAATGTGAGCGAGTTCTTGCTCTTAGCCGCCGGAGAAGCGCCGTGCCTGCGAAGGACTCGCCCAGTCTTGACAGCTGCGTCAATCTGGCCTGAGACGCCAAAAGGCGGAGCGGAAGAGACTCGGCTTCATTGGTGACCGTGTTTGAAGCCGCCTGAGGGACTTCCATCGCCAAGCGAAGATCCTTTGTGTGCACTGCCTCTAGGCGTTCGAACTGGCTTGGTGATGGTGATATCAGGGGCCGCTGATAAAGAATGTGGCTTGTTATAAGCGCATCATTCAATTTAAGCAAGGACATAGGATTGTTGCCCCAACGGACCCCTGCTATGCGACGAAGAGCGTTGATCCTTTTCACTGATGCGGTGACTATACCATCAACCGCACGTCGCTATAACAGCTTGTTGTCGATGGTAATGCCCAGGAAACGGACACTTGTTGCACAACGAATTGAGTGGCCTCGAATGTTCAGCGACAGACGTGGTGACTTCCGTCGCGCTCCCGGGAAGAGCATGAAGGCCGATTTTTTCGCTGATAAAGATAAGCCAAGTGTCTACAAGTGACGCTCAATGATTGAAATGGCGGCGTGTGCTATCCGGGCCAAACGTTTGTGCTGGTACCCTGAGATCCAAATGCAGATGTCATCGGCGTAGATGGATATTTTAACTGCTTTCAGAGCTAAGTGCAGAGTGTCGGGAAGGCTGGCCATGGCAGCGTTAAAAAGCAAGGGAGATAGAACACTTCCTTGTGGGACGCCGAGGGAAACGCGTCTCTCTTAGCTCGTTACATTTCCAAGCTTAACACGGACACAGCGGTCTCCGAGAAATTCACGTACGAACCGAAGAGCATTTCCCGATACACCCATGCTTGGAGCCCGTACACGATGCCTGCCTGAAGCACACAATCATATGCCTTGGCAACGTCCATAAAGACGACGAGGGTCGAGAGTCCGCTGACGTGGTGATGCTCGATGTGGCTTAATAGGTTCAAAAGAATGCCCTGGGCACTCAGTCGTGGGCGAAATCCGGTCGTACACGATGGCCATCGTCTTCCTTGTTCAAGGTACCAAAGTATTCTTGTACATATTAACCTTTCCATC
Organism: Rhipicephalus microplus; assembly: GCF_043290135.1. Classification (NCBI taxonomy): domain Eukaryota; kingdom Metazoa; phylum Arthropoda; class Arachnida; order Ixodida; family Ixodidae; genus Rhipicephalus; species Rhipicephalus microplus. The sequence continues at coordinate 101,475,686 of NC_134701.1, forward strand.
AACTTAGATACGCATGATGTAAGAGATACCGGTCGATATGACGCGAGGCTCGCAGGATCCTTTCCGGACTTTAGGACTGGCACCACTCATGCTGTCTTCCAAACAAATGAGATCTCTCCCGTGCTCCAGACATGACTAAATATGTCCGAAAGGGCCCTTTTTCGCTCATATGGTAGATTTGTCAGCATTTGATTGCTTATCAAATCGATACCCACGGCACAGCGTCTTCTCAATTTGCTAAGTGTCATATCCAGCTCTCGAAAGGTGAATGGCGTATGCATGGTGTGAAAAAACAAGGGTGACAGAGACAGAGGAATCGCCGCTCCTGCTGATCTACCAGATGTGTACATGTCTGCAAAATCCTCTGCAAGGGTTTGCAAATCTATCCCTTGTTTCAAAGGAGTGCTTCGAATGACCTGTGTATTCGAATCTTCCCAGAAAGACTATTTATTACTGCCGATATCTTTGTCAAGGGCGTAAACGTTGATAAACTCTCGGAGAAAGCGGCCTATTGATTTCATCCTAATTTTTTGTATGGCAACGAATTGCAGCGTTTATCCTGTTATATTCGGTTTTCGGAGACGGATTTCCTTTTGTTCTCATTATTTTCCGCTCCGCCCGTCTACGTGCTGCGCAGAGATTCTTCAATTTCAAGTCAGTAGTAGGAAAATGGTCGGGCAGTTTCAGAAACGAAGTTGCTGCTCGCTTGATTTGCAACATACCTGCGAACAGCTCACCAGTGGATTCGTCCTACGCTTCTCTGTAGGTGTCCCAGCGTGTTACATTGCAGAATGGTCGATAAGCAGTTCGAAATCCCAGGATATTGGTGAAGATGGGGAAATGGTCGCTGCCCATCCTGTCTGGAGCCATGGTCGATGATACCAGAAAGTCCGTGAAGTGAAGTTCAAGGTCTGTTGCACTCCATGAATCTGGTGGCCTGAAAAATGTAGGTTTGCCATCGTTCGCCACACATAAGTCGGCAGCATCCGCAGCTGCTAGAAGTTTCTTGCCTCGAAAATCTACCCTCTTATCTCCCCAGAGTGGATGGTGCGCATTTAAATCACCACAGATTATTCGAGGAGCGGGACATTGAGTGCAATGGTCTTTTAGGAAAGTCTCCATGGAGACCTTTTTTCGTGGGCTTATGAACACCAATACCACACTCAGTTTTCTGTTTCCCAGGCACACTTGCACAGCAGCGACTTTCAGTGAGTTGGAACAGAGGTCTTGCACTGGTAAGGTGACCTGAGGTATTTCCAGCCTTATGTATATCATTGCGCTTCCATTTGCAAACGACGTTATGCTCGGGTTGCCGTGTCGGGTGTACCCTGGGAGTGTCCTTGCAATCGGTAGACCGGCTTCAGAGAGGGCTAGAATCGGTATTGGAATGTCGCGCAGGAAAAGGTTGAGTTCGCACAGACGTTTTAGAAGACCGGTGCAGTTCCATTGCATTATTAAGGGCACTTTTGAAGGACGAAATAGACCAGGTGGGCGAGACAATGCCATTATGCTACAGTGTGTTTGAGGAAGCAGAGCAAAGTAACACTGACTCTAGAGCCAGGACTGCTTCCAACATATCCTTCGTTAAACTCGCAGGCATCTTAGCGACGTGTGAACGTAGTGCGGTGAAAAGAGCGCGAATAACGTGCTCGAGGTTTTCTTGCTGTTTGCTTCAAGATGGTGCTTGAGGTGGGCTCAGTGCATCAGCGTAGGTGCGCTTGGCAGACTCTTTCGTGATACATTTCCCACCAGCGTTGAGCACTTGCGTTGACTTAGCACCAGCTCTTGTCGAATTTAGGCGCGGAAAATTTCCTGCGTACTCTTTATCTAAACCGCCATGCTGTGGCACGCCGCACGTCTTCTTTCTGAGCGATGGTTCGTTCAAAGTCTTTGGGCCGAAGACAAACGTCCTATTTCTTCGCTGCGCAGCTGTTCGTGCTGGACATCGACCGTCGCTAGCTGGGTGGTCGACCCCACAGTTTGCACACACAAGTTTGTCTTTACTTGTACACGTCTTAAAACCACGAGGCCCCCTACTGCGCTTACATCTTTGTTCCCCACGACAGTGATTAGCAACATGTTCAAAACGCTGACATTTAAAACAGCGTGACAGCGTCTCCACGTAGTTTACCAGCTCGTGTCTGGTGAAGCCAAGGTTGATCTTTTCAGGACGTTCTGAATCGGGAGCGAATGTGGGAACCACAGAGTCAGTGCGCCTTGATTCCCACTCGGAGGATGAGGTTTGGACCCGTCGTATTATTCTTCTTGCGTGATATACTCCCTGAGGTCTCAGGTAGGTTAACAGATCTTCGTCCGAGTACCATCTTGGGACCCCTTTTATATTGCATGTATTTTTCATGTAGCTGTGTGGTACACGGGCAGATATGGCAAGGCCGCAGATAGTGTTGGTCTCTAGAAGCATATTAGATTGATGTTCTGTCTCTATATCCAAGAGCAGGGCTCCCTGTTCTGTGAAATGGCTCTTAACTGGGGCTTCACCGAGAATTGTTTCAATTTTTGAGTATAGGTCAATAGGATTCGCTTGCCTCAAGTTAGCCCCTTAGGATGTTGGAGCAAATAACACAAGAATGCCCACCGTCCTGTCTTTGCGATGTCGCACAAAGCGGAAACCACCCTCGTCCTTGTCTAGATCTGTGAGGTTCGCCCCGTTGTGGTCCCCGACGACAGTTGATTCGTCCTCTGATTCAACGCTGTGTTGTCGCTTGCAGTCAGGTATGCTTGCGCAAACCAGCTCGTGCTTCTGACCTGGTGTCACACCTTGGGAGGTCATGGCGGCGCTCTCCCTGATGCTTGTTTCGTTTCTTCTAGCACCTTTTGACGCGGCGGGCTGCGCAGCACCCGTCGGTTGCCGTTACGGCAGGTAGCTTTTCGAGTGTGCCGACGTCGTGAGCAGTGCTGAGCCGTAATATAAACAAAAATAAACGATAAATGCAGGCAGAGCTACTTAGCCAAGCAGCAACAGCTTCGTCGTCTTCTTCCTCTCTCTCAAAATTAAATCAGTTTTTACACGTTTTTACGAGTTTCTATATCAAAGTGTTGAATTTCGGTTTTGTGAGCCGTGATGAACGCCATGTACGTCAGCCCTAAAAAACTTCGCGCCTAAAAGCTGACACCGACAGCGTGTTGAGCACGGACGCATAGAATTGATATTATGGTCCCAGCAGGAATCCAACCCCAGCATTCTGAGGCAATCAAGTATTGTACCACAATGCTACGCCAGTTCTCAAAACTGCTTTTCAAGTAGACCTTAATGTTACAGAAACGTCAATGGGGGTTCCAGTGTTGGCTATTCCATCTTACCAACAAGGCATACTTACTCCTATTGGACAGCCATCTTGTCGTGTCAACGATAGTTGAAGTGAAGCGCCATCCACTGAAGTTCAATCATCTAGCAGTGTCCGGGGCTACTATCATTGCGGGTACGGGCACTACATATTAGCTACCCACTCTGGTGTTCCTTATACAAGTGTTGATGTTGCCATTGTCACACATTAGCAAAACATGCCATTGTTAAGCATATGTCTGCGTGTTCATCTGTACATGTATTTAGCGGTATTTCGTATGTATTGCTGAATAAAAACTACCACGCATTCACCTTCCTACGCATTCTTCGCATCACATCAATTTCCAACATTAGTTTGATCTGCCGATTTTTTTTAAGATCTGAGAATGCGATAGGCGATATTTTCTTCTTCTCGAGTAAGAATGAATTACTTCGTACATGTTTACTGCTAGCGAGGTGACGCGAACGCTTTGATGCAAGTACTTATGTGAGAAGGCCGCAAAAAAGAGACCCTCGCATACCTTTTCACGTGTCAACTGAAGAAAAATTGAAGTCACGCCATGCAGTTTGCTACGCTTAGTTCCACTAGGCGTTCCTTTATTTGACGCTACGAGCACTTTATCGACCATGCAGGCAGCCCAGACTGTGAGCGCTGCCAAGTAGGAGAGACTTTTACACATCTATTGTGTCACTATTTTCAATATGTATCCCAAGTAAAGGCGCTCAGTTTAGCGTTGACAGGCGTGGGTGTGACAATGCTAACTGTGTTTTTATATTATCAGTAACTTACAATTAGAATGTGTAAATAACAACGTTCTCTGACTGATTTATCTAAAAGTACAACACCGGACAGCGAAACCATTACGATATGCACTTCTTTATTTTACTTATTTCATTCATAAATACTGTGATCTCACGCAAGATCTTTGCAGTGTGGTGCACATATTTAAACGCATAAAGACACAAAAAACAAGGACGAACAACCAATCAGTTTGTTTACACTTGTGTTTCACAGAACAAAAAAGGCGAGTTATATATTCCAGAATCGTTTGAATCAAACAGGTAATAATTGGCACAGTATTAATAAAAAGAAGCACACAAAAGAAACCAGAGCCTGACAAAAAATAGTTCCTCTTTAAAGTGGTATTTATATTGCGATAGTGAATCTTGTCTTACAGTCTTCTTGCTCAACTAGTTCTAGTTCACTACTGTTGTAGGAAAGAAAGAATAATTGGAACAGTTGATACTTGTCGTTCATGAAGTAACTAATGAAGGCCTGTACCCTGCCGTATAATCTGCGAATATGCAAGAAGGTCGTACGCGTCGATCTTGTAATGGCCTTTCATTATTAAAAAAAATAATTTTATACGACATATGCAATTTAGATAAATGTCCTTGAGATAAGACCATGACCTTGTGCACCTATTTCGTGCTCTTCTAACTATAAAATCCAGTATGTTGTCGACACCCGAACTTGCGCTTTTGACAATAATGTGTTATTGTTTTCTTTTTAGTTTGTCTTTTTACGTAGGTGTGTTGCTCTTTCAAAGTGGCACTAAAATTTATATTGTCCTACGGTTCAACAGCATGAGGACCGGTGGCAATGCCGCTCATCACACTGACAGGGTTGGAGCGCAAATGTAAGAGTACAATCAGCTAATTTGTAGGGCGGTAAAACGTCGAAAGTCAAAAGCACCTTACATTTTAATAAAATACTCGGCAAGCCAACAGGGACCCAATAGAGGTAGTTGTGTCTCAATCCTGAGGCTGATCTTGCTGTTCATTATTGGACGTACGATACCTGGTGCCAGTGGAGACAGTGCCTTCATGCACAGCGAGTTGAAGATTCCGTATGTGCAGCGTTGATAACGAGGTGAACATGATATTTGGGCCAGAACTGTGCCTTCATAGCATAAATCCGCCTCAAGACTCAGTTGAGCACTATCAAAGCCACCAAGTGACAATGGACCGCTTGTGAAAGGGCGAGTAATAAGTTCAATTTTAGGTGAATAACAGTAAGCTACTTTTTATTTTAGGTTGGTACAGGCTGTCGCAATGAAGGGGCAGCAGAGGTTTCGAGAGACGATGTAGAAAATAGTGAAATTAAATTAACGGGTTCTTCACGCATAATGACATGTTTTTTTTATTTTTTGAACAACATTTTGATCACGAATTTGTGAGCCTAAAATGCACACAAAGAGGTAGTTGTAATAGTAAACTTGCTTACAAAGTCATAAATGGGCACAAAGGATTTTATGGTTTTGCTGAAGATATCTCGAAGAGAAAAGCGATTCTCTCTTTTATCCTTCTATATATTCTGAGGGTTTTATTGAACCATAAAGCTACTACATGACGGACATGTCTACATGTCTACATGTCTACATGTCTACATGTCTGTAACCACATTATTGTGGTTACAGCCACCAATGCTGTCTTCGGTAGCATTGGCGGTGGCGGCGGCGGCCAGCAATGGCGCACGCAAGCCTTGAGTCTCACAACAGCCTTCGCTATAAAATTCTAATTCAAAACTGCGTTTAATTCTCGCGACAAATCCTTTCAGATATGTTTCTAAAGTTTTGTTCCGGGAGCTTCGATGCGTGCGGCAAGGGTAGCTAGCGAAAGTAGACATCTGTTTACACTGTGAAGTCGATTGATTCCAATCAGCTTCTTCCTCGTTCGCATTCCACATCGTAGAGTGGCAAGACATTGCGCTCCTGAGTGCTTTCGACTGTGCTTTAAAAAATCACCAGGCCTGCGTGATACACGCGGCACAGTCACAGAAAAAGTTTGAATAGTGGTCTTTGAGATGATTTTCTGAACAACCTTCGGGTAAGTGCCAAAAGCATACTTATGTATATATATATATATATATATATATATATATATATATATATATATATATATATATATATATATATATATATATATATATATATATATATATATATATACATATATATATATATATATATATATATATTTATATATGGTATGAAAACCGGCAAGGGGGCAGGGGGAAGAGTAGGTAGAAAAGTAAGGAAGAGGAAAGGAGGAGGAGAGAGGCGAAAACACATACACAGACTGGAATGTCACAATCATTGACGGAGTGGGCCTTCATCACTTTTCGGCGTGAAGCTTGATCTTTTCGACAATCTAAAAATGACTGCCTCTGACAGCTGTACTGAGGGCAGTGGCACAAGTTATGTTCGATGGTTTCTTCGGTGCAGCAATAGTCACAGACAGCACTGTCTGTCCACCCGATGCGACAAACATAGACATTCGTATAAGACATACAGAGTCACATGTGGTAGAGAGAGAATGGTTTTCTCAGTTTGGGATACACCAGATGTAATCGTTAGTTGTAGACACAGACTTGACAGCTCTAGTGAGGGCAGTGACACAAAAGAACAACCAGGCACCACACACTGCAAATTGCGTAACGAGTGGGTAGTCAAATGCTCCATGCTTCAACCCATTGGGGACCTTCAGGCATAATTCTTTACCGTTGTCAGCCACTCCATGAAAAACTGCAATAAATTTCCCTCATTGTGAACGGGATACCAAGCTCAGATGAAGATTACACACATACATATATGTGACGCTATGCTGAATGGGCGACGTGGCCTGGCTTATACGCCATGTTTATTCCAATCTGACTTCTTCCTTCTCTACCTCTGCTAACCATCACTTGACACGTCACACGATTCCCCCTGCCCCCGAAAGATGGCACTGGTTACAAACTATAACAAATTAAAGAAGTGAATGAACAAAACAATGCCCAAATTCACAGTTTTACGTCCAGACGGAGTTCCACAATCTCACAAAATCTTCAAGGCCGATTGAGCAGTCCGATGAATTTTATGACAACTCTGGTGGGCGAGGTTGACTGTTGCAATCTGGCCAACTGAAGCACGCCTTGAACGTAGAAATTACTGATGACACAGCGATTCTCGTCATGAATGAACAAGGGTCGAAGTACTTGTAGCATTTGAGAGTCGGATGTCGTAGGCACGAAGTTCTCCGTCGTAGACGCTGCTTTCTGTGTCGTGGCTGAGACAGAACGAGTGCTTGCAGCCTGCATGTGCGAGAACCGAAGCTGATGATATGATGCCTTTGTTCCTTCATTGTACACGTGGTAGCTGCAAGTCTCTTTCGTAGCTTTCCGTGGTCTTCTCTCAGTTTGTTGAATCGTAGACACGGTGTTGAGAACTGGTGCAGAAAACTTTGACGACGTCGCTTTCTGTGAAGATGGCTTAGGCATCGACTTCGTCTTTGCTTCTTTAATTGATGTTGTCTCTGATGATCTTTCAGCCACAAGTGTACTCGTGAGGAGGTTTCACTTGATCATTGTTCTTGTTCAAGTAGCCGTTGCAGTTCTTGGAGTTCGTGGAGCTGCCTTTGTTGAAATTGCTCGTCTTCTTGTGAAAGTTCGTCAGATGGGCCTCTTTCAGGAACATGAGTCTGCTTTTCTTTAGATGGTGATGTGATCAGTAGATTGTCGGTAGTCGACACTGTACTGCTAGGCTTGTCCTGCGATGAAAGCAGCGTGACAGGCTGATGAGAACACTCGCAAGATGGTTGTGAGTCATCCTTGATTGTAAATGCTTCTGTCAGTTGACAATGCGCCGGCGTTGGTGGATTCGAAATTGCTGCAGTGCTTTGACTCACATGTGTGTTGTCACTTGACGATGAGAGCACAACAGACATGGCTTCAGGTGGTTCTGATGGCGTATGTTTTTCTTTTTGCAGCGTAGTTAGGCTGACAATGTCTGTCGAACGACCCTGGTCCGGAACGTCAGGGTAGGGGCTGGTATTGTGAGGATTCACTAGCTCGTCACGCGTGAATTCCGTCGCACGCTCGAAACCGTCTGGGCCTTGTGTGTGACACGAAGCATCAAGGAATTTGGGTGGTTCAGTAAAATGTGAAGTGTTGTGGTGCAGTGAACACGTTGAAAATGCCGATTTCATTGTTCTTGGAAAAGCCGGCTTTAGGTTTAGTCTTTTGCCGAAATGGTCTAAATTCCTTTCGGTATACGGAGGCTTTACCTTGTCTGTTGCGACGTGCAAGTTACCAGTCGGTGTTCGAATGCGTAACGTTTTTTCGGAAGAGTCATATGATGGTACAATGGTGGTGTATTTTCTCTGAGGTCTCGTTTGGAAAATAGGCTTCCTGCGGGAAGACTTCGCGTAACTGTGATGGGTCAGTTAAAAAGCCTTCCGCTGATGAGGTATGAACAGGTCTTCATTGTATTCTTTGAAACGAATGATCATTTCTTCTTTGATCTTTTTCCAAGACTCATCGTTCTCGAAGATGTGGGTGAGGTAAAATTTGAATGCCTCACCTGAGATGTAACCAGTAAAGTTGATGACCATCTCCCGTTCCGACCATGATGCAGCGGTAGCGTGGGGCTCAAACAGGTCGAACCAGTCTTGTACAGGTCCATCGACCGCTGCTCCGGTGTACTTGGGGATGGGAAGGTCAGTAGATGCTTCTGACATGATGCTGGTCGATGCGTAATGCTAGCCGCTTGCACGGTTGTCCATGTGTGGTCAGGGTGTCTTGCGTAGAACTGCGTCGATGCTGAGCGACTGATGAAGGGGCAGGCAGGTCTCCATCCTGTCGACTTGTGTGACGCTATGCTGAATGGGCGACGTGGCCTGGCTCATACGCCATGTTTATTCCAATCTGACTTCTTCCTTCCCTACCTCTACCAACCATCACTTGACACGTCACATATGTATGGGTCGCCCTTTTCATAACAAGAAGAGCAGCTCGTGCAGAGAGTCGGTCCCCGCATTGACTGTCGCTGTCTTGAATCATCGCGGAGTGTCCGCCAATAAACCTCTTAACAATTTGGTGGAGAGTGCCGGGAGTGCTGTGCCCTTCAAACACCTTGGGTCCGCATTCGATGCCCTTGGAGCTTCGATCCCGTACCACGCCTTCAACCATGCACCAAGACGCTGCCAAGCAAACACTTTCTCCTACGCCGACGCCATGTTCCGGTGTCCCCAGCATCCGCGACCCTCCTGTCTTCACCGGCGCGGATGGCACCGACGTCGAGGACTGGCTGACCATGTACGAATGTGTGAGCGTCCCCAACCATTGGGACGAGGCAGGTAAACTCGGCAACCTGTTTTTCAACCTCGCGGGGGTGGCCGGCATGTGGTACAACAACCACGCATCTGATTTCCCGACTTGGTCCACTTTTAAAACCGCTGCCGTCGAGGTGTTCGGCCGTCCGGCCGTTCGTAAGCTGCAAGCCGAACAGCGTTTACGTGAACAAGCCCAGCGGACCGGCGAGTCCTTCACAAGTTACATCGAGGACATCTTTTACTTGTGCAAGAAAGCTGACCTGAACATGTCAGGCAAAATCACGCATGTTCTAAAAGAGATCGGCGACGATGCCTTTACCATGCTCCTGGCAAAGAACCCTCGCACTGTGGCAGAAGTCATTACGTTATGCCAAAGTTACGACGAGCTGCGGCGGCAGCGCTTGATGACACGTCCACCACCACCACGTGATCCTGATCTCTTGGCCTTGTCAGCAGTTCCTGAACACGCAATCTTGCCCTCCGAAATCAATCTTGCTAGGAAGCGCAGCCACTATAACACAGAACACACAACAGAAGTTAGAAGTTAAATGGTAGAGAAGTAAAGGTAGGGAGGTCAATAACCAGTTTGCTACTCTACACGGATTGCTGCCGCAGGTTGAAATTATGGATCCCAGTATCCTACTCTCTTCTAGGCGGCGATGGGTGTTTGGGCGCACGTTCAAGAACACTAGGTGTTCAAAATTTTCGGAGCCCTCCACTACAGCGTCTCTCATCATTATGTGGTGGTTTGGGACGTCAAACACCACATATCATCGTCTTTTTCTGCTGCTATGACCCATCGCAGACGACGCAGCGCCATGATACGCCAGGAAAACAGAGCGTACGCGGCGTGGTGAATAGTCGAGATCAGCTGACTTATGCGGGCGGCGAAACGCTAAAAGAGCGCCATGAACTCACCGACGCGCACGTGCATATCTAAAGAATCATGAGTTAGTTTCTATATACATTGCTGAACTGCTGTCGAGTGCGATGCAATCGCTAACACGCCAACACTATCACAATTGATGAGGCTGACCCAAGAAGTAAGGGATTGTTAGGTTCCTTCACAAAAGCTTGCACACGGAACGTATCTCTGCACACAAACCACAAGTCGTTCGTTGCTGATCTCTTCGGAAACTAAGTGGTTTGCACACGGCCCACATTCCTCTGTGGTTGCCCCTTTAACGGTATGTCCGTTCATTGCGAGCATCTATTCTCTTCTGCTCCTCTTTCAGGTGTTTTCGTCTTACAGTGAACAATATTTTAGTGCACTTTAGAAACTGCTAGCCTCAGTGATTCGGCTCATGCGTCTTCGAAACTACAAGGAAAGCCTATATATACACTCATAGCGGGACATGAAGTGGTGTTCAGTGCATTTCTTTATACTCCCAATCACTTATACATCTGCTAGAGTGCCACTTGCAATGTGTCCCAAAGGCAATATCAGCCGACAGACCCACATTTCGTATGGGAGCAGTAACAAATGAACGTAGAGGTGAATACAAAACAAGGTGACGTAAAGGTCGTGAAAAAAGCGAAGCACTTGAAATAGACAGCATTGGAAATCGAATGAATACGAAAGAGAGGTAAGCCGAAATATACAGCTATATACGTAAGCACCAACGTTATTGCTTGGTTCTTTCAATGCGATGTAGGGGGAACGATGGGATCGAGGCCGTGACCTGCCCTCTTAGCTATCGACGGTGACGTTCCCACTTAGAGAAAATTGAAGGCGGCCACCGCCGCAACAATTGCCGAGATTGTGGTGCCGTACGAAAGATAGAGACCTACACACATTTATTTTGTCCTCGAGCAATGTATCTCGATTTATTTCGCTTTTCTGTTTTGCGAAGCCTCTGTACTAACGAAACGCTACGAACCGAAAAGGAGAGATCGAAGCAGGCAGTGATTTTCTAGGACCCGAAGTGGATAAGCTGGAAGCCGTTAGATCGATTTCTTTTCTGCCTCCTTTAATACAACAGAAAATACAGAATGGTTTTGATAAGGGAGGCAAACAATAGACCTTGTGCATATATGCAGGTAATTGTGTATGCCACTATTTCAATTTTAGCGGTGAAGGACTTTAGTGTCGCAGCGTGTTGGCGTGTAGCGTCGTAGTTTTCAGCTGTTGCTACCGTCGTGATGGTCGATTCGCTTGAGCACAAGACCGGATTCTCTTACCAAGAAGGAGTTGGCTTTCTCTAGCTCCGGTCTCGGCTTTCGCCGCCTGGCAACAGAAAGCGAAAAGCGTGCTATGACTAAGCAAACGCTGCGTCACCCCTGAGAGACAACATGCTGCATAACCAACCACTGGCACTGGGTCTTGACCTGCATTGTGGTGCTGACGTAAAATTTCTCCTATACACAGTTGAACAATAAAGGTTAGCAGCGCGCGCTTTAACTAAAAGCAGACTGCATCCTTTATCCTTCCCTAAGTTTGACGTTAGTGCGGCAAAAATGCCCTTCCCTAAATATTTCACCTCGCTCCCGGTTCATTTCTTGCGGTCGGCTCACGCAGCGGGCAAGCTCAGCGTATAGTAACTGTTCGGACTGTCTCCATCGGTAAGCGTGGTGATGAGCGACAGCGGGCGTTAAGCCACGCACGAAGAACCTTTTTCCCCACCAAAGTGTTTTACGCCGGGGTCCGCTACGCCTCTGTTGACACACTTTCGTTCTGAATGTGTACAAACGAATTGCAAAGAAAAAAATTGGTTCCAAATCTGCATGTTACACCGCAAATGTCGTCGAAAGACGATAGTCTTGCACCTGGAAAAAGTGAACAAAACGTTTATTTGATGTCCTGCGCAAGAAAATCGATTAATGGTATTCTGCAGGTGCTGCGTTAGAGAGCCTCGAGTGTGTGGCGGAGGCTAACTGGCACTTTGTGGGCTGCACACCTTCAAAAACGAAGGCGTGCAGCCTGCGGAAAAAGATGCGCGCCAGTCTCGGAGGTGATAAGGCGTAGAACGCAATGCGACGGGCAGGTGCCACCACCATTACGTCGTAGCAAAGCGTTGGAAACACCTTTTGGAGCATCGCCTTGCATGGTCAGCGCAGCGCTATGAAATGCTACATTCCTTAGAGTTACTTGCGTGCGCCTCTTTCAGTATAAAGGCAGACATACAAAACACCGAAGTGTTCATTGATTGATTGATTTGTGGGGTTTAACGTCCCAAAACCACCATAATATTTTGAGAGACGCCGTAGTGGAGGGCTCCGGAAATTTCGACCACCTGGGGTTCTTTAACCTGCACCCAAATCTGAGTACATGGGCCTACAACATTTCCGCCTACATCGGAAATGCAGCCGCCACAGCCGGTATTTGATCCCGCGACCTGCGGGTCAGCAGCCGAGTACCTTATCTACTAGACCACCGTGGCGGGGCAAACGCCGAAGTGTTGTTGTGGCGCCTCAGATATGCGCCATAATTGCTTTTTAATTCACAATCACACAACTATGAGCGCTAAACTTTGAGGAATACTGGTGGGCGCTGCGGATGGGGTTGGCCGTTTAGTGACGTTGAGGTATCGTTAGGACAGACAAACAGACAAGTGTACAGACAGACAGACAGACAGACAGACAGACAGACCAAAATATTTCTGTCGAAGGTCCCCAAGAAAGACTATCGTCTTTAAAACCACAGCATTTCCACCATGCGCATGATGATGAGGGGGGGCGAAATATACATTAGTCCGTCCGTGATTCCGGCCGTCCGTTCGTTCTTGCTGCCGTTCATCCGTGCGTTCATCTGTGCGATCGTCCGTGGGTCCATCCGTCCGTGCGTCCATTCATGCGTCTGTTCATGCGTCCGTTCATGCGTCCATCTACCTGTGCGTTTATACGTCCTCCTCGCGTCCATCTGCTCATGCATCTGTCTGTCTCTCCATCCATGCACTCGTCTATCCGTCCATCATCCTAGTGAACGCCATGGCGCATCTTTTCGTCATATATTCTTTGTATAGAAGTAGGACAATCTAGCGGACCTTCAAAAGACTAAACGAGAGGTGGCACAGCCTCACTAGAAGAGCGGCACAGGCGTACTTTCTTGAAGCCTGCGCTTAGTGTCAAGTTACCACCTTTCACTGCTTCTAGTTCATGGCACTGTGGCCCAACCTTCAATAAACCTTGCTAAAACCAAGCAGGTTACGCCCAGCTAGTTTAATGTGGCAACCTTTTCTGATCAGATAGTGCTCAAAGTGCGTCGCTTTGATATTAGTTTTGTTTAGTAAACATCAAATTCAAGGCAAATTTTGAAGATTAACTCACCGATACTAATCTCTGCAGGTTATTTCATCAGAAATAACTATCTTTTATATATGAATATTATGCACGAGTTTCCTCCTCAATTCAAACGAGCGCCCATGTGCCGCTCCTATAGTTCGGCCTACACTCTTACTACACTCCTAATACTTACTACACTCTTAAAAAAGGTGGTGCTACTTACGAAGTTCGAAGTACTGAATTGCTGTTGCAACATTCACTACCTAAGTAGTAACTGTAAATAGTAAATAGAGAGGTAGTAAAGTTACTAGCATATCACTTACTAGCTGCAGTCACTACCTACCGGTAGGTAGTAACGTAAAGTTACTAAATCTACTACTATAATGGTTACTGGCCCCTGATAATACTTAGTGAAATGTAGTAAACTAAGCTAGTAATATTACTACCATGACGGTAACTAGTTCGTTACCACTTATTGAAACGTATTAAGCTAAGCTAGCAAGTTTACTGCCAAGAAGGCTAATTAGTCTGTTATTATACATGCAGGAGGGTAGAATATGTAAATAAACTTTTACAGTAAGTCTTTAGTATTTGCGGAGTAGCGATGCAAACCTTGGCAACATTACTTAAAGTCATGAAGTGGAGTAATGTTGCCAAATAGTCTATTGAAATATTGAAAATTGCACTTTACTGTGTAGAAAGAACATACATCAGCTTGACTCATAGAAATGTAGGGTGGTCTAGTGGCTAAGGCACTCGGCTGCTGACACGCAGGTCGCGGGTTCAAATCCCGGCTGCGGCGGCTGCATTTCCGATGGAGGCGGAAATGTCGTAAACCCGTGGGCTCAGATTTGGGTGCACGTTAAAAAAGCCAGGTGGTCAAAATTTCCGGAGCCCTCTACTACGGCGTCTCTCATAATTATATGGTGGTTTTGGGAGGTTAAACCCCACAAATAAATCATAGAAATGTAGGTTGGATAACAAATATGAGTGGCGATTCATTTCATGCCAATTACGTATTAACTTAACATGGCAGTAAAAACAAAAATGCAGATTTTGAAACAAATGTTTATTCAAGGGCAGCTCTTTCTGGCACCTGAATCGTTCGCCATGTTTTTTTCCTATAGCTGCGATTAACCATTTCACTTGTGTCAATGTTGATGCATATCTTAGCCCGCAGAAGTGTTCAGGCACAGCAAATGTGTTCTGGTTGTGCGATGCATATTGCACAATAAATGTATTATATACCTGCACAAGGGCTGTCACACCAGCAATGATATCAAGGACCTCCGCTGAAAAGTCTTCAAACTTTGCAGTGATCTCCACTGCATTTCGGGGCTATTTGCCTTTCAGGTCCAACGAGGTGTAGACATTGTGCAATAAAAATCAAATAAGCAAATGATGAACATTAGCATGACTAAATATCCGCATGAATGAATATCAACAGAATGAATATTTGATTCAGTTAATCTTCCTGTCTTTCTACTGTTAAAAACTTATTGAGTTTGTTGGATTTAGGATGAAAAATGCACCATTGTGGACACTCAAGCTTAATTTTAACCAATCTTCATTAACGTGCACCTAAAGCTCATTGGTGCTGCGAATAGTTGTATTTTCGTATTGCTATATATTTTTACCATTCCTCATTCATGTTGCAAATGTTTGTCTCTTTCGTACAATCTATTATATTTTTAATTATTCTCATTGACATTTACTCTTCAAGCGATAGATCATGAAAAAAGATTTCTATTATTCTATTTTGCATGATATGTTGCTGTCTGCAGTTGAAAAATGCATAGACTTGTTTGGCTCTGTTAAATTTCAAACGGGGTGTGGTATTCCTATCAGTCAGTTTCTCGAATCTCGAACTTTTATCATTTTACCTCAAGTCAGACTACATTCCATGGTATGAAAAGCATTTTATTCAAAAGGCCGGACTCTGTATCGGGTCATGTATAGCGCCCATTTTAAGCTACATATTCTTGAGTAGAACTGACAGATAGATTAAAGTACATCTTGATGAATTGAACATTTCATTTCATTCTATTGCCCGAAAAATCCCACTTGGGGGTGTTACATTAGGGGTGAATATGTATATATATAAAAATTTTACGAACAACAACATATGCTAATTGCGCGACAGGTGATGGGTTACATTTTGCAGAAATAAAGGCGGGCAGGTAGTGGCAGCCGTGCTGTGGGAAAAGTCGTTCTATTCAGCAAATGCACGTGGGAAGAAGGAGGTGGAGAATATCTTGGTTCGGCTGCATGGTCTGGCGACTTGCAAGGCATTACCGGTGCGGTGAGATATGCGGGATGGAGTAGTGATAAAGTCTGCCCGGTTACATGAACTGTAATAGAACCTGTAAAACAGGGCTAATGTAGCAATGTAGTGACAAAGTGCAAGCGTTGATAGGGATGAATAATCTTTCAATGATGACACACTAACATGATACGAATACGAAGAATGAATAAATTGTACCACGCGGTTCTGTAAAGCCTCAAGTGAATTTGTTAGATATGCCAGAGGCGTGCTTCAAATAGCAGCTGCGTACTCAAGTTCTGGTCTCATGACGGATTTGTAGGCTAGCAGTTTTGAATGTTTATGAGCGTGACGTCAAATCCGTTTTAGAAATCCGAGCGGTTTGTTAGCACCCGTGATTATGTTTATGACATGTTCGTCCCACGTTAGATCATCCAGTGTTACACCCAGGTATCTGTAAGAATGTACCACGTCAAAGGCGACGTTACCGATTGTGTAACGGAAAGCTAGGGGCTTTGACAATGCGAGGTCAATGATTTGCATTTTATTGGGTTAAGTGTCATAAGCCACTTGTAGTGAAGCATACGCACCAACGCGGATGCGCCTTCGGAAGACAACGAAAAGCCCGTGCTCTGATTGCGCGAGAACCTGTGCCGCCTTTGCCAGACTTGCTGTTCGCCCATTTTCCGTCGCGACCTCGTTGCGACTCCTCTGTTCTAATAAACATCATCGCATTTTGTGGAGGCTGCTAAGATCCCTAAGCAGACCTGGAGCTCCGCTCTCGCAAGTTGGCCGAAAGACTACCGTACAACATGACTGACGCAGTCGCCAACCAGCCCATCCCAGCACAGCCAGCACCATCGGCTGCCCCGTCGACCTGCCCCGGTGCTACCCGTCAGCGAGACCCACCAATCTTCAGCGGCAGTGGTGAGCAAGACGTCGAAGACTGGCTCTCCTTGTACGAACGCGTGAGTGCCAGCAACAAATGGGACAACGACTCTAAGCTTGCCTATGTCATCTTTTACTTGGCTGACGTCGCCAAGCTATGGTTCACCAACCGCGAAATCGCCATCGCCAGCTGGTCCACCTTCAAGACCCTCGTGACCGAAGCGTAATAAACATCATCGCACACTGATTACATCAAGCTTGAATAGAGTTAAGGTCATGTTAAAGTGATTGCTACTCAGATGAGTTAGTAATGGTACGATAAATGACGCAATCATTGGCGAACATAGGAAATTGACATGAAACGTGCAAAGGTAACCAGTTAATACAGATCAAGAACAATAGAGGGCGCAATACACTGAGGGATATATTATAATTATAAGGCAGCGGTTGAAATCTTCGTAGCACTTATTTTATGATACGGTTCTTTCGGGGGCCAGTCACCAGGTATTTATTAGTTAGTGCGGGTGTGTGTGTTTGAATTTTTTGTTGTTGTTTTTTCTTTTGCCACCCCGTGGGGGAGGTGCGCGTACATTGAACACGCAAATTTTCGTAGTAGAGCTTAGACTTTTTTTTTTCGTAGTGCAGGGATCGAGTTTAGTAATTATCGAGTATAGAGACAATTGGTGTCAGAAAGACATGGTTAAAAAGACTGTAAAGTGTCCAGGATGTGAAGTGGGTTTGAAAGTGGACCCGAGCGTAGAAGAGGATGGAGAAGAGGCTGACGCGAAGTGCAGGCAATGTGAGGTCGAGGAAAAAATGTAGAAAATGATGGTTGCCCAGAGTGAACTGCTGATGAGAATCGCCGAGCTCGAGACTGCGTTGGCGACAGAGCAAGAGAAAACGAGGGCAATGGGAGAAATACTGAAGTCCGCCGAGGAAGCACTAGCGAAGCTGAACAAAGAAGCGGCCTACGGAGAGAACAGTAGGGAACCGGCAACCAGAACGGTGGAGAAGGAAGAGCAAGCAAGTTTGGAAAAAACAGGTTCCGCCGGTTCAATTGTCGCAAGGCCCAGCTTCAGCGAGGTTGTGGTGGGGCTGGGAGGGGACAAAGCAGCCGACGTCACAGGTGCAAGTAGCCCCCAGGTGCAGGACGCTCCAGCTAAAAAGTCACAGCATGTGATAATCGCCGGGGACTCAAATTTATATCGATGCACAGAAGCCATCAAAGAGAGGGTAAGAGGTGACAAGAGGGTTGCAGTAGGGGCGTTCCCAGGACGCAAGCTTGAAGCAGTCATGAGGCAAGCAAGCGCAAAACTCAAAACTAAGCTGATAGACGAAACCTCGTGATAATTTCAGGTGGTTTAAACGATGTCTTAAATGAAGATACAGCAGGACTAGCAACCACACTGGCGAAAGGCGTCGATGACATGCGCGCCACTTCTACTAAGATACAGGTAGTGATATGCACGATACCGGAAGTACCGGTGCGTGATAGCAACCTACAAAGAGCGGTTGTCAACGCAAACTAAGAAATATGGCGGATGAGTCGAGAGAAAGGCTTTGAGGTGGTGGAAATAAACAGAGAGGTGCATAGGCGGGGTGGTTTTCAACGAGACAGAATTCACTTCGATGGGCGGCTAGGTCATGAGGTGGGTTGGTGACTTGCAGGACGCGCAGTATCTTTTTGGGGGGTCAAGCGAGCTCTTCGGGGTGCAGGATAGCTAGTAACGAGGAAAACAACCAGGGAGACTCTTCGACAGGTGGTATGGACAGATACGATTCTAAAGTGGCACCAATATCTACGATAGGTAGAGTCAGGGGCATAAATAGACGTAGCCACGAGCGCCGAGCCAATTCCGACATAAAGTATATTAACATGCAGGGTGGAAGGAACACGTTGAAGTGGGAAGAGATAGAAGAACAGCGAAGGGAAGAGAGGCCGATGGTAAACG
The DNA here is from genome assembly GCF_043290135.1 of Rhipicephalus microplus. Taxonomy (NCBI): domain Eukaryota; kingdom Metazoa; phylum Arthropoda; class Arachnida; order Ixodida; family Ixodidae; genus Rhipicephalus; species Rhipicephalus microplus. Next base: position 101,494,407 of record NC_134701.1, read on the forward strand.
GTTTTGTAGAAACACATCTCAGGGACATGGAACAACCTCCGAACAATCCGAACTACGCGTGGGAATATTGTAATAGAACAGAAGGCAGCAGAAAGGGGGTGGTATTGGGGCATTCATTCATAAAAGTACAGACTGGCAAAGGGTCAAGCAGGAGTGCAAGCAACATTTATGGCTAAAAGGGAAAGTGGCAGGTCAAATGACACTCCTTGGTTTCGTGTACTTGTGGACGGGAGTAAAGGCCTGAGAAGAAAACCAGAAAATGGTAGAGTGTATATCAAAGGACAATCATGACTTAGGAAGAGAGTGCGAGATAATTATACTAGGAGACATGAATGTGCACATAGAAGATATAGATGGGTATACTGACCCGACAGACAAAATGATGATGGATATGTGTGAAAGGCTTGATTTGATCATTTGCAACAGTACCGAGAAGTGTGAAGGGCAAATAACATGGGAGGTAGGAAGGCTGCAGTCGACGATAGATTAGGCACTGATGTCACATAGAATGTATGATAAGCTCAGGGGAATGTACATAGACGAAGGTGGCTCCAGAAGTCTGGGTAGTGATCACAAACGTATCAAGCTAAGTTTTGGAAGAGCAGTGAAAGTGGGAAGGAGACAAGATGAGCAACTACAGGAAAATTTTTATCCAGAAAGCCAAATTAAAATAGCCACTAAACAAATTAAGAAAGTAATCACGGAGGATAATAAGACAGTGTGGACATACACGAATCTAATTAGACTCTTTGAGCTAGAGCTTGCTAAGGCGCGTGACAAGTCACCCTGAAAAAGAAGACACAAACCCAAAAGTTGGTAGGATGAGGAAGTTAAGAGAGCCATAGCAAAACGTCAGGAAGACTCTAGGGAACACAGACATGCTAAGCATAGGGGTTAACCGACAAATTTTGTTGAAAGAAAATGGGAAACCTTTCTAAGCTGTAGAAGGGATGCATCTCTTCTGATCAATGAAAAGATTAGAAGAAAGGGAGCTCAGTGGCTGGCAGAAGTAGATAAAAAAGATAGAAAGGCAGCTGCGAAATTTTGGAACCATCTAAACTCCCTAAGAAATGACACAAGCCTAGAGCAGTGTTTTATAACTACAGCCCAAAGTGCTAGGCTAGAAGGGGACGAGCTATTGAATATATAAGAACAAAGGTGACAGAAAAATTTCAACAAAGAAGTACTTTATGCACCACAATAGACAAGGACGAATCAAGTGGTGCAATGGCTCCATTTTCACAACGAGAGTGGAAAGGGCTGGGAAAAGTGTTCCTAGTAGTACATGAAAAGGCCCAGATGATATTCCAATTATGCTGATAAAGACATTTGGTTCGAAGTCTAAGCAGGCTTTGAGAGAGACAGTGAGCAAAATAATAATCGATGGTGAAGTTCCCGATGGATGGAAACTTAGCAGGATGAGCACGATCTATAAATGAAAAGGGGACAAAGCTGACATAAAAACTACCTTCCTATAACAGTGACATCAGGGGTCTACAGGCTGGTGATGCAGATTATAAAGGAAAGACTGCAGGCATGAATAGAGGATGAGGGGGTGCTGGAGAAACTGCAGAATGGCTTTCGGAAACACAGGAGGTTGGAAGACAATCTGTTTTCAAACACAGGAGGTTGGAAGACAATCTGTTCTCACTGACGCAGTGCATCGAAATAGCAGAAAAGGAACACAGGCCCCTGTGGCTGGCATTTTTGGATATCATGAGAGCGTACGACAGCGTGGTTTAAGAGGAATTGTGGGGAATACTGGACACACTAGGCGTGGAACATGTAGTCACTAATCTTTTAAAGAATATCTATAAAGGTACGGGAAGAGTACCAGAGTCTTGGAAGAACGCTAACATCATCTTAATACATAACAAAGGAGATGACAAGGACTTGAAGAATTACAGGCCGATCAGCTTGCTCTCTGTAGTATACAAGCTATTTACAAAGGTAATTGCTAACAGAGTAAAGAAAACATTAGAATTCAATCAACCAAAGGAACAAGCAGGATTTCGAACAGGCTACTCAACAATTGACCACATTCATACTATCAATCAGGTAATAGAGAAATGCTCAGAGTATAACCAACCACTATACATAGCCTTCATAGATTACGAGAAGGCGTTTGATTCAGTAGAAATATCAGCCGTCATGCAAACACTGCGGAATCAGGGCGTAGATGAAGTATATATAAACATTCTGGAAGAAATCTACAGGGGATCAACTGCTACCATAGTGCTTCATAAAGAGAGCAACAGAATACCAATCAAGAAGGGTGTAAGACAGGGGGACACAATTTCCCCAATGCTATTTACCGCGTGCTTACACGAGGTTTTCAGAAGCCTAGAATGGCAGCAGTTAGGGATAAGAGTCAATGGAGAATACCTTAGTAACCTGCGCTTCGCCGATGACATTGCATTGCTGAGTAACTCGGGGGACGAATTGCAACTCATGATTACGGAGTTAGACAAGGAGAGGAGAAAGGTGGGTCTTAAAATTAATCTGCAGAAAACGAAAGTTATGTACAACAACCTTGGCAAGGAGCAGCGCTTCGAGATAGGTAATAGTGCACTTGAAGTTGTAAAAGACTATGTCTACTTAGGGCAGGTAATAACCGCAGAGCCGAACCACGAGATTGAAGTAACTAGAAGAATAAGAATGGGGTGGAGTACATTTGGCAAGCACTCTAAAATTATGACAGGTAGATTGCCACTATCCCTCAAGAGGAAGGTATATAAGAGCTGTATCTTGCCGGTACTCAGCTACGGAGCAGAAACCTGGAGACTTACAAAGAGGGTTCAGCTTAAATTGAGGACGACGCAGCGAGCAATGGAAAGAAAAATGGTAGGTGTAACCTTAAGAGACAAGAAGAGAGCAGAGTGGATTAGGGAACAAACGGGGGTTAAGGATATCATAGCTAAAATCAAGATGAAGAAATGGACATGGGCAGGGCATGTAGCGCGTAGACAGGATAACCGCTGGTCATTAAGGGTAACTGACTGGATTCCCAGAGAAGGGAAGCGGGTTAGGGGGAGACAGAAGGTTAGGTGGGCAGATGAGATTAAGAAGTTTGCGGGTATAAATTGGCAGCAGCAAGCACAGGACCGGGTTAACTGGCGGAACATGGGAGAGGCCTTTGTCCTGCAGTGGACGTAGTCAGGCGGGTGATATATATATATATATATATATATATATATATATATATATATATATATATATATATATATACATATACATATACACATATATATATACATATATATATATATATATATATATATATATATATATATATATATATATATATATATACGTAAAGCGTATACTATATTGCTTGAAAACAAGCTTAGACTGTTCAGCGCTAGAGTGTGAAACGGCTAATTAAGGTACACAGTCATAATATCAAACTCTATGTACACAGTGAACACAATTCAGAACAAGGAACAAGCAAGTGCACAACAGCGGTAATACCCACGAGAAGATTAATAAATTATGAATTATGAGTTAGAAATACACATATGTTGTACCAGTCCTGTTGACACGAGATTTTATTGCAACGACTGATATTCCCTTATATCAAACTAAACAGATACCAAATACAAACTATACGCAAGAGAATAGTATATATATATATATATATATATATATATATATATATATATATATATATATATATATATATATATATATATATATAATGCTGCGACAGGTTCGCCACATTCAAGTAGCCCGCCACAATCATCGTCACCAGCACCAGCAAGACCCGGCTCGGCTGGCATGCGCCACGCGTTCGCACGTTCAACAACGAGGAAGAGGAAGTTTGTCAGATCTGTGCCACTCGGCTACTCGAACTTGACGACCATAGTTTTTAGAATCGTGGGCACAAGTTCGCCCTAATAAAGACGCTTGTTTTTTTAACCTGTCGGCGTCAGCATCGCTACATTTCTGGTGGAGGTGCTGGGTATGAATCGAAGCCCCACGAGCTCAAGACAGCGTAGCCCCGACGACCAGCGTATCAACCCCGTGGAAGTGACTCCTGTACACCAGAGGGCAAGTCGCCGTCTTCGAGGTGACTCACCTGAGTTCGGTCCTCTTCACTTCATACCAAGGGGAATTCAAACGATGGATGCCACCACTATGACTAGCCAGGTAACACCGGCACAAGTGTTCATTAGCCAACCGCACCAGCCGCCAGTTTTCCACGGCGACTCGTACTAGGATGTTGAAGATTGGTTGGACCTGTTCGAGAGAGTAGCGAGCTTGAATGGATGGGACGAAAGAGAGAAGCTCCGTCGCGTATACTTCGCCCTGGAAGACTTCGCGAAGACATGGTTTGAGAACCATGAAACCTCGTTGTCTACCTGGGAGGTATTTCGACGACAAGCGGTGGCTACGTTCGCGAACATAGACAGGAAAGAAAAGGCGGAGGCAGCTCTTCAATCGAGAAACCAGCTAACAAACGAGAGTGCTGCTATGTACATTGAGGACATGGTCCGCCTGTTCAAGCGTGCGGATTACAACATGGCTGAGGATAAGAAGGTGCGCTATCTAATGCGCGGAGTGAAGCAAGAGCTGTTCGCCGTTCTCGTCCGCAACCCTCCGAGCACGGTTGCTGAGTTTTACTCGGAAGCGACGGCCATCGAAAGGACACTGGAACAGCGGGCTCGGCAGTACCACCGGAATCTTAACTGCGCATCTGCACAGGTATTTCCCGGAGGCGTGCGAAACGACGTTGAAGCCCTGCGAGAGCTAATTAGATCAGTTATCAGAGAAGAACTGAGCAGACTGCATATGCCCCAGACTTCAACTGCACTATCTGTTACGGACGTTGTTCGTGACGAACTGAGGCAGGTGATACGAGAGCCAGAGCGTGAGCTGCAGCCGGTTCGAACTATCCGAACATACTCTGAGGTTGTCAGACAACCCAAGGTACACAGCAATGCAGCAGTTGCGATGGCAACGACTCCTCTCCCACCTGCGGCACGCAGCGCACCTCGTCCACGGGAACCGACAGCTACCTATCTTCCCCCAGGAGCACGTAGCACACATCACTATGTGGAGCGTAGGCCCAGGAAAAGTGACGTCTGGCGTGATCACGAGCGCAGGCCTCTGTGTTTCCATTGTGGGGAAGCGGGTCATCTGTACAGATTCTGTCCTTACCGACAGGCTGGATTAAGAGGCTTCCCGTCATATGCACCGTGCCCCCGAAACGGCGAGCGACCAGCGGAGATTGAGGAGTACTTGTCGACGCGCCAGAACTCGCCAACTCTACGCCAACACCGGTCACGGTCACCATCGCCTATGCGCTACCGGTCATCCAGCCCACGTACACCTTCAAGGCTGCCTGGTCATCGCTCTCCAAGTCCACACCCGGAAAACTGAAGCAAGCGACCTGTGGAGGTGAGGCCGCTGATAACGTCAGTTACAAAGATCCTCCAATTTGGTTTGAGGGTGATGACGGTGTATTTCCGGTAGATGGGTGCAGCAACGAAAACGTTACTTCAGATTTGCGGTTGAGAATGGAAGGATGGGAGCTGAATGCCTTAGTCGACACCGGTGCTGATTATTCAGTGATAAGTCACAAGATGGTGAAAAAGCTAAACAAAGTTGTGACACAGTGGAGTGGATCGCAGATACTCACGGCAGGCGGTCACATTATTACGCCCCTTGGCAGATGCACTGCAAGACTTGAAATACGGGGCTTTATTTACGTGGCCGATTTCATTGTGCTGCCAGAATGTTCAAGAGAACTCATTATAGGAATGGATTTTTTGCGAGCTAATGGCGCCGTAATTAACCTGCGTAGGTCCAGCGTGTCGTTTTCGACTGAACGAGCTATACCTGTGGAGGAATCTGAGGAACGACGCCTAACTGCTCTACGCGTTGTTCATGATGACGTAACTGTGCCGCCACGCTGCAGTATAATGGTGCTCGTAGAAAATGATGCATTGTACAACCGCGAAGGCATAGCGGATACAAATGTAGGACTGTTTTTGAACAAAGGTGTCTGCGTAGCTAGGGGTCTTGTTCACTTGACGAATGGCCGTGCAGATGTCCTACTCACAAATTTCTCCAATGAGCTTCAACACATCGCTCAAGGCACGGCTATCGCCTATTTACACGACTTCTGTATGGTGACCGAACTATGCAGCTTAACGACATCAACCACTCGACCAGTGGCCTGCAACATCGACACATCCGTGACCGTCAATCAGAGCCTTCCGGACAGTCAGAAGAAACAGATTTACGCCTTGGTAAAAGAATTCTCTGATTGCTTTTCATGTACCTCGAAGGTCCAGCGCACGTCCATCACGAAACACAGAATAATAACGCAAGACGACACGAGGCCTATATGCCAGCATCCATATCGGGTGTCACAGAAAGAACGGGAAATTATCAAGAAGCAAGTGGAGGAGATGCTTTCTGATGATGTCATCCAGCCTTCGAATAGTCCATGGGCGTCTCCCGTAGTGCTCGTTAAGAAGAAAGACAACACACTTAGATTCTGCGTCGACTACAGAAAACTGAACAGTGTAACTAAACGAGATGTCTACCCCTTGCCACGTATCGACGATACACCAGATCGGTTGCGATCCGCAAAGTTTTTCTCCTCCTTAGATCTGAAAAGCGGATATTGGCAAATAGAGGTCGACGAGCGGGACCGTGAAAAAACGGCATTCGTAACACCAGATGGCCTCTACGAATTCAAAGCGCTTCCATTCGGCCTCTGTTCCGCACCAGCGACGTTCCAGCGAATGATGGACACTGTCCTCGCCGGATTGAAATGGCAGTCATGCCTAGTGTATTTGGATGACGTGGTGGTATTCTCTGCAACGTTCGACAAACATCTAGAGCGACTACGCACAGTATTGGAAGCCATCCGGTCAGCGAAATTGACGATCAAACCCGAAAAATGCCACTTCGGCTTCGAAGAGCTGCGATTCCTTGGACATGTCATTAGTTCCGAGGGTGTTCGTCCTGATCCCGAAAAGACAGCCGCTGTTCAGAGGTTCCCTACACCCAGAGACAAAAAGTCAGTGCGTCGATTTTTGGGTTTATGTGCCTATTATAGACGATTTGTGGAAAACTTCTCAAAGATTGCGGAACCTCTTACAAAACTGACAAAAGACGATGTGCCCTTCACGTGGGAAAGCGAACAACACAAAGCTTTTGACGAATTAAGGAAACGACTACAGGGTTCACCAATACTTGCCCATTTTGATGAGACAGCCGACACAGAAGTCCATACCGATGCCAGCAATGTCGGCCTCGGCGCCATCCTTGTCCAGTGGCAAAATGGTCAAGAGAAAGTGTTAGCCTATGCCAGCCGCAAACTATCAAAAGCTGAGGCAAACTACTCTGCAACTGAAAAAGAGTGCCTCGCAGTCATCTGGGCCATAAACAAGTTTCGACCCTACCTTTATGGTAGACCGTTCAGAGCTGTCAGTGACCACCATGCTCTATGCTGGCTGGCAAAACTCAAGGACCCGTCAGGTCGACTAGCAAGATGGAGCCTTAGGCTGCAGGAGTATGATATTACGGTTGTGTACAAATCGGGAAGGAAACACAGCGATGCCGACTGCCTGTCACGCTCTCCCGTCGATCCAAGTGTACCTGAAGAGGACGACTTCCCGTTTCTAGGCGTTGTCGACACATCCAAAGTCGCTCAACTTCAACGAGATGACCCGGATTTGCTGGCACTTATACAACACCTGCAGGGTCTCGACGTTCAAGTCCCTCGCATATTCTCCAGAGGGCTCTCCGCGTTCTGCCTTCGAGGAAGTGTCCTTTACAGGAGGAGGTTCGAACCTAATGGTGAAACGTTTTTACTAGTCGTGCCCACAGCCATGCGAGAGGAAATTCTGCACGCATGCCACGACGAGCCAACATCTGGACACATGGGTGTGAGCCGAACATTCGCCAGGATTCGCCTGAAATACTATTGGCCTAAGTTGCTCGCATCAGTGCAGCGCTACGTGAAAACTTGTCGTCAATGTCAACGGCGCAAAACTCCACCCGTAAAACCAGCCGGCCTTCTCCAGCCAATAGACCCTCCAGATGCCCCATTCCAACAAGTCGGCATGGACTTCCTAGGACCTTTGCCGACATCGCGTGCAGGCAAGAAATGGATAGTCGTAGCCACAGACTATCTCACCCGTTATGCTGAAACTGACTCTCTATACAGTGCGACAGCTGCCGAAGTCGCCAAGTTCTTTGTGAACAACATAGTGCTCAGACATGGTGCGCCAATCGTCGTTATTACGGATCGGGGCACCGCATTTACTGCAGACCTAATGCAATGCCTGATGCGCATGACAAATACCGATCACAGAAGAACAACGGCGTATCACCCTCAGTCAAATGGCTTAACCGAACGCCTCAACAGAACTCTGACCGACATGCTATCAATGTATGTTGACGTTGAACATAAACAGTGGGACGAAATATTACCCTACGTAACATTCGCATATAATACAGCCGTTCAAGGAACAACCCACGTTGCCCCTTTCGAACTAGTATTCGGCCGAAGAGTGACCACCCCGCTGGATGCCATGTTACCACTACAGGACGAAAGCAGCTATCCACCTGACTTAGATGACTTCTTGCAAAGAGCTGAAGAAGCACGGCAAATGGCAAGATACCGAATACGCCACCAACAGCACGTCGATTCTAGTCGCTACAACAAGCGACGCAGTGACACACTTTATCATCCCGGTGACAAAGTGTGAATATGGATACCAGTGCGCCGCCGCGGACTCTCTGAAAAGCTTCTTTGCCGATACTTCGGCCCTTATGAAGTACTCAACCGTATCAGCAACGTCACTTATGAAGTTAGGTCTGCTGGACACGTGAGTTCAAGACGCCGCAATCCCACGGAAGTGGTCCACGTAGTCCGCATGAAGCCCTATCATGACAGATCGTCGAACAACGATTGAGAGTGCGCGTGTATCTTTTCACTGTCTTAAGCATCGGGACGATGCGTCTGAGGAGGGGGGCAATGCTGCGACAGGTTCGCCACATTCAAGTAGCCCGCCACAATCATCGTCACCAGCACCAGCAAGACCCGGCTCGGCTGGCATGCGCCACGCGTTCGCACGTTCAACAACGAGGAAGAGGAAGTTTGTCAGATCTGTGCCACTCGGCTACTCGAACTTGACGACCATAGTTTTTAGAATCGTGGGCACAAGTTCGCCCTAATAAAGACGCTTTTTTTTAACCTGTCGGCATCAGCATCGCTACAATATATACACACTTAAACTGCTGATAGGACGTGAACGTTTGGACATTATATGGTTGTCCGACGAGAGAGTTTCCGTGCCCATAGGGTCTAGATACGGCCGTACCTTCTCCCTTTACACAGCAGAAGCGGACGTCTGTGTGCACGCATAGTCGTGTACACGGGAAGGAGGAGAGGGTTCTATTTTCAGTTATCTATGAGAGGGGGGGAGCGTAAGGTGCTCGATATATAAATATAGAGAGAGTGGGCGCTCCTATGAACCTTCGCTCAGCCCCATAGCCGGTGAAGGGCAGGGCTCTGGGCCTTTTCCGAATTTCTGATGTTTTTCTGTAGCTTTTACCGAAAATAAATTATAAAATGGGTGGTATTAAAGGCCTTCGGCAAGTTCCCTCCGTTCCTGATGGGGAACCGTGCCCGCGTCTCTAAGCGCACTGAGGAATGTAGAAATGCTTACTACCTCGGGTAGTACTGTTTACTACGACATACATTTACTACCTCAGTTATACTTCTGACGTAGTAAAATGGCCGCAATATATAGTAACAGTGTTATAAAGGTAGTAACGAGTCCCGTTACTACCTTTTTACTACCTATATTTAAGAGTGTACTGCATCGCACTTCTACCATTTCGTACAACGTGGACGCACGACCCACGGCCTAACGAGCTTCGTCCCCCCGCAAAAAAAATCACAGGATATACACCGAGTGCATGACGATGAGTGGGGCGAAGCGCTCGTCAGTACGTCCACACTTATGTCTGTTCGTGCGTTCATCCGTGCGTTCATTTGCGCATCCGTCTATGCGTCCGTTCTTGGGTTCATGCGTCTGTATATCGTTGCGTCCATCCATCTGTGCCTACGTCCGTTCGTTCATGACTCTGTCTGTCTGTTCACCTGTTCGTCCGTGCGCTTGTACATTCGTCCTTCCATCTAGTGAACACTACTAGTACCGCCATATCGCATCTTTTCATCATATAGAAGAACCGTCAGCCAGTGGGCATTTCAAGGACTAAACGAGAGGTGGCACGGCCGGACTAGAGGAGCAGCACGCGTGAACTCTTTTGTCTAGTTCCCACCTTTCACCACCACTAGTTCATGGCACGGTGGCCTGACCCTCTCTAAACGTTTCGAAAACAAGAAGGTTACGCCTAGCGAATTTACTGTGATAACCGCTTTGGGTCAGATGGTGCTCAAAGAGCGTCCTTCTTTTACTAGGTTCTTTACTCAGTATCAAATTGAAGGATAATTTTATTAGATAATAAATCACCGATACTTATCTCTGTTGGTTATTTCCTTAGAAAACACTAAAGTTTCATTTATGAATAACGTGCGTGGCTTTCCTCCTCAATTCAAAACGATGCGCGTGCCGCTCCTCTAGTCGATGCAGGTGGCTACTTACTACTACGAGGACTACAACTACTAGTACTACTACATACATCGCGGACGCACGACCAACGGCTTAAGGAGCTTCGCCCATAAAACGAGAAGTATTACGCCATATCCACGAAGTGAATGATAATAAAAGAGTTTTCTCTGGAAGGTAAATCTGGTAAGCCATGAATTTTCCGTACATTCACTCGGCCATCATACAAAGACGTGCGCTATCAGGGGCAGCGGAAGCCCCATGCCTTGAAACGGTGCCAACTTTGGGCGCGCCAACGGACGGTGGTGCCATCGGTAGCGTCTCACGTCTGAGCACGCGTATTTTCGGCTAGCGTCGTTCTACGAGAGTGCGTTCTCATATAAGAAATACGCGCGCATAGCGTACCATTCTGAGTCATATACTCTAAAACGAGCATGGCTACGACGGCTTCATAAATAGAAAACCCCCCGCTAAGAAATCTTTAGGAGCAAGCTCTAAATGTTCCTTAGCGTGGCGTCGATTGATTGATATGTGGGGTTCAACGTCCCAAAACCACTATATGATTATGAGAGACGCCGTAGTGGAGGGCTCCGGAAATTTAAACCACCTGGGGTTCTTTAACGTGCACCCAAATCTGAGCACACGGGCCTACAACATTTCCGCCTCCATCGGAAATGCAGCCGCCGCAGCCGGGATTCAAACCCACGCCCTGCGGGTCAGCAGCCGAGTACCTTAGCCACTAGACCACCGCGGCGGGGCTTAGCGTGGCGTCGAATCCGCGACTTCTCGTTCATTATCGTGCCGTGAAAGCCTCTATATACCACAACGCGCATGTTCCTCAGTTTGTTAATGGCAAGCTATTTATATACATGTACCGTTTGCGGTCATCAAAGCTCAGCAACAGTACCTCGTTTTCGCTATCAGTCGCGAGATAGCACCCGGGTTGTGAGTCTGGCGCGTACGCTCTAAATGTCGAAACCTAACACCCCACGCCTAGCGATGCGTGCATGTCACCATGCGGCGTGGTCAAAATCTGTATCAGGCGTGTTCGCTCACTCGCGCGCACGCGGAGTTATCGGGATTTGAGCGCTTCGTACCTCTTGTGCTTCCACCACAAGTTTGCTTTGACGTTACAGTGGTTAAATAAAACATGAAAGTCATTTCCTTGCTGCCACGGCCACATTTACGAAAGGATCAAGCTACTAACACATGGAGGTTAATTGTCACAGTTCTTTGCACCAGTCGTGCACACTCGTGCATTCATTTCATGCGTACTACTTTCTGTCTTAGCAGCGCGCTTTTAGCGTCAACCTCTGACAGTTGTTTGTCCGTGCTCCTCCTGTCATTTCGTGCGACTTTATGCTTGAGGTGCGTGCTGCAAGTTTCGAGCTGCTTGACGTTCTTCACGTGGCATTCGAATTTCTTGCTGTAGCCTTTATTCCTTCACCTTTGTGTCGAAACAAGGCACAATAAACGTTCAACTACCACGGTGAAGGCGAGTATCACTTTCTTGTTATACCAATTTCTAAGGAAAGTGATCAGCAGGTTATTTTTTCCCGAAAAAGTTGGGCGATAGGACATATACGCCTACTGTAAATTATTTGATCTATATTCCACATCATCACATAGTCATAATCTGTTGCTGAGATATTATTCGACGCGCATATTGGAGTTACACTACGGGAAATGTGGTTTCGAATAACAATCCGAAGTTGCGGCACTCTAAAAACATTGATGCTGCCATGAATCGTGAACCTCCCATGAACGAACTCCTTTTTGTAGAGCAATACTGTATGCCATTACCGAATTATAACCTGTAACCGTAGAGTGGTGTATATCATTGGAACAACGGACACGCCAAGCTAAGATATCATGCACTAAGAATGTTTTGTTGTCTCGAACCACTAAGAATAGTTTGTTGTCTCGAAGCGTGTGCGTGTTTACAAATGCATGACTGCGACGTTAATTTCGTTCACCAATATCCAAGTGTTTTTTTCTTCTCTTGAAATATCTTGTTTGCTGTTGTATTTGTTGTATGTATTGTTTCGATTGAATTTATGTAGTCGAATTATTATGTGTACCTCCCCTACGTAATGCCTTACGGCGATGTGGGTGAAAGGTAAATAAATAATTAAATAAATAGAAGAAGACGTCGTGGTGGTAGGCACACCATTCTCATGAATGTGCACTTATTCGTACTAGCCGATAAGCATTTATATTGCTGAAATAACTGAACTATGTCAATAATCACAAATTGTATAATTATGCACCGATGTATGCTTGAAATAATCTTGAAACTTTATATAGTTACCTAGCGCCGCTTTAACTTCACCAAGAAGCCTGCGTTTTGTTTTCCTAATTATACGTGACAGCTGCCGTAGACACTGGTGGCAGGGATAGAAATCCATGATGTTACAAAAATCAGCTGGTGAAGTAAGACAATAACAGCGTCAGCAGTAAAAATGAGAGATTTGTTCTATATGTGTTATTAGGGTCTTAGAGCTCTACAACGATCATAAATTTTTATAAAAAGCGAATGAATTCCCATCACGTTCTCGATGCTAGGTATTAACGAGCGAATCTCCTAAAAAGGCTAAAAGGCGGTCATATTTCCACTACTGCAGTATCTCATACTAAAACAAAATGATTCAAGACTGAGCTTTTGGCAAATGTCTTTTTTGCTTGCGTTACTGAATTGCGTTCAAGTAAATATATATATATATATATATATATATATATATATATATATATATATATATATATATATATATATATATATATATATATATATATATATATAGCCCACGGCTGGTTATTTTTTCATCAACATTTCTTTCTTCTTATTTGCATTCCATTGGTTCTAATGACTTTCCCTGTACAATCCTTGGCATTGCTGTTTGTTGGATCTCATTAATATTGTGTTAAGGCACGGAAAGGCGAGCCCTTAGGTATACACTTCTTTCCCTTATTTCATTAACGAGGGTCTCATAATGGCAGACTTGGTGTGTTTAGGTTGTATAAGAGGGACAATTAATCAGCTGTCCACTCATAATAAGTTCACGTGCTACGTGACGCAAAGCATGCACATAAGAGTGTTTTCACACTCGTCGTTTGGCTTATAGATGGCGCTGACTGGCACTCCTACTTCTAAATTCACATATAAACCCAAAAAAGTGGATGGAGGGAAGGCCGCTGTGGTAGCTCAGTGGTTAGAGCATCGAACGCGTTATTCGAGGGTCGTACGTTTGTTTCCTGCCCACGGCTGGTTGTTTTTTCATCCACTTTTCTTTTTTCTTATTTACATTCTATTGGTTCTAATAACTTCCCCTGTACATTCCTTAGCAATACTGTCTGTTAGATCTCATATATATATATATATATATATATGTATATATACATCGCACTGGACGTGACGTATTGTATGCAAGGAAGAGCTTAACGTTTTCAGCGGTAGGACCAGCCTTCGTCAGACTACTCTGACGAAGGCTGGTCACCCAGCTGAAAACGTTAAGTAAAAACGCTTCTGTTAAAGTTTCTTCGTGTCTTTCTTGAATATATATATATATATATATATATATATATATATATATATATATATATATATATATATATATATATATATATATATATATTGTAAAGAATAAACGACAGAGATAGCACCCGATCCTGGACCAGCTGTTGAATTCTGTACTTCGTCTTCCTCGGCCTCTTCCAGCTAGCTCCTCGCGCCCAGAGCCCCGATTCCGCTGCTCTTAGTCATCACACTCGGCCATGAGTGCCAGCGCGTGAAGTTGCCGACAGTGCTTCAGGTGGGCGAGGTTGACGGCATCGTGGTGGTGGGACTCTTCCACACTTGAACTTCTGAAAAAATTTCGGAGCTAAATCCAGTAGCCGAGACACTGATTATGTGGCCGTGGTAGTTTGAAATATTGGTGGAGACGCTAAGGTTTGCTGAGCTTTGGCGTAAAGCTTGGCCGATAGCGACTCTGGGCTACGACTTTGTGTGTCGGCAGTCTATAACCTCGGCGACGTTGCGACGTTTCCAGTGCGTTTCCCGACGGGTGGATGAGTTCTGTCGCCGCGGTCGGTCTCGTCCAAGGTTCGACGTGTTCAAAAGACTTGGTGAAAATGGTTCTGGTGGGTGGCATTGACTGCCTCACCATGGCCTGACCAATCTAGGCTTTGACTTGGCACGCTGAGACTCTAATCGTTTCCTTGGTCGGCCGCAGTGTCGTTGTTGACGTTGGGTATTGGCATTCGCTAGCACCTTGGTCGATGAAAACTCGGAAGTATGAAACTGTCTGTACCTCAGTGGTCTGTCATTAGGACGCTGTAACATGGTGTAGAGACTTGGTGGGCGGCAGTAGGTATGTTGCAGCAGTCGTTGCTTGTCGAGTAGACACTTATGTCGTCTGAGTGTGGTGTTATGGTTTTTATGCGCATTTGCATGCCGAGCCGGAAAATGCTTGTGCAACACAGGGTGAGTGTGAGCGCGCACAGGCCACTGGACACAGTCTTGATGCCAGGTGCCCGCAGCCACTTTGGTGTTATCACTCTTGTTTAGACCGGGCTGGTCATGGCCTGAACAATCAGGGGTGATTTCTATAGTGACAGCAACGACTTCATGGGGTCTGCACGGCGGCGTTCAGGTGGTACGTTGGGAGTCAGAATGGTGTACTTGTCGTCGTCGGCACGATCGTACTTCATGTTGCGAGAAAGGTCGATGCTGGCTCTCTCTCCGTGGAAGGTATCGATGTAGCTCACACGCTCGGCCAATGACTGCAGATGTGTTACACTGGTTTAAGATTGTCTCCTTGCTATCCACGGTTGTCTGCGACAGCTCTGTCTTGGAGACTGTATTGGTTACTGGCACGGAAGTTCGTGAGATGGGTCCTGGTGTGGAACCTGGCATCAGAAGAGCGACGCGAGCCTTGGAGCTAGTGCAGGGTACAGCTGCGAATTCGGAATGATTAGGTATGGGTGTGCCGTTTGAGTGACGTCCTTCACCAGGCCCGTCTTCGATAGTGGTTTTTGGCTGAGGTGAACTTGAATTAGACGACGGCGAAGAGTCCGAAAGCTCAAGTGGTGAACTGCAACGCATGACTGCAGCCTGGAGGCGGAAACACTCCTGCGCCTTATCCTCGGTGGTGGTCAGGTTGAACTGGGTGGTGGAAGGGAGATCGAACAGCGTCCGGCCGAAGGAAGGCAGCCATGAGCTTGGAGCTTCACTACGCCCATGACTGCTGCTTATTGTGTTCATACCGGTGCCATGCCGCTGCACCTTCCCGACGAGGATCTGCACCCACGGACGGTTTCTGAGATTCAGTTCAGGCCTCGCCCATTGCTAACGCGTTGACGGTTGCCACCCAGTCGTCAGCGTCGTTCTCAAAGTCGTAGAAGTCCGGTATTTGGTTGACGAGTTGCGACAATAAAACAGCAGGTGAAAATGCAGAGAGCGCTAACGCGAAGCCGCCCATACGGTACGATAGCTGCATGAGGACATCCCGGAGCTCTTTGCGTTGCTCGAGGGGGCAGGCCTCTAGGTATTGTAAGGATGCAAGTCGAGCACGGCGTCGGCGGTGCTCATTGCCAGCATGATGCCAGGAAACAGCACGGAGCTCGTCGCTGTAACAGCATTGAGCGGCTCCTGGAGTGGCACGATGGTACGCCGCAGCTTCACGGCACTGTTGGATGAGGCATCGAAACCACTCTTATGCGCGTCTGTGGAGTATGCGGTGCGAACAGTATTCACGGTGGCGACTTGCGCGTCCAAGCAAGCCTGAACAGCGCTACGTGGCGGCCCGCATGTTGGAAGAGTGCGGGTAACGGAATGCAGGCCGTGGGAAGCTTGAACTGCATTTCCAAAGGATAGGAGTCCATGCGTAATCCTGCCGTGAAGTAGTAGCATAATGTCCGATAGGTCATGCCCTGGTACCGTAGGGGAGGCATGGACGCCGTCCACTGGTGGTCTGAAGGGTAGCTGAAGTGGCGGGCGGGACCCAATTTCCAAGAAAGTGTGAATGCCGTTCCTCGATGGAGAAGCCCACGCTGCCGACGAACCACGAAGACACGTACCGGTGGCTTCCTGCAGAGGGTTCACTTGTCGGACAGCACCATTGTAACGAATAAACGACAAAGACAGCACCTGATGATGATGATGATGATGATCCTTGAAACTCTGGCGCACACCCACAAAGGGGGATCGGCCAGAAAACCGGGTGGCAGGATCTTAACTAAAAGGCTAATGGTTTTTGAAACAGAACGTACTTTTGGGCAGAAAAAGAAATATAGAAAGAAAAGCCGAAAATCGAAAAAGGAGTATGTCTGAGCAGGAAGCGACGCAGGTTATCAGATGCGATTTGAGACAGAGGTAATGATGGGTGTATATATATATATATATATATATATATATATATATATATATATATATATATATATATATATATCCCTGACGAAGGCCGTGCCACGGCTGAAATGTTGGCATAAAAGTATTGCTCTTTCGTACGTGTACTCGCTTGTGTTCTTTATACGTACCAGACCCATTGAACTTCCTGCTGAATATATATATATATATATATATATATATAGGCAGATTAACATGGCAATCGCTTTGTTCAATTATGTATTCTAATACCGCAGAGCAGACGTCCCTGTGGCTATAACCGAATTTAATGCTCCCAAACGACAAAATTACTGCCACAATTAATTCTAATCCCAATTTTTCAAGGGGAGCTACCAGGTATCTTTTCCGCTGATGAGAATATCGGCGACAGAACAAAAAGAAGTGATCTATCGTTTCCATTTCTTCGCAAGTCTGACATAAAGGTGACGCCTTTACACCAACTTTATGCAAATAATAATTCAATTGCGGAATTCTGCTACGCAATCTTGTAAAAGTAACTTCTAATTGCCGTGTTGCACACCACTGTGTATTTCAGCGGCATCTTAGATGTGCGAAATTTCGATATTTATCCATTGAGTAGCAGTCGTATTCATTCAAACAGAGGTTTCTAAACCTCATTGCTGTCGCGTAAGCTGTATCAGGCAAAATCGGGATTAGGGGACCGCTAAGAGATACTGTGGCTAGTGCATCCGCCATCTCATTGAAATATATGCCATGATGGCCTGGTACCCACAAGAGCTGCAGTTTTTTCCAGTTTGTCGGTATGAGTTGTCGAAACAAGTGCATAAGTGTTAAGTTGGCTCCCGAAGACAGAGCAGCACAAACTGAAAAAGAATCTGTAATTACGACTGCTTCCGATTCGCCTAAAGGAAGTTTCCGTAGTGCCAGTACAATAGCAAATAATTCTGCTATGAATACTGGTGTGGAATCTGGGAGTGTAACCGAAAAGGACCAGTCAAGGGAACGTGAGAAGATACCTGCCCCAGCCTTTTCGTTTGATACGGATGCATTAGTCGCAATTATGTTGTTCATGTTCACATATGCCAAGTAATCAGCACCTGATCTTGGGCCAGCTGTTGTATTCTGTACTTCGTCTTCCTTTGTCTCTTCCAGCTAGCTCCTCGCTCCCGGAGCCCCATTTCCGCTGCTCTTAGTCATCACACACTATATATATATATATATATATATATATATATATATATAAATATATATATATATATATATATATATATATATATATATATGTTATACTAATTTGTGTTAGCAGTCTGTTCGATAGAAGTTCATTTATTTAGAGGCCGCTTCTTTCACGCGCTTTAAATTCTCAAAACTTTTGTGATTCCTTGTGTATAGTGCTCGAGCAGACAATATACAGAAACAAATAAGGCTGTCAGATCTTGCGCTTATTGTGCTGGCTCGTGCTGTACTTAGACCTTGTTCAATGGGATCTTGAAAGGAATGACGCAACCAATTCCAGCCTGCCAAAGCGCTAGAAATTTTTACGTATACATCAACACAACCTCTATCTCTTTCGTTGTTATTTAAACAAATAAACAGCCTTAGCGTAATTGGTAAATTGATAAATTTTTCCTATGCATCGCCCTCAATAGCCGGGTACCACTACCTGAAATATGTTACGGTAGTGCTAGTCTTTAGCGTCGGTCACGTGAATCCTGCCACTTAATAAACCAGGAACTAGAGAGCTTACATTGCAGTAAGCGCCATGCCCATCATGAGGTTTTTCTACGTTATATGTTCATTTGAAGCAGAACATCATTCCGAATTAACGTGAGGTGAGCACAAAATGCTATAAAAAAGTTTGGATACAGAGTAGGCCTCTAATAAGAGAGTGAAGGGCGTGCATCTCTTAGTAGCCGCGTGCTTTTTCTCGGACATGATGTCCAGGTTTCTGTGAGTCACTTGAGCACTCGGGCTCTCTGTGTTGCCATCTGACAAGGGTAAAGTATAGTACAAGTAAAGTGCACTTGCCAGTCAGAGAAGCTGGTGACGCTGAACTTTGTTAGAAAACGGGTGTCGCAGTATCCCACTGCTGGCACCACTGTTAATACTGGGGCTGCGTGGTCGGTGCGGACGAGTGTGGTTGTCGTGCTTGAAGCAGTCCTGAGGACGAGTTCGAAGACAGAAAAAACTCAATAACGTGTGTTAACATGTCGATGGTCTCCACTCTTGAAGAGGAGGCAGGAAGCTCTTTGATGCACCCAATTAAGTGGAAATGCTAAAGTCCACGCTCACATTCTCCTTTCCACATGGTAACAAACGTCCACCAATATTGCAACATTCGGTGGTGCACAATGATCATTTGCCGAGGAAACTTGTCAAGCTCACTCAGGCTCACTCAATAAATATATTTTGAGCTTTGGAAGCACTCCGACTCAAACTCACGAAAATGTTTCTTAGCTGGACTTACTTGGAATCACACCCACAGAAATTTACTGCCACCGGACTCACTCAGACTTAAACTCACTAAATCATTACTCTAAATTCTTTCTTTGTGCTCTTTACCGTACACCCAATGCAGATGATATGTTTTTGATGAAATTATATGATCGACTTCTAGGTTTATGTGGGAAACGCGTCTTGCTAACAGGTGATTTTACCTTGCCATCTATTGTTTGGGATAATTTAAGCTATGGCTGCTCTCCTTCGGGTGAATCAATTCTCGACATCATGTTTTTACTCAACCTCAAGCAAGCGGTGGATGTCTGTACTCGAGGCGGGTCGATTTTGGATTTACTCTTTCTAAGTGAAATATTTTCTGATGGCTATGTTGCAATCGAACCGGGCATTTCTGATCATAAACTGATTTTTTTACTTGGAATAAGGCTTTACATCAAGCTAAAAATACCCAGCCTGCCACACTTATAAAGGAATTTACTAGGGCGAATGATGTAGCTATAATTGACTACCTTGAAACGCATATCGGATCCTTGTTACACAATGTTGAGATCTCTTGGCAATCGTTTGTTAGAACCATACGTCATTGTGTTGAAAATTTTGTACCGTGTCGAAAAACTTATAAGCATCGTGCAAACCCTTGGATTAGCCGAGAAATAATCCACATGAAGCGTAAAATTAAAAGGCTTCGCAAGAAGCATGTGCCAATGTTACCCCAGCCTAAAGTATTCAAAGAAAAACTACAAACAAGCTTGGTACAAGCAAGAAACGCTTTTTATAGTAATACGCTGACTGAATTTCTTCAGAATAGCCCTCAAAAATTTTGGAGGTATTTAAGTGAGTCTAAGACAGGGAGTAGTAAAATGAAGGTTCATGGTGTAATAATAACGGACGCTCCTACTATCGCTGAACATTTTAATGCATACTTTCCGAGCGTTTTTTCTGAAACCGATGATTATGAACTTGAGCATTCATTCGTTGACTCAGACAATGACCTATTAGTGACGCAAGAAGGCGTTTTGCACATGCTATTACAACTTGATCCCAAAAAACCTCCGGGGCCTGACGGCATTCCTAATGCTTTTTAACCGCTACGCTGAATACTTATCGGAGTTCCTAACTGGACTTTTTAATCTTTCAATTGCTACGGGGGAAATACCGGCTGATTGGGGTATAGCACGTGTGAAACCAATTCATAAAAAAGGTGACCCCTTATCATTTGAGAATTACCGCCCTATTTCTATTACGAGCAGTTGTTGCAAGCTTCTTGAGCACGTTATTGCTAATTACGTCTATGAATTTCTCAGTGAACACAATGTACTATCAAAGCATCAGCATGGCTTCAGAAGGGGGTTATCTACTGTTACCCAGTTATTTACAACTGTCCATGAATTTTCACGTGTGCTTGATGTTTCTGGGCAAACTGATGTACTGTTTTTAGATCTTTGTAAAGCCGTTGATGAAGTGCCACACGGGAAATTGTTACACAAATTACAGCGTATTGGACTACCTACGAAAATTGTTCTGTGGATTCAGGCTTATCTTCAAGATAGACGTCAGTATGTAGTGATTGGTAATTCTTCATCGACTGTTCTTCGTGTGTCCTATGGAGTCCCACAGGGAAGTGTGCTAGGGCCACTTTTGTTTTTAATTTATGTTAATGATTTAGCTTCTCTTATTCCTGAAAATGTGTCTGTGCGTTTGTTCGCGGATGATTGCGTCATTTTTAAGCAAATCTCCTCACCATGTGATCATGTGGCTTTACAAGATGCACCTATCGCTATCGATAACTGGTGTCAGAACGGGGGCATGCAGTTAAACACTAACAAAACTGTGCTTCTGCGCATCACCAGGAAGCTAAGCCCTAGTCAATTCCACTATACTCTAAGAGGCACTAACATAAATAATGTAGACAAATATAAGTACTTGGGCGTCAAACTCTCAAGCAAATTAACTTGGTGGACCCACATAACTGACATTACCACTTCTGCATTACGTAAGCTAAGGTTTCTGAAAAGAAAACTAGCATCTGCACCCTAGCGTACTAAAATTCTAGCCTATAATGCTAGTGTTCGTTCTAAGCTTGAGTATGCTTCTATTATCTGGGATCCGCTTACTAAGAAAGATATTATGAATCTGGAACGTATTAACAGAAAGGCTGTAAGGTTTATTTTTGCCAAATATCGCAGGTTTGATTCCCCGACCACCTTAATGCAAATGAACGACATTTCTACTTTAGAAGCTCGGAGAAAGTTCAGTCGTCTTTCCTTTCTTTACATTTGTTTGTGTGGTATTGTAAAAATTGATCTCCCTGGCTGTGTTAAACCGCTCTCAGTACGACGTACTCGTTATGGTCAGGAACATGCTCTAACCCCAATTTTTGCCCGATCAAGTGCTTTTAAATATAGTTTTTTTCCTTGAACTATCGATGACTGGAATTGTTTGCCGTGTGACATCTTTCATGCTAATAAGTTTCTTGGTGACCTTGAGCGTCACCTTCTTTCTTAACCTTTTGTTTCTTTTGTATTGTGGTCTGTTGTTCTCTAAAATTACGTTTTGATGTATCCACTCCTGCTTGGGCCAGCACATTGGCCTGCAGTATTGTGAAATAAATAAAAATAAAAAAACTGACCCAGACTAACCCACACTCCGACTCATGGCTCGATTTGAGTCTGAGTACGTCGACTCATAAGTAGGGTAACCTAGAATTAGCTTCTTAAACTACCGTGCCAATAGTGTCGAACGCCAATAGTTCAAGTAATCGGTGCTTTTTTGGCGGCGTTTGGCAGAATAGATTTGAAAACAAATTCTAAGTGCTTTCAAAACCAGTAAGGCAGTTTTTGTCGGAAGAGTTGACAGCATAAAATTTGTTTATCAAGAATTTTTCCGAAAGTATTAATAGAGAAGAAGATTCAATCACCCCCCCCCGCGATACGTAATTAGCGCCTCTGAATAATAAATATCAAAAAGGTGCATGAACGGTACTGCTTTAGAATACCTGGGAGTAGACGTGAGAATAAACACTGATTTGAAGTAAGGCTGGTAAAAATGCAGCAGTAAGGTGACTAAATGGCCACTTAGTTGGACAAAAGAAAATGGACCTCACTCAGATTCACTCGAGAAATCTACATTGCGCTTTGAACTCACTCGAACTCACACCCACCACACTTTTCATGACCTGATTCAACTCAGACTCACATTCATAAAATTATTACTTTTCGACCCACACAAACTCAGAGCGAAGGCTCGATCTGAGCCTCACTGAGTTTAAGTGAGTCGACTTATGAGTGTGTTCGCCGACCTATGATAATGATGGCCTCGCCTGGGCCTGCAAGCGTCAATACCCGGTGATTGACGTAGGACCACTGAATGCGTCATTGGCCGCTGTAGTGATACAGTTGGGGAGTCGATGGCTTGCTGTCGGCTCTGTTGCACCTGGACGGGCAGAATCAGGTTTCACGAGATCAGCAAGACGTCAGACAGGTACCACAGAACGTGAGCAGGGCTTTGTTTTTTACACCGATTAGGAATGTTGCTTATTGGTCGTAGCATCAAGCTTAGCAATGTTGCCTAAGTATAACAACGATTCTCCGTAGTGGCCGGCGAGGTAGCGCACAAGAACCTGCGCGTTGCCCACCAGCATCTTGGCACATCGAGATTCTCATGATGAGATGTTGGGCCCTCTTTTGTTAGAGAAGCTGCAAATCCAGACACCAGTTTAGAACATTGCAGCCGCTATTAGTATCTGTTATTACTGAATAAATTAGAGTCCTTGTGTTAATTGCCGTTGATGCTAAATGATAACTTTAGGACCATATCTAGAAAAAAATGTATCCTTGTGCAATTTTTACTTTTCCGACTAATCCTACGTGTGCTTGTGTTTATTCATAAGCTGCAGTTGTATTCTATCATTTCTGCTGTACAACATTATTGGGGTGTTCAGAATGGCATACGCAAAAATAGCGCTTGTTATAGTCATGCTTTATTACCGTCATATAAAAGGGTTCACAGAAAAATAGAATACAGAGCTTGTGCAGTAGCAATAAACGCTAACATAAAGCTTTGCGTAGGCTATTCTAAAGCTTCTCACTAACGAGGCATAAGCTAGTTTGTTAGCTCTCAATAAAAAACAGAAAATGTTTTTTTCAGACTTTCAATTTATTTTTATAATTTTACTAAGTATAAAATGGCAACAATATTATTTACCTGTAGCGCCAGTAGTATTACTACTGGCAGAAGCAATATTTTTTTGCTTGCCGTTACGACAAATCGTAATTGGGACAGACGTCAGGAATCGGTCTTTGGTCTTCAGCTGTACGGGCTGCACCAGCAGTGAGAAAAGCTTAGCCGTTGCTCCCATATAACCGAGCGCTAAAGAAAGTGCTAGAAAGGAGGAAACATAACAAAAAACGAGCGAACACGGTCCCATAGCCGACAAGCGTCAAACTCAGCTGAGGCGTGACAACTTGCTATAGTTGAGTGGCTCCGCCGGTCTCACCGGAAGGCACACGACACGATGTCTTGCATCAGAACGGTTATCTTCGTGACTTGAGAAAGACAGCCCCGGTAGCCGACAGCCAGCCATCGATCGCTTCCGGACTAGAGAGCGAAGCTGGAGGTTGATGTACTGTACTTCGCTGTCTTTATCTTTGATCACTTTGTATATTGCTGGCAGTATAAACGTCTTAAAAAGAGGCACTAGCATGAAAAAAGCGAAAAAAATGTGGGCTGATGCCTTCCAGATATTGTATAAAAAAGCCCTTTTATGTGCAAGAAGACCAAGAGATGGACGCTAGCTCTGAAGTGGCAAAGCATATGATGTGTTTAGGTTAATTGGTTTAGTTAAATCATCAGCTGTAAATCTACGCCCGTTAACTGGCTGCATAATTACGAAATACCTAAATTATGATGAAATGTTCCTCACAAACGTTTTACGGATAATTCTTTTTTTATCTCAGCACATGCTGAGCACAAAGTAGTATGGCTGCAGTGTGGCGTCTGGCTGATGAAAATCATGAAGAAGAAATGTTTGGTAAGTAAAAATGAATAAATCTCTAATGTTATTTGCCGAGGAAAGGTACAAACAATATCTTTGATCGAAGCATCTATGTTTCACCCGATCGATTAGCGCAAACGTGCATTTATCTCACACAACAGCTCATACTCGTAGATAGTGGCACGCTTGCAAGACGTAGACTGTGATACGTGCTGTATTTCTTTCTTCGTACGCAATTGAGCTCAAGTTTTGTTTTGTGGAAATCAATTCGAAAAACTAGGAAACATTTCAATAACTTACGACCAATTTACAGATGGTTGCGTTGAACTGAATATTTCTGACAGCAGGGGATCGGCTTCCGAGATAATTTGAGATAGCTATTACCATAATGTACGGCTTCTATTTTCAAGTTCCGACTATGAAATGGAAAGTGCGCTGCACGAAGTACAGGCAAACAGAAATAAGCAAAAGAAGAAAATAGACAGCTAAAGAAAGGAAGGTGGACAGAAAAACATATCGAGAAAACTAGGGAGGAAAATAAGATCGAAAGAGAAAGAAGTAACACTTTTGTGGGACGGAACTTTATTTGTAGTCTTGAAAAACGCCACTAGCGCTCACTGGGCTTCTCCCACGTCGGGACGGGCAGGCCAAGCCTGACCACCGCATCTTGGGCTCTCCGGGCGGCACAAAGCTGTCGCAGAGGCTGAAATTCAATTGGCATGCTCATACGCCTTTGTTACACGTGCATGCTTACTTTAGTTACAATTAACCACAATTAACGTTTATAATTTCTATCGTGATACCTAGTGTTACTTGATTTCGAAAGTAAGGTTGACTTTTTGCGTGAATCAACTAACGTTACACCCAGTTTTGCGATTTAAAATATGAAAGTCAAGTGAAGTTTGTCGTAACTGAGGTCAGCGTGTCCGTTTAACAAGCGCGATACTCGGAAGGCGGGAACTGCAGAAATACAACACGCCGACATTTAGGTGCTCAAAGCTAGTTGTGGCTTCGCTAAAACATAAATTCAGAACTTTCTATTGGTCTGCTACGCCCTCGCAGTCTGTTGGTAAGAGGTGTCAGCGCTTGTAGAGCTGCACCTAGGTTTTTTTGTACACGAACATCTTTCTATGATGCCTTACAAAAAACATGTCTAACTAATAAGTAGCCCGCACACATTTGGCGACATTGATGCTTGAATCTCTGATCGTTGTATCTACACGGACGCCTTGCTACAATTCATCCTTCATTTTGTTGTGAAGTGGTTTGTCGATTCTACAGTTTGTATTCGCAAGAGTGTTAACCGTGAGAATTGCACGTTTAGAGCGAAGGTGCAATTAAGTGTAGACAGAAAAATGACCGACATGTTCACTGGCCAGTTAAAAAGTACCCTGCAATCAACGAAGTATGCTTCGTCAAGGTAGAATATTGGCTGTAAAAAGCAGTTGAAACGTTTCATTTCTTTACCTGCTAATAGTTAGCCATAAGTAATGTGATTTTAGTTTGCCGCAGTAGTATATATGAACGAATCTTGTAAGGTGCAAAATTCGTCCTACTAACAACAAAGAACTGCACGCAGAAATGTGTGAGGAGGGTTGGCGTATGCAACTTACAGAACTGGAACTATTATGAATTTGGTATCCTAGCAATATCGATGTAATCAAACAAATATAATCAACGGCTATAATGAATAAAATGATTACGTAAAAAACATGAGAATGTATGTACAACAAATGCGTTAGCCTGTAAAAAACGTTCGCACGTGCAGCATACTTCTCCACTCAAACATGTATGACTGAAAAGGATTAACAATGGACGATTACTTTCCCTGCACAGCCTGCCTGCTTAAGAAACGTCGTTAGGCGCAAGTCCATTCCAATAGACGAAATAGTACATGTGTCACACGAGCATTTTTAATCGCGATCAGTGCCCATCCAGATTAACCACGATACGAATTAGGTGCTGCTACACGGTCACTTTCACTCGTGATCAGGCCCTATCCACATAAAGACCATCGCGATCCGCGCATCGTGTTCTATCTGAGAGGTCGCAATTTCGTGTCGTCTGCGCCCCCTAGCCGAGCTTGTTCAAAGCAAAAGAAACAAGAGAATCAGAAATAGTTCTGTATAAACAGATTTAAAAAACTAGATATTTATTTAAAAAACTTTGAACTGTTTGAATGAAAAAAAAAACATATGCAATATTTCGTATTTGTGGATTCGTAATAACCAGATGTAGTTGTTGGAGAAGGAGACGACAAGCACGAGACCACTCCAACACTCGATCCGTCGGAGCAGTTAAGTACCTCGAAGCAACTCGATTATGAGTGTCGCCAGCTTTACGACTACTTCACAGTGTTCGTACACTTCGTGGTCGAATGAAGAGACCTTCGCAGTAAGGGACCGCGGGAAGAAGCGAACGCGAGTATTGAGGCGCCAGAAGTGAAACTCTGGCGTGTACACCCAGATTGCCGTTTTGCTGCGACTTGACGGCTACGAGCAGTGCCATCAGAAATAAAAGTGAAGATTAAGATTCTCGCTCAGCAATACAGGTAAGTGCAAAGAATGCTCTACCAAATGATGGATTTATGAAATCACTTTTGTAGGTGGCACGTGACCTTTTAAATGCGAAGCACTTCTTAGCGAACTTCGGCGACTTTGAGCGTATCTATCTATCTATCTATCTATCTATCTATCTATCTATCTATCTATCTATCTATCTATCTAGCTGCCTACGACTTTTGGTTCTCCTGGGCGTTGCGGTAATGGTATCAATACCACCCTTGGTATGGCATAACATGACTGTATGTCGAGCACAACTGACTAGTCGTAAAATCAATACCACGACATGTATGTCATGATTGTCATGATTTACATTTCATGGTCTTGCGGCCCTTGTGGTTGTTTCATTCACATGACACGTTGCAAAATTGGCATGGCATGGCATGACTGCATGGCGAGCTTAGGTGACACACTCTCAGGCATAATTCTTGACATACATGTCATGTAAGTCATGAGTCGAGACTACACACCCTACTCAGGTTGCACTCGCGGTCGTTTCGCTAGCTTCACGTACACGAAATTTGGTGATACGGGACGTGAATGTATAAAAAGGTATATGACTTGTTCAAACATGATAGTCATGTAACAACATGGCTACATGCCACACTCATCATGTGCTCGCGGCAGTTTCACTAGCTTCACATATACCAAATTTGGTATTAGGAGGCACCCCCGTAATGTGACCATTTTTCTCTCTTCATGCCATGGCGAAAAAAAATTTTCGGGGGGGGGGGGCACCTGGCCTGTGTGCCAGCCCCTGGCTATGCCCCTGGTGTGTCGGTAATGTCGTCGGCGAGAAATGCAGCACGCCGCATTTCGTGCTGGTTTCCGCCGGGCCTCGCTGACAGACGCTGGTCGCGCCTAGTGTCAGACTATAGAGTGCTCGCGTTTTGCTACCGTAGCGTCGCAGGGCCCAGCGTGCGCGCGCGTAAACGTTACGTGCGCTCGCAGCCGTTTCACTAGCTTCACATATACCAAGTTTAGTATTACGGGACTTGAGTGGATGACGAAGGTATGTGACTGGTGCAAATATGATAGTCATGAGATGCGTGTTTTGTAACAACAAGACCACATGCCACGCTCATGATGCGCTCATGGCCGTTTCGCAAGCTTCACATATACCAAATCGATATTGCATGATGTGATTAGACGATGAAGGTAAATTCCATATCCGAACATGATAATCACGATATGCGTGCCATGTAAAAAAGCACTACGTGCTACGCTCATGGCGTGCTTGCAGCCGTTTCACTAGTTCCCTATATACCAAATCTAGTACTACGTGACGTGAATCGAAGACGATTGTAAATGACACGTTCAAACATTAGAGTCCTGACACACGTGTCACGTGAAACTGGACTACATGCCACGCTCATAGCATGCTCGCGGCGGTATCGCTAGCTCTACATATACCAATTTCGGTATCAGGTGATGTGAATACATGACGAAAAAAAATCACTCGTCTTAACGTAATAATCAAGTCATGGAAGTTATGTACGGAATAATATACTTCTGCATCGTAACGTTATGCAGATTTTAAAGTGACATATCAACGTTCCTCATTCGTGCTTTGCATATCATTGATTCCCGCTGTACGTGGGATCTGCCAGTTTTTTTTTTGAAGTTCGAGTGGTTCTCGCACAAATAACATATTCCTGAGATAAATCTCTATCTGAAAAACTGCCATAGTGAATACTGTAAAATACCATGGGCATAGTGGAAATAATTGTGGGTATGGTGAAATATATGATGGATACGTTGGAACGTAGTGGAAATTATCGTGGATATGCCGGGACACACTGGGTGGTATGGTGTACCGAAGATTAATAAAGTGGAAATGATGGTGGAAAGTAGAGGCTAGATAGTGGGCAATCATTGGACGCTCTGCCCACCATTGCGATAATGCAGGGATGCACTAAGCAGATGATGGGTGCTGCTTCTTATGGCGGGCGACATCGTGTACTAAGCTGCGAAGCTCTTACCACCATTGCGATAATGCTGAGAAGCAGTAAGAAGATGATGGGTGGGCTTTTACTGGCGGGCAATTTATAGTGTACCAAGCTGGGATTTGTACACTTCATGTTCTACCACCATGATTTCCACCAAAGTCTAGGCCTACAGACCGAGCCCGTTCAACTGTGTTATCCGTGCTTCTATGTTTCAGAATACACAATTTCGACGGCTAAGCTTGAAAATTTAGCACAGCCTTGGCATCAATTAACCTAAATGAAGCATTTTTCATTGTGTATGGTGTCCGCGCCAGAAGCAACAAACATCGATGCGACGCGATTCCAGCACTCCCAGAGAACGCACGTTTCCCCTCACCGACAGCCGCCGGTCACACTGGCCGGCACTTCTCTAGCTTTTATGCGAGAACACAGACTTGGCAATTCGTATGCTCGGGGAACCTATATGATAGCGTAATGTTTCCGCACACTGCATTCGTTTTGGCCAAGCCGTTATGTAGTTGTTACTATAGCGGATGTGCTACAGCAGTGCGCTGGCAGAACTGCCCTTGCGCAAAAAGCAGTCCAATACTTAATCAATTAAATTAGGTGGGCGTATCTATGGAATAAGACTAGAGACGTCATGAAGCGTGAGCAGATGTCGCCCTTTCGAACGAGCACGAAACAGATATTAAACTTGGCAGACCCTGCTAGTAAATTGTAGCTACTCCCCAGTCCACTTGGTGTTTTTTTCTTGCGGTTGTGAATTGTAACAAAAAACATAGCGCTGGTGCCATTATCGCAGTGGCAATTATTACAGGCAGCAGTTGTTTGAGTTTAATAAATGTGCAAATTTTAGTAGCAGGTGCAGATCTCGTCTACGTCGAGTACACGACAAACAAAACTGAAGTTGAACCGTAAGTCTTTATGTCAACTATCTATTTAATACGACAAATACGTCATGTTGGTATGGTGCAGTGGAACGTAGAATACCTGTACACAGTATCGTGCAAGGTGCTACATAGGGATCTACTGCGTACACTCTTCTTACCTTCGTTGTACCGCTCACTGTACTCCAATCTTCTAGGCCACGATGTGTTGAAGAGAATGCGCAAAATATACTTTCCACCGAATTTAAAAACATTCTTCTATAAACTCCACTCTGAAACATTGGCAGTAAACACATTGTTAAAAAGGAAAGGTGTTTCAATTCCGTCTGTTAACTGCCGTCTATGTGATGTGTGAAAAACAATTGAACATTACTTTGTTAGCTGCAAAGATCCCATACTGTTTTGGGAGGTCCTTTAACGAGCACTAAAAAACGTTTCGTCATTAATTCTCACATGATACGTTATCTTCTACCAGCAGCGCTGGAAGAAGTACCATATGACATGTTCTTCCTAATGGGTATGCACAGCTTATGGAAGACAAGATTGCAAGACCGCAATGCAGAACCCACCACCTCTTCAAGCACACACTTCATTCAAATGGCTATTCACCTGAAAAACATTTACCACGAGCTACACTTTAGACCAGATTGGTACTCCATCTTAGAGAACTGTTTGACCTCACCCAATTTTTGTTTGCATAACACGATGTGAAGAAATCTCTATGTGAGGACCTCACGCTGTTTTAGCCATTGAGTGTTTATGAGTAACGCTTGAGCGCTTATTTTCACGATTTGATTGTACTCTTGTTTGCTTGATTTGTCTTTATTTCGAAAATACTTTATTAAATACCATGCAAAAAGTGGTATGGCACAGTGTTAAGTGTCTCCGAATGGGAATCCGCAGGTTGCACGTTCGATCCTCCATGGTAGCTTTTTTTTACGAACAGGTGTTTTCACACCGTTTTTTATACATTTTTATTATTTGTGGCAGCTCGTCACGGTGATTCTGACGCCATTTCGCGCTCACACGTTGCCGGCACTGCAGCATCCACCATATCCCACCATGCGCCATGGTGGACGTTTTCCAGCATTCACCCACTGAATAATACAATATATTGGTGGGTGGGGGATCACACCATGCCCACCATTAGTTTTTTTTTTCAATGGGGATGATTATAATAAATTATCGCAAGCTGAGTTTTCTCAATGTTATGCTTTACGGCACGCAAGTGAAACCTGGCGCATTTCATATGGCCCATGCTCAAACCGAATTAGCGTGGGCCGCGTAGCAGTGGCCATAAAGTTCATCGCGATCAAAAAAACCGATCAGGATCACCCTGATCGCGATTAAACGTGCCTGTTTGACACCGGTATAATTCATGCTGGCACGTCTACTGACTTGTGATATGTATTTATTATGTCCATCTCGGCTATTCGCTCAGGTTCAGGGATCATTCTAAATGCACAAGAATACTACATTGATATAAAGCGGTCGCTTATGAATGATGCATGAGCACAGACGGTAATTTCTTATACATCGCCAAGAAATACGGTTTTCTTCTGAAGTAGTCGCATGTTGTAGATCTGTCGAAGAAAGAAGGCTGACCTGAATGTCGAAAGTGGTTGGTGTGCGAGCTTTTGTGAATAATTTACCTGGAAGTACTGTGGTCCTCAAGACCGGTTAGTGTTTTTGCGTTACCCCAGTTTATTATTCAGTCGGCCTGCATTTCTTGCATTGCAGACAAACCGAGCCCGAAACTAAATTCTTGTGTCATACTAGTGATATTAAAAACTAACAGACAACAACGCGAGGGAAAGTTCAAGGGTCATTATCAGCAGTATTGTGATGTAAATGTGAAAAAACGAAGAACCTGAAACCCCACTGCGTATGCGTGCCCCATTTGATTCTATGCTCCCCCTCAGCCCTCTCTCGCCTCGCAACACTAACACCGGCAGCGTCTGCTAGCGAGTTTCTTGATTGAAAACACCTACTGATCGCGGTGAACAAAAACGCACTGGCAACTTCGTATATATAAGCTCTGAATCTTCATTTCCAAGGTAATGCTGGTGCGCGCCAGGCTGTTTTAGTGCGCGCCAGCTGCGAATACAAATTCGCAGCTGGTGCGCACTATAAGTGGACTGCGGGTCTCTGTCCAATGGAAATGTTCAGTGTCTCAATGCCCATTAGCAGTGATCGGAATGTTCCAGAAAGAAAAACCTGTACATCACTGCGTGCTTTGCGCCTTCCCAGGCTTTTCTCCTGTGCAACCCCGTGATGAGCGCTAGTGTCAACGCCACCGCCAGTCAAAGCGTTAGCGCCCGCTGCTTCGTGTCTACACAAAGCAGCGGGTGCGCACGTGTTCCGTTTAGCGGGAGCTGGTGTGATTTCGCAGTTTATTCTACGACTCGCTAAAATTAGTTTTTGCCTAGCAAAGAAAAAAGAACACGAAGGGGCTTTACCAGCGAATAATAAAGTCACTAGAAACATTTCAGCTATTATGCATATCTATAAGAAGTCGCATGGCATGAAGAGCGTAGGGAATACAATGCTTTGTGATAAGTGCATGCAGCAATGTTCCTAATTGTGGAGCTGATGAATGTTCTCTACCGTTATCTTACTAAAAATAGGTGAGTTGGTCACTCTTAGCAAATGACCACTTAAAACAACGCATATAAGGTGGGAAGTAGGTCAAATTACTGACGCCTCTAATTGGCACAGTAGGCAGCCCTTTATACGGCTTTCTAAATTGGCCCCTGGTTATGCGGCTGTTTTTATGTGGCCTCTGGCAAAGCGGCAATTTTTATGTGGCTTAAGGTAATGTGGCTCTTCTATATGCAAGGCCATCTCGTTGCCAAAAGGCTGTTTAAGGAAGACCACTTGAAGCAACGCATACGATCGCTCAAAGTAGGTGGTATTTCAGGTAATATCTGGGCCTCTTATATAACGTCCAGTATGCGGCCAAGTTATATCGAGCGCTTTTAACACTTTTAAAAAAGTATAATAATGTTTTTCTTGGATCGGTTATAACTTCCTCGTTACTTTTGTTTTATTTTTTCTGGTCAAAAATAATCATTACACATTACAAAAACACTGCACATAGCAGGCATAAGTCACATAACAACAACACATACTTCACCACAGGGATTTAAACACAGGCCAGCCACCTGACAAGCAGAGATTGTATCAACTACACCACCAACCTACACGACCTGAGTCAACCAATGTTGCTGTATATATGCACCTAAGGTTATCTTGGGCGGTTTCACCATCTAATACAAGTCAACACTAAAATTTCGCACGTGTGCATGATCTTAGGCGAATCCTCACGGGCAGTCAGCCCGAGGATTTGTGCATCCGGCACGGCGACAGAAGTGAACCACAAACGACGCGTTTCTGGGTGCATTTTCAATCGCGGTGGCATCTTACAGCAGCCGAACGTGTCCTAATGTGCAACCAGCTGCTAAAGGAGAAAAGGATTTTTAGATGCTTGAAGAAATACAGCCAGGTCAGGCAGCACCCTAATGAAACGTTCCGTATGATGCGGAGACCTCAAGTACGGAATTATTGGAATATGGAAGACGTATGATGCGGACTCCACATCTTATGGAAAGACGTATGTTGCGGACTCCGCATCTTATGGAACGACGCATGATGCGGACACCGCATTTTATGGAAAGACGTATCATGCAGGAAAACTGAAGTGTGTGCATGTTACATCCGAATCTAGTGCAAAGCAATATATAGTGTAAATTGAATAGACGTCCACATCTTGAGTACATGCAATACTGTGTACAAAACACAATATTTCTTAAATGTGTATGATGAGGGATTGAATCATCGGCATCTTTGTAATTGTCCTGTTGCGGAAGCAAAATTAGCTTTTAACTAAAATACGTTACAAAGCTACTAAATTAACATGCTAGCGATCATAAATGGTGGTTACATTGCAACACATTATTGCGGTGTTCTATGCAAGACTTAAAGAACCTATAAATTTATTATTTGCAATAGAGAAGCATAATATACACATCAACCATGCTACAATAAATATATTTTTTTATTTCTTTGTATGCTTCAGCTGTGAATAGCGACATTGCAGTGTTGATGATACACAAATGAGGTGACTACACCGCAATTTCACAAGCTCCACCTAAGCCACAGGATGGTGGCACAAAACACAATATAACAGCAATTTTGGAACGAAATCTTTAAACATAAATATTAATCATAGCACTGTGAAAGTGTGGCGTTGTGTTTATCTCATGAACGCCTTGTGGAGATCGTGAAATGCTGCTTGAGGCTCCGGCACCACTGTAGATTTGTGAGGTCATTGCCATAGAACTTATGTGGCCTTCATAGGCACCTGGAAATGTAAATAATTGGCACAAATAATGTCAGAGACTCATGTTAGCACCTTGGTTCACATGCACAAGAAATATAACGAACAGAATGAAACTGAAAATGTAAAGCACACAATCCTTCAAGTTATGCATATTTGAATAATAGAAGAAATAAGTGTAAAGTTCTGTCAAATTAAAGAAAACAGCATGCTTCTCACAGTGAAAATAACTAGGTTGTCAGATTTTCAATGGTAGAGATAATCTATTGATTTGTCCTTATAGAATAATGATTTAAATGCTTCCTGCACAGTAAAACTTTAGGAACTACCAGTGAAAGCTCTCAATGTACATTTAATAGTGTGTGCATGTACATCTGCTGCCTTTATACTATACAGTTTGTGCACAAAATTGGCATCTTGAACGATTTTGAGAGGTAAACCTATGCAAATTTTGAAGGTTAAAATCACCGTGAAAGCAAGCAGGATCAGGCAGGTGGCATTAAAAATCTGTGCGAGCCAGACAACTATAACCGAACTGCACAGAAATAGGGAAGCAGGAGTAACAGAAATTCGGCTGCTGACCCGCAGGTTGCGGTATCCAATCCCGGCTGCATTTCCGATGGAGGCAGAAATGCTGTAGGCACGTGTGCTCAGATTTGGGCGCACGTTAAAGAACCCGAAGTAGTCGAAATTTTCAGAGCCCTACACTATGGCATCTCTCATAATCATATAGTGGTTTTGGGACGTGAAACCCTGCATATCAATCAAGAATAACAGAAATAAACTTCCAACAGAAAATTTGGGTGCATGTGCTATCTGTAAGTGCTTACACCTTACTACATACAGCATGCTCATTCCATTTTGAATACTGATATTGAAAATAACTGCTTCATTAGGAATGTAAAAGGTAAGGTAAAACTGAATGACTCTATAAAAAGTGACCCTATTATGACATCACGTTTTCTTATAATGAAATTGACTAAGACTCTGAAATATCATTATGCAAGAAAAAATCTTCAAAAGAACAATCAAGTTTGAAGTCATAATTTTTAATATGGCTACTATGACTATAACCAAGAAATCGACCTCAACATGGCTAATGTTAGTTTTTAATTCCTATGTTCACTAGAAAATGAACTATACCACAAAAAGCACAGCGTTTTGGCAAAGCACCACACAAAAAAAAAGAAAGCAGACCTTTTTGTTATTACCTACAATGTTTTTAAAATGGTATTTTTACCTCTACTTGCCGCTTTTTATCTAAATAACTGGTGTGAAACAATTTAGCTGAAAATGCACTGTGCCTCAAAACCTGTTGGTTGAATCTGAATTTTTTTTTAAAATGGTGAACCTTGCACTAAATTAGGCTCCACAAGCCTTGGAACAGCGAGACTGCATGACTCTTAGGACTACTTTGGTTACTTGTGTTTTGTTTCTGGGCCTAAGCATGAAGACAAGGGCTTAATTGATTTGCTTCTAACAAACAAATGCTTTCGAAATTGCCCAAACGTCAAAGGATGCTCAGACATTTGTTGTTTTTCCCATTGAGTTATTTTACACCAAACATCCAAACCATACTGCCTGGCAATCATCACAGATATATAGTTTTAAAAATGATGGTAATTTACTGTTTTGAGAATAGTTATTTGCAGAATTATTTTGAGGAGCAAAAAAGAAGTGGTCACGTGGGTACCTTCAAAATTTCGCATAATGTCGTGCGGGTGTTACTTGTGAGAAAAATTTAAAAGTACCGCTTTTTTTGCCATATCAAATTTGATCTACATATTAAGTAAAGGTGCTTCTTTAAAGTATTTGAAGCCGAGTAACATTAGTGCAGTTTATCCGCTACATAGTCTTTGAAGAATTCAGCCGAACTATTTATCGTTTGCATTTTTTGTATGGCAATACTGCACTTTGTATGAATATTTGAGCCACAAATACTCACTCCACAGAAGTCATATATCACGAAAAAAATAATGTCAGGTCCAGATTACAAATAACACTATATAATTGTTTTTGTCCACATTGAGATGCATTTGAACTATGTGTTTGTCTAATGGAAAATTACTTTTGTGCGTAAGTTGAAAGCAAATAAACAGTCCTTGTTATATGGCAATTGTTATCATTACAATTTTGTTTCAATGAGGAAAATTATTTTTGAAGTCTCATATTTAGGGCCATGGCGAACTTCGGAACGGAAGCTGTCGTATATCAAATGCAGAAAACAGCCATCTTTAGGAAACCTCAAAAATTATTTATTTCTTTAAAACAAAGTGTAATCATATAACTTGCCATTTAAAGAGAACTGTTTCCTTGCTTTTGATGTGGCAAAAAAATTGCACTAATATTACTGAGCTTCATGCACTACACACAATCACCTTTACTTAATGCCTAGACCAAGTTTGGGGTATAAGAGGCGGTATTTTTGAAATACTTCTTTTTTACTTTTTACAAACAACACCCATACGACATCCTGGGAAGTCCGGAAGGCACCAAGGTGGCCTAATATTTTGTTCTCTGTGATAGATTTTAGCATTTTGCTGTTTTCAATACAGTAAACGAGCACAATATTTTTTTTCAAAACACAATTAGGATGGTTGGCAAAATCGCTAGGATGTTTGATATGAAATTGCCTCACTGCCAGCATTTATTCTTCCGAAGCTCAAGCTATCACCGCTCTGTTACAGCCTTCCTTACATACATTGCCTGCATAGGAAAAAAAAGAAAGGCAGGTCTGACAAGGTTCACAAGGCAAGATATTTTCATGTTGGATAAGTTCATTACCATAAACAGCAGCAAAATAACATTCATTTTGAGTAGTCCAAGACACAAGCTATATACCAGTATACCTAAGAGCCAAGCACAAACTTTTCATTTGATCATGGTGGTGATAGACAGGAAGCGCTTATTGCAAGACTGATCAGCCTGTAAATAACTGAATGAAGTACAATGCACTGTTCAATCCAACACCACATAGGCATCTTTTCTACAGCAAAGCCATGTGTCATTGATTCATGCACTAGATGGCACAATGCAAATGTTACAAAAAAGATGAAAAAAACAAAGGAAAAAAAGAAGAAAAAGGGGATGCAAAGTAGGAGCAGTGTAGCACACTACTTTTACTTTGCATCCCCCTTTTCTTTCTTCTTTTTCCTCCTTTTCTCTCTTTTACCTTTTTTTTGCTTTTCTTGCCCCCAACCTCCGACAGGAGAACACTTTGTATCATCGCAACCTAACTTGAAAAGAAGCAAGGGCTGCACTCTTCTGCGTTATAGGTTTTTTTCAGACAAACAATTCCAACAGGCACACAGCCTACACCAAAAGATGATGTCATTACTAACTCCATATAAACTAACTTGCCAAGGATGACATGGTGACTTCTAAAAAATAGGTTCTCCTATCGCAACATTGGCCAGCCTGTCTGAGGTACTTCCACTGTTCACCCTGATCACCCAACTAGATGCTTCTATCTGTCTACTCGCATCTTCATTTTAGATAGCACTAAGACGAGCTTACACTGATGAATGGGCACGAAAGTTTATTGATGTATCATTCATCAGATTAAGCAGCTGTGTTAAAAAATTATTGATAGCTTGCTTCCTGGCTTTTTCTGCTAACAGTGCTTGAAGTAGCCTGAGACTGCGTAACGTCTTCTACGCACATGAACCAGATTGACAACGTAATGCACAACATGCTTAAGAATATTGCGAGAAACATGATAACGACAAAATGACCAGCCACCCAAATTTTTTGCTGTACATGTTAATAAAATCTTCATGTACACCCAAATGAGATGCTTATAATACAAGTCGAAAAAACCTACAAGTAGGGCCTTGGGGCCTTCTGTAAGTAGACGTGTAGCATTTTTTCTGTGGAGGGCTTTACACCCATAAGTGAGGAACAAAACTTCTGTACAATGAAGAATGTGGGCAGCTATCAGTTATAGAAAAAACTAATGCAGCTAATCTTTCCCGACACATCTGTACATTTAGAGAGGTGACGAAGCTTCTGTCATTTGTGGCAGTAACTCCAACAGGACCAGTGCGAAAATTGGCACTACTTGGCAAGACAAATGTTAAAACCTGCCTGCCCGACTCCCTCTAGCCATCCCGGTTGAATCTGACACATGTTTTCTTGAGTGCTGGCTGGACAAAACAAAACCACTAACGCACTCACAATACACAGCGTGAAGTTCCTCTGGGGTGGTCAACTTCGTGTTCTGCGATGAAAGAGCAGCACAGTGTCCTGATAAGGCACTCCTTGCAGTGGTTTTCAATGCCACACAGTGACTTTGCTGTTCCTGTCGAAGAGAGCTT
Organism: Rhipicephalus microplus; assembly: GCF_043290135.1. Classification (NCBI taxonomy): domain Eukaryota; kingdom Metazoa; phylum Arthropoda; class Arachnida; order Ixodida; family Ixodidae; genus Rhipicephalus; species Rhipicephalus microplus. Next base: position 101,532,871 of record NC_134701.1, read on the forward strand.
GGGGAGCTTGGTGGGTGATTGCTCTTTTCTGGGGGCTGCTGCCGCTCCTAGTTTTCTGCTCAAGGTCAACCTGCACAAAGTTGTAGACGAGGCTTTAGGAATTGTATACAATGATATACAAATTTTGCTGAACACACATTTCCTCGTGGGACACTGAGGAACTTCTTATAAAACTTAAGGCTTGCATATGAAAACATTTACAATATCCGAAGATGCACTTTACTCCAAAGGAGTAAGTTTGTTATGTAGTGTATATAAAGAAAGGTCATTCAGCACAACCACAACTACAGTTGCACACGAAAAAAACATTGGCTGGACGCTGTGGGCCGCTTTCATGGCATAGCTTAAGCTGACACTGATCGTTCAACGATACTAAATGTACGCAAAGATTGCCTGATCGATTTCAGGCAGTACTGAAGGATAGGGCAGGAATCTATCATTCTACTCATGAGCAGTGCACAAAATTCAACATCAGTACCAACCCATTCAGCTAAAAATTTTGATTAAAATTTCTTCATTAAAGAGACTGACAAGTCGCAAGAATGTGTGATTGGAGGTGGAAATCAAAAAATGTGAATTGAACTGATTATTTTTGCAACTAGAGTGACATTTTCTCTTAGATTGCCCTTAAAAAGCCTAAAAATCAGTATGTCATACAGCCTGTTTGTTTACTGCAAATTATTTGATGCTTTAATATGCAAAAAGATTAGTGGTCAGAGTTACAGCATATATCCACATTACCGGTGCCAACATTATTCTGTGCTGCCCACGCAGAGGAGTCAACCCTCAAAAACCAACACTGTCATCGTGGCAAACAGTGCGAAATATGTGCATTTCACACGCACATAAAATGCATGCTTTCGCAGCAAACTGCAATGCACAAACATCTAAAGCTGTTATGATGACCTCCCACTGTTTGCTGCCTGTGTTGTGTGACACTTCATAGCAGTCAGAGACCCGAAAATTCTTAAAATGTTTCCAGCACTTTCTGTGTTACCACTAGATGAAATTATGGAAGCCATGTCAAACAAAAAGAAACAAGCCCCGAAAATTCTCTTCTTTCACTGCATGTTTATACGATCAGACCAGTAAGCTTTCTAATGGAGAAAAAAACAGCTACTATAAAAACTGATATTCGGTCCCATTAACTGCTTTATGCTTTAAGCCATGTTATTATGTTAAACGGGTGTCCTGCTTTACACGATCTGGTCTGCATGAACTCTTGAACCTGGCACCATGTAGGTTGAAAGACACACAGAGTTTGAGACAAACCTAGTTTCCCGTGGAGCATCCTTATGCACTATAACAACACATCTCAATCTAGTTAGTTGATCAGAACTAGGGGAAGACAGCTCGCACTTGAAAAGCACGGGCAGAAGGAATGACGCGTGCACCTTGTGCTCCCTGTACATTCTCGTTGAGGGTGCAGTTTTCACCTTATCCTTATGCAATTTCGCATTTATAACAATGTTCGCTGCATATTCTTTATGGCATTAAAGTGTGTGATACCGTCATGAGTAGCCCATGTAATTTATACAAATATAATTCAAAATAGCTCGATTCAAAAATAACAAAGTGCATCCAGCACCATGTCCTGTAGCCATTCTTTAGGCAAGTGGCAGAATGATTTATTCCTCAAAACATATCTTACTTGTAATCACTACAAGAACTAACTCATACACTGGCACATTCTGTTTGCCTCTTCAGGTTATAAGGTACCTTTTCTTACACCAGAAAATCTGCAAGAAGAATAGAAGTGTTGTAATTGTGAAGAAAGAAAAGTAGAAGGAAAAAAGACAACCTGCCCTGGAGAGGGACCGAGCCTGCGTACTTCGAATAATATGTCCGATGCTCGATCAACTGAGCTACCATGGCGGCTATCTCTTTCCCGATTTGTACGGTATATATGTGCATTTAATCAAGTAAGAGTCAGTCAGTGCTGCCTGTTGCCATTATGGCGAGTGTGGGACACCTTTTTTGCCTACTGGCAATCGCATTACGACTACTTCTAATATCCGTATACTTCTTTGGCAGCATTATGCATCTGTTAGTTCTCCGAAGATCTGCTAGTCACAGGAGGTGGCAACGGTTCGCCCTCCCACCTAAATGCACGTACTTGAACACACGCACAACTGATCAAAAAAAATCACACACAGCTAAGATTACTGAAATTCACTGTTTCAGATTCATGAGTGAAGGAAAGAACAATAAATTTAAGGATTCGTTGTCTTTGATGAATGCATTATAATGAGAACTAGCAGAAAGTGATGCCAAACAAACTATAGGTGATGTTATCAAAAATAACTTTAACAAAACTGTGAAAAGAAAAGTGAACGAAAACGTAACTTGCCGGCAAGTTACTAATGGGTTGACATTTTTCGACAATTGAATTGACATTACTTTTTATAACATCTCTATATTTTCCTGGGTAATGTTGTCGGGTAATTCTCATTATTAGAGTGGTGAGCAGGCTGACAAAAAAAGGATATGGCATTGATACTTCTTTGTAACACCTATTAGTTTGAGGACCTTAAACGAGCGGAAGTAGCTTTGAATAGACCAGAATATTTAGTTGGAGCGAAAAAAAACGTACACACATTTTAACCAGGCTTTCTCACACTTTTTCAGACATGAAAGTGTATTCTGCCAGTAATGTTAAGTACCATTACTTTTATCACACTATGCACTGTAGCAGGTGTAGTTAGAGTGGTGATGGTTAAGCATTAATCAAGCACACCGCCAACTGCATTCACATCTATGGTCGCGTATTTTAAAAATAAACCTGCTGTATAGTAAAAAAAATTTAGAGCATTTATGATTTTGTCCAAATTAAGTTATACCGACTGGGTAAGCAAATCATTTGCATCAAATCAAAAGGCATAAAGTGATTCATGTATTATAACTATGTGAACAATTTTAGCAATGCAGGGCAAAGTGACAACAGTTCTATTAAAAACCCCTCTATTATAACATGCATAAAGAGCACCACATCAGAATATTTTATAGTGCATGAAATATCGAGACTACTAGACTGTCTATTGACCTTTTAGAAGAAGGACATTTCCTTCACGTTCAAGGGGCAACCACTTAGCCTTTTTCTGAGCTTTTCTGTAAATGTTTTCTGAATATCAGATATCATTAGGATTGATTTACAGTGAACAGATTTTGCTTACGTACTGAAACCTAGTTCTGTATGTAACTGCAATAAAGGGTGCCAAACCACCTCCAACAATTTTTTTAACAATTCAAGCAAATGTGTGCAACAACTTCAGAATAGCGTCCTGATCAACAATGACAACTGCAGTAGCACAACTAGCTATGGGTGCCCAAAAAGTTGCAAGAAACAATACCTTTACCTCTTTGAGCTTTTTGGAAGTGTTCAGCCCCTCAGTGCTCACCTTACAACATTTTTTTAAATACGTGTTTGTGTGGCCACTGTTCTTGCTCCTTGCACAGTGAGGAGCAGCACATGGCAAGAAGATACAAGAAAGAAGCATAGCGAAAAAAAGCGAAATAAGCGAGGACTTCTTTTGTATCGTCCATTGTGTGTAACATTACTATTGCGACAACACATAGAAAAATTATCACGGCTATGCATCCATTGCAGAGTCGTACACAGCTGCAACACCACGACTAAATTTCAACTCTGTGTTGGTTTATGATCTCTTTATAGTGGCAAGCTAAAGATATCTGCATTTGTTCGACACATATTAAGTTGCAGTGAAATGTGATATGATCTCATGTAGAATGTACATCATATGACTTCATTGTATATTTGGCCACAAGTAACTCTGGTTGCAAAGCAATATGACACAGCCTAAACAGACGTCACCGACCACTTCATTCTGAACTTGCCTTTGCTACTTGCCCATTATCATCACAGCAAAAAATGAACAATTGAATCTGCTATAGATATGTGCAAGCTTATGCTAAGGACCAAGTATGAAGGGTGTTTTGTCATTATTGAGATCAGTTATTTGTTCAAGAACACTTGCTGTCAAACACAACTACATTGCTGTCGGAGCATCAAGACTCAATTATAAAGCAAAAGGAAGTGTCTCTTTAAAAATAACAGGCCGCAAGGTGCAAGATAAATATTTGATATACTTGGGATGTAAGGCACGCACAAGAGGTGCTGCCATATTATACTTTTCCCTGTGTTGAAACCTGCCTGCTTTACTCACCCAACACATCTGTAGAGATTCCGTGAAAACACCAAGCAGCTGATGCAGCATGGCTGAACACATGTCCAGGGATTCCATCATTCATATTGACTAAGCAGCTCTACAGCCTCCAGAGTCCTGAAACCATTTGTAAGACAAATATAGTTCTACCCAAAGTTCTTGGTTTACAGACACACATGCAAGACGCACAACCACTCTATAGGAAGTTTGCAGGATAATGCGCTGGGTAGCAAAACGGATGTCAATATCAAGTAAGTATCCCGGCCTGCCGCTTCTTTTTTTCCGTTCTTAAAAATTGATCAATCCATGGTTAATAAATGTTCCTCCAATGTGAAGTGTACTGGCAGTCCGGTGAAGATTTCCAATGTATTTCAAACACAATCCAATTTATGGCAAGTAAGCATGCAATAGCGTTTTGTCAGCTGTTCAAGAAAACAGCGTGAACTTTAGCTAAAACCAATGTTTTTTATAAACACCATTCAATTAGTTATAAAAGTTGTGAGCATCATGTGAAAGTACATGGATTCATGTTTAATCAATGATTACTCATATGTACTGATATGAATGCAACTAACTGAACATGAAACGATAATTTTTGCTTGAGCATTTCGAGTTATGAACACTATCGCACTTGCCAGCTGCATCTTGTCCAAAACATCGGCAAGCTAGGCTAGTTTCTGTAGGTGAGCAGTAAAGAACAGTGCAAAGTAACAACGAGAAACACCAGTAACAACAGTCTGGGGCAAGCATAGACTGCCAACTGTAAAATTTCTGACACAAAAGTTCGCCTGAATATCAGTCAGAAAACTCATGTAAATGAACGTCCAGTTGGAAATGAACAAGTTACGAAATCAAAAATGCCTACTTTCTCTAACAGGACCCTCATTCACATGAAGTATGCAGCGATAGGCCCTTACCGAGGTACGTCACAGCGTGATGTCACTGGCACGCGTAAAAGATGTGGCTGGAAAAACACTCGCTGGTGGCTCAGCCAGGTACAGTCGTGTGGTGTTTGGGGCAAGTTTCCATTTTTGAAAGCTTACACTTGACGTTACAATGCCGACACTAGCTGTAGTATGTGTCAGCAAACATCTAGCTGAATGGTAAAATATTTGCCACGCTGTCTGTTTATCTTGAAGAAGTGAACACACGTGGTGACCTGTGTGAGGAACAGCGGCACAGTCTTAAAAATGTTCACTGTTGATGGCAGCATGTAGAGTGCATTGAAAGGTATTGAGAATATCAGTTCAACTCAGAATATTGTGTGTGGTGTGTGCAGTGTCAATAACAATATGTCTTGTTTGCGAAGACGTTAGCACTCGTGGCAGGGACCTGTACTTGAAAAAACTTGATTAGACATTTTATTCAAGAGAAATATGCACTTGACGCGACCATCTGCGAGTGGGTACAGCTCATTGTTTGCGCTGTGTGCAGAAAAAAATTGCATGGTCACCGGGCTGGAAGATACCATTTGCTGAAGCTGCATGTATCAATCGCCCCGATGAGTACGCAAGCCCAATAAAGATATAACTCGTTTTATCGAAGGCCTCATATGTCTTCCTGTAATAAGGAGAGATTCTTGTTTCACATATACTCAGTACCTTTACCGCTCGATATTCATGAAGTGACAATACACACTACAAGTTTGTGTGTTAGGTCCTAAGCGAGCAATGTAAATATGCAAATAAGTTGTAAGTGTCAGATGCAGAGATGTAACTGCACAAAAGATTGCGTATATATTAGGCTACAGGTTCTGAATCGCATACATATCAGTGGTCTATCAGGAACGTCACAACCAACTTCCTTACCAACCAGCCCTTGCACAGAGGGAGGGAATGACTGGCACGATGCTCGAAGTGACGTCACACTATTTGCAAATATAGAGAGGTTTTTTTACTAAGGCAACATTTTGCACAACACATTTTTTGATGCAAGACTGTAGTCGTCCCACATTGATCATACTGATGTCTTTTGTTCTTACTTTGTGCTGTGAATTACTAGGCATTTAGTCATCCTGATCTTTAAAAGCTAATCTAAGTGTTCTCTCTTATGTTGCTGACAACTGTGTCATTGCATAACTTGGGCAAAAAAGCAATACAGAAAGGCTGTCACAATAAATACACCAACATGTGTAGTCTCCTGCAAACAAAAGTTAGCACTGGTCCTGTCATTACCCGTCTTCCTTCTCTCTTTGCCTTGTTTGTGCTGAAACAGCCAAACACTTGATGAGTTCGATGAGAAATATTAACGCATCAAAACTATAAGTGCTTGCATCAGCAACTACACAACAGCGTGATAACCGCACCCCTGCCACACAGCAGCGAAACATTTTTTGAACATGCTGGCAATGTATTATTTTATAAAAAGTTCTCTGGCAGATTACAAAATGTCACATTGTGCATGCAAGTTTTCTTCAAAGTCAGGCGTACAATGTAGGTGCTGGCCGGTACATTATTAGTTACAAGCAAAGGCGTCTTGCAGGTACACATACAGATTGCACGAACACCTCTCTCTCTACACTAGGCACACACATTATATCTTTTAACAAGCATACGCCACTGTTTAGGGGTATAATAACGCTCTACAGTGAACGTATGCTTATCAACCCACTTAGGCGGTTGGCTAGGTGAATTGAGCTAAGTTACAAATTGTATCGCCCGCGAACGTGAAGAAAATGCTGCTTTGCATTGAATGGCACCGCAGGCTTCGTTTAATCAACAACGTAGCAAGCGCCGTGTGCGTCCTCCTCACTACATTGCACCTATAAAAAAATCGATCACCATACAAATGCACTGTCCACAGTTGTCACAAATTAGCTCCAGTAAGGCCGCGCCTATGCGCCATGGCTCTGCTGGCGTTAGCGTTGTCAAAGCGAATAGGCAACCGCACTCGCAAAGGCGCGTAATGTTGCCGTTTCACGACGCCTCGTTCGAGAGCGGCAACACACACTTGCACTGAGTGGCATACTTAGTCTACATAAAAAAGTGTCCCCCTTACCTTTAGTTTATTTCACACTGTCCTGAGGGAAGCGACCACAGGCGTCAGCCGTCACCTCGGAGTCCTTCGAGCGCCCGCACAACCCGCCGATTCCTTGTACCACTCGCACTTGATCCGCACTCGAACAACCGCGGGAATAGGGCGCAAGCTTAGCACATCACACGAACGAGAAACGGCGCTTCCTTGCGTAAAATTAACATTTCGTGGTCTCGTGTGTAGCAGCGCGAACACATGAAAGACGCACAGAAACGGCATGCCCACAGAAACAAAGAAGACAAACAACCTGTGGCTTTAGCTGTGAATGGATTTGACTTGGATATCTGTGTAAGGAAAAAAAACATCTGTCGCTGCTATATACTGAAAAAAAAGAATGTTACCTGGCAAAATAACTTTAAAAGTGATAAACGGTTATTTAAAAAACAAGTTACAACTTATGAATATTTTCGCAGGTCTTTTTTGTGTTTTTGTTCTAGCAGACGACAGCCTCCTACTGTTTCTACGACAGACGTAGTGCGGTTTTACGTTCGGTGCGTCTCGCCGACGCAAAGCTCTATAGTAGTCATATCACAGTTATTAATTCTCAATGAATCATAGAATGACTACAAAGCAGTAACATTTTGACATAGTGCAGTACGCAATCTTTCAAGGTATGACATTTCTTTGCACTGAAGCAAATCGAAGCAAGCCGGCCGGTGCAATCAGCTGATGTCGCTGCTATGCGAGGCATGGTCGTGCGCACTAGCGTCGCGCCCTGCGCTCGATTTGTCATCAAGCGATAAAGCTACTAAGTGGAATACAGCTAGATGCAGGGATTAATGGCATATCACTCTAATTTCCTGTGGTGGCCAACTCAATCGCAAGAGAGCCCCGGGAAACAACCTTCAACTGTTCAAGCTTGTGTGTGGGTGTAAAAATACTTGTTTTCATCCGCGACGGGGCGGCAATCTATAGTTGAAAGACATGCGAAAAGCATGTGACGTATATACAATCACAAAACATATGCACACAACAATAGATACGATCGCATATCGTACATAAATATGCCAACACATAGCCTGTAAAGAGCAAATTTATATACTTAACTTAAACGCAATTGCACTGTTTAGCGTGAATAGCTTAGCCATTCGGGCACCTCTTGTTGAACCTTTTGTGCTTCCACGAACGAACAGACAGATTGAAAGAAATATTGCCTAACCGGACGTGCATTAACATCATCCCGAATGGCTTCATCAAGTAGAAAGCCTTCTACAGATGTAAGAATTTTAAGAAGCCTGTTAAATATGATGCTTTTTACCTCTTTTTTTGTTTCATGTTTCTACTTTGTTTGATGTATATATGTTTGTGAATGTTGAAATTAACAGGCAATAAAGAAAGAAAAAAAGCGCGAATAGCTTAGCAAGCTAACGCACTCAGCTCACGTACGGGTGCACAGCTGAGTGGTGCAGGTTCGAAGACCATCAAGTTCTAATTTTTTTATGTTTTTTATGTACTGCTATCTTTTCTATTGCGTTAGGTACTAAACAAAATAAAAGCAATATTGCGTTCAAGTACGTATGTGGGACTGTGTTTTTTGCTCAACAGTTATTAGTATTTTTATTTTCATTATTACATTTTTTATTTATTTCATAATATAACAAAATTAAGGACTAAGGGGAACATTGGGTCTGCTTGATTGTGAAGGGACTTGAGAAGTGAGAAAACTGAAACCAAATAAGTTATTTGAGAAAAAACTTAGCATTTCACAGCCGGACCAGCTTCTTCAAGGGCAGGCCCTAGGTATGCGCGAGAGTTGCTATTTGACTCATCTCTAGCTGTGGCAGTTTAGGGAAGGCAATATCGCCGAGAAGTAGTTTTAATATATATTTTGGTTCATGTTTTTGATTCCCCAAAATAAGGGCTGCACAATTGTGATCGAGCCAAACCAAGAATTGCGGGCACGAAGTCATGAGACAGAAATGAATAATGTTAATTGTTTGAAAAATTGAAAATTTGAAAAAAAGGAAGAATTATGGAGTGCTACGTAGCTTAACTCGCAGTAGAAATTTTATATTTACATATAGATAGTTTAAAAGGGACAATGTTGCACACACAGATATTGGTTAAATTTATTTGCAGCACAGTTGAAGCATCTATGTAGAACTGAAGCATCAAGAGAAGCTCATGCGTCCTCACTTTATTGCGCTTTACATAGCTTGTATGCGTCCATGCAGCCATGATATATTTTAAAGCATTTGTTTCACCTATAATCTTCTTATTCATTAAAGCTGGCTCGTAAGTTGTGTCTTATGTAGCACTGCAATTGAAGTGTCATCTGCATTGTAGTCTGAAACAATGCTTTTGAAAATCTCAAAACGACCCAGCTCTATACACAACCATCTGAGCATCAATGATAAGCACCATTATGTGTCCGTACATAGCAGTTGTGCTCTCATACCTAATTATTTTTCTGACCACTCCCTCTACCCCTACCTCGTTTCGGTCGTGAAGCTGCGGCAAGTTGTGTATAGTTGTGTTTATATTGTAGGAGCACTATATATCAATAAAAAATTATTTTTAGGCTACATGCAACTATAATTTTCATAGATTTTCATTTCCTTTGTCAATGCTCAGGAGGGCTAAGCTCACGTCCGATATTTTAGAATGACATTTCTCTTTGCCAGTGTTAATGAGAACAGTTTCATTATTATTGACAATTTCATTCGCATTGAATTTAGTTCTCATAATTATTGTTTCTACCAGAAAAATGAGCCCTTGAAGTTATGCTTTTTTCTCTTGATTTGTTTTCGTGTGACCGAATGCAAGTAAAATGACAGTTATTGTCATTCCTTGTGAATGACACATTTTCCGTGTGACAGACTTTAGCACCTGGTCAACTGCAGAAGTTGTATTCATTCTGGAAAGGGGCGAACAGCGGTGACTGACAACACAGACATGCCTGCATTATTCTTTTGTACTATATATGTCACTGTGCATTCATTTACAAATATATAGAGCTCGGATTTCCTGCTGAAAATTTGACAACAAATGTAGATTTTCCGCATTTTTGTAACAATCCACATGGCTTTCATACACTATTGCACATTGTCCTAAGCACCTTAAAAATCTGTATATTTCCGTAAGACCCTACGTTCCACATTTTCCTTATGAAAGCTTCTGTACACTCAATAGACTTTCCTTCTCCTTCCATATCTTCTAAATTGAACTCTCTGTATGTTCCATAAATTTCCTTATCTTTCCATATTTTCTATAAAACTCACTCCATCCACGCCATAAAACTTCCTTATCCTTCCACATACTCCATACAAAACTTTCCATATGTGCCATACATTTTCCTTATTGTTCCGTATACTCCATAAAAACCATTCCGTATACGCCATACATTTTCCTTATCTTTCCATATACTCCATAAGAAGCTTTCCGTAAATGCCATACAACTTCCGTATATTTCCACAAAACTCCATATTTTTTCCGTATGTAGCATAAGGAAATTTTACGGAGTCCATATATTTTCCGTAAGACTTCATACAGAACGTTTCAGTAGGGCACTCAGCCGATCTGTATTCCGTCCTCATCTCTCGGCTAAATACGTTCATACTGCAGCCTGCCGCGTCCTTCGCAAGCATCATGTTTATTGCGCTACTATACTGTACGTAGACGGGCCAGCTTTCATTTCATGCGCGCCCATTTCTATGTGAGAGGTAAGAACTGTCAAGAAAAATTTTGTTCTTGAGTCGAAAATACCACCAGCGTTCACAAAAACAGAATGCGGTCTCCCGACCTCAAAGCTGACCGCAACAATTAGCGATGCCATGGAATTGTCAGGCTGAGGAGAATAGGGCGCTGAGGGTTGCTTGTTCTCGTGTCTGCTTGTTCTTCTTAGTATAAAGACATCTCCTCCATAGCTTCTACAAACATTAAAACGTACTGCCGACCTGGCTGGCACTTGGAAAGAGCACACATGAACTCGATCGCATCACTCGGCCGAGCAGCTTTATTTTCTGCCAAGCGGTACCTTATAAGAAGCTAGCAATGCTTGAAATCAAATGAACTTACATTTTGATCCTTTGATCACTCTCTAAAGGTAAAATGTGGCCTAGCATAAAAATGCGCAGTTTTTCCTATCACGGAAGAAGCCAGAACGGGGGAGGGCCAAGGTTCATATTTTTCCCTTCCTATTACATAATTCTACGGGGCTGGCTTCGCACTTCCCACCCCCTTTTTTGCCTAACTCCTATGGGCCCAAACGTTCAGTATAGAGAAACAATTATTCACTAGTGTGAAAGTAGAAGCAATTTCATATTTATTAAACGTTGTCAAATGTAAATAACCCCGAAATAAATGTGCAGTTGTATACTTGGAAGGTTCAATGATGCGTAGATCTACGACGTACCTCACTTGATAATCTACGTAGGCTCAGGTGCCCCCTTGATGAAATACCAACTGTCATGCAACATCCTTACTATTACTGGAATATGAATAGGCACATCGGCGTACTTAATAGGGAAGTCTCAATTGTTTTTTTCTAAGAGCTTACTATACAGAGCACAGCTTTCCCTCACAACGTTGTGAGGCACAACATTGCAAACTTTTCAGCCGTCGAGTCAATCGCTGACGCTCTGTCAGCTTTCAGTCTTTCCAAAACTCTAGATCACCAGTTTCTAAGCCTATGAGGAATAACTGCAGCCTCTTGTTACGTAATGCCCTCCAAGAATTTCAAATCTTTTCTACAATCACTCCAGATTATGCAAACCAGCATGTTCACTACACACTTGCCTCCGCGTTCTGTAGAGCGCCTCAACAGCTGGTCACGTGGCAAGTCTAGCAAATTCAAGCGATACTTAATACTTCAAGCAAAAAAGCCATTATGAAGCCTTGGTTGCGACAGCGTTTATTCGAGGGAAGACCTCGCAAAACAGATGGGCAGAGCCTGTACACAGACGATGACTATGATGATGGCCCACAGTGACGATGAGGACAAAGAGACAAGCGGATGATGGTGATTATAATCAAGCAGGGATGATGACGATGTAAATGACAAACGCCCACACCATTTCTAGTAAACTCTTGAATGGTAGCAAAACTTTGGCGCTGTTGGCTCCAGCCTTGCGCCAGTAATGCAACAAATTCTTTATTATTTTGCCAATGAAGGCATCTATGAAACGCATATAAGAGAAATGCTGATACGTCACATGATGTGGGGGTCACGCCGTTAGTATGTTCCACTGCCTTTCGATATGCTATGCGCGGCTGGTCACAAGTGAACATGAAGGCGACGACTGTCTGCATCTGACTGAGATGTAGGTGACAGCTTGGAGGAACTCTGGTGTAGTGTTGCACGCACGTACCATGAGTCACGTTATATCGATCGCCTCTTGGACAAGCTATCAAACATTTGCAGGTTTCCATCATCATGCAAGTGCCACTGGAGGCACCCTTTCATCCCCATGGCTGGTACTCAGAGCAGCAGAAGCGTACACATTTCATGCTTTCAGGCTTCTCTAAAGTTTACGTTTCTGTTGCGGCGTTGAGAGACAGACGACAGACTGCGTACAGGAACGGATCCACGCGATTTTTATCGGCCTTCGGAAGGGACTTTGTAAGAAGACTATGTAGCCTAGCCTGCCGCCTGGTGCTCCTTCACACTGGTTTGCTTGTTAAAATATCGGCTGCTGTAAAATGTGAATGGGTCCCAAGTTTTCTTTTTTTTATATCACGCTGTTGTGTACTTCCGCAGTACCCACAAAAACACTGGCTTGGAGCATCAGCAGACGTCTGCAAGTGGTTAGTATATTATAGCTAACGCGAAAATTAACAATAGCTACTGCTTTGCTTTCCTTCACGCACAGTCATCTCAATAGCACAACTTATTAGAGCCAACTTCTTCAAGCGTAACATTTCAGGTCAGATACAGCTGCAAGTTCATAGATTTTCGCAATGAAATTGCGAATTCAATACGCATCGCCCTGTCTGCTCCGAAGCCAACGTCATCTTAGCTGAGTTAAGCATGAAATAAAGAAAAAGAACGCCATTCTATGATAAGCAGGCAATTATTCAGTGTCGAAAAAGAACAGCAAGCCATTCGGACAGTATAAAAACAACCATCATGTCAACTCGAATACATTGAGCATGAATTCAGCAGAGCAGCTGTGGAAATCCAAGCTTAGGTATAGATGGGATTTCACATTATATATTCCCTCTGAGTGAAAGCTGGGATGCCTTTCAAAAGATCCTAAGGCAATGCGTTGAAATCTGTTTCACGAAGGCTCTCACAAATGCGTCTTTCCCTATCGTAAAAAATGGAGAAAAGAATCTTGCTGCTGTGTTCAACGCGCGAAATGTGATGACAATGTTTCCAGAAACTTCCTGTTTGGATGCCTGACGGTGTACATGTCATATTTTGAAATAACGGGGAAGATCCACACACACTCTCTGCTCGCACATAAAAAGTGAACAGCTAGGAACACCAACCTTGCTTGCAAATTATGAGAGAAAAAGAACAAAAGAAAAAGCAGCCCTTCAGGTCAGTGAAAATCACGTGCCAGCAAAAGCCGTTTCCATCAGCACGACAATCGAAGCGCAGTTGCTCTTATCCGCTAATCTTTGTTAGAAGCAGGGATTCGGGAAGCTTGTGTGCATATAATTTAAAAGTTGTTCATTAGCTTTTATATGATAATCGTTAAAGTGTACATGACAGTGCTCCTGTGTGTTACAGAGGAACGTTTATTGTAAAGAATTACTTGTAACTTGCTAAATTTCAACGTGCAATAAAAGAACTATGCCTGTCTCCTCATAGATGTACTACAATCTTCTGAGTTTTGAATTTATACCGTAAGCCTTTAAGATTAGGTTCTTGAGATATACAGTATTCTAATAAATACATAGCGGCATAAGATTAGACTCTCAGCATCTGCGCATCTCGTGCCGAGGATTTCAACGAGACTGATAGCACCACATGAAACTTCTAGAGGTCGTGGTTTTATATCCGATTTAAAGAGCGAACTGCGTATGGCTTTCATTGTACCAAATATATAATGATACACTGAAAAATATGCCACTGGGTCAACCATGATTCTTGTATGGTAGTGTCTATGAGAAATAAATGTATTGGTGGCTTTTTTCTGCATGCTAACCCAAATAATACATGCACGAGCATAAGATATGAAACTATCACTCAAGTGCAAAGCGAATTAAAGTCCGAGAAAGGAAGAAGAAAAAAAAACGCTTTGTTTAAAATGTCAAAATATTGTCACGTGTGTCCTGCTAGAAAGACGGAGGCGACAGCGCAAACACGCATCTGCACGCTTTTATGCAGAACGCAACAACGAGAAAGACGAGGAACTCTCTGGCACTCGGTAAATAAAAGGCTAACGCACTGCTGCTTTCTCAGCTTCTTCAAATACAACCTCTGTCTTCACGTCGGGGCACTAGTGGAGGTGCGGGGGCCTGCAACCTGATGCAGGAAAGCGTTGTTCGGGACCATACAACCAGTCTAGAGCCTCAACATCTTGTTACGACTCTAGTACACCAATTCAGCCGGCTCCTGCTAGGCCTAAATCCAGAACTAGACTGCATCTCCTCTTACCAACATGGCAGCCCCTTCAACGTCTGCGAATCTTCCTCCGGCCCAGACGGCTCTTCCTTACCACGTAACTGTTGAGCCTCCTCGTGTTCCCGAAGACTTCAGGGGAGAACCGTATGAAAATGTCGAGGACTGGCTCGACCAGTTCAAGCGGAACACTGTGGTGAATCGCTGTAGCGCGCAAGACAAATTGGCCGTGCCTGACTCGCAATAGAAAATAGCGCTCACACATGGTACGAGAACAGGGAAGCTAATTTTCAAACCAGGGACAATTTCCGCCAAAAGCATGTCGAGACGTTCCTGAGTGCGGACCGGCGGGATCTCGTACAACAGATGATTGAAGCCCGCGTGCAAAAGCCAAACGGAAGCGTCGCTATGTTCGCTGAGGATATGGCCCCTCTATTTTGCCGCGCTGACCCTGACATGCCCGAGACGAGGAAAGTTCGTCACCTGATGCGGGGAGTTAAGGAAACGCTTTTCGCCGGCCTTGTACGAAATCCACCAACAATAGTGGATTAATTTATCAAAGGGGTGACTGTCATCGAGCGGTCGCTCCGGCAACGCTGCCACCACTTTGACCGCCTGCCCGACCAAAGCCTGTTGGTGCCGCTGCTCAAAACGCCGCCGTTTCCGAAAGCTCTCTATGGCGAATGATTAGGCAAATTCTGCCTTATCAGCTGCGGGCCCTCGGCCTTCCGTCTACCGAGCCTCCAGTTGCTTCTGTTGCAGAAATTGTGCGCCGCGAACTACGGCAACCTTTCCATCGCCGGCGCCACCACTTGAACCCCGTTCATTGATCTATGCTGATGCCGTCCGCCGTCATCTGCCTGCCCAAGAAGAAGCACCCTTTCAGCCACGGCCTGTCACCTTGCCTTGGTAGCAGCGGGAACCTTTCCGGCGACCACCAGTACGCCGGACCGACTTGTGGCGCAATGACGAATGTCGAACCCTTTGTTTCCACTGTGGCAAACCAGGCCACGTCTCGCGCTACTGCCGTCATCGAGAAGCCAGGTTTAGAAACTTTTCTCGTCCCGCTTCATTTTATTGTGAAGATCCTCCTGACCATAGTGCTGATCACATGCCGACCAACCAAGCGTCTTCACCAAGTTGTCGCTGGTGGTCTCCCTCACCTACCCGAGGTCACACTTTCCTGAATTGCCAAAGTAACGCTGACGCCGTCAGAAACCGCTCCCCAAGCCCGTGCCAGGGAAACTTACTGCCGCGACTTCCGGGGGCAAGGTTGCCAATCGCCGAGACGCCAAAGAGAGCCCCTTTCCTCTACAAAAAGATGACATGACGACGGTGATTATGAAGGCGACGACAAGCACGAGTACTAATGCCGATGAAATTGTACGTGCCAACCTTAGCGTACTCATACACGGACACTACGTATCAGCACTGATTGACACTGGTGCTGACTTCTCGATTATGCTACAAGAGCTCGCCGACAGCCTTAAGAAGGTCAAGATGCCGTGGAGTGGTCCGAGCATAAGGAGTGCTGGTAAACAGCTAATGACACCAACCGGTAAATGCACCGCTCAGCTAGAAATCGGTAATTCGAGCTTTGTCGCCACTTTTGTCATTTTGCCCGACTGTTATAAAGAACTGATTTTGGGTAAAACTTTCTGCGAGATTAAGGTGCTGTCATCAACATACCAGAACGCATCGTCACCTTTTCCGCCCATTCTTACGTCGATGCCACTACTGAAGAACAACTGCAACGTTTACATGTAGCCGAGATCTTGCTGCCTTGTGTCGGTGTTATGTGAAAGGCCGTGCCGTAATAAGGTGATAGCGAAGCGAATACACATGTTAATGCTTACGCAAGGTTTTTCAGTAGTGAGAGGCGTTCTGGCACTAACTGATGGGTGGGCAGAAGTGCTCCTCACCAACTTCAGCAACGAGCACCATCACATCCAGAAGGGCGTGCACCGCAATTGCCTACTACGACGATGTGGACCAAGCCAGAGATTGCTTCACTTTGCAGCCAAACGACGCGACCGTCCCAGCCTCGACACTTTTGTCTGTCAACATTTGCTCTACCCTATCGCCCTAGGATAAAAAGCGCCTAATAGAGCTGATACACCAGTACAAATTTGTTTATCGTGCATGTGGAAAGTCAAGAAAACGCCACTGACCCGGCACCGAATCATCGTTGAAGAAAATACGAGACCGATCCGTCCCCCATACCGTGTAGGAGATCGCGAGGAGATCCAAAAGCAAGTTCAGAAGATGCTCCAAGATGACGTACTACAGACTTCCAAAAGTCCCTGGGCATTCTCCGTGGTATTGGTTAAAAAGAAAGACGGCAGCTTGCGTTTCTTTAGAGATTACTGAAAGGTAAAATAAGTCTCGTAGAAAGGCGTAGACCCACTGCCACGCATAGACGACTCTCTTGATCGGCTGCGGCATGCACGCTATTTCTCATGAATGAACCTGCAAAGTGGCTTATTGCAATAAGAGGTCGTCGAGCGAGACCGTGAGAAAACTGCCTTCGTACTGCCCGACGGCCTTTATGAATTTAAAGTGCTTCTATTCGGGTTATGCTCAGCGCCAGCCACTTTTCAGCATTTAATGGGCACTTAGCTATCAAAACTAAAGTGGCAGACATGCTTAGTCTATCTAGACGACGTTATTGTCTTCTCAGCTACATTGGAAGAATACCTAAGTCGATTATTTGCAGTTCTACATGCTATACGTTCGGATGGCCTCACTTTAAAACCAGACAAGTGCCATTTCAGTTTTAGTGAACTTTGCTTCCTAAACCACGTGGTCAGCCATGAAGGTGTTCGACCTGACCCGGGCAAAATCGACGCTGTCGCAAAGTTTCCGCACCACATGACAAAAGAGCAGTGAGACGCTCCTTAGGCCCCTGCGCTTATTACCGACGATTCATCACCAACTTTTCGTGTATTGCGGCTCCTTTGACGCAGCTCACACGAGAGGGTATTCCCTTTCTTAGGGGCGAAAATGCACAACCTGCATTCAACGAATTACACCAACGCCTCCAAACTCCTGCGGTTCGTACGCACTTTAACCAGGAAGCGCCAACAGTACTTCACACCAACGCAAGCAATGTAGGCCTGGGCGCCGAACAGATACAATAGTAAGATACCTCCGAGAAATTGATAGCCTATGCCAGCAGACCTCTCTCTCGCCTGAAAGAGAACTACTCGACTACCGACAAAGAGTGCCTCACCATGGTCTGGTGGTTCTCAAATTTTGACCGTATTTGTGTGGCCGCTCATTCAAGGTTCGTCAGCGATCACCACACGCTTTGCATGCTCACTAACTTGAAAGACCCATCCGGCAGTTTAGCACGCTGGAGCCTTCGGCTTCAAGAGTTTGATATGACCATAATTCCATAATCAGGGAAGAAGCACACCAACGCAGGCTATCTCTCGTGGTCACCCGTCGAGCCTGCCGCTATTAATGACGAGTCTATGGACGCCGCATTCTTGGGAGTCATCAATGCGGCCACTATTTCACAAGAGCAGTGCAGTGAGCCCGACCTGTTTCCACTTATCGACTTCTCAGAGGGACGACGTGAAGACGTGCCGCGAGTTTTTGCAGGAGGACTGCCATCTTTTTGTTTAAGGAACGATGTTCTATGCAAAAAAAACTTTTCTCCCACCGGCAGCCCATACTTGCTCGTCGTCCCTGCATCACTGCGAAAAGAAATTCTGGACGCCTGCCATGATGAAGTCACCTCCGGTCATCTCGGTTACACTCAAACATTGTCCTGTATGCAAAACAATTAATACTGGACGAACCTACCTGCTGCTGTAAAACATCACGTCCAAACTTGTGCCGACTGTCAAAGACGCAAAGCACCCCCCGGCAGGCCAAAAGGCTTATTACATTCCGTCCATGCACCAGCAAAGCCATTCGCCCAAATCGGAATAGATTTCCTGGGCCCATGCCCAACTTCTACAACAGGGAACAGATGGATCATTGTCGCCACCGATTACTTGTCTCGCTACGCCGAAACTAAAGCCATGCTGAGGGCCACAGCAGCAGAAGCGGCTCATTTCTTCATAGAATACGTCGTCCTTCGGCACGTTGCTCCAACAGTTCTCATCACAAATAGAGGAACTGCGTTCATGGCAGATCTTTGGGGGTCGCTTCTCAGGCTCAGCGGTACAGCTCACCGGGGAACAACGGCGTACCATCCACAAACAAACGGACTAACAGAGCGGCTTAACAAGACCCTCGCAGACATTCTCTGCATGTATGTCGACACAGAACAAAAGAACTGGGATGAAATCTCGCCTTATGTGACCTTTGCCTATAATAGCTCCTGGCAGGAAACTACCGGCATGACGCCGTTTATTTTAATACACAGGCGCGAAGTCACTACAACATTAGGCGATACGCTGCCCGCACGAGTGTGATGAAACTCATGTTGACGCCGAAGAATTTGGTCAGTGCGCTGAAGAAGTCTGACAGCTAGCGCGCGTGCGTATTTGTCACCAGCAACATAAACATGCGAAACGGTATGACCTACGACCTAAATTGGTAACCTACACACCAGGCGACAAGGTATGAGTCTGGATCCCATTACGTCAACGCGGACTTTCAGAGAAGCTATTATGACAATACTTCGGCCCATAACGAGTCACCCGACGATTGAACGACATCTACTACGAAGTTATTCCCGACGGCGATTAGAGTTCCAGTCGCCAAAACCGCTCACCCGAGATCATGCATGTCATCCTGATGAAACCCTACTTGCCCAGCTAACTCTCATTTGTCCTGTGGGTACCGGTGCATATGTGCGTTTTTATAAGTAGAGCGCCTTGGCTGTGCGTCTGGACTATGCCATTTTTGGAGGGAGGCAAATGTCTCGCGCGTAGTGCGAGAAAGATGAAGGTGACAATGCATACGCGCATCTGCACGCTTTTAAGCAGAACGCAACAACGAGAAAGATGAGGAACTCTCTGGTGCACGGCAAATGAAATGATCGACCCGCTGCTGCTTTCTCATCTTCTTCAAATACGACCTCTGTCTTCACGTCGCGACAATATACATCCATTACGTCAACATGTATTTCTGCATAATAAAAAATGTTCTTTTCCTCAGAATAATAAGTTTTCCGGTGCTGGTCGTACTTTCCCCGAAGGCATATTTTGCATTCGCATACAGAGCAAGAAAATATTTGAAGCGAGGATGTTATCATGTCAGAAGACCAGTCAATTTAGACGCCTTATCTTTCAGCAGATGCCAGTGTCAGTAACTGCTATTATGTGAAGTAACAAAAAAACTAACTAAATAAATAAAGAGACAACTACAGTATAATGAAATAAGAGCCTCTGGCTTCTGCGGCGCAACCAAGTATAACACAGAACAATGCCGATTCTTGGCATATCATTGCAATCACACCCCGTGCAGACCTCACGTAGAGCAAAAAATAACGTTATGTGTAATAAAGCATTTTCGAAGAGCAAATGAACAAACGAGCGTCACAAAACGCGAATAGCGCAACGACTGTTTCCTACCTCAGAAAAAAACGTGATTAGCCACTTTGGGTAAAATGCGAGTGTACTGTGGTAGTTGCCCCACAGTATTAAAAAAAGATACTCTAGAAACGCTGGTTTCCACTTTCAATGTGACTGTGCGGTGCCTTGCTCGTAGGTCTGGCGGTTTCCTTTACATCAATCGTTTTGAAAGCAATACACGTAAAATCTGTTATTCAGGCCATAAGCGATACTGTACAAGCATCAACGTTAGTGAAAATGCAGACGGGTAGGGGGCGATTTGGTTGCAGTAGACAAGCACGCTCACAATACAGCTTGCTTGGAGTTCGTATTGTTCAAATAAATTATTTCTCTTCTGGTTCATTCTTACAGCGATGTTTTCTTGTTCCAGCGCATGTACATGAGATGTCGTATTTCATATTTTAGCTGGTAGCACAGCCTGTAAATAAACTTGTTAAATGCTCGAAATAATCAGTTTTTTGCATCTGTTGTAGCTGCGTACTGTATATTTTTTCATGCAGTTTCTTATGCTGTTCTAACTTATCATATAACACATTCACTCCTAGTTTTGTTATCACGAAAGGTTTGCGTAACTTCTACAAAGTTAGGGGGTATGTGATAGACATACCCCATCAGCTTTGTCTGTTTGTAAGCCTGTAGATAAATATATTAGCATTGTACTTGTGTGCAGCGTTACGTCAAATGTTTTTGACCTAAAATGCCTGTTTTCTTGACTGGGCCTTTGCGCAACGCACTTTTCTTTATTATCTATTCTATTTTTTTTCTCATTGCATTTCACACACGGAAAGTGGTCATTCTACTCAGCTTCGCTTTGTTGTTGAATGAAGTTGTTGAGCGGGAGAAATGAATTTATTAGCTTACCACGTAGTTTCTGAGATAGGGCCCCTGAGTGCCTCCTCTCAGTCGGACTGAATTGTCAGAAGTCCTCGAGGTAACAAAAGGTAGTCCAGTGGGCCGAAGAACTGGCGGAACAACACCACGTTCCCGCTTCGACTTGGGCGTCGCCTACAGTAGCGTTTCCTAGAGTGTCCCTCATGGACAGCCTGGTGGCTTAAACTTCTCAGGACCATATAATAAAGTTCTTAACTGACTGAATTACCATGATGGAAGTGAGTTGATGTCCCTTGCAAGTGGCGCGAGAGTTCCACCATGAAGGTGGCTTTATTAGCATTTTCAGTAAAAACTGTTGCACTTTTTTAGTCCTTGATTTGTTTTATCAATTTTGTATCCGAAGTGGAGAAGAACCCCAGCACAATACCGGGGAAAAGTCAACAGCATCCACCTTTTACTGATGCGTATTGCATTGGCTGAGCCATTCACAGCCACCTTTATTTCATTCAACATTCTTAGCGCAAAAGACCAAAACTTCTACTGTATGTTGGTGTACTTCATTATTCAACGCTAACGATGCCACGCACTAAGAGAAATATTCATAGTTTGATGGTGCTACTGCATTTTTTTTTCATTTCAGGAACAGCATACTAGCGTAAAGCATCCACGAGCCTTCCGCATGCGTAAACTATGTCAAACCTGTAAACAATTTCAAACCAGTGGAGACAAAAGCGCAATAATATTCCTACCAGGTCAGGCTATTTAAATATTGTAATGCACACTCAAGCCTCGTTACCAATGTTTCACTGAGGCAGGCACATCTTTTTTCTTATGCAGTATGCATCACTTCAATATCCAATAGACTGGTTTTCAGGAGTCTTAACTATTACAGCCTGAATAAATTTAGCTGCAGAGCCATATTTGTTAACAAGGTGATCTGAATCGACATACCTCCTTGTATTCACTGAGTGTTCATGTTATTTTAACTTTATATTAAGGCACGAGGCTATTTGTCCTGTAAAAGCTCCCTCTCCTTCCTCTCAACATTCTGTACGCTATAACATATTTATAAGTACAGCACTTTCAGTCACAAAATTTGTTCAGAAGAGCGCATTCAGGTGCGAGCGCATCCATTCTATTGTTATTGATTTGTCGATTGTCGGCTTTTGTAGAAATATGTTTCTTGTTATATATTTCTTGGCTTGCTACACCATGGTACCGTGTCAAGCACTTTAGGCATTCGTTCGTTTGCATGAATTAGGTCCTGCTTTAGACCCACCCCTTGGGAGGTTCCTAGTGGACCCAAAAGATAAGTGAATGAACAAACGAATTAATAAAGCAGTGTGAGAGAACAAGGCGAAAAATGTTTATATAGACGCCGCATAATGTGCTGAGAAATATGTCGTAGGTATTGTGATATAGCATATACAGCAGATCCGCTTTTTACTGCCATCACTTCCAATCTTTGCTTGGTGTCTGCATGCTCAACTGTGTTTTGAAATTGTGTTGAGATATTGCGGATGTTTTTCAATATTTGTATATGTGCAATATCTTCATATTTATGGTCATGCATATGTTGAGTTTTCTTTTGCTTCCATATTTGAATATATGCTGGTTAATAAGTTATCAGTTTTTACCATTTGATTTTCAACTTTTAGAGCATCATTTTGCTCTCAAATTTAGGTTAATGTTTAAATTCTTGCTTACTTTGCAATGATCATGATTGAAATGTCCACCCTTCTATCATCGCCAGCGTCGGACAACAGTATTTACAGATAAACTAAAACAAACACTTTTAAGTAGAATTATTCCACTAAAACAGGAAATCGAAAGTTGAACCGGACTCCCATTTTTCCCGCCCTGTCGCGGTGGCTAGTGTCTAAGGTACTCGGTTGCTGACCCGAAGGTTGCGGGTTCGAATCCCGGCTGCGGCGGCTGCATTTCCGATGAAGGCGGAATTGTTGTAGGCCCGCGTGCTCAGATTTGGGTGCACGTTAAAGAACCCCAGGTGGTCTAAATGTTCGGAGCCCTCCACTACGGCATCTCTCATAATTATATGGTGGTTTTGGGACGGTAAACCCCAACCATCTATCAGTCAACCCCATTTTTTCCCTTCTGCTTCAGCGCAAACAGCGATAAAGTTGAAAGGAAGTCTCCCCAGTTATCTGTTTGTTTCTAGCAAGCTACTGGTTGCGCTGCAGACTTTGTCGTTTTATTGGGGTTTCAGAAGTAACGAGAGGCAAGTTCGCTGGAACGTTGAAAGTTAACAGCCGCGTTATAACAATGAATTTTATCAAAGCGTAATACCTCATTCTTGCTAGAAAACTGGTATTAGTTACAACTGCTTAGATGCAAATTAAAAGCACGCCCTGAACGGAATGGTGCTAACGGTCGTTGCCACATCCAGAGAGAGAGAGAGAGAGAGAGAGACATGGCTACTACATCAAGGTTCATTACCATTAACTGGGAGAGTGCCCCGTTCCCACCCGGCAATGCCCACGTCGAAACTAACATTACGCTCTTATTCTAAGCGCACCATTAGATTGCATATACTGCACACACGTGTTGGTACTATGAGGTGCAATAGAAAGATGCTAACGGGTTCAGACAGCATATACCCAACATCCAGTCAAAGGGAGTTGACGAGATAGTTCTAAAGTTTGTCTTACACTGTGAGAAACTTACTTGTGACCTGTGCCACATTGTAAGAATTTGTGAAAACACCCATACCCAAGCAGATAATAATAGCCTACATTTAGACTGCCTCACAAGTCTCTAAAAACCTGTGCCAGTGAAATACTTTGCGCTTAACGTTTCAATCATAGACTGGTAGTCGAAAGCTTGTAACGTGACTAGCACAGAATATAAAAAGCTCTCGCGTGGCCAACAGATACAATGTGAAGAAAAAAATCAAGGCAAGCTTTCATCATGTAGCGGGTGGCTTCAAAGCAGCCAAAGTACATGATTCTGAAAACTACTCCGACTGCTTCTATTTATGGAAGAGTTCGGAGGAATACTCTATAAATAATCTAAGGTAGCCTCGCCATTGTGGTTTAGTAAATATGGCACTCGAATGCAAACCCTAAGTTCACAAAATGAAATTCCAACTGCGGTGGCTGCAATTTCAATAGAAGATAAAATGTCTGAGGCCTGTGTACTTAGATTTAAGTGCACGTTATAGAACCACAGGAGGTCAAATTTTCTGTAGTCTCTCCACTACGGCGTCTTTCATAATGATGTCGCAATTTAGGGACGTTACACCCCAGAAAACAACAATGATGGCTTGTTTCTAGGTGGTCTTACCCGATTGACGGAGGTTGTGGGTAGGTTGATACTAGATTTTCGCTAATCTTTCCCTGACTGATGTTAGCTTGTTGCTTAGCTGTTTCTTAGTACAAAGAGGTTACAGGTAAAACACAGACAGTCTCGAACACGACAGAAGTGTCCCAACTGCGGAGAGAGAAACTGGAACTGAAATCAAAAATCAGAATCAGAAATGCTTTCATTTTTCAATGAAATTGTTGGGAGTCCTTCAGGCGGAAAGCTGCATAGTACAACTTGAATGTGCCTGAAGGCCCTCACATGGCAGCAGTAACCCTAAAACCAACATAAATACAGTTGTTTAGCATATATACAAATATATTACCTCATTTTAATTGAAACTAGGAACTTGCAACATGTTTATTAACACTAGTGATTTCCAACGAAGACATGGTACCTAAACATGGTACTATTCGAAGACGTGGTATTATTCGTTTTCCTGTCGTATAAGCTCTTTAAATTCTACGTTTGACCTGCGCGAGTAATGCTCAGATTGAACAACTCTCTTCTGAAGTTCCTGCGAGTGTTATCTTTCTCTTTGCACTTAGCACGTAGCTCTTCATTAGCTTTCCTCAGGGCTTCCCTTTCCTCTGTGGCCTCCCTAACGCGCTTTTTCATGTCCGCGAACTCATCGCTCATAAACTTGACACTGTCTGTTAAAGACTTCATTTCAACACGAAGTTCCCGAATTTCAGAATGGCTTTCTCTTTCATTCGTAGGCTCTGTCATGTCTTTCGAAATGAAGAATAGTAGCAGTTGAAACGATGTATAACGCAAAAACAAGTGAACAAGTGAACAAGTGAACAGCAGGTACATAGCAACACAGAAAGGCAGCAGCGACAGCATAAATTATTCAGTTACGAACTGTGCACAATTTGTACTCCAACCTGAAGTACAGGGAACAGTTTTTTAGCGTTGCGCCGATGTGCCGTCACTGCTGCCAAGTGTGGGTCCAGCGCCAGGCAAGCTGCTTTTGTAGGGCTTGTCCCGATGGCACCTCCAAATGATATCTGCACCTCCATAGTCTTCTTGCAGCTGCTGTTTCCCGTTTCCTAGTAGTACCTCATTAAGCAAATTCGGAATCTTTGGTCTGCCACTGTCGTTTTAGACATTTATTGTACTAACTGTTGCTATTTTTTCTTATCAGTGGTGAGTTAAAGTACAGCTTATCCACGAACTGTAGAACATACCTGTTTATGAGAATGATTGTTTTCTAATAGGTTTCATATATTACGGCCTGAATAAACAGCTTCGCGTTAAAATACGAGCGACAGAGTCAAACGCGAAAAGAGAGGAACTGTCAGAGAATGGCTCTGAGGTGTACGTAAATCAAGGCTGAGGTTGACGAAATATAAACTGTGAAGAAGAAAACGCATCGTTGGCAAGCAACATCGCCTCCTCTTGGGTACTGGGTCCTGGGCTTCGCTAGCTCGGCTCGTACTGATCATCGCCGGCATCTGCTTGACCGTTGCTTTTTCCCGATTGTGTTTCATTGTAGGACCGCCGTCGGAACAGTCGCCAATAAACCCTCTTTCAATTGGTGGAGGGTGCTGACATTCCCCGTCGCCTGAACCTGGGTGCTGCCATTCGCCGTCGCCTAAACCTGGAGCTGCGCAACCGAACGCTACCTCCCATCATGGCTACCAACAACGCGCAACCTGGCTCTTCCACTCCATCCCCCAGCAACCCCGGCGTTCTTCGTTTGCGAGAGCCCAAGGTCTTTAGCGGAGCTGATGAGACCAACGTGGAAGACTGGTTCGCTAACTACGAACTGGTGAGCGCAAACAAGAAGTGGGATGACGCGGACAAATTGACTAACGTCATCTTTTACCTCACCGACGTGGCCGAAATGTGGTATAACAACCACAAAAACGACATTACGACGTGGTCCATCTTTAAAACGTTGTTTGCTGACGTTTTTGGCCGACCCGCTGTCCACAAGTCTAGAGCCGAACAACGCTTGCGGACTCGCGCACAAAAGCCAACAGAATCTTTCACCAGCTACATCGAAGACATTATCGGTCTTTGCAACCGTGTCAACACCACCATGCCCGAGTCGGAGAAGATTCAACACATCCTCAAGGGGATAAATGACGGTGCATATCAGCTGCTCCTTGCCCGTAATCCTGCCACCGTTGCGGAACTTGTCACTTTGTGTCAAAGTTTCGACGAATTGAGCAAGCAGCGCGCCCTGACTCGGCCGTTTTCCTCACACGCCGACTCGCTCTCCAGTCTCACTTCCGTTGCCGACCACTCACCAACCCTGCAAGAGATTAAAGACTTTGTGCGTGAAGAAGTAGCTCGGCACCTGTCGTTGATTCCCTTCACGCAGCAGCCGCCGTCCTCTAGTCTGCCCTCACCACTCCGCGACGTTATTGCCGAAGAGGTAGCTCAGGCTGTTCCCGTCGCTGCCCACCAGCAGCCTGTGGCCATGCCTGTTGGCCATGCGCCGGCTATGCAGCTCGTGGCCGCACCTCTTACGTATGCCCAGGTGGTACGCAGCAGACCCCGCCAGCAGCATTTGCCACCCATGTCTTCAGTTGCTCCCCACTCCGTCCCTTTTTTGACACCTTGGGCTGCACCACGAGTCAGCAATTCCTGGCGCACTCCTGACAATCGACCGATTTGCTACGCCTGCGGTACTCCAGGACACGTGGCACGATATTGTCGCCGTCACTTCCAACCACTCCACGATGCTACTCGGCCGTTACCGTATAACCCACAGCCCATGCACATACCTGCTCCCTATTCCTCACCGCAGTATGGATACACAAACCTTCCTGAGTCTCGGTCACCCCAGCCCTCACCTCAGACTAACTCTCCCCGCTCCCCATCTCTTCGCAGGCGATCACTGTCCCCAATGCGTCCTAGACCCGCTTCCTCCAACCGGGAAAACTGAACGCCGCAGTTCCAGAGGCAAGAACTGCGCCGTCGTCGAAATGCTCAAATCCTCGCACTTCACCAGCTAACGTCGTCGCCATATCTGTCGATGGTATTTCTACCTTTGCCCTCATTGACACAGGTGCTGCCGTTTCTGTTATAGCCGCCCAGCTCTGCCGCTCCCTACGCAAAGTGACCATGCCGCTCTCTGGACTATCGCTTCGTACAGCTAGCGCACAACCAGTTCGACCTCTCGGCACCTGTACGGCCCGCATATTCATTCAAGGCTCTATGTACGTTGTCGAGTTCATCGTCCTTTCGGTGTGCTCGCATGACGTTATCCTCGGGTGGGACTTTCTGTCAAATCATCATGCCATCATCGACTGCGCACGCGCTGAAGTTCAATTTTCGCCCCTGTGTGACGAAGCTTTGCACGAAACCCTTGAGCGGTCGCCAAAACTTGTCGTGCGTGAGGACACTGAAATTCCGCCAGCCTCTCTTGCCGTTGTCCCGGTATGCTGCGATGACTATAACGATGCTACGGTAATGTTTACACCTTCCGACATTTTCATGAGCCGCCGAGCCGTTTCTTTGACTTTCGCTGCACTTGACGTCACTGCTGGCCGAAGTAATATTTTCGTCCACAACCCCTTTTCTGCACCGCTTACGCTACTTGCCGGCACATGTCTCGGTCGAGTGGATTACCTTGATTCTTCTTTATTCCTTAACATGCCAGACAAATCGTGCAGTAGCGCCTCTACCGAACTTCATGCCCTTTCCGCACTGGAATGCTCGTCGAGTGACACCTTCTCGAGTTCCATCGCCGACACCTTAACTGCTCAAGTACGCGCCGAGCTTCTTAATCTCCTCCAGCACTTCGCGAATTCATTCGGCGTTTCTCAGCCGCAATTGGGTCGTACTTCGGCAGTGCACCACTACATTGACACCGGTTCGCACCAGCCATTGCGTCAAAGACCGTATCGTGTCTCTGCTGCAGAGCGTCACGTCATCAACGACCAGGTCGAAGAGATGCTACGTCGTCGCGTTATTCAACCATCGCACAGTCGTTGGGCATCTCCTGTTGTTCTAGTTAGAAAGAAGGATGGATCAATTCGATTTTGCGTCGACTACCAGCGATTAAACAAGGTGACGCGGAAAGACGTCTATCCATTACCGCGCATTGACGACGCCCTTGACAGCCTCCAAGGAGCCGAATTCTTCTCCTCCTTAGACTTACGATCTGGATACTGGCAGGTCCCTATGGCAGAAGCTGATCGCCAGAAAACTGCGTTCATTACACCAGATGGCCTGTACGAATTTAACGTAATGCCATTTGGGCTTTGTAATGCCCCTGCCACTTTTGAATGACTTATGGACAACACACTGCGTGGACTGAAGTGGTCTGTGTGTCTATGCTACCTCGACGACATTGTCGTTTTCTCTCCCAATTTTCCTACACATCTGCTTCGGCTCCAACTGGTTCTGACGTGTTTAACCAACGCTGGGC
Source organism: Rhipicephalus microplus (assembly GCF_043290135.1). NCBI lineage: Eukaryota > Metazoa > Arthropoda > Arachnida > Ixodida > Ixodidae > Rhipicephalus > Rhipicephalus microplus. Next base: position 101,561,668 of record NC_134701.1, read on the forward strand.
TCCAACTGAACCTCAAAAAGTGCCGCTTCGCCGCGCGAGAGCTGTCCATCTTAGGGCACATCGTGTCCAAGCATGGTGTTCTACCCGACCCTGCGAAACTGCGAGCAGTCGCCGAGTTCCCGAAACCTACTACACTGAAAGAATTACGCAGTTTCATCGGACTATGCTCGTACTTCCGGCGCTTCGTTCAAAATTTCGCGTCCATCATGTCACCACTGACCAACCTCCTACGCGGTGACGCAGACCTTTCATCCTGGTCTCCTGACTGCGACGTCGCGTTCGCCACGCTCCGTAGTCTGCTAACATCTCCTCCCATTCTACGGCATTTCAACCCAACAGCTGCCACGGAAGTTCACACAGACGCTAGCGGGGTTGGTCTTGGCGCTGTCCTCGCCCAGCGCAAGCCGGGCTACTCCGAATACGTCGTCGCTTATGCGAGTCGCACGCTCACTAAAGCTGAGGCCAATTACAGCGTCACTGAAAAAGAGTGCTTAGCGCTAGTGTGGGCGCTTCGCAAGTTCCGCCCTGATTTGTACGGTCGCCCATTCGACCTGGTAACGGACCACCATGCACTTTGTTGGCTCGCCACATTGAAAGATCCTTCTGGCCGCCTAGCTCGGTGGGCACTGCAAATCCAGGAGTACGACATTCGCGTGATCTATCGCAGCGGACGCAAGCATTATGACGCCGACGCCCTGTCCCGTTCGCCTTTATCTTCCGACTCGGCCTGCGGAACCACTGGTACCAACTCCGTCGCATCTCTCGACCTCGACTCGTTTGCCAGTGAACAACACAAGGACGCATGGATCGCTTCCCTTTTTGACTGTCTCTCTGGATCGTCAATCACTGCGGTATCATGATCTTTCCGACGTCAAGCAGCTCATTTCGCCATTCGTGATCGGCTGATACACCGACGCAACTACGCCCCTGAAGGTCGTAAGTGGCTCTTGGTTGTCCCCCGCAGCTTGCGATCACAAATATGCACCACCTTTCACGACGATCCCCAATGTAGCCATGCTGGAGTTTTCAAAACTTACGAATGCATTCGCCGTCGCTTCTACTGGCACGTAATGTATAATTTTGTTCGAAAATTCGTTATGGGCTGCCCTGACTGTCAACGCCGCAAGTCGCCGCCTTTTCACTCGTCCGGTGCACTTCAACCGCTTCCGTGCCCTGCCAAACCTTTCGATCGAATCGGAATTGATCTCTATGGCCCTCTACCGACAACATCAGATGAAAATTGGTGGATCATAGTCGCTGTGGATTATTTAACACGCTACGCTGAGACCGCCGCCCTTCCAAGTGCCACTGCGCGGGACGTAGCGTCCTTCATCCTTCATTGATTTATACTACGACATGGTGCACCTCGAGAACTGCTAAGTGACCGAGGACGAGCCTTCCTATCAGAAGTCGTCACAGCTCTGCTTTCTGGATGCCATGTTGTTCATCGCAAGACCACGGCATACCATCCGCAGACTAACGGGCTCACGGAGAGATTTAACCGCACACTCGGTGATATGCTCGCGATGTATGTGGCATCTGATCGTACTAACTGGGATCGCATTCTTCCATTCATCACGTTCGCATACAACACCACGGCACAGTCCACCACTGGATTTTCACCTTTCTGTCTCCTTTATGGACGCGAACCATCCCACACCATCGACACTCTCCTTCCATACCGTCCTGACGCATCCGAATGCCCATCTGTTTCCGAAGCTGCCCGAAAAGCGGAAGTTTGCCGTGAACTCGCACGCACCTTTACGTCACAAGAACAGCAGCGCCAGAAAGAAAACAACGCCGGCTCTTCACGAAGCCACAGCTATTCCCCGGGATCACTTGTATGGCTGGCTGTTCCTTACCAAACCCCCGGCCTTTCCTCAAAACTAGTCCCGAAGTACGAGGGTCCTTACGGTGTTTTGGAGCAAACCTCACCGGTCAATTTTCTCATTGAGCCACTTTCCTCATCTGACGACATGCGCCGGCGTGGACGTGCCATCGTCCACGTTGCCCGCCTTAAGCCATATTATAGCCCTCTGCCTCCAGACTCTTAGGTCGCCAGGATGGCTCTTTTTCGGCGGGGGAAAATTGTGAAGAAGAAAACGCATCGTTGGCAAGCAACATCGCCTCCTCTTGGGTACTGGGTCTTGGGCTTCGCTCGCTCGGCTCGTACTGATCATCGCCGGCATCTGCTTGACCGTTGCTTTTTCCCGATCGTATTTCATTGTAGGACCACCGTCAGAACAGTCGCCAATAAACCCTTTTTCAAAACATTGGTTAATATAGCAATATGTCTATCATATGCTATCATAAATAAACGAAGTGGAGCACCCATATATTGAGTTTGAAAGGCCAGGTAAGCTCGTTAGGCATTTTGTGCAGCAGCGTAATATTTAGATCCTTGTAACAGATTGGCACGTCGTCGTTTGGAACCATTCAGGATGACAAAAAGACTTGAGTGGATGCTGCTTTATATGGCTCAATACTCGCTGCGGAATTCGTAGACTGAAATATTTCAGTTGCTATAGTTAGGTACGCTCAAAGAGAGCTAACTTAGAAAAAACTATATTAAAGTCAACAATAATTTGTTCTGTTTATTGAAAACACAATAAAGCGCTGGAACTTATGTGAATTGTTTGCGCAAAGCAAAATATTGGCTATATTATTTATCTGCAATGCCAGCGATAGACTAGAGCAATTTGTGGTAAGAGCTAAACCTATATTATAATACACTTAGTACTTGCACTTCACACCCAACACGAAAACGCTAGGTCCAACAGAAAGCGTAACGTTTAAAACCAATGCTGTACATGAATTTTTAGAAAATACTGTTGTGCTATAGCCAAAGAGTAACCTTCGTTGCCACACGTAATATTTCGGTTTAGAATTCCTGCTTTCATTTTCACTCTAAACTATTTAGCTGAAGCTGAACTCCAAGTCGTTGGGTTTTCAAACAATGTGGTAGAACAGCTAGCTTCTTACTTCTAGAAGCACCAAAACAGACCAGCAAAACACGTGAAAAACAGAGCCGAGAACGCATGCCAGATGAATGGTCTGCCGCACATAAGATTGAAAATGCACCGAATCGTTGGGAAGGGGGTTTTCTGCGCTGTAGTGGCGGCCGGGAGCTCTAGAAACACTTCCCTAAGTTGAATCACGGCATCTGTAAAGTGCTTTTCGGCTGAAACGTGGCTTGCTTTGAACTCATTAGTAGCGCTACTTGTGAGAAATATTTGTGCAGATGGCATCGTGGTGCCTTAATTAAAGCAGCTGGAGTTCAATGACAACGCACTACAGTGCACGCTTAGCAGGTGTTTCGCGACTTAGCGCAGTTTTATCCTGAGTCTTGTGATTGAAATATGCATGTCTGTTTAACTGATTCGCAGTTGTCTTTCATTGTATTTCATTTCGATCATTCTTTTTTTTTACCCCTGACGAAGATGCTGGGCCTCAGTCAGTCGGTATTCTTTGTTAAATACCGACGTTTTCAGCACGAAGTTATGGTTATGCCATTACTTCGACCAATTGAAAATCTTGCAACATCACTGTTGTGTTTGCTTATTTGTACATTCAGAGACTTAAAAGCTTTTGAATTACAGAATGAGCGATATGATATGAATACAAATCAATCTTCGACTAGTCATAAAAGAATGTACAATTATAAAATCTAAATATTACAAAGTGTAAAAGAGGAGGAATAAATGAGGAAGGACAGGGAGGTTAGTACGAAGTGTAAAACTATAAATATACAAAGTGCGCTGCAAGTATTGTTTTAATGCATGGTACTTTTATTGATTCAAAAGGTGTCGCAGTGACCAATTAGTGAGCAGTGCTTTTCTTCATCTGTTGTTCACGCATCGCGATTCTACAGTTAACGTAAATATGCGATTAAGAATCAATATCCAACTTTCGAAAGTTACTGTAACAATCTTTAGTATTTTCAGCACACATGTAGTTGTCAATGTAGATGCCACTCTTAAAGCACTTTCATAGTTAATAGTTGACAGCGTAAATAGTACAATGAATGTACCTCATACATTCTCTCGCTTGATTAGTGGTTGGTTTTCATTAACGGTGTATAAACAAAGAAACGAGCTCTCAATATTTCGGTACCACGCGCATTGATAGCGAGCATCAAGTTACGACCGACTTAACGCCTGCAAGTTTTTTGCGAGGACTTATGTGGCAGCTATGTGGTCGTTGCGATCGCACGTGCTTCGTGTCGACAGCTGCCAAAAAAAGACAAAGCAAGTGTTTCACACTGACCATCATGGATACGAGAAGCACTGACTAACACAGCCAGGTATGCATGCACATATATAAATATGAGATAATGAGCACGAGTGCACGACCACCGCTGTAGCTTTACCGGTGAGAGAATCACAGACGCGTAATCCAAAGGTCGCAGTTCTGGCCCTTTTAAGTGGCAAGTTGCCTTTTCGTGCACGTTAATATCTTCACATGTATATCAGAATTACTATGGCACGCCGGAAACAGTTCAACTATCTGCCTGTACAACTGTTTCGGCTTCATTGTCTCTTGCCTTTCAGTGATGTTTCATCAGCAAAAAAAATGTTTATAACCTTCTCTTGATTCAGTAAGTTATGCCATAAGGGCATACGCACCAAATTCTTGCTCATTATGGGCAAGGCACAAGTGCTCATTGCGCATTATTGGGTATAGATTTTCTTAATTTTTCATTCTGTAGCAGGCAACCATCATAGAATGATTTTAGGTGTGTGAGATATTTGGGAGAACCACTGGCCTTATATGTTATCAATCAAAATCTTTAAGCAAAGTTTTTTGTGCAAATGCTTTCCGAGTTCATTATGTAGGTGCCTTTGCGATGCCTGAAAAAGTAATAGAAGCCAAATTGAACGAGAAACTGAATGTCACGCTTCCTTAATGCTATTATTTATGGTTCCTTTAGGCATGAATTCCGGTGCACTTACAACCATATTTATATTGTATCTTTATAAAGTAAACTTAACAACCCTCTAAGCACTAGAGTGGTTCATGTAACGCAGAGACTTGTCAATAATGTTAAACAAGCAATAAGCGATGAGTGAACATTAAAACTGAGAGGCAGCTGCCACATGGTGGGTAATGACGACACGAAATAAGCTACATGGCACCATGGCTAGCCAGCGTGTTAACATAGCACAGGTGCTTATTTTCTACGGGAAAAGGAGTTGGCAATGTCATCGAACGTGGAATCACGCTGTGCTAGCCTCTTTGAACGTATGAACGACCAGTGCAGTGGTGCCTGCTGCTAAATAAGGAGCGCAGAAGCATCACCTTTTGATTTCGACCCACCGGCGCGTGAAGTAGCTGACGTGCCCTGCATTGATTTCCTTGTTGCTCAATATTGCGCGTAACACTCTATGTCAAGGACGACTTACATGGTATAACGCTAACAATACCAAAGTGCGCCCACGTCGTTCTCGCCTGGTAGGAGGAAGCGCACGTTGCTTGCGTAAACTGGGCGTTTTGGGTTTAAAAAAGATAGACACGTTGCGTCACCTACGCAGGGTGGCCGGCATTTACATGTCTGTGTCGGTGTAGGGCAAATATTTATTCAGTTCGTTTTCTAAAAAAACTAATTAGGTTACGGTTGTTTAGGAAGGCATATATTATCAGAGTTCCAAATGAAACATATGTTGAAAATTTTAACACATCATTAAAATTCGAAACGTCGCTGGGGCTCCCCAAAGCCCCAAAGTTTTTCGAGAACTGCATCCAAGTGGTCATACCATCGCTAACTTATCGTCATTGGCTTGTTTATGGTCATTGTGCGTGCTGGACGAGTAGAGTGCAGAATCACCCCACTTATGTTCCATTGATGTCTGCATCAAATAAATTGTTATTGTCATCCTTAATTTGATGTCTGCATCAAATAAAATGTTATTGTCATCCTTAATTTAATATCTCTGACACGACATCGTATTTTTCGTGAAATGAACGATGCTGTTGTCTACACTGCACAGGCACTGTGTACTTTTCATGTCCTCGTCATCATCACTGCGTTGTTTCAGTAGCAATAAGGTTGATGTGGTGATGTCGCTGCCGCCACAGTGACGATTTCGTTCTGATACTGTTGTCGTCCGTGCGAAAAGTATTTCTCCATTTTTTACGCAAAATGAATGCGTGGGACTGAACAATGATTACCCCGAACACTAACGTACAAAAATAAATATAATTTAATTAAAAGACCGTGGTGCTATCATCTGCAACCGTGTTCATCATCGTTGTTTTGCGTTGTAAAACATTTACGAAACTAGCTGACCCTACTTTCTTACCGTATTTACAATATTTACATACATTATTAGTTTTCAGTCGTATAAGTAGTAATAAGCGCCTAATACTTAACTACTATTCCTTTATTACCCTTCTGATCAATTCGTCAGTCAGTATGACGGTTCTGCCGGTGGGCTACTGTACACTTGACGGTATAGATCAATAACGAAAATGATACTTAATCAGCTAAAATAACCTTCACCAGACTGACCCTCCATCACTAATAAACACGTGCTGTGTCGCTTGCTTGCGTATCTTAGTTGAAGCTAAGAGCAGCTTCACACGTGGCCTCGAAGAGAGGAAACTGGCTCGTTTCGCCGACCAAGTGGCCGGAAAACCACGCAGCACGGCCGGCGTGCGAGAATCGCTATGTGACCGGATTTTTCCGCCACGCGAAACCGGATCCGGTTTCCGATTCGCAGCCTTGGCTGCACTAGATTGAAACACGTTACCAAACCAGCCGGCCACAGATTCAACATGGCAGCACAGGCGTCGGCGGTGGCTCGCATCGACTCAAATAGCAAGCTACCCGTGCAGCACGACCAGGCTTGATGGCCTAAGTAAGGACGCGTTCATCGAGCGTCTGACTTGGATCATGATCGCTGAGAACTCCTGAAGAAGACGGTAATGCGGCAGCGAGTCAACATGCCCCAACATGTCTCGCTTTGGCGTACAGCCGGTTGAAACCGTGCCACCGCAGCCGGCGCATTCGATCGTGTCGTTTCTGCCAGCCATTTCCCGAAACAACATTTGAAAATGTGCGAGCTTTTTCTTTTCACTACTTTTTTCAAAAACTAGAATACGAACTTTAGTCCTCAGAGAGCAGGCAAAATCAAAATAATTGTCAAGGTGGCGACGGCAGCGGCGACGGGATGGGGCAGAAGGATTGTGAACAACATCGACGCACGCGGTAATGATTTTCCGAGTGCTCTGGGGTTTTTGTTTTCTCCTCACTTCCCTAGTGTGAACGCGACATAAGAGTCACGGTGCCATCGCGCGTGGAAGGGTCATAACACCTGCTTGGGCCGATTCCCAAAAGGGATTAGTAGGGCGGCACATCCCTAGCAGATCTGCCTGGACGTTCCATTTTGGGCACTCAGCTTGCTCCTTCTTCTCTTTTCAAGACAGAAAGGGGGTAGGAAGCTTAGAGGTCAAAGAGGAGGGAGCGCTAAGTCAGCATAGATGATTCGCCGCGCCGGATGAAATCGATGGCGGGCCTTTCGCAAGCGGGGATCACTCGCACGAGTGCGTCAGCCGCTGTCAGTGGAGTCTTCGTCAAATTCACGCCTGGCTTTGCGTTGAGCGTGTTTGAAGTTTAGTAGACGGCGAGCGCAATTTTCATGGCCATAGCCGACGCCAGATTATCGCGACGTATGCGTGGACTGCGCAGCTATACCTTTCTAGAAGCCCTGCGCCTCTCTCCTTCTAACCTCGTTAGGTCAAATCATATTAGGAACAACCACAGCTTAGACACTTCGTTTTGATTGGTCTATTTATTGTCTCCCGTTTTTCTGTCGTTTGTTGGCATGCCATCAATTCTATGGCTTCTGAGTTGAGATGGGTGTTAGCCTTAGTACTCAACTTGGTTCTCTCTGCACGTTGAAAAAACATAAATATGAAGGAGATAGACAAATTCAGTTTATCCTTAACGGGGAGGTAAACAAGAAACATCCCGCAGGATTTCACGCTGGTTGCTTAAAAACAGAAATATTGGTAGAGATTAGACAAGCTGCTAATAAATGGTGAACGGCATTGATTCAAAAGGTCATGTGGGGTTACTGCAACGTACTAAGTACCTCTTGCGAAAAACAAAAAGTGGCTACTAATCTTCCTATCGTGTAGTTATCAAAGAGGATTTTTTTACTGTAAAAAACACTCTTCACATCAAACAGGTTGTGTACGTCAGTCTGGATACGTTCATGCACACTGCTCAATAGCAGTCACTTGTTATCAGGCTGGCAGCTTTTTCCTCCGATGAACAAAGAACAGTCGCTCGGAATCACAGGCACTTTTGAAACCAAATGGCCTGTCGAAGTGGTGCCTCTGACAGATTTTTATCACCGGAAAATCTGCAGGAGTAACCTACAGCAGCCAAGGTTTCATTGTAATGCCACTTCAGGCAAGGCAGTGCGTTGGGCGATCTCCTAAAGTGACTTAGGTGTCGAATTTAGACAAACAGACACTGTCGAGAATTCTTTATGCACCTTGCTGTATTCGTGAGCTCCGTCAGCTTACGACTGTGTTTTGTCTACCGAAGACCCATCTATATCACCCAATTGGATGTTTCACCACATTCCATTTTTATCGTGCGTGCAGTATCATCTCATTCAGAGACAAGTATTTCTTTACTGTTGTTCATAATATATACACGCTGTTTCAAGAAACTTATAAAAAATTTTCAGGAAAACAGAATTGCAATATTTGTGGTATGTTTGTGGCCGCGAATTATAATATAACAAACGCAATCATTTTAGACGAAACCTATGAAATTTAAATATCATAAAGTAAATAATCAGTCGAGATAAGTGGTTATGTTGAATTGCAGAATTGAATTCAATCATATGAAGAACCTATTTTAAATGTTTGAGAAAGTGGCCTTTTCTATTGTTTAGAAAGTTACAAAACTCAGGCTAAATTGGGCATTAAACCACAGCTGAAGCGCGAAAGAGTGCAATCATCACAGTTTTCCCAAATGTCCGGAACCAGTGAGCGAGGTCATATGAACTTTCAACCAACGCTGTTGTGCGCCTCTGTGGGCTGTGGGCAACGCTTGCTAATACGGCACTTATGGTGCACACACCTTTAGAAACATGGAATAACAACAACTCAAATCGTTGCCTTGACAGGTGACGTAATCAAGATCGTCTGCTTGCCACGCTCATTAGTGTGCCGGTTTAGGTTTTGATACTGAACTCACTAAAATTTGGATCTTTTAGAATAATTAGTAGCTTGAAATGTTGCTATACCTCAAAGCATCATTAAATGCCTTCCTCCACAGAAATAAAATTGTGAAGGCAAAGAGCGAGCTGCAATATCCTGATTCAATAAGGTATCTATGCAAAATGATCATGCGTAAGCCCACTGCCGGGCAATCCTATGTTTCATCAATGAACCCCATTCAGTGCTTTCTCCTGCCATGATACACGTGCAAACTTCTGCATCGCATCTGCATACGTATTCCTAAACGTGAAGCATTTTTTTGTGCACTGCAGGTGCCTTTGCAGATCTATCTATCTGTCTATCTATCTATCTATCTATCTATCTATCTATCTATCTATCTATCTGTCTATCTATCTATCTGTCTACCTGCGTCGGCGGGCTGTCATGAGCAGCCCTAAAAATATTGCGTAAATCAAAATTAGTATAGGAGAATAAGATGGTTTGGTGATTTTGACTCACTGGTCATGACAGTAAGCCTGTCATTGTACCACCACGTACTCTGTCAAACTCCACCAGACAGGTGTGGCACATAACTCGCCTGCGTTGTGAGTATGTGCCACAAATATACGAGTATTCAAAATCAAGATAGGAGCTGACAGATCTAAACACGTAGTGGGATAATCAAGGTGTGCAGTGAAAGTACTTCAGGCAGGCCTGCCGTTGGTTCATCAGGAAGACCTATTTTTGCCAAAGGCTCCTTGACATCCTTGGCGTGTTAGTTTTAAAGGGGTTAATGATGACATCATCTCCTGGTTGGGACGTGTATCCCTGTTGGTAATCGCCGTCTGAGAACGGAGGAGCACGAATAAACTTTACTATCAGAAGGCAGCAGGCTTGGGTGGCCGCAACTACACCTCCCATGAGGGCACGTCAAAGGCTTGCCTCGATGCCGCCTCACGGGCATGCTACTGACTGAAAAAAATCTATGAAGCAGAACAGTACAGCCTTTGCTTCATTTCCAGTTAGGTTGCAATCCTACGGCGTTCTCTTCACGAAGATGGGGATACGAGAGAGCAAAAAGAAGAAAAATCACGGGATGTCTACACAGTGAGTGATGATTATGAAGCAATAATCCATCTGTCCGCACGTCCCAACGGACGGACATAGACAAGAACGCACGGTTGGAAGCACGGACGGACTCACGGATGAATGCACGGACAGATGAATGGAAGCATGAATGCAAGCATGAACACACCACGAACGGACGGTCGGAAGCATAGACGAACGGACGCATTGATGGATAGACAAACGGACGATCGCAGGACGTACTCACGGACGGACGGACGGAAACATGGACAGACGCACTGACAGATAGACAGAAGGTCGGACGCACAGATGGTCTCATGGACGAACGGAAGCAGGAACGGACGAATGGACGCACGGGCGAACAGATGGACGCACGGATAGATGGGTGGATTCTTCGCCCCACACAGTATCATTCACTCCGTGGATATGCTGTGGAAATCACTAACGCTACCTAGTTAGCCTATCTCCAATGATATATACACACAACGCCATCTATGGGGGAATTCATAAACTATACTCTGTTCGAACACTTTGGTCCAACACTACCAGAGCGGTGGGCTGTAAGAAAGCCACACGCTGGCGCAGCGAAGCGTAGTCTACCGTACAAGTGCCCTAAAACTGGCAGGGTTGGTGGCCCTAAAAGTGGCAGGGTTGGAGTGTTTTGGGCCACATCAATACATATGTTTATTCTCTTTCACGTTTATTTTGTACATATTTGATAATTTTTGTCGTTTACCACCGTTAACTGTTTGCAAACCAACATGGCAACTCCCCTGCAGAAGTGACCACCCACTTCTATCCGCACTTGCTACACGCTAACTGCGCTGACAGAAGTAAACAAAGGGTGAAATCACCCATGGATTTGTTACATTTCACTCGGAACCTAAAGCATTAGGTACGTTTTCCCGATATTCACGAGATAAGGTGCTTGCCTAGCCACCCCTGCTAGGCCTAACGCACCGAGACGGTGTTCGGACTGCGTCGCCAGTGCATGAACGCTGCAGCTCCAAATATTCCATATGCAAACTCGCACAACATTAGGGCGCGTCGAATCTTCCTTTGGTGGAAATAAAAAAAAGTGTTGCAGCGGCAGACGCGAAGGAGCGGGTCGACAGAGAAGCAGTAATACAAGAGCCACGAACAGCGTTTGAAAGAAACAGCCACAAAGTGAAGGTATCCGCCAGCACGAGATTCTACGCATTCCCAGCAGAGGAAAAATTCACGCCTTTTTCAATTTGTCGCTGTAGCTGCTGGTTGAATAGCTTTACTGGATTTTTAAAGTTAACAAACTAGCCATAATAACTATGACTCAAGGAGCAGACGCCTTGAATAGGGTGAGCAGACGACAAGGCGCGAAAGAAAACATGTGGAGGGGCTTAGCTTCCTCCTATTGGCCGGGGGGCCTGTGGCCTCCACAGTGCTGAAGGGAACTTCTGAAGCAGTGCATAAAGGTGGCTGCATATTACTACTACTGATAATATTACTTCTGCTATATATACTACTACTACTACTGATATTAATATTTCTGCTATATGTACTACCACTACTACTACCACTACTACTACTACTACTACTACTACTGATATTAATATTTCTGCTATATGTACTATCACTACTACATCTACTACTACTACTACATAACAGGCAATGACCCATGGCCAAGGAGTTTCGCCCCCTCAAAAGAAAAAAAGAAGGGGGAGCACAAACTAGGAGAAGTGTGCAACAAAGCGAAGGATGCTACACACACATACAAATGAAAAAGCACAAAATAGTTCGAAACCAGCAGATGGCCGCTGCGCCCACTCACCGCAAAAAGTTGCCGGTGATAGCGGCGTACGCCTATTTCAAAACGCCCATGAGTGGGAAGGACGAGGAAGCAGATACAAAAAGGGGCCGAACGAAATGGTGCACTTCAAGTGTCAGGATTTGGAATGTAATCAAAACCAGATGGGGTCTAAAGAGCTGACGTTTAATAGAAGAGGTGTTAGGAGAAAAAAATGTCACAGTGTTGCCGAGAACGCAAAGCAATGCGCGCGAAGTGCAAAATTGTAAGGACAGGCACAGAATGGCAAGCAGATCGAAACTTGCCCCGTGTTTTTCACGCAAAAATGACGCACGCAACGAACTCACATGTACAGATGAACGCGAATTAGCGTCTGAGTTGTTACTTCACTGCGTCTGAAAAGCGAGCCCTTTTCGCAAACAGAGGCTGTGCCACAATTGCAGTGACCTGTGTGCGCCTGGTAACTACAACAGAATTCTTCCGACGAAACCCAAAGGCTAGCCAGGACCTACGATTCTCCCCTCTGCACTATAAGGGTGCGCGATCGAGCGTAGTACACCCCCTGATTCGCTACGTGGGTCAAAGTACGCACGAGATATGAGAGCCACCGCACGCTCAGTGCGCCATTGATCTTACTAATAATGCTCAAAACACGATAGCCCCCCCCCCCCCGAGATTCCTGCTAAGATGGGTGAGTAGTAGAAATGAACAGCTTGCCGTTTCAACATTGAAGAAGGTAGCTCTCGGTGGCTCAGGGGGTAATGCCACGCATTCACGACGCGGCTGTCCCACGTTCGATTTTGCACGGCGGAGTTCTTTATTCTGAGTTTTTTTTCCTTTTTCGCGTTTTCATATATATAGATACGTATACATATATGGCGAATGATTGACGCAGACGCCGACACCGGTGAAGAAATACAGCCGAGAGTGTCCATATAAGAATGTTTGAAGTGTACCCATAGGTAGCCCGCTCAGTGGACTCGCTTCAAGAATTTGGCGGCTTGTTGGCTACGAAAAGGAGAAATCGAGATTGCAAAAGAAATTAGGAAAAAGTAGAGAAATGAAAAGGAAGGAAAGGAAAATAAAGAAAAGGTTGGCGCGGAAAAGTGGGAAGTGGGTGTAAATGAAGAAAAAATAGCCTCAGAGAACTTTCTCGATAGGCAGTGACCTTGCCGATGCGCGATAGAAGTGGTTTAGGAATTGGGGCAAGAAGAAAGGAAGCAGTGGTTTGAAGGTTTTGAAAAATAAAAATAACATGGTAATATATGCACCTATCCATATCTGTACTTTATAGAAACATTGAAAGAGAACGATAAATATGATATGTAGGCTAGGAGCAATTCTATGTATTATCGGTATTGTCTGTTTCTAGGTTGCACGTACCTTATGTGTACTGCTATTGCCACAATTATGCGATGGCTTCCTGTGAATCCAAATTTCTATGTGCTACATGATTCCTGATGAGTCTAGAAAGTTAAAATTGTATATCAAACATGACTCTATGTATTTTCATTCTCGTGATGACCGGAAGTTTGTTTGTAGAACAGAAACCTGGGCTTGGTCGCTATTGTGGTCTTGTTTATTGAAGTGACCGGCCACAGCTTCTGGTAAATTGTGTTTTGTGCCTACGCTGTGCCTGTTCAGGTTCGCCTGACCATTTTCGCCTGTGTATTGTCTCCTCCTACCGTGGGCCCACTCAAAACATTATATTTGGTTGTTGGAAGTGCAGGTGAAGCTCGGTGTAAACTTGTGATGGTAATCAGATGCTGTGCTTTTTACGCTGGTAGCCAGCTCTATATGTTTGCAGTTTGAGCCTCTGGAACGACCACAGGGACCTGACATTGTCCGATTCTTTGCATTGAATTTTGCGTGAACAAGCGTGTCATTGAAGTTGGGACTGCGCGGGTAAGTGACCCTAGGTGGTCTGGCAAAGATTCTCATAAGTTTTTGATGGATTGTTAAAATTGTATAGTATTTTGTCAGGATGTTGTTTATGTTTGGAAGTACCCTAGAAAACTTTGTAGTCTGAAGGGGCGTTGTTGTTGTAGTTTGAAATTGAGGTTTGAGTGCTTCATTGCGGTCCAGTTTCAGTGCATCTGTATAGGCTTTTTCAAGCAGCCTTTCTATAGGCTTTGTCTGATAGCGTTACTTTTAGAGCTGTAAGTTCGTTTACGTAATCATCATTTTCTACGCATATACGATCTAACCTTGTTGCCTGACTCTTGGAAACGCCCTGTTTATAGTGTTTCGGATGATTATTTGTATAATCTAGGTATTGTTGCTTGTCAGATAGTTTTTTATACAGAGTTTTCTTTAGTATGCCATTTTCGAGATATATGGCCATGTGTGGAAAGTTTATGGGCTGAGCCGAGGTGTCGGAGGTAAACTTTGTTGTTTGAATTTATTTTAAAAATGAAGTGAACTTAGGTACACTGTCCGCCTGTGTCTCCTTATTTCAAATGTGTCATTTATGTACCGAACGTATGTGTGAAGTTTCTTCTCCCAACGAAACAGGGCTTTGGTTTCCAGGGTTGCCATGAATATATTTGCGTAATCCAGAGCGAATTGGTTACTGGTGCATGTTCCCTGTATTTGAAGGTAGTAGTTTTCGAAATATTCAAACTAGTTATGTGAGAGTACTAGTTCCAGTGTTGTTAACAATTTTTTAGTACAATGTTGTGCACTCAAGGTCAGCTCAATTGAAGTTAGCTCAACGAACAACTTTCACATACGCACTCTCGAACACTTTCACATCGCGAATATTCGCGAGCTTGCATGTGTTCTCCAACCACTCAAAAAACAACTTATTACACTACACTAATACGACCTAAACTCGAATATTCCGCTGCAGTATGGGATCCTAGTCATGCCAACCTAATACACTCTCTTGAAATGGTACAGAATAACTCAATTCATTTTATACTTTCCAATTACAACAGGACAGCTAGCATAACAGCCATGAAATCTAGCCTCAACTTACCTTCACTTTCATCCCGTCGTAAAATGTTTCGTCTCCACTTGTTTCACAAGCTGTTTCATCACACATCGCTGCGGGACGGCCTTATCTTGCCTCCTAGTTATATCTCACCCCGGCTCGATCATTCCCATAAGGTCGGGTTGCCTTCTCGCAGGACTCGCGCCTTTTCTCAGTCTTTCATACCTCGCACCTCTGAGGACTGGGACCGGCTTCCCGCATCAGCGGCAACCATTGTAAATCACCTTCATTTCAAAAGTGTCTTAGCTAGTTATGCGTAATTACAGCCAACAAAGTATTGTATTACCCGATGCTGTGTTGTTCCTGTACAGTATTTATTTTCTTGTCGTTTTTCCTGTCTTGATGTAATTCTCATCATTCCCGCGTTTTTGTTTGCCATGAAGCCTGTTAGCTAACCTGTATAATTTATTTATTTATTAGAATACCCTCAGGGCCCGTAGGGCATTACAGAGGGGGTGGGTACAACATATATAACACACAAGAAAAAAAGACAAAATAAAGAAACAAGTATCAGATGCGCAAATCAGGAAGGCAATATAAGTCAACTAAAAAATATATAAGAATTCAAGCACATACAAGACAAAGATAGATAATGGAAACTGCGTATAGTTACAAGCATTGCTGAGAAATTGCAGTCTTGAATAACAAAGGGTCTGTTATTGATACAACGGATACAATTAAGATCTTCTGCTAGATGTAAGATTCGCCGCTGCATTTAGTAAAATTTTTTTCTTTTCTTTCTCAACGACTCCCCTCTGTAATGCCGTTTGGCCCTGAGGGTATTGCAAATAAATAAATAAATAAATAAATAAAACTCTCAAAAGTTTAATTGCAATAGCATTAGGGAGCTCACGTCTCAAAAATTCCGCCGTCAGCGTCGGCCCCGTTGGTTGTGAGCGAAAAATCGTCCATGAGCGAAAAAGCTCATGGCCGGGATCGCCGCGGGAGGCCGCTACTTGTGCATGCGTGTTCGCGCGATCACAATGAAAAGGCCATGCATTAAAAAAAAAAAGAACTGCTAAAGGTGACGAAGCGCAGGTGACGTGATTCATTTGTTCCTGCCACCCCTCCCTGCTTAGCCTCCAGTGCTTTCCTCGCGACGAAAGAGGAGAGAATAAAATTGTAGCATGCGACAAACCTATGTAGCTGCACTCGCACTGAGCGGATTTTTAAAATGTTTGCAGCGTTAAATTTGTGATGTAATAAGCTCTTCTAGAGAATTCATTACATGGTTACTTGAAAAAGGGTTTCAGGGCCCTTTAACGCAGTTTGCTTGACACGTGTCACGACGAAAACGAGCCCATTCGGCCATTTGTAGGCGCAATTAAGAGGCCTACAACTTCGTCGAAAAAGACCGGAATAGTGTAGCCATCGCCTCTAAAACACACAGCAACATTCAAACAACTCTAAGAATAGACAACTATGTCCATCTAGTGGAAAATACATCATGCCTTTCTAGAGGCGTTCATAAAGCAAACAGCAAGTGCTAGATATTTTGCTGCCGTCTGTGAGAGATTGTGAGACTCGTTAAGGCCTTAGAAGTGTCGCAGCTTGGGCTAGTTGGTATGGCATCACGATAGTTATAGCGCGAAAACAAAACGACGACACAGAGACAGTGTCTTTCGTGTCCTTCTTGTCTCTGTGTCGTCGTTTTGTTTTCGCGCTATAACTATCGTCATTAAGGCCTCCGAGATGGCAAGCGTGTGACGTGTATCTTGGAGGCCATGCGACTCTTGCTTTAGATCAAAAACCTGTATGCACCGTTCCTGCATGCGCGCTGGTACAATATACTGAGTGCTTGTGTGTGTGCGTGTGTTTGTATGTAACAAAACATACTAATAAGTATGCACTTGGCGGTTGAAGGGCGCACAAAGAGCCCGATTTCGCTATCGCGTTTAACTCTTAAAGGCGAAGCTTAAGGGTCGCCTAATGTTTTATTTCATTCCATAACGTAAGCAGTAATCTCACAGGAGAGTAACTGAAGAACGGGGACGTGGATGTAGTGCCATCCCCAGAGTGTGAAAAAAAATTAGACGCGCGATAACAGTATGCAAGACTGGTCACTGGAAAATTTAAACCTACAACAGGAGGATGCATCTTTTCAGCAATCCCATCACTTCGGGAGCGAAATACTGAGTGCGCGTTCTGTGTGCCTTGTCGAAAAAAAAAGTCTTGAAGGTTTCGTTTTTTGTTTTTATAGTATGGTCTCAATGCTTTTGTGAATATCGTCGTGCTCTTGAATGCGCACACCGAGACAAGCAAGCAATTTGGGCTTACAACGGGTGATATTGAAATAATCAACTACACAGGAGCGTTCATAAAGAGTCGTGCGGTTTAACTGACAAGTCTGGGTTCATAACTAATAAAAAAGTTGCAATTTCGAATCACTCCCCAAAGAAAGTTTGTTTGCCTGAAAAAGCATGCTTGGGAGACTTCATAAAACGAAAAATTATTGACTAATCTATTTTGGAAAACACGCTGTCTGCGTCACAATCTGCACTCACAAATTTAATTAGGAGAGTTTGAAGAATGAAAGTCTTGGTCGCATTCCCGCGGTGTTAATGAAAACTCGAGCGTGGTAGTGCAAATCAGGACTTCGCAAAAGACTGTCTCACACGAATTGCCAAGAATTCACGTTTACTGAAAATCGCTATAACAGTACTATACATTAACTTTGAGCCTAATATTCTATTAGGTGTCAAAAAAACAAGATGAACTCAATAATTTGGGAGTGACATTTTTTTATCTCAATTACATGTGATATTTAGCAGAGGTGCTTCGGTTTCTCGTAGTCAATCATACATTTCCAGGCTGTTGGTTATTCGCCAGACTTTGAATTGTGTCTTCATGTTTTGCATGTTACCGAGATTTTAAAAGTTTCTGTTCCGCAACAATCGATCTGCATTTAAAGTTCCCGGTAGTTCCTTTGAATTGAGTAAAAGAAGTAAGTTGCTAGCCCACACTAATAGATTCTCCAAACAGGTTACTTTCCTCAGGCAATCATTAGAGAGCAGCCACTTGTATCGCACACAGCAGCATAGAAGAGGCAGCGGGTTAGCGCAAGTGACTATGAGACATAATAAGCCTTTTAGTTCCATTACGTGAAAACTGGTTGCGTTCAGCAAACAGACCAATTAGAACAAAGCTTGGTGCGACCCCTGGAGGGCGGCGCGACACCGTTCTCCCGTGTCTGCCTGAAGCCATTTACGATAAATTGCTTTCCTGGAGCCACGGTTTGGAGAATAGCCGATAAAGTGACTTGGAAAATGCTCCAGAAAAAACAAGCTCAGTAGAATATTCGCCCTTATACCGGAAGATTTTGCAACGCTCTCGCAATTTCGCCACTCCCTTGCCTGCAATAAGTAGATATTTGAAAACATTTCTGTATATGCAGTTTAGATTTGTAGGGATGGGCGCGTTGTGAAAACAATCGCTTCGCAGGACACACTTCTTTTAATTCTGCCAACTTCTGCTGCGCTGATTCCATACACAAGTTTGAGAATATTTCAATTTGGCCTGATGCAGCGCTGTTGCAACATGCATAGTAATTATGTGAGTATTTTAGAACCTTTGAAAATATGGCCTCACACTACTTACACATATAATCTATATTTACCTTCGTTAACCCCCCAACACGCTTCTGAACAACATTTGATATGCTTTCATACACTGTTTTAAAACCTGACACACTAATGATTCATTCGCTTCTGGTTCAAAAATGGAGTATACATATCACGGATTCGACGCCTTTTGGAAGTGAGGAATTGATTAAATTTCAATTCAATCAGGAGTTAAAATCATGCTCTATTATATGCCCATGCATCATATTTATTTTTTATAGGGTCAAAACATCAGGTCATTACAGCTACCCCTTGTGTCTTCATATAATTACTCATTCTAAAATAATATTGTGTTATAATAGAAAATTCGCAAGCACAGCATGCTTCAAGGTTGGGCAGGATTCCCCATAGAAGGTTTGGCTGGCCACAAAAATGCACTTTTTTCTGTACTGCCTTACACATCTTTAAGAATATATATAACAAGAACATCATTCATTCCTTCTAGTAGAAAGCGATTACGACATATTTTGCCGCTCATACAAAAAGTGCGGTGAGATAAGCAGCAGCTTTAAAAATGATGCGTTCTTGTCAGCGTCAGTATATTCAAGGTATTGAAATTTCTAAATATACCACCTATTCCTGTTGAGACTCTGTCGCTCCAGCGTGTTCCTCGCAGTTTTTCCGACTCCCAGTTTTTAAACTCTAAGAAAGCCTTGCTAAATTTAAAAGTACTGCTTACCAGGTATTCACCTTCACTCTACAATGCTAGAATAATTGTACACCACACTTTCTCAAGCCAGGCGTGGTCTGTCATGAATGCACAGTGCTTGATAACGGCATGATATACTCAAAACCCTCAAATCAGCTACAGTGCATTGAAATGGTTATTGAGGCTTACCAGCTTTGTACAGAAATGATGTGGAAGTGTCCTACATTCAATAAGACACATAAGGGCTAGGATTTCTCGTGATAACACGCAGATCATCAGTAAGGTTGCAGATCCCGCTAATAGCCATTGCATCAGCCAAGTTGTAAAGATTACTTGCATTCTTATAAGCATGGGACCAGGACATATGTTCATGTGGTTGTTTTCGCTCCTAGACAGTTACTTTCTTTTTAATCACGAAATATTATATGGTGAGTTCCGACGGAACATCAGTGTCATAATTCAGTTTTGCAAATTTCGAATAAACGCGCAGCATCACATGGCCAAGAACAAACAAACTGGTCGCGTATATGCATGCTTCGCTGCAAATGTCGTCCAGAGACATCTTTTTTTTTTTGAAGGTGATGCGGGAGATATGAACGCCATCTGCTAATGCCATCGGAAAACATGAGCGTGTGGAGAACCCAAAGCTACTGCCAGGATACAGCCCCATGTCGTCAAAAAAGTGATTATTCGTCAGAGTTTCGCACGTTCAGCGGAACGTAAAAACAGCCAATTTTTTTTCGCATAGTCTTGAAATTTGAGCGTGTGTAAGAAACGTCAGAACTTTTATTACGTATGTATGTATTTCTTACTGAAGAAACACAATGCCTAACACTTATGCAGTCATGTTGCACCTTATATGTGTAGTATCAGCTTTTTGATCGATGATATTCACAACATGAACGAAGCCACCTTTTAAAGATGGCTGGGTGCTGAGCAAGTGGTTAAAATATAGCTGAGTGACTGAATTGTAAGACAAACAGTCTCAAAATTATGTGCCCCAGTATCCTAGGACAGACTATTTCCATTAAAAATACACCATCTCCCACCATAGGGAACCATGTGTAGATGCGAGGCAGCGGGGAGATAGTGAACGCCACCCATGTCCTGGTCGCCTTAGTCAGATGCACCAATATTCGGAACCTATACCTGACTATCAATGTTGGTGTTCAAGAAAAAATTTTTTTATTCAATTGCGAAAAAAATGGGGAAGGTCCCGATTCTACGAGACCAATGAGAACCTCTGCGACAGCCTCGGCACGCAGAACGAGGGCCCGAAAAACATTGGGGGTGCCGTCGGTAAGGGTGCCTTCCCACTGCTCTGGGGTACGAGTGGACCGAAGTGTTAGTGGGTGGGGAAAGAAGTAAGCAGCGTGCACTCTACCGGGACGTGAGAGGTTGTGGCGGGACCGTCCGGTGACCAACGGTACCGGTAACCATGACTATGGCACCGCTAAACAGCAAGTCCCTTAACTCACACGCTAGAGACACTGAACAGGATACCGTGCTAACCAAAACTGACGCGCTCAGTCATGCGGGAGCGTTGCCTTCGCCGCTGGCTCGATAGAGAGAGGGGAACATAGGAGAGGAAAGGGAGGGGAAATGGACGCCCATGCGCAGTGGTAGAGCAGTCGCGTGTGGGAACAACGGGGACAGCCTCGAGCAAAAGCTATTTGGGTGCACGTTAAAGAACCCCAGGTGGTCGAAATTTCCTGAGCCCTCCACTACGGCGTCTCTCATAATCATATGGTGGTTTTGGGACGTTAAACCCCACATATCAATCAATCAATCGAGTAAAAGCTGCTTCGCAATAAGATTCATCAACGGGCGTCGAAACCATGCCTGTTCGGCACGCAAAAACAGTTGCTATCCACTGCGCATCAATAACACGCATTCGGGGTTTTACAAGCACGCTTTTTATATGTCATACTTTTATCTGGCAATGTTCTTGCATGCCGCAACAATGTCGCGGTCTGAGAGTGGTAAAGTGAAGTATTGGTCGGCACTGCGGCCTCACTCATTAGCACCTCCAATGCGTCGTTGCTCCGCATAGCACGTCCTTTACATCAAACGCGTTTTCAGTAGCCGTCCCTATGAGGAATGGCCCTAGTTTGGCAAAACTAGGAATCCTTCCGAGCTCTACCCAGAGGCTATATTTAACGAGTGAGTGGTTCAAAAAGGCAAATAACCCTCAGTAAACGCTGCATTGTTTTGGTTAGAATGAAACGTGGAGTCACCACAAGAGTGGCCGACAAAGCAGCGTGGTGACTTCAAGCCACACACATCTGCTATCATTATTTTTTCGTGTCACTAAGTGTGAAAGGTCGCCCACATGACCTACAAAGCAAGCTGTCAAGAACGTTTTCAACAATATTTTTAGAGGCACGCCATGTTTGAACTCATTTTCAAGGTTTTAGTACCTGCAAAGACTATTCTTTAGAGTAGTGAACAATATGGCCTCTCTGTATGATTTGGGCGGAGCGCCTTAAAACAACGCGGCCATTGTTCCCGAACCACGTGTGTATTCCCGTACCACGTGTGTATTCACTATGGTCAGCTTGTACATTCTAGCTCGCTGTGAACTGGTGCACTCTTTCTATGTCGTCACCTTCATCGTCCCCTAACCTGCTCTAACATGCATCCTAGGCTGATTATCAATCGGATGGGTGGTACACTTAGCTAATGAAGTCATGATAACATAAGACCAATCTAATTGGGCCAAGTATTATGCTAAAACCTATCTGAGTCAACATCTTAAGAACACGCCAATAAAGTCATGAAAACTTGAGACCGTCAATATTATAGCCACGTTAATTTAAAAATGCCTAAGTTGGAAAGGGTGCACTAAAAGTAAGCTAAATAGGGCCCCTCAGAAGCAATGATAATTTTACAATGTGCTAATAAGGTCATGTTAGGTAGTTTCATATTGGTAAACGCCTTACTGATAGCAACTGACGTATAATTGCCATATATTGAAGCCTTATAAGGCAAAGCGTTTCAGTAGCTTTGTTATTAACCCTAGGTAATTAGTGTCGTCGAGACTGATACCAAACTGAGACTCGGAAATCGACTTAGTAGACGAATCATATAATAAGACGGTAGAAGCACGGAGATTTTCAGCTCCTGTGTGGCTTCAGCGCAGTAAAAGCTGATCAAAGTTTTATGTATTTGAAACAAGAGCAAGCATTGCGGCGCACAGGCAGCAACATCGAGCGTGCAACAGAGGCTCGAGCTCGTTAACTGTGACTACAATGCCTAGAACTCTACTGGAAAGTGTGCTGAGTGCGCGCAATCGTCAAAGTTGCCAATGTGGGCTTTTTCTTAACGCTCACGCGTTAAAAAAAGGAGGTGGGGCGAGAAGCGCTTGATGACGTACGTTACGGGATTGTCACATTAATCATGTCAGCACCAGTGAGTCATATTCACCAAACCATCTTACCCGCCCCCCCTAATTCTGATTTACTTTAGGTAAAGGGGGTGTTCGTGAGATCACCCAGACGTAGGCGATTTCGTAGATAGATAGATAGATAGATAGATAGATAGATAGATAGATAGATAGATAGATAGATAGATAGATAGATAGATAGATAGAGGAATAGTTAGATAGATAGGTGCTCAAGGTGGCTGCAATACGCAAGGAAATTATTTTGAAGACCCTTGACAGTATAACCACCACAGTTATTTTTAAAATATGCTCTGTTCTTGAGAGCAAGAATTATCACAGGAGACCAAAAACCTTCATCTCTTAGCCTGCATTCTACAAGAATTCGAGTGAAAAAAAATGATAACATGCCAATGATCAATCTGACCATCGCCGCTTATGATACTCAATACATTGTTGCAAAAGGAGTTCGACATTGATATGGGAAAAAAGTGTGCAACTGAAATTCGAAGGGCCATTTAAAATTTTTTAGATAAAGATGGATATTTCAAATCATGCCTAAATGGCAATTTTGTTCCCGACATCGTTCACCCTAATCAGAAAAGATAGTTCAATGCAGTCGCTCTCAAAATGCGCTTAGCACACGACAGCCTTCGGTGTCAGCCTTCTGTCTGTCCTCTTGATCCTACTTTTTCATTCAAGAAGTCGTGCTGTATTCGTTGGTGCGGGGATCAAGACAAGTTTTCCTTGTTAAACCGATAACTGCTTCGACACAGCGGTTCAAAACACGTCCTCTTTTGCATTGCCACTTAGCTTTCAGCATCTCAGGATGTTGCAGCCTACATTCGGTGTCATCGAATTTCACAGCGATACAGATTATAGCTGTCACACACTAATTTTACACATAATGAGGCTCCAGCAGCAACAGGACGAGAGTAAATTCGCGCGTTCGTGCACTCACTCGACACGCAGCGCCGCTTTTGGGATCTGAGTGCGATCATCACATACGGGGTCCCCCTCTATTGTACGGAATGCGCGCGCTAAGCACACTAACCAGTAATATTTCTAGGCACTATAATGTGGCCGGTGCATTGTCTATTTAGCAACAAGGTATGCGTTCAGTAAATTTCCTTCATATTTGGTGGAGGTGCTGGTGCAATATTTAAAGAACCTGCTGCTTAGCGTCCGCAGCGTGAAATGCTTGGCAGTCACACGGGCCCTTTGGGAGCCACGAGTTGAACTGCGGTCTTCTGAGAACCAAGCAGCTTGCATTCGTGTTCCCACGTCAGTTTGATTGACAGACGCTCGCTACGACGATTGGGCCCTTCCACCTCGTTTGCTCTTGTAGCGACGCAGTGTTGATGCCGCAGCGCCAGCGAGCGGTGCGATTTATTTATCAGCCTATTTCCACAGACAACGCACACACACAAAAAAAGTGAATATTATATCATCACATGGCTACGATGTCGCGCAATTATATTTCATTGCACTCATGATGTACCACTCACAGCCGCTTTGCTACCAGGACGCAAGTGGCTTGTGTGACAACTCGTCCATGTACAGATATTTGCAATAATCGATAGAAGTGAAAAGCTGCTCGAGAGTGCTACGTCTGTCACTTTGTTGCATTCGACAGTGGACGTTTCAATGCTGTAGGTGGAATTAAAGAACCTGTCCAAAAGAGGGCTAACGCTGACAAACACGCTCGTAAAAAGTGCGATGTTAAGTTGATAAAAACAGAGTACGACAGTCCCGCTGATGTCGCTCGACTGTAGAAATGTTCACTAAGTCGCTCTAGACAGACTTCTACAGATGATTCATAAAGGTGCTCTGCTCTCACAGCAGACTTCATCCTGAGACGACAGAACCACTTCACTATCTAAAGGTGCTGTATACGCCTCAACCAGCGTTTTACAGAGTTACGCAAGATTGAACCCAAAATATTTAGCTTCCAGCCTGTCTTCGTATGGCAGTGTTATTTGTTTACTACCACATCGATTGCTTCCCCATTGGAAAGTTATCGATGGCCTAGTAACGGCGTGGAGCGTGTATGTTTGCTGCATCGATTGTTTCTATGGCACCTCGTGTTTTGCTAGCTTTTTTTAAGTTTTTCATTTATTATCATTGGGTGGCGCTGTGTCTCTTTTTGGTGCGTACAACAGAACCACTTTATACAAAAGAGAACGAAGCACGATATATAGGTGCGTGCATATCTGAACTGAAATCTCTCAAGTAGGACTAGGCTACACGGGACACGTACAGTGACACCGACGGACACACAGCGATACATGCGCACACAGAGGCACACGCAAGTGCGCGTAGTCACAAATACCCATACGCACACTTATAACCTCCCCCCCCCCTTCCCCCACTACCACCATCACCACAAACACAGATAGGCAGGTGAAGCAATCAGCTGTTTTAGATCTCTGGTTTTATGAATGCAAATGAATTCACCAGCAGACAAGAAATTATGTACCAGAATTCAGCTAAGTCTTTGCGAAAACTTTTAATACCAGCTGGTAAGGTATCAATCAAAATGAACGCTTGTTGATCTTGCGCATGTTTTTTTAATACCACTGAAGTAGACGCATGTGGCTATTGCAGCATTTCTCGTGTGGGCACGGCAGACTAGTAGTGGTTGTGAATCGCCGTGGGATTCCAAAAGCCATCGAAAGCGTTTCCGTTTCATTTTGTTTCATTATTCGACTAATGCCTATTAGTCACCTAACATTTACGCTAACCAATTATGCTAATCATTACGCTCTATAGCGAGCACAATTCGCTACGCCTCAGGGTTTCAGGGTTTGATGTGCAAAAATAACAATGTTGTATATCTGAGACAAGCAAAGAGGAAAGATAGGAAGAGCTTTGTAAGCAAATACGCGCGCGCATAACGGAAATTAGCCTTGGCAAGTCGTGCATACAGTTACGGGTGAACGATGTTCAAAGCAGAACTGACAACATCTACAAAGGAAAGAAAGCGGCTTCAGGGCGACATGAGTCTTTTTTTTCACATTCAGTGCGAGTACTTGCAAAAGATTGGACATATAGATTTATTTCCCTCCTCTTAGTCGCACATGGCGCTGCCAAAATTAATTCCAGCTCGGCGATCCTGAAAGAGGATCGAAATCGAGCGCGCAGTTCTTTTACTAATGCGCCGCTCTGACGGAGATGCAGTGGCAGTGAAACACTTTTTTCTCAGGTGCTCATCACTGTTTTTGGGCTGCAGTCGGAAAGCAGCATTCCTGCAGTAGTAACAAATAATCGCAGTTTTAGAAGCATAAGACTAGTAACACCTACATGTGTCGCGCGTACATGCCGCTAAAGCGTCGCGGCGGGCTACCTAGAACTGAAGAAACGCAAAAGTGGCAAAGTGACATGAAATGCGCTCGCTCTGTTCGGTCCATGTAGAGTTCAATCCGGACGCCTGGACGAGCCAAACTATCTGGTGTTAGAAGCGCGCTGAGGGCAAAGTACGGAGGACCGCGGAGTCGGGCGAGGTCTACAGCGGCCGAGGTTACGAGGGTATTAGTGCCAGTATTCCGGCCACTGGCTGTGTTAAGGTCTGCAGAGTGGTGCAGAGCGACGAGTTAGGCTTGGACGTGGGCTACTGGTCTCTGAGTTGCACATCTGTGCTGTGCTCGGTGGTGACCCGGATGAAGGCGAGGAATGCTGGTCGCTGTGCTGCCGCCACAAGGCTGCGTCGAGAAGCATATCAGCATGATGCCGATGGCCCTGAGCTCACGTGCAACCTTCACGCGCAACATAGGTGATGTACATGACGTCCGAGATGGCAGTTGGGAAAGGCGCTCATCCAGGTATCTCCATGGCGCTGCTGCCGTTGCTTGATAACTATGAGTCTAAACACGAGCTGCAACACGCACGTGCGGTCAGGCCTTAAGAATGCGGGACTCTTACCACACTTTTTTTGTTCCCGAATGCTGTCATGGACCACCTGAGAACAACCACACCACCGACTTCTCTTGATATATGATCAATTTGTTGTATAAACATCGGAAAACAAATTTCTGTTTTTTTTCACTACTGCATCATAACAGATATTCTGGAACCACCCGAGGCATCGCAAGGTATTCTACAGATCCGCATTGAATGACGAGGAAGCGAAAAATTTGAATTAACGCAAGTAGTAATGAGTTCAATAATAACCAATAGTAAGCGGGTGGACGTCACTTTTGCATAGTTTCAAAGCAGGGCAATATCAGTGGCCATGTCACATTTTGTTATATCCCAAAGTATAGGTTATTCTGTGAAGACGTTCGCAGGGTACGGAAGTGTGAATGCCTAGAAAAAGACTGGGAATGCATGTCCCCATCAGTTGACAAGTTTGCCACTAGTGCCCCAACTGATAGGTTTCTCGATTGGAAAAAAAATCGCGAAATATTTTGTTCATTTACAACAACCCAAAGAAGAACGAATGATCACGTTAACATCTTTTCTCTGCTTCCAACACCTGCGTTCACACGCTGACGCACGCATGTTTCTTGACTTCATAGGAAAGTCGCCTTGGTTTCTGAGTTATCTAATTGAAAAGCTTCAATATCTTCAACATATGACTTAGGCTGTAGTTCCAAGGGGAATGTGGAGTATAGAAAATCGTTTCCGACTTCGTATACGCGTAAAATAATGATCCGAGAGTCCGATCAAACCCAATACTTACATATCACTCTGTACATGCCTGACGTAGGTCTACAATGCTCACGTTTGTGTACACGCCACATTTCTAAATCACTCTCCCTCTTGCCAATTATTAATGAAATATTTACTTAGTTATTTATTTACATTCAAAAATGCCAGCAGTGTCCGTCGATAATACTGCCGGGGGGAAGTACACATGGTAGCATATGCTACCATAAAAAGAAAAATACTCAACTATATAATATTTATATAAACTAAAAGTGTAGGTATGAGTGTAGCAGTATGCCTCTGAAGAATTCTGCAGTGCGTCAGTCAGCAATCCCTCATGGAAGCCGATTCCAATGGGAGATTGTGTGTAGAAAAAGTGTTCGTAGACGTTTGTTTTGTAAAAACCTTTTCCTATATTTTAAAATGGCCATTTCTTTTAGATAAAAAATGGGGAGGTGAAAACAAAGATTGTTTATCTATTTTGTATATCCTACGAAAAATTTTTAACATTTCTAGTCTCAAGTTTTTCCTATGTGTGAATAGGTGATCCCACCTTAGCTTATCCTTAAGCGCAGTGACACTGGCACCGAAGTCAAAGTTGCGACTTACAAAACGAGCTACGCGGTTCTGTACCAGCTAAAGCATAGTTGACAGAGTTTTTGTCTACTATGCAACTACCTTACGTTCGAAAAATAGAGTAGTTCTTTGATTTTGGGAAGAGCTAAGTGGAAGTTGTGCTTAACGAATTTTAACATTCTGTAGAATCTCTGCTGTGGCATATTCAACGTGCTTAGTCCAGGTAAGTTTTGATGAAAAGTAAACATTATAGTATTTACATTGACTTATACGCGTTAGCTGCGCTGTATCTAATGTATAATTAAATATATATGGGTCACTTTTTAGAGTAAAGAAGACTCATTACCACTTCCTTGTGTTCACAGACATACGCAACCTATCACACCAGCGCATTATGCATTCTAAGTCTAGTTGCAAATACTGATAGTAAGAGGTGGATCTAATACAAAGGCAAACCACACAATCATCCGCATACAGACGTGCTTTGCAGTAGATATTATGAGCAATATGAACATTGTACACCAGAAACAGCCAAGGCCCAATTATATATCCCTGTGAAACTCCCGAAGCAAGTGACATTTTGAGAATGGGAACCTTTATTTACCATACATTGTATCTAATTGTGTAGATAACACCTTATTCAATCGAGAAAGACAGGAGTAACAACGATGGATGACAGTTTATGTTGCAGCATGGGGTACAGATTCCAACGCTTTCTGAAAGTCTAGGATTATGCAGCCAGTTCGCACGGCAAGGTCAAATGAGTAAAAAAGATCGTGACTGATTTCTATGAGCTGTGTTGAACAAGAAAGGCCAGTCCGAAAGCCCCGCTGAAAAATACTCAGACCCTCAAACACACAAGCTGTGTTTCTGCAACCCAGTTTGACGAGTTTGTTGCTTTTATGGGCACACATAATTGTTTCAACAATACATGTCTTGGTTAGCGTAAAGATACTCTTGGAGTCTTTCCACATATAGTGGCAAGACAGGAAAAAACTTGCGGCACAAAATACCTGTCCTGGTGTGTTCTATGTAGCGTTCAGTGATTCACACTCACCGACGTTACCTAATTCCTATGATATACTTCGACAGTTTCTCTCAATCTTAACCGTATGAGGGATCACTTAAAGATAACTATTTTAGGCAGACGGTTTAGCTGTATAGACCTACATATTTACCCGATCCATCACTGCGCAACGTCGTCCCTGGGGTTCTTCAGAGACCAATGCCCTAAAACACCGCAAAAATTTGGACTACAAAGGTGCATAACTTTTTGTTCCCGATATTTGTGTACTACTTGCTTTCATCCCGACTATTCCCTTGAGTTATTTTGCCGTTGCTTTGCTTCGTAATTGTACGCTGCTTCTAAAAATATTTTGCAGATCTCACGTACCTGGGATTAAACGTTATGCGAAGCATGCAGAAGGAAAATGACCGTGTTGCAATGTTTTTATTATGTGACACGTCATGAAATGACGATAAATATATGTAGAAATGTTGTATGCACAGAAATATGTTGAAGAGTGTAAGATGTACATATAACCAGTTGTTCGCATTTGTGCAACGATGCCAACTAAAACAACCGTATTAGCATCACCAGAAGCCTATATGAAGCGCGGATGCTCGCGAGGATGTTGGTCCTGGACACTGCTACATACTTCAACTTCAGCACATGATAACTAACCACAATTGACGTTAATCCTACATGACGGCTGTATGAAAAGGGTACATATGTAATGTTGATAAAATTTGGTGGGCAGCGCTGCAACAAGTATGGACGTTTTGCGAAGATTAGCGTTTAATTGATAAATAGTTCCGAGACCGGGCGTAGCTCTGTGGTAAAATGCTTCATTGCCACACGGAATGCTTGGGATCGATTAAAGTGGGGAGATTGCCATTTATTCATTGCATTCGTTGGGTCAACGCTCCTGATATCGGGTATTAGCAGACGCTTTAAAATTGCCCGTGTGTGTTTTCATCGTTCTTGGGTAGAGACCAAGTGTCAATCACCTGTGACACATAACATCACGCCAGCGGTACATACCCGCCCTTTGGTATGTGCCACTATCTTGCAGGAAGTATTTGGCGACGAACGTGGCGGGATTGTTACAACATTTATGTCTTGACCAGCGCATCATATTCGTCAAACTATCTCACCTCTCATGCTAATTTAGGTTCAGTCCAAGTGAGGGGTGACCATGAAATCACCCAAACGTAAGCGGCGACATGGATAGATAGATAGATAGATAGATAGATAGATAGATAAATTGATAAATAGATAGATATATAGATAGATAGATAGATAGATAGATAGATAGATAGATAGATAGATAGATAGATAGATAGATAGATAGATAGATAGATAGATAGATAGATAGATAGATAGATAGATAGATAGATAGATAGATAGATAGATAGATACGCTCAAAGTTGCCGAAGTTTGCTAAGAAATGCATTTAAAAAGGAATACGCGTAGTCTTAGTAGTAATGAGAGCCAAACGCTTTCAGAACATACTCTCAATAAAGCAAACAAATTTTGCAATTCAACAGCTGCAGACCTCGGAACGTCCATGTTACTAAATTCGCAGATGCATGAATCTTCACACAATAAACAGATAAAAAACCTGAACGAAAGCAATTTTTCTTGGTATTGATTTAGAGAGGACGCGATGAATGCAATTCGGTGACATTTATTGAAGCAACCGAGACATCTTGAAAGCCATAATGAAATAAAACGCCCCGTTTCTGCGACCGAATTCTTTGCAGCGGTCACATTTATTTTCTGCTTGACGTCGAGATTTGCAGTTCCAGCTCGAACAGTTAGTTATTCAAAAGCACTAATAATTAGCAGCAGGACTGACTTTTCTTTGATGGGTCATTAAATTAGATGACTCGACATGTATTCAGAAGGGCTGGGGATGCAGCGAAAGAGTAACAATTCTGTACACTGACCACACAGGAGGAATAATTGCGTTACTACATCTGTTTCCCAGGTGGCTGGAAAGAATAAAGAGCAGAAGAAGTAAAAGCAAAGAAGTCAACCACTATTGAATACAGGTTTGTCACACTTTATACGGGAAAAGCATGGGGAAGTCAGAATGTAGAAGAAAAAGTGAGAGAGAGAATGAGGGGACCACACCTACAGCGTCATAATCGGTGCATCTCGTGCAGTACATGTGAGCATGAGTAGAGATTATCTTTCTGTGCACGTCTGCCCTGCTCAAAGAATTCGGTAGCGAAGCATTCGTATTGTTGCACAATGACTTTAAAAAAAACACTGAAACTGGTTGCTGCGGACTCCTGTTCTTGATCTAGACGAGCTACAGCGATGTGTAGTTATTGGTAGTGAATTTTCGAGTACAACAAAATGTAGCGTGGACACTTGCAGATGATGTTCTGCAATATCGTCCAGATCTACTTACAGAAGTCATTACACAAAACGTTGAATATACGCTTCAGCCGTGCTTATAATGAACATGTTTTAACAAGGCTGTTTTCGTAGTTGGTGTTCGCCCATTGAGACATTTCAGCCTCAAGAAAGCAAATACATAGGGCAAATACACACAGCGGTTTTTGCTGAATGTTTTTAGCTTTGTTTACGTGTTTTTTTGCAGCTAAAAAGACGACATGGAAACATCGCATCCACAGTCGCAATATTTTACACGTGTTGTCTCGCGATTAGCGTAAAATTTCTATACGTTACTTCCTTATGATCTCGAAACTCAGTATTAGAGTGCGAATGACAGACTGCTATTGAGCAAGACTACTTGGAATCAAAGATTTGACTATCAGTTTTTCAATGTTCATAAGCCTTACATGTCCATACCTGAAGCATCGTCATTATAAAGTGTGTCTTGCGATGCACACCGTAGTTTTTTCATTCAAGTAACATATCTGTTATAGTGTGAACTCCGATAGCAATTCACAATATATAGCCACAGTATCGCTGTAAAGTTGTCATTCAATTCTCACAAATTTCTTACGAAAGTTCATGAAGAGTATTATGATTCCTGCTGGTGTGATGACTGAGCATAAGTCAAAAGGGCTGCTCTGAAAAGTGTGAATGATGATAAATACCTAAACTAATAAAAGAACGGGTGAAAAACATACTAAAACTGGTTATTTTGACCCAGATGACACTGGATTAATTGACTCTGTCATAAATTTACACCGAGCTAGCTATTTGAGACCGGCGGTAACCCCACAAACTGATACATTTCCAGTTCAACTTATTCACCCTCTTCAAAACGATTTAAAAATATTTTTGGACAGTTTTACCTTTTCCCAGAATATGAGCCTCGATACCGAACATAGGCATGTAATCAATTTTGAAATGATATATACACTTAAAAAACAGGATTTACATAGAATGTTGAAAATGCGTTGAACAAGACTTTGAAAAGGACATACATGTTGGATCCACATAAATATACATCAGCACAAAAAAACGTGTGCAATGCATTTCTTATTAAAATGAAGTAGGTATATCCTAAAAAGCATCTAAGTACACAAAAGATGACGCTTCTTTGCACTCATTATGAGGAAAATTTTTATTCTCTTCGGCAGACACAATCGAACGTCTGGCCATTCATAATTTTCATAACCTAATATATTAGCTTTTAAAATGCGAGAATACTTAAGAGTACCTGAACCAATGAAGAAGGAACAGCTCTGCGTAGACGTATGAGGTCGAAATAAAGATACTCTCGTCCTTCTACATGCACCACGAAACTACAAAAGCCGCAACATAGCACAAGAAATGTGAGACAGTACTTCGTATACAGAGTGCCCCAGCTATCTTTAGCAGGAGTTTAAAATTATGCCGAAACACGAAATTACGACGCGATCAAGCGCATGTTGCAGACCGTTGCCGGGAGCTAGTGCTTTTTTGTGTTATCAAACATTGTTTAATTAGATCTTTCTAATTACTAACTTTTGAAGGAGCGAAGCTGGATAAACAATTTTAAGGAGAAGTTGTAGATGGCTTTAGAAAACGTCTGAAAAGACAGTTTCGAACATTGCATCTGTTAATTATTAGTATTTGGTTATCTGTTAATTAAAAGCACATCTAGCTTTTTCCGAGCTAACTACAAGAGCTCGTGAAACACAAAACTCCCCAGCATTTTCCCGAGGGTGAACATGGTTAAGTGCGAATACACGGGGTGATGCTATGAGGGGTATTTATTAATTCGCACTATTATATTTATTAATCACACTATGGTGCCTTTATGGTGTAATGGTTCCTGGGAATCGCAATTTGATCACACGGGGGAGTTTACGTTTACTCACTGGCGAATGCCAACGGATTTTAACTTTACTCCCCCTCACGACCCGCTCTCGACGGGAGACTGAGAGAGAAGGCGGGCGCGCGAGAGAGAGTTGTGCGCGCGCAGCTGCAGCGAGCGAGGAGAGCGGAGGAGCGACCGAAGGGGGAGGGGGTATAAGGCGCGTTACTGACACCGATATCAGAGTCGCGTCCGTGGCTTATTCGGTAGAGCGTCGCGCTGCGGCCCGCCAAGTCCTCTTTCTTTTAAAGATAGAGAGAAGACTGCGGACGCCGCCGACGGCGGTGGATGGTTTGGGGTCGCTTATAAAGTGTATTCACACTTAAAACTTGTTCGCCGCAAAGCCACCACCATCGTTGCGGCCCTTTCAAGACAGCACAATCGGGCAAATGCTATGGTCGTTCGTACGCGCAACGTTAGAGAGCAATAAAATCATCGTGCGCACTAGAGCACGAGCGCTCTTGTCACGTGGTATTTTTTAAAAATTCGAAGCATTTCTTAGCGAACTTCGGTGACTTTGAGCGCGTCTATCTATCTATCTATCTATCTATCTATCTATCTATCTATCTATCTATCTATCTATCTGTATATCTATCTATCTATCTATCTATCTATCTATTTATCTATCTATCTATCTATCTATCT
The DNA here is from genome assembly GCF_043290135.1 of Rhipicephalus microplus. Classification (NCBI taxonomy): domain Eukaryota; kingdom Metazoa; phylum Arthropoda; class Arachnida; order Ixodida; family Ixodidae; genus Rhipicephalus; species Rhipicephalus microplus. The sequence continues at coordinate 101,595,513 of NC_134701.1, forward strand.
ATCTATCTATCTATCTATCTATCTATCTATCTATCTATCTATCTATCTTTCTATCCCCGCCTACGACTTTAAGCTCTCCTGGCCGTTCTGATGATGGTATCAATACCAAGCTTGGTGTGGCATACCATGACTGTATAAAGAACATATTTGACTAGCCACAACATGAAAATCATAACATGCATGACAAGATTGTCAAGATTTACATTTAATTGTCCTGCCACTCTTGCGGTGGTTTAGTGCGCATGGCATGTTGCAAAACTGGTATGGTACGGCATGATTGCAGGCAAACACAAGCGACAGACCCTAACATGAAAACCGTGATATGCGTGTCATGTAACAACATGACTACATGTCACGCTCAGATGTGCTCGCGGCCGTTTGGCTAGTGTCACTTATGCCAAATTTGGTATTACGGAACTTCAATGGATGACGAAGATATGATACTTGTGCAAACAAGATAATCATTAGATGCGTTTCATGCAACAACATGAATACATGCCACGCTCATGATGCCTTGGCGGCCGTTTCGCTCGCTTCAAATGTACCTATTCCGGTATTAGGGGACGCAATTGGACGAAATAGGTAAATGACACATCCACTCATAATTATGACGACATATATGTCATGTTACAACATGACTACATGCCACACTGATGATGCGCTCGCGGCCGTTTCACAAGCTTCACATATGCCAAATTAGGTATTACGTGACGCCAATAGTTGACGAAGGTATGTGACTGGTGCAAACATGATAATCATGAGATGCGTGTCATGTGAGAACATGACTACATGCCACAGTCAAGGCGCCAATAAATTTCGACGTGGCGCGTTGTGCGTGCTCACCGGCGTTCATTTCGTTGGGTCACGCAGGCGTTGCCACGCAGGGCACCGGTCCTCCCATATACTCTCAAACGAGCGCCGCGCTGTGATGCTTTGACGCATGCGCGTTTCAGTGGGTGCGGCGTCCCTCCTTTACGAAAAGAGGGAGACGCAGTGTTGTCTGGGTAACGCATCGGCGGAAAATACAGCATGTCGCATTTCGCGCTGGTTGCCGTCGGGCCGCGCCAACAGACGCTGGTCGCACCGGTCGCGCCTGGCGTCAGGCAATAGAGCGCTCGCGTTTTGATAACATAGCGTCGCTGTGCCCACGGTGCGCGCGCGTCAGCGCTGCATTGTAGTATATTGGGCCCTTCATGATGTGCTCGCGGCCATTTCGCTAGCTCCGCATATACCAAATTTTATTTACGTGACGTCAATGGATGACGAAATTATATGGGTAGTGCAAACATGATATTCCTGACACGCGTGTCACGTAAGTATATGACAACATACCACGCTCATAGCTTGCTCGCGGTCGTTTCGCTAGCTCCACATATACTAAATTTGGTACCACGTGACGTGAATAGATGACGCAGGTAAACGACACATTCACACATGATAATCATGACAAGAAGTCATGTACGGCATCATTTACCTCAATCTCGTAACGTCGTGCTGATTTTAAAGTGACATATAAACCCTTCTCATTCGTGCTTCACATATCATCGATTCTCACTGTGCGGGAGAACTGCCCAGTTTTTTTCTCTTTCATTTCTACCAAGCAGGAAACCACTACTAATTACCAGATATAAAGTCCCAGCTCTCTAATAAATTATTTTGCAAACCGATCTACAACTTTTTTTGTTGAAAGTTGTCGTTCATCTTCGCTTCTTCAATAGTTAGTTATTTAAACAAATGTAATTGAATTATATTCTAGAACACAAAAATAGTCTGAATAACTTGAGGCAACAGTCAGCAACATGCATTTGGTCACGCCGTAATTGCGTGTATAGGCATATTTTTAAAATTGAGCTTATGATATCTGGGGCACCCTTTATACTGAACTAGGTTCGAATATCACGCAAGGCAAATGCTAGGAAAATTTCTATCATGTTGGCCCACATTGTGCTCTTATATTTAGTCTAGAATTATGACAAAATTAGTGCTTTCGAACCCACTAACCGCCCTCTATCTTGCGGACGCTGAATGTATTTTTGTACTCAGTGTGCCTGCTTTTGTCGTTGATTGCTTAGAGCTCGCGCCGCCACCCGCAAACGTTCTGGTCTGCTCAGAGGTGCAAAAAGCAATAGCTACCGAACGGGATATAGCCTACCGGTTATGGGGCTCGACTGCTAATTCGAAAACTGCTGGCTCGAATCTTGGCGGTGGTGGCCGCGTTTTAGTGAAGGTGTAGAAGTAAATGGTAGAAGCCCGTATACTTAGACTCAGGTGCGAGTTGACTAACTCATTAAAATTTGTCGCAGCTCTCCACTTCTACGTCAGAGATACTCCGCGAATGTTATTACAACAACAACAACAACAACAACAACAACAACAACATAATAATAATAATAATAATAATAATAATAATAATAATAATAATAATAATAATAATAATAATAATAATAATAATAATAATAATAATAATAATAATAATAATAATTGTCATCTTGAGTTGTACAAAACGACTAACAGGCCTGTCAAAGCCAGACGGTGCCTTGGAGGACATGGCCCGGCACATGGGGAAACGAGAGGTGACAGACATATTGAAAAGCTTTTCATGTAAACAATCAGAGAAAGAATGCATGTAACTCATTTACGCTACCTTTAAACACAATTACAACCAAGAATCAAATTAGCGGAAGCAATACTACCTAAACAGTAGAAATGTAGAGATAAATATTGAAAAATTTTAAACGGATTTTCCTCTTAACGCGATAACTCAGTCCTTAGGCTCTTTCGCAGATTGCGTTTAATCGTTGCAAAAAAAAAAACACTGTCGGGGATGTCATTTAAAACTGTAGGGACATAGACCTTTGTAGTAGCTTTGCCACATCGTGTTTTGACGAATGGTACAAAAAAGCGAAAAGTTTTTTTAAATATACGAGGGACAATGCATTCGTTTTTGAACTGAGAGCCCCAGAAATGCCGTATTACAACATTTGGTTAAAGGACGCTTTGAAAGACGGCAGGTGAAGTAGAGAAAATAAATTTACATTGTCTGTTGAGGAACGGTTGTACACAATGGATTTCAACATACTTTTTAAAATATTGTCAACGCGACGCTGCCATCGCGAAGAACAAAAAGCAAATAAAGTGATGTCATATCGTAGGATACTATACGCAAGAGAAATTAAGATGGCCACATTAATATTGGTGGGTGCAATTGATCTAATATTGAAGAGTAACCACGAGATTTTTCGCAGTCTGTCACAAATGTAAGCCAAATGATCATTCCAGGACAGGTTGCTATCGAAAAACACACCGAGATATTTTCTAGAAGTAACATAGTCAATGGAAGTACGCTTACAGGAGGTGCAATCACGGGCATGAAGAAGTAGGGTTGCATTCGTAACTATTGCTTTCAATGAATTCTTAAAGCAGTATAATTTCGTTTTTTTCTGAATAATCACCAGGCAATTATCCGTAAACCATCACGCAGCCTCACAAACACCATCTTGTAGTAGAGACAACGCTTTATTGTAACTTACATGTTTCGTTAACAGAACAGTGTCGTCTGCATACTAAAATACAAGACATTTTGGAACAGCAGCAGTACACTCCTTTATGAATAAATTAAATAAAAGAGAAGACAAAATGGATCCCTGTGGTACACCCGCTTTCAAGGGAAGCCTATTACTGAAAGGTAACTGATTGTGTAACCGCATTGCTCGCCGCGGTGGTCTAGTGGCTAAGGTACTCGGCTGCTGACCCGCAGGTCGCGGGTTCAAATCCCGGCTGCGGCGGCTGCATTTCCGATGGAGGTGGAAATGTTGTAGGCCCGTGTACTCAGATTTGGGTGCACGCTAAAGAACCCCAGGAGGTCGAAATTTCCGGAGCCCTCCACTACGGCGTCTCTCATAATCATAAGGTGATTTTGGGACGTTAAACCCCACATATCAATCAATCATTGTGTAACCGCACTACCTGGGAACGACCAGAAAGATAATTTTTAAGAAAGTCGTAGAACGGACCCCTAAAGCCAAACAAATATATTTTTTCAATCAATATAGAGTGGTTTACGGTGTCAAATGCTTTAGAGATATCATGAAATAAAGTACAGGCAAACATGTTATGTTCCAAAGCATCATTCAGTTCATCGGAAACTTACATCGTCTAAGTACATCGTCTAAGAAACATAAGCAGAGCTTCTCTCTCTGCTCTTACCTAATAAAACCAACAGTTTTATTTCTTTTTAGTCGTGTTGTTTCCCAGAGTGAAAATATTAAGCCATTTCGTGCCGAATCGAGGAATCAGTCAAACTAACTGCGTAGATGACCTGCCAGAGTCCTACTGTGTAATCTTGTTAGTACGCCTTTCGTCCAGTTCCTTAGCATTCTCTGAACTACCACAAAAATATTTCCGACAAGTTCTTGTGGCAGGGACATATTTATTGGCATAAATACCTATTGCATTCGCTTGAAAAGACACTGATCACTTCGGAAATGCAGCAGTCTAGATATGAATGTATGGCTGCTGAGGCAAACATTGTTTTTTCAACGCATTGCCAAAGCACAATCACCCGGCCCGTATGCATAAGGCTGCCATATACTAAATATTGATCTCGCCACATATTTTATTAGAGACCCTGCAACCATGTGTTAATCTACTTATGTGCTGAGTAAAGCACGTAAGAACACGAAGAAAAGCCCATGTAGTATGCAATGAAGGTTTTCATGTTGTTTCCTATCTCTTGTTTTTATGTGATGCATCAGTTTGTAATCAAAAAGAGGAAACTTTGTTGATGGCCCTCTCCTGTAACACAAATAAAAAGAGGAACATGTCCTGAGTGCTAAGTAAAAGACTATTAGAGTTAGTAACTGCTTCGGATACTCTCGCATTTTGAAGTGGCTGCACGAAACGCTTTCCTATTTTTTACCCCCATGACCATTAATTTTAATGGGCATGGTAGCAAAATAGATAATATCAACTCAAAATTGCGATTTTTTTACATTCTTGAACCTGTATTTTGAGCCGAAGCTAATGTGCCTGTTTCTCCGTGAAAGAATAAAAACAAGCTTAGCATGAAGGGTACATGTCGCGCTAGTTCATTGAGGTAATGCGCTTTTCGTACTTACTCATAGACTTTTGGCGCATTCAACGCAATATTTTGTGCAATTATATATATGCTAGCTTTGTGAATGCTTTGTGGTTTATTCCCCAGAGAAACTATGGTAGTATGTATGGGCATGGCAGCGAAATAGTTGATACTAACTTAAGATCACATTTTTTTTTTAGATTCTGGTACCTGTATTTTGAGCCGAAGCTAAAGTGCATGTTTCTCTGTGAAAAAATGAAGACAAGCTTAGCATGAAGGGTGCATATCGCCCTAGTTCATTGAGGTAATGGGCACTTCGTAATTGTTTATACACTTTCGGTGCACTCAACGCAATATTTTGTGCATTTATATATATGCCGGCTTCGTGAATGCTTTCCGGTTCATTCCCCAGGGAAACTATGGTAGTATGTATGGGCATGGCAGCGAAATAGTTGATATTAACTTAAGGTCACATTTTTTTTTTAGATTCTGGTACCTGTATTTTGAGCCGAAGCTAAAGTGCATGTTTCTCTGTGAAAAAATGAAGACAAGCTTAGCATGAAGGGTGCATATCGCCCTAGTTCATTGAGGTAATGGGCACTTCGTAATTGTTTATACACTTTCGGTGCACTCAACGCAATATTTTGTGCATTTATATATATGCCGGCTTCGTGAATGCTTTCCGGTTCATTCCCCAGGGAAACTATGGTAGTATGTATGGGCATGGCAGCGAAATAGTTGATATTAACTTAAGGTCACAGTTTATTTAGATTCTGGTACCTGTATTTTGAGCCGAAGCTAATGCGCCTGTTTCTCTGTAAGAAATAAAAACAAGCTTAGCATGAAGGGTGCATGTCGCGCTAGTTCATTGAGGTAATGGGCACTTCGTATTTGTTTATAGACTTTCGGCGCACTCAACGCAATATTTTGTGCATTTCTATATTTTGCCATGTTCCATATCACAAGTTTTGTTATCGCCCCAAGACACTACACAAGTCTCCGCGCAAAACGCACGTGCCATTTTCGAGAAACTTCCGGACTTTAGTAGATCATTTCGATAAGATCAAGCCCACTCTGCGAACTGTACATATTATTCTGGAACCTACGCCACCGCCAGCAATAATGCTAGAGCATTCGATCGCAAGAGTATAAATGCCGACGCACTTCGTCGCTTGTCAGTTGTTGATCAACGGTCGACGCTCCGTTCGCCGCTGTCTGTGGAAGACTGCTACTGTAATCGAACTTTCCGTTCGCCGGGCACAGGTTCGCCCAAATAAACTGTTAAATCCCAACACAAATTGTCTGTCTTTGGCCACGTCACGACCCTGTGACAATATGTTGGTTTTGTGAATGTCTGCTTGGCAGTTTATGCCTCAGGGAAACTATGGTAGTATGTACCATATCACCTAGTACAACTATTTGTTGTTTGCATCAATAAAGGACAGCTATAGCACATTTCCGTGTTGCTCTTACATACTGTATCCCAAACGTGGTGTAGCGGGAATTTTTCATATTTATTGACCCTATTATGTTGTCCAAGTCATCATATTCACTCGTTTCTTCAAGTTTTCTTGGCGTATTTTCTTTTTTGAGCGTCTGTTTAGCTCAATGCGTTATCATTACCCTCCAAAAAATAAATTAGTGCAAAATAGGAACGAAACAGCAATCGTGTAGGTTAGCCGGCGGCATCTCCTACCAACTCTTCTAAAAGTGATGTACAGTGGCTAACATTACTGTATCATTCGTTGTTTGGACTACGCAATATGTCTTCGTAAAATAATAAAAATTACCAATAAAATTTGTTGCTGCCTCTATTCTAGCTCGTTGCTTTGGACGACACTAAAGGAAGCAACCTGATTTTGTAAATTGCATATTTTTCAATTCATAACTCATGCCACGCTTTTCTCTGCAAGAAAAAAGACCTCGTTATCTACGAATTCTGCCAGTGAAAACAAAGAAAAAACTATGTGACATGAATGTACTCAACCAAAGCCTGCAAAGACGTCACAGATAATGAGGCAAAAAACCGGATGCTACACAGCTTGCCTAAATATTTACGCATAAAATTCGACATCAATATCTTATAAAAGTACCCAAAGTTTGATATGGTAATTTTAAGAAAATCGTATTGAGCTAATATACAAGAAATACGAGAATATTTTTGTTTGAGATAATATTGTCATTTGGAAGCTGCCGTGCTGAAAATTTGCTTGACGTGAAAAAACACAATTTTGACTGCAATTTGGTGTAATATGGCTATAAATAAAATAATGAATTACTTGGAAAAAGTTGTAAGAAATACTTTATATCAGCTTCGCTATTTGTTTGTCTTTTGTGTACATTTATATGCGATACCTGCTGGTTATTTTTGGTATACATGAATTTTACAGAAATATGATGTGATGAGTAACCAAGCGCATACCAAAATGAAGCAGTTAAAGAAGACATGCAGATTTGGCTCACATCTAATACCAATTTACACAATCGTGCTTTTAGTAAATGTTAGCTGAGACAACAGAGATGATAATGCGTTGTACCTTTTCCAGCAGCCATGTTGCTGATTAATAGGCAATTTCGTATGTGACAGTGGGTCATAAAGTGGTCGTGAACTTTTTCAGTAAACATAAATGGTCTGATGTTTTTATTTTTCAAATATGCGTGTAGTTCGCATGAACGTGCCACGTAAGTCATAGTTACTAACCTCATGCTGTACCAATGTAGCTAAAGTGGCTCGAAGTATTGAAAAGTCAGAAGTGCCTTAACGGGTGTTCACTAGCGATCACTATGTCCTTTTTTCTACCAGCAACAAACTTCGCCTAATAAAGTCGACCACCCCAAAGAATATGCCGTCGATGTGTGAGAGCAATAAAAACAACAGACATTCGTAATTACGTGCTGCTGCCTCCGAGCATATGAAAATTGTGGATCAGATTGATAGCTCAAACTTTACATAAATTTTGTTTCATAGAGTGTATCCCTATTTCACATTGCCCCATGCCTTATCTGCACTGTGTCAATTAGTACTAAGGTGTTCGCCATTGCGGACATCATGAATCGGGGTTCATGCTAATCCATATATTCCGAAATTCATCTGCGTTTCATGTTAAGACATTGAAGCAGCTATGCTTGGTTCAGAGCATTCCCTCGAACGAACGAACAAACGAACGAGCGTCGAGATGTTCGTTTGCTAAACTTTTCAAATGAATACATAGGGTCTTCCAAAATAATGGCGCGTTACAGTATTCTTAACATTAGATATTCTTACAGAGCAATGATACGCATTCCACTATTTAAAGATTTCTCTACAATCTTTGAGGCTTTTTCAAACGGGGAACATAGTAGAGACAGAGGATACAGTTAACGCCGCACATCAATGGTAACTAATAAACCCAGGACAAACTATGGCATGGGAACCATCAAGTATGAAGCTATGATTTTATGCAATATGTATCCTACTGTTGCGGAAGTAGCCAGAAATCGTAAAGCGATTCAAGAATTCAAAAATTTAATAATGAACTTGTTTCTTGAGTCGGAAGCAGATGTGTTGTACAATTTTTAATGTAACTTTCACTACGCAAACAATAATGATAATCAGCGATTGCATAGTAATGTTATTAAAAACCATTGGTATTAGTATAAATAATTGGTACCTTATTGATGTTTTCGTTTTTATTGCATTAGTGCTTATGTTCCTACTGTGATTACATCAATACTTTATGTTCTATACTGTCGTTACGTCAATACTATATTTGGTGATTATATGCTTACTATAATATGATTATGTGCTTGTTGATTTTGAATTTTCAAAGTTGAATCCTTGTTTTCAAATCCGTTCCTTTTTTTGCCCCACAATGGTAGGGCCTGGTTAGGAGGTTTGGATGCACGTTTTGCCTTACCCCGCGGGCAAACTTTGTGTACGTGTTATGAAGAAATAAATAAATAAATAAATACTCAGTTGCTCAAAAAACGATTCCAAATGTGGATAATATGATAAAATTTCCTATTTTAGATTATCGACCACACCTGTCTGTTTTGCTGAGTAATAGAGCCAACCATAAGTGAAATGAAAAGTACGAAATTGATGAAAAAAACATTTGCTTCAGAAGGCAACTGAGAATTATTTTCTATTAGACGGCCACAAGCTATTTGTTAACGGCGACCTGTGTCCCATTTCATAGGCCCTTGTCTGAATGACTTCGTCGGAAGTGCCGCTGACATGGCTTCCGAGTGCTCGAGAGAGGGATGCTGCAATATAAGGACACATTGAAACAGTATGTGGTAACACGTATGTGTTGGAAAAATATTGTGTCTGCAGTTTTCTCCAGAGGCAATCCAGTGTCTTAGTCAACCAAATTTACGCGGTGGATAACGACCACTTGCCCAGCTGACGAAACCAGGAGTTTCCAGGTGAGCCACCTCATTCCAGAATTCTCACAGTGTCTGGGTAGTCGGCTAAATTTTATTTCCGGCAATGTTCACCAACCATGTGGCAGTTACCGATATTATGCCCCTCGTCAGATCTACGATGGCTGCATTGAATCACTTAGAATCAGGCAAGACAGAACAGGTTACGCCAGATCTCCGATGGTTGTATTGGATCACTAAGAAGCCGTTAAGACAAGACCGGTTATCACATTCTGCAATGTAACACGCTGGGACACCTACAGAGAAGCGTTGGACAAATCCACTGGTGAGCTGTTCGCAGATATGTTGCAAAGCAAGCGAGCAGCAACTTCGTTGCTGAAATTGGTCGACCATTTTCCTGCTCCTGACTAGAAATTGAAGAACCTCTGCGCAGCACAAAGATGGGCGGAGCGAAAAATAATGAGAACAAAAGAAAATCCGTCTGCGAAAACCGAATATAACAGGGTAAACGCTGCGATTCGTCGCCATACAAAAATTAAGACGAAATCAATGGGTCGCTTTCTGTGAGAGTTTATCAACGTTTATGCCCTTGACAAAGATAAGGGCAGTAACAAATAGTCTTTCTGGGAAGATCCGAACGCACAGGCCATTCGAAGCACTCACTTTGAAACAAGGGATAGATTTGCAAACCCTTGCAGAGGATTTTGCAGACGTGTACACATCTGGTAGATCAGCAGGAGCGGCGATTCCTCTGTTACCCCAGTTTTTTCACACGATGGATACGCCATTCACCTTTCGAGAGCTGGGTATAGCACTTTGCAAATTAAGATGACGCTGTGCCGTGGGTCCCGATTTGATCAGCAATCAAATGCTGACAAATCTACCATATGAGCGAAAAAGGGCCCTTTTTGACATAATCATTCATGTCTGGAGCACGGGAGAGATCCCATTTGTTTGGAAGACAGCATGGGTGGTGCCAGTTCTAAAGTCCGGAAAGGATCCTGCGAGCCTCGCGTCATATCGACCGGTATCTCTTACATCATGCGTATCCAAGTTGATGGAAAGATTATTATGTACAAGATTAACTTGGTACCTTGAACGAGGAAGACGATGGCCATCGTGTATGACCAGATTTCACCCAAGACTGAGTGCCCAGGACAGTGTTTTGTACCTATTAAGCTAAATCGAGCACCACCACGTCAGCGGACTCTCGACACTCGCCGTCTTCATGGATGTTGCCAAGGCATATGATTGTGTGCTTCAGGCAAGCATCGTGAACGGGCTCCAAGCCATGGGTGTGTCGGGAAATGCTCTTCGGTTCGTACATAAATTTCTCAGAGACCGCTGTGTCCGTGTTAAGCTTGGAAATGTAACGAGTGAAGAGAGACGCGTTTCCCTCGGCGTCCCACAATGAAGTGTTCTATCTCCCTTGCTTTTTTACGCTGCAATGGCCAGCCTTCCCGACACTCTGCACTTAGCTCTGAAAGCAGTTAAAATATCCATCTATGCCGACGACATCTGCATTTGAATCTCAGGGTACCAGCACAAACGTTTGGCCCGGATAGCACAGAGCGCTATTCCAATCATTGAGCGTCACTTGTTGACACTTGGCCTATCTTTAACAGCGGAAAAATCGGCCTTCATGCTCTTCCCGGGAGCGCGACGGAAGTCAACACGTCTGTCGCTGAATATTCGAGGCCACTCAATTCGTTGTGCAACAAGTGTCCGTTTCCTGGGCATTACCATCGACAACAAGCTATTATGGCGACGTGCGGTTGATGGTATAGTCACTGCATCAGTGCAAAGGATCAACGCTCTTCGTTGCATGGCAGGGGTCCGTTGGGGCAACAATCCTATGTCCATGCTTAAATTGAATGATGCCCTCATAACAAGCCGCATTCTTTATCAGCTGCCCCTGATATCACCATCACCAAGCCAGTTCGAACGCCTAGAGGCAGTGCACAGAAAGGGTCTTCGCTTGGCGATGGGAGTCCCTTAGGCGGCTTCAAACACGAAGGTTACCAATGAAGCCGAGTCTCTTCCGCTCCGCCTTTTGGCGTCTCAGGCCTTATTGACGCAGCTGCCAAGACTGAGCGAGTCCTTCGCAGGCACGGTGCTTCTCCGGCGGCGAGGAGCAAGAACTGGCTCACATTTCAACGCGGCACTAAACACATTTCGATATTTAGGCTTGAAACTGCCTAAACGGCGCCCTATGGGCCCGCTATGGCCGTTTGTGGATGTTGCGTGTAACTTCAGCGTACCCAATCTACCAGCGAAGCGCACCATTCCAGCCGCGGAAGCAAAATTTCTTGCGCTGGACTACTTGAGCACCATGTACCGCAGTTACCTGCAAGTGTACACCGACGGATCAGTGTGCACACAAACAGATAGCTGCACAGCGGCTTTCTGCATACCCTGCCTTGGCGTGTCATGGTCGGGCCGCCTGGATCGCGTGGTTTCGTCCACAACGGTAGAAAGCGCTGCAATCACGGCGGCTCTGCGAAAATTGCGACCCTTTTCTGCACAAGATGTTGTAGTGCTGACGGGCTCCAAATCGGCGCTACAAAGACTGCATGTTGGCCTACCTCAAAAAAAGTTCACCAGGCAATCTCTGGCACTAATCAAACACCTAAATGGCAAGAGTTTTATTATAAAGTTCCAGTGGATCCCATCCCACGTTGGCATTGAGGGCAATGAAAAAGCTGACGCCGTTGCATGCGGAGCACGTACATCGTTTCCAAAAGTAAGAACTGCCGAGACTTACCAGAACAACAAAGATGTGATACGCAATCATTTCAAGGCGATCTACAAGTTTCCACACCAAGCATGTGTAATTCATGAACTTTCTCGTGAACAAGCGACGCTGTTGTACCGCATAAGAACCGGCTCCGCCTACACGCCGGCCTGGTCATTCAAGACTGGGAGATACGCTTTCCCGTTCTGTGCCTTCTGTGGTGACATCGGGGATATTGAACATTTCATTTGGCTTTGCCCACAGTTTGATGCGCAAAGAGCAGCGATGATCTGCACCTTGCGAAAAGGCTGTCATAGGCCCCGGACAGTTGATGACATCATCTTTCCTGAAGGGCCCGCGGCAACTAGGAGAAACGTGCAACAAATTTTGTTGGTCTTCCTGCGAAACACTGGGCCATCTGACACGTGGTTGTGTCACGTGTCACGTGTCACGGTTGTGTCACAATTGCCGGCCATGCAGGCCAGGCAAACTGCGCCTGCTGCAACACCACCACCACCACCACCACCACAAGACCGGTTATCACCAGCGCTGTTGGCGATTCCTCTGCAGTTTTGTAGGAGCGAGTCTTCGCCAATCCAGAGGTGACCATGTGACCGCCACAATCGCGAATTCATCTCTCTCCCTATATTCTAGGATCACTGTGTAGACTACTATTTTGTACTCTCCGCATCTAACATATTGTTGCGTGGTTTCGGATGCTAGGCATAGTGGGACATACCCTTAAAAATACGTCAGAGTAGAAGTGAGAAGGTTGATATTGTGTGTGAAAGGTGCGTTAAGAAATGACTTCTGTATATTTCACGTAACAATATACTCATCTTGTTTTTGCCAGCCTTCGTTCCTTGTGGTGAACCGAATGCAAACTTTTGGGCAAAACTTTGTGTGTGTACAGGACCATGTGTAAATCTCACCGCAACTGAGTTTTAGTGTCCCAAGCGAGAACCTTAGCCTCTACGCCAATTCTTCCCAACATATCACGGACCACTTTGGTAGCACAAAACCTCGCATGCTGCATCACCATGTGTGGCTCCCGCAGCTCTACCAGGGTGTTTTGCACCGCTAATTTAAAAACTTTTTTTGGACGCATTGCTAGCAGCCCTACAGCTGCCATGTAAGCGTGCCGGATCATGGCCTAGGCCTTATCTTTTTCTGTAGCACTTATTCTCAATAAAGGGCTCAATAAGTTGCCCTGTGGAGTAGAAATGCCTGCACTAACTTTCAGTAATACCAGAAAACAGATGGAATAGCTTCGATATATATAAAGAAAAAAAATGATGTTGCGAGCACTTTATAAAATAAGCTAATAGAAACACACGTAAATGCGAGATTATTTTGCAGCCTGAACGGACACAAACCGCGGTTCTCACGCTCAGAACCAGTTTCGTTCTTCGCTCCGCTTCTAGGAATTCCACCGAAAATGCATCGGCAAATAACTACAAATACCGACAACCGCGTCATTCCATGTTTGTGGAAATGAGTTCCCAATTCTTTTTTGATAGTCTCACACATCATTCACGCTTAGTGCTTTTTCGTCGTTATCGAGAATGGTACGCCTTTTATGCATGCCTTTCCTGTATGCCCTTTTTGTATGGCTTTCATGTACGCTTTTCATGCAAGGTTTTCGCGTATGTCTTTCATATACTGGTTTGCCTTTCAAAAAAAAAGACGCATTTAGGCAGTGAAAAGCAACAGCTGCCCGTCTTTTTTTCTTCTGGTTGATCGGAAAACAATGGGCTCCAGAAAACCTATCGCATTTTTGGAACATTCTATAAGTAATGGCGCCGAGTATAGTGCATCCTGCTACGCGGACGACGGAGTAGCTTTGAGCAAACACAGCACACTGACCCAATAGCTCGCGTGCCCTTTTCTGAGTTTGAAAAGCAATGAACGAAAAAAATGAAAAAATAACCTTGGGTACATTCTCTCAGAATTCTCCACTCAAGCCTTGATTATCTACTGGATGAAATGCTGAGGCGTTAATCCTTGACGTAATGTATTTATAGCGTCTTCGCAACCCGATTATCAAGGAACATTTCATATATGTTGCATATATGTAAAAGCGCATGAAGCCGGAAACATGGAGATAGCAGGTTAGGGGATTGTTTTATTTTGACGGAACATTTGATTGTTTTTGTTTGTGGCGCAAACACCAAGTAAAAATGTAGTTTTAATGCAGACGTATTCGCTGGAGCACTCACTTCCGGTTTTACTATTCTCGAAAAATCTTTTAAATGCCGATGCGTTTCAAGCTTAGAGTTTTTTCTGATGCATACGACATCGCAGCGCTAGTTTATTTAAGTTGAGGGCTTAATGAATAAAAAATTAAATAATGAAAATTTTTGAAGGAACTATTTCAAATATAGGGAATGAATTTTTGGGTAACCTTGATTTTAAAGGCACTACGTGGCAGAGCATTTCTGTATAGTGATGCTTTTTTTTCTACGCGGAATCTGATCTCCACTCCTGCTTTGCGGCAAACCTTAAGTTATGGATCCGGGGTAGCCTCGAAATGGCTTTCCTAGCTGCGCTCGTCACCCCGAATTCTTACGAATACGTTCACCAAGGTAGATAATACATAAAAAACTAATAAAAGGATAGTTTTCAAGGATAACGGTACTCTGCATTCAAGCTGTTTCAGAAACTAAGAAAAGCAAGTTGGGCTGGTAGATGGCAAATGCTCTGGCGCTAATAAACACTCGTGTTATGTGTATTAGCTTATTGATTGGACGTGTTTTTAACGCAAGCATAATTAATCACCACGGTATTTATCCTGCACGCGTTAGACGTTCTACCTTAGTACGAGGAAACTGAAATGTACATTAGTCTTTCTCAATCTGAAAATGTGTAGACATGTAGCACCAGCTGAACAGAAGTGTTCCCATCATTAGGCGACGTGAGAACCTGACCGATATTGTAATCTGTGTTTTAGAGAAACGTGTGACATAACCGCATCACAACAACATAAAACAACAGAACTGCTATGCACAAAAATAAATGAAAGCCAAATGTATTAATAGTGAACAGTGAAAAGCTATGGGGTTTCACTAAAAATTAACAAACGTAGTATTTGAGAAGGAAAGTCACATGTGGATTTTAGGACCGAAATAAAAGGGTACACGGCTGCAATTCAAAAAGTGATTGTGTTGTCTGCTATGTAGAAGCCTACTGCCCAAACGAAGCTCAGGCAGTGGCGGATGAGGTGGACTAGGCTTCTTTGAAAGTGAGAAGAACGCTAGGACTGCGTTCTGACCAAATGCTGAAGAATATGAACAAGAAAATTGGTGCCTTAAGAAGTGGGAAAGCGTGTTCCTGAACTGCATGATCAGGAAATGATGGAATAGTTCAAGACAGGTGGTCAGCAAGCATAGATAGAATAAATCTCTGAATCGACAGGTTTGAGGCATCAGTAAAGAAAGAGACGACATAGCCCGCCATGCTTTCGCAATACCACACTAGAAGAAAGCATGAGCAGGATTTTTTTCATTTTATAGATAGGACTTTCCAGAGAAATTGAAAAAATAATTGATCAATACTAGCCCGTAAAGTATTTCACCGTGGAGAGCTATTTAACGAAATGAAGTTTTAAATGGGCATTTTCAGCGTCGAAAGGCAATTTTTTTGTGCTGAAAATAATCACTGGAACGAAGCGCGCCTCCACCAGCGGCTGACACTCCGTAAAAGTAATTGCTTCTAATCAAGAATTTGTGTCTATAAAAGTTTGTGCATAAACATAAACATGTATGCGCGTTAAAAACTTCCAGGGGTGTAAATGCCCTAATGTGTTTGCGTGTATCATGCTCATATAAATTCTCATCTAAGATTTAGGACCCTTTAGAATAATAATAGTAATCCAAAAAATCATAGCAGCTTGGTGAGCTTCTACCACCAGTAATTCAGCTGGCAAAATCACAGTATTGCACGTCAATAATCTTAAAGGGGTTGTAAAATGTTATCCGAAAAATTTCAACTACGTGTGTATTCAGAATCATCCCCTTTGTCTCAGTACTATACCCCGACTCCTTTGACCCTCTGGTCTCACTGAATAACTAAACAAACGCGATTTCAATTTCCAAGCATAAGCTCTCATCAACTGTACAGCTGACGTCACTTTGAGACAGCCCACGAGAAGTCTTTGTTATCAACAAATCATGGTGATGAAGTAGTTTTTTTTGCCTTAGTTGACCATGATTCATAGCATCATACCGTATAGATTACAGCGACGTCACCAACTTTGGAATACCTTAATGCCACGGACATAGAGCGTAGGTTGATTGATATGTGCGCTTTGACGTCCCAAAGCCACCATTTGGTTATGAGGGACGCCGTATTGGAGGGCTCCGGAAATTTCGACCACCTGTCATTCTTTAACGTGCACCCAAATATGAGCACGCGGGCCTACAACATTTCCGCCTCTATCGAAACTGCAGCCGCCACTGCCGGGATTCAATCCCGCGACTTGCGGGTCAGCAGCCGAGTACCTTAGCCACTAGACAACCGCGGCGGGGCACAGCGTAGGTTGATAGACCTTACCGAAGTACAGCGTCATCTGCTAGAGCGAAGTCGGCTCTTGGGCTTTGAACTGTACGCCGACGCACCCGCGAGAGTGCGAGATCGGCCATCTTCTGAGCCAGACATCGGAAGCCGTAACGATGGTGACAAATCCTGTGCTCTGGACGCACTCGTATCCAGACCGCGTGGCAAAACCTCCGCCGATAAGCCCGACGAAAAGCGCCGACGATAAGCCTCCACTCCGTGAACCCCTACCATCGAGACCTTTGCGATTTGTAGTTTGTAGCCACACTGCTCTTTGCTGTGGCTCGCTTGGCTGCTTATGAAAGCAAACGTTTTTTCCCTTTCATAAGCCGTTCGGTACTATCTGACGACACACAAGGTTGGCATAGCGAAGACTAAGCCGCCTAGAACACGCATTAGAACGTAGCCTTACGCATATGGAAAGAAAAAAAAAAACTAGGGCGCTGCACTTGCTGCACCGACTGAGCCAAGGCAACTGGCGCAAAGGCGAATATACAACGTGAAAGAACCCAGATGTACTTTAAAGCGGAACCGAGCATATCACTCTCTGTAGTTGCTCAGCATACAACTCAGAACGCAAGAACTGTCCTAATATTTTCTTTCTTTTCAATGTTCTCGTCATATTACAAATGCCAGACTTGTGCCCTATACGTACCGTCATTCTTGTTTATATGTCTGCGGCTGTTTGTGATCGCTTTACGCAAGGCAAAGGCTCCCTCAATTTGAAAAACTTTCTCTCGAAATCCTGGTACGCTGTTAGACCTTGCTTTTTCTAGCAGTTTCAAGCTCGCTGGGGCATTGCGAGCTGCCTCACCAAGAGAGAAGCGACAGAAACGTCTCACTTTGATGAATAGAGACGCGAGACACACAAGCAAAAGAAGCTCCAAGCTTCCGAGTTCTCTCGACTTCTGGAGCTATAGCGAAAACGGAAGTGTTGTCACGTAGCGCAATGCAGCTCTGCATCTTCTAGATCCAGTGAAGACGCCTTTTTTTATTGGATTGCCTCTGCAGCAGTAAGAAAAAAATGAAAGATGCATGAATGTACCATGTTTCCTGAGTAGTAAAACGCTGTCTCTACACTCTTCATAACAGAGAAATGAGCAGTATATTGTAGAGTTATGAATGCAGCTGCCTGCTATTTTCTCTTGCTTCTTTAAGACTGAAAATGTGCCTCAAGAGCGAGATACGCGCAAATTTTTTGCAGCTGACTTTACGACAGTTGACGTACCCTAAAGTCAAGACTTTGCGAATTCACGTTTGCGAATACCTATAGGTAATTGCAATTGTGACTTCGCAACATCTTTAGTTTAGGGAACTTGAAATATAAGTATTTGCAGATGTGAATGGGTATATAGATGGGTTTATAGGATCACTATACTAGATGTGTATACCCTTCTTAACCAGTTCATTAGTCAAAAGCAAAACAGGGGCTTTGGCCGTGCGCTAATGAAAGTGTGGTTACGTATACGGGATTTTTGTACGCAACCATAAATCAGTAGAATAGGACAGCTAAACCAATTGTCTATTTAGTGCTGCCGCTGCAAAAAAAGCTTCGTAGATTGAGCTTTGTAAAATAATAATGATAATAGAAAATTGCAACAACAAAATATGCAGGATCGTTCTTTAGAAAACTTAGCTTCGTGCATGCGAACATTGTGCCCATTTTATTTCCTTTACTGCAGATGGCCACATCATTGAAGATATTGAGATACTCTTTTTTTATTTTGAGCGTATGTTAAAACTTTTAAAAGAAAGTGAAACACCTCCAAGACTCACATTGGCTGAACTGCCTTCTTTGTTCACAAGAACTTTTATTGATTTCCTTCCTTCCTTCCTTTTGTTGATTTCATGAGTGACTCACTTCGCGTCAGTAGGTGTGTTTACAACCCTCTTTTTATATTTTAAATGAATACCCATTCTCTCCAAAAGAAGATATTCCTGTTTTCAGTGAAAATGGAGATTAGTTATGCTTCTTCTAATTTCAATCTCTAGTTCAGAAATATGTATCTTCAGGTCGCAAGGTGGTGTTTCATTATTACAAATTTGGTCAATCACACAAGTTCTCATAGAATGAATATCTATGTGAAAAGTATCGAAACACACAAAGAAGACATGCGTGAAGGGCACGGTGCTGCATGCCTGAAAAAAGATGTGCAACGACCGGAATCGACAAACAATATCAAAAACGCAAAACAATATATGCAGCGGAAATCAGCAACTTATGAAACCGAAAAATGAAAAGTCTAAAAAAACGTAAATCAAGAACAGTAAGACAGGACACAGTAATAAGATCTTCATGGACAGTTTTCGTATTACTACAGCCAGTGTAGATCTAATAATCACGTTATATATGTCTATGTTATACACAGACTGTTGAAAGTAATCAACAAGGGAGCAAATAAAATACAGAGAGATTCGCAGCCTGTAGCTGTAGCAAACTGTTTCAGCATATAAAAAAGAAAGATGAATCATGGCATAGGAGGCGTTTATGGTTACCACCTGCAGCATATATTCTTTTATTTCTGGACCAGAGTATATGTTACTATCTATCTATCTATCTATCTATCTATCTATCTATCTATCTATCTATCTATCTATCTATCTATCATAATCAGTGCGAATCTGGCCGACAAACTCAAGGAGGTGAAAATGGAATGGACAGGACCTTAAATAGAGGAGCTGGAGGCCAGCTGATGACGCTTACCAAGAAGTGCACCGCACGAATCAAGATCAGGGATTCATCATTCGTCGCAACCTTCGTTATTTTTTTTTGAGTGTTGTAAATAGGCCACCATGGGTATGGAGTTCTTGCGGGAGTACGGTGCCATCATAAATATACCGTACAGTGTACTGACCTTCTTAGCGGACCGAAGCGCAGTGCTGCAGCGCAAGCCCGTGCGCGTCGTTGACGACGTGACCCTGCCACTGTTATCATGCCGCCTTATCACTGTCACGTGTAACACGCAGCATACTGAAGAAGGTGTCGCGAAAAAAGTGTCTACACTTTTACTCTCTCGAGGAATCTCCATTGCCAGAAGTCTCGTCAGTGTAAGTGTCTGGGCAAGCACAGGTCCTGTTGACGAATTTCAGCAACAAGCATCGGCACATTACAGAGGGTAGCACAGTTGCATACTTCGAAGAAATTGTAGAATTCCGCGAGTGCTTCGCAGTGCAACAGGCACAGACACCAGCCGCTTCCTCACCACCACCTGTTTACGTGAGCACAGATTTATCGCTAGCGCAGAGGCAGAGTCTTCTAGATGATATCGGCCAGTTCGAAGATAGTTTTTCATTGACCTCGAGGGTAAATCAAACGCCACTGACAAAGCACCGAATTATAACCGAAGAGACGGCCAGACCAATTCGACAAACCCCCTACCGCGTGGCACCGAGAGAGCGCGAAGCAATATAAGAACAAGTCCAGAAAAGGCTCGACGATGACATCATTCAGTCGTTAAAAAGCACTTGGGCGTCACCGGTAGTGCCAGTTAAGAAGAAAGATGGCAGCTTACGCTTCTGTGTGGACTACCGCAACCTAAACCACGTGACAAAGAAAAGACGTATACCCGTTAACACATATTGACGATTCGCTTGACAGGCTGACGCATGCACGCTTCTTCTCGAGGATTGTTCTGAGAAGCGGATATTGGCAAATCGAGGTTGATGAGCGAGACAGAAAAAAGACTGCTTTTGTTACGCCTGACAGGCTGTACGAGTTTAAAGTCTTGTCCTTCGGATTGTGCTCAGCCCCAGCAAATTTTCAGACTGATGGATACCATCCTATCAGGCCTTAAGTGGCAGACGTCTCTGTTATACCTCGACGACGTCATTGTTTTTTCAGCAACACTCGAGGAACATCTAACACAGCTGCAATTATTATTTCAAGTAATACGGTCCGCCGGCCTAACGCTGAAACTTGAAACATGTCATTTTGGTTTCAAGGAACTCCGATTCTCAGGACACCTGGTGAGCCATGAAGGTGTTCGTCCGGACCCCAAAAAATTGATGCCGTCCAAAAACTTTCGGTGCCAACGGATAAGAAGGCAGTGAGACGCTTTCTTGGCCTCTGCGCCTACTACCGCAGATTTATCGCCAATTTCTCGCACGTAGCATTGCCCTTAACACGCAGAACGAGAAACGATGTTCCATTTTTATGGGGCGAAGAGGAACAAGCAGCATTTGGCGGTCTACAACAGCGCCTGCAGACACCACATGTGCTTGCTCACTTTGACGAGGACGCTCCTACCATGATCCACACCGATGCCAGCAACGTAGGTTTATGCGCTGTACTCGTCCAGTGGCAAGACTCAGCCGAGCGAGTGATCGCATATGCAAGTAGGACGCTTTCTCGCCCCGAGTCCCCTTATTCCACAATGGAAAAGAAATGTCTTGCTGTAGTATGGGTAGTTATGAAGTTTCGCCCATACCTGTAAGGCCGTCTCTTCCATGTAGTCAGCGACCACCACTCCCTTTATGGGCTTACCAACTTAAGGACCCATCTGGTCGACTAGCGCGCTGGAGCTTACGCCTTCAAGAATGCCATATGACGGTTGTCTTTAAGTTGGGACGGTAGCACTCTGATGCTGATTGCTTATCCAGGTCACCTATAAAGCAAGACGATGTCCCAGAAGAGGATGACATGGCGTTTTAGGAGTGGTCGACACGGTCACCTTTTCGTCTAAGCAGAAAGAAGACAGCGAGTTGCTTCCCGTTATTATATTCTTAACGGCCAGTCTACAAGAGTTCCCAAGATATTTGCAAGAAGCCTGCCCTCATTCTGCTTGTGCAGTGGTGTCCTATATAAGAAGAACTTTCCCTGCAGCGGAAGTGGGCACTTCCGCTAGAGGAAGTGGGCTCAGTGAAGTCAGCTCAATGGAACAGCGCATCGAAAAACTGCCTCCTACCACCAACAAACCAACAGATTAACAGAACGCCTCAACAAGACAATTGCCGATATGCTGAGTATGTACATTGACGAGTATCGTAAAATTGGGACAACGTTCTACCATACGTGACGTTTGCCTATAATACGGCGCAGCAGAAAACAGCCCGAAGCACGCCATTTAGTCTTCTTTATGGCCGTGCAGTGACGACAATGCTTGATACCATGTTGCTCCACGACTGCGACGATACAGACACCGATGCTCAAGCCTTTACCCAACGAGCTGAAGAGGCGCGGCAGCTTGCACGCGTGCGAATTGTCCGGCACCAGAGTTACGAAGCACAACGTTATAACCTGCGACACCGATAGGTCACTTAACAACCAGGCGAGAAAGTGCGGGTCTGGAGCCCTATCCGCCGAAGTGGCCTTTCTGAAAAGTTACTCAAGAAGCACTTTGGTTCCTACAATGTTGTACGGCGCCTAAGTGACGTGAACTATGAGGTCATCCCTGACAGTTCCTCGCGACCTCGCCAGCAAAAATCTGAAATCGTACACGTTGTGCGGATGAAGCCATATTGCAGAGAGCCAGTTGCATAATACGTCAAATAAATACAATGCGTATTTCGTAGCAGAGCATCGGGACGATGCTCTTTTTGGAGAGAGGCAAATGCCGCATTCAACCTGCAGAGAAGAGCTCGCGCAGCAAGAAAGGGAGACGGAGTTCTGGTCCGGTCCTCGTTACGAGTGCCTTGCATGTCTCTAAAGTGAGCTCCGCTATATCCGACTTCTGCTGTGTCTGCTTCGTGACGATAGTTCTTAGTTTCAATATAACTGCTAGCTAGGTGAGCTGGTTTTAACTCACGCCTTTTTGGGGTAACGCCACCATGTTCGTGGCTGGCGCGTTTTTTGATGCAGGCGTTTCTTATAGCTCAAAGAAGAATGATACACGCACCAAGGTTCAATAATTGTGGCTAAGTTTTTTATTACAACCTTTTTTATGCAAACCCGTTTCGGTTTCCGCGCGCATATTTGAGCTGTGACTTTGCAGTGTAGCTTGGTCACGTTCCAGGCAAGGCTCTGACGCACGTTGGTCGGATAATCGTATGCTATCGATGGCTTTCTCGCACACACGTGCCGAAAAACACCTGTAAAACAAAGTACCTGCAAAAGCACCAGTACTGAAGTGACACAAGTCTCCTGAGGTTGGTCCCCTCACTGCATTAAGCGTGCGCACGGGAAGGGGATAAGGGGGCAGATATTTCCATATTCACCTACACGGTGGTTGTGAAAGCACACCTCCACTCATTGACCTAATTTAAAGGGGGTGCCTCGAGTCAAGGAGGGGGCGCAAAGTCGGCGATAAACCTTTATAAACCTGCGCACGCTTACACTCACTACAGATCTGTTGTGAAGTAACTGCAACATTCGTTGTCCTTCCAATAGAGCTACGAAAGCTCTCGACGCGCTTGCGGTGGGCTTGAGTCGGGAAGATGAGTGTTTAGGTACAGCTTTGTGGTGAACCAGCGCCTCCTCAATTTTTTTCAAGGCCTAAGCGAACGCTTGCTTCAGGCCGTCGAGCGCGCGCTCCTCCTCCGCTCGCCGCTGCCGCATGCTGGCGCTGCGCGGGTAGACAACGGGATGCTGGCGCTGAACGGTCGCACTTTAGAGAAGCTCGCAAATTCGTGTTTTCGTGTAAGTTAATTTGCAGTCTTGCTTCTTGGCGGCTCTTAGGGTGCAGGGAGCATGAAAATTAACACAAACATCGCGGCACGCTGTTTTCTCTGGTCTTTGTCAGGCCGTGCTACCGGTTCGATATAAGAGTTCGAGTTTTATAGCATTCTCTATTTTTATTTTTCAAGCTATTGAAGCCCCATTATTTGTATGTCTGAGTATATATTACTGCTGTGTATCACTCTGCATATCTGACGAATAAAATACAGATTGTCTTTTTTCATTTCTCACTAGTTACAAAAATGACAGCATATCCACGGAGTGAACGATGATGAGTAGGGCGAGCGCGTGCTTTCATCCATCCATACGTTCTTTCTTCTGTCCGTCCGTGTGACCATGCGTGCGTCTATCCATGCGTGTATCCACTCGTGCATCCATCCGCCTGTCCATCCGCTCGTGCGTCCATCCGTCCGTATGTCCGCCTGTGCGTACATCCGTCCGTCCTTCTGCTATTCTTTCTGTACATCGATCCATCCATCCGCGCGCCCATTTAGGAAACACTCCAAGTACCGCCACCTCCCATCTCTAACACCCTGCCGCACACATTTGCTGTAGAGCAGGTATGTGCCACATTGGATGCGAGATGGCAGCGGGTATGCACCACCGGTGGCTACCTTTAACTACTACTACTGTATCCATCGGAGGATGTAGAGAGTCACACCTTAAGGAGCTTCGCCCCTAAAAAAAACACTCGCTGTTCCCCTTATGGATTCACCTGAGTCGACTTGTTTGTTTGTATGCAGCCTGTAATCCACAGCACATACCAACCTTGGTCGATTGGTCAAGAAACCAAATATTATGCTATAGACAGTAACTGCACTATTGCTTACAAAAGAACAAGAAGATGTAGAAGTAACAAATTCTCAAAAAATTCAGAGATTGAGAAAAAAACAATAAAATAATCCCGAATATAATAACTATACCTTGATGTAGCGAGCCGACCAGGCAGCTGAGTATGCCAAAACAGATTAATTTGTGATGTCTGTCTCATATTTATTGACACTTCATGAATTACTTCCCGACTATTTTTTTGAGTATCTGTTCATTGGGCCTTATGTTGAAGTACGTTTAGTATGTGGAATCAAATTGCAAACAGCATCAAATATATCTTTGTGGCGATTTTCCAAAATTAAAGCAATGAAGTTTAGAACAGTTTCTGTGGTTAAAAAAAAAACCTAGCTTCACAAAGCGGAATAGCTAGAAGTGTTTTCCAAATTGCTGCGTAGATACGACATGAGACAAAATAATGTTCAATAGTTTACGATCGTTCACAGAACGAACAAAGAGAAAGAAGTGTCAGACTGGCTCAGTGTAAATAAAAATTCAATGGGAGAACACGCCTCCGGATTCTGAAGATAGCTCCTTCAAGTTTTTTCGACGGACTCCACTAAGTTTTCAATGAGAATTTGCGACGACTGAAAGGCAGAAACTATCCTTGTTTTCTTCTGATTCAAGGCGCTAAATGTTTCCTACTTCGCTACCGAACATTTTTCAGCCCAACATGGTTTTCTCATTGCCCCAAAGATTAGAGTCAAAGCTAGCTTCCCGCCCCTTAGATGGTAATGCACGGCTCTCAAGATCGGCTCATTCAACAAAGCGAAGATGGTATATGATGTGGTCAACTTATGACCTTCCCAAACATCCCAAATATTTATTATATGTGACGTGATATAAGGATGTTTTCACGTAGTGATGATTTCTTGCATCAATTGTGTTCACGGTGCCGATGCGGGAAGACGCCGGACGCCACCGGCGATCAATTTTTGCTTTTCATGAGACATTTAAACCTAACGCATAAATGCGCTGTATGGCTGTAGCTCTGTTAAATTGCCGCTTCAGCTGCTGTTCGGGGGAGCGTGCTTGCAGTAATCAAGCAGAACAATTGGTCTCCTAAGAAATCTTCGTACTACACCCTCATATGTTGCGGTCATTCATAACACGAGTATTTTATAGATTATGAGTAGTTTCGGCTAAAGCCCATTCATTACGTTTAGCAACATGACAATCGAAATCACTAAACGGGAGCGTGCTGCATCTGAACAGTCAATAAATGAGTCTATCAGTAGCAACGCTGCCTCGCGATCGCTGCTATGTGCAACGCCAACATTACACCCCGAAGCTCAATTGCACCCCATGAGCACCACGCAGCCATTTGGTGTCTGCTCTTCTCGCTATCGAATCAAGGTGCCAGAGGCAACCAGAGAGAACCAGAAAGAAACAGAGCTGAGCTGCCGGATATTTAGGCTACAATATTACGTCCACGAATACACAGAATAGCTCATGCAACTGACCACAGGCTGCATTATATATGCCTGTCACCCTGGCTAAAGTTCAGAGTCGGCATTAGACTTGAGAATTTAACAGCACCTTTTGAAAACATAGGCAATCATTGCAGAAAGTGCACCGCATATGGAGCTGTCCTTGTTTATTTCACGATGATTTCATTGTTTAGGCTCTCAAACAGTGAAATCACCTGCCGTAGTTCCTCATTTTCTGACACTTGCTTTCTCTCAGTGGCAACAGAGGTCAGGCTTTGCGAAGGGAACGGATGATGACCTATATCGCAGGAAGCAGTCTAGTGACATAATGTGATATTTAGTGCATGAACTATCATTTTGCGTATAATGAGCTACGCCCCTAGAGAGTAGCAAGCAACGGGGAACATTCGGCATCTAAGCTTTTACTATTAGATCCTGGCTAAGGCTTCTCTCCAAAATTGACTCTCAGTTAGTGTAAAAAGCAACTATCAATCACGCGAACACCACGGTGACAAAACGATCTTTCGCGGATTACTCGCATGAGTTATCTGGTATTGGCCTAACTAGCAGACAACGCGTGAGCGCCTCGATCAAGTAGTCGCGAAGGACTCAGGCCTTTCAAATGAGCTGAGGGCCCAGAACAACAGGTGCTTAATGATCCTCGTTTTCAAGTGTTCATTACAGCTTAAACCATGCTCTTACAGCCGAAAACTGAGCCGTATAGCAGCTTCGAATGCAGCCACGGCACTCGTTTGCACGAGAGATGGCGCGATGGCATACCTACTCCAGTTGCGGAGTCTGGCGGCGAAACACCGGACTAGCCCCGACGGCCGTTTTCCCTTGAAATTTGCTTCTTCGCCCGGGCATTAAAAAAATGGACGTGAACTAAGGTGAAATAAAATATATTCTAAACGTTTGTTTTATCCGTTGTGCCTCTGAAGTGTTCTAGCCTGCAGAGTAAACTCATAAGGGACCTGTTTTAGCCTCGAAATTTGGCTACTCTCTGGTTGGCTGCAGTGCGCGCTTTGCCAACATGTGCCTCTCTAAGTCTCCTGGATAGTCGCCGTAAGTTTTGGAGTGTTCGTGGAGCATGGATAGAGCAGAGCGGCGGGCGTATTGTAGACGCTTGTGCTAGGTTTTCTTGGCTCGCATCTCATCGGTGTTACCCGTACGCCGTCTTGTTAGTGCGTGATCGAGTGTCTCTCTCTCCCTCGTATTCGCAAACGCTCCCCGACTCGACCCTTCTCTCGAAACACTCTTTGAGTAGCGTTTTCTCATTCACAAACCACCTTTTACTTGAAGCGCACCTTCACTTGAGAAATTCGCGAGTGTTTTCCTCAAGATTGTCAAGGAAGTGATTGAGCTACCTTGGATCGTTCTTCGAGTGAAGTTTCTGCGCCAACATCGCGTCCATGGCGGAGCCAGTCTCGCTTCGACGGCGTTTCTCGATCAATTAAGCTGCCACCGCCCCGTTTTTTCAGCAGTGACGGCACGTGTTTACTACGGAACTGTCTTAGAACGGTTCAGCAACGGCTACTGTGGCACCGGGAAAGGCGCGTCAGGAGGATCACTCGCTAGTACCGTCATGTGCTGTGTTCCATGCTTGAGCCACTGGATTGCCTGCTTTCAAGTGTTTTGACGAAGCTCGAAAACCACACCAGTTCAAGCGTGGCGAAAAAACTTGAAAAACAATCGGAAAGAAAACGTAATCGCAAACTTTCGATGAGCTGCTTCACCGTACTTCTTAGCGGCCTCCTCACCGTAGAATTTTTCCCACCATTGCTGAAGTATATACGGCGAATCCTGCCTTCGTTAGGTGATCGTCTGTATCGAGAAGAAGGAAATTTCTGTTTTTTTCGTCTCCCCTTGTTTATTTCAGATCATATTTAGGTACAGCTTAGAAAAAAACGAATTACAATGCAATTCGGCACAATTGTTGTGCTGCTGTTGCTACTACACGTCAAAACTAGCTTCGATGTAGAGTGTCTGTGCACCTCACAGTACCAATGAATAACCAAGCCCAGCTTTAGAGAATCAAGCGGAGACTCAATCTCTGTGAAACCTGCGTATACACAAGAATGCATGGGTACATAACCATAAGCCTGGTCAGCTGCCTATGGCCTGAATCAAACATGCAAATATAGTCAAAGCTCATTACCTAAACCATGCTTGTTCTGAAATGCAAGAAATATTACTGAATATGTGCATCACAAGAAGTAAAGAACAATGTGGTTTTGGTGTTCTACTATACTTTTGTAATATTATTTCTTGTCTCTTTTGTGCAGGGGCCAGGTTGCCAATAGAACATAGAGAGAAGGTCTCCTAAAGCCGGCCGTATTAGCAACACATTGCAGAGTTTGCACGACTGTATACACAAAGAAAAAAATCTGCTGCGAATGTGCGCCACTGCACCGCATTAGACAAACCATAGTGTGTACTATCTGAATTTTTTTTATGATTTTCTACCAGCTCAAACTTTATTTTTACAGTTTGTTGATTGTATATGCTTAATCGATGAACACTTTGCAGTAGCACTCTTTTGTTTGCCACATTGCTCTTCATCAGCCACACGTATTGAATGTTCATTTGCCATTCGCAGTTTCTACTTCAGTAATATACTAATACATAGTAATTGTCATGTTTGTGTTTTCATTATCAGACAGGATCGTAAAAACCACTACTTTTCGGAACCTATAGGAAAGGAGCTCTTCTGAATTCAAACTTGTTTTATATACAGTGGCCCGATTTCTCTTACACGGAACTGAGATAGCGTGGTTCCAACGTGCAGACATCCTAATGGTGCAGAAATAGTGCATATTTTATTTACAGGCCTCTGACAAGAACTATCCGAGATGACTGAATTACTCTTGAGCCTTTTTTACGACTTTGTTGCATTGGCCTTCATTAAATTAGCGGAGTAAGATACTTTGCGTCTTGAAAAAACTTTCTCCAAAGTTGGGATAATTCAAAAGGCCGTTTTTAACACAGAACAGCGCAAAAAGTAAGGAGGTGTTTTTGATTTATGATTTCCACATGAATCTAACGTCTTTTAAAAACTATGTACTGCTGACGCTTTAGAATGCAGCACAGACATCATGTTGCTTCTCAGCGGGTACTCACAGCAGTTTTATTTTACTAACGAAGGCCAAGCATTAGGGAAAAGGTGCTTCGTGCACAAACGTGTGTACTTCTGAGCTTGCAGATTCAGGAGACGGGAGAAACACTTTCAGGCAAGGCCACTGCGTTAACTTGGAGACGGAAGCTACAAAAAGATAAAGTTTACAATAGGACTTGTTTTTGGGCTAGTTGGTGCATACTTGGGCAGAAGACTGAGGCGCAAAAACATATCGTGTATCCTGCTTCGCGATATGTTTTTTACGCCTCAGTATTCTGCACCAAGATAAAGTTTACATCTATTTGAATCCGTCATATTAGGCACATCCACAAATACAGGGGGAGTAGAATAAAGATAGAAACATTATTTCTTCCTCAGGTATCCCTGAAATCTTGAAATTTCAATATTGAAACACACACCCACAACACACACCAGTCTCTGTTAACCGAAGACATACGCTGCTAACTAAAGAAAACAACAACTTTGAAATTCTGCTCTCATCAATTGTGAAAGAAAGGCACATCATCACTTTTCTTAACCTGCATAGCAGTCTGATTCGAATGCTCAGCCACGAGTATACCTTGCCTACTTTTAAATGCGAAGCATTTCATAGCGAACTTCCGCCACTTTGAGCGTATCTATCTATCTATCTATCTATCTATCTATCTATCTATCTATCTATCTATCTATCTATCTATCTATCTATCTATCTATCTATCTATCTATCTATCTATCTAGCTAGCTAGCTAGCTATCTAGCCGCTTACGGTTAGGTGCTTTCATGGTCACCCCCTTTACTTGGCGTGAACTAAAGTTAGCATGGGAGGATAACATGATTTGACGAATGTGACGCGCTGGTTGAGTCATGGATAATGTCACAACGCCGTCGCGTACGTCTTCTAGCACTTTCCGCCAGGCAGTGGCACATACCCATGGATGGGTATGTGCCGCTGGTAGGCGCCGCTGATATGCAGGTATGTGCCACAGGTGATTGACACTTAGTATAGACATAGAAAGAGAGAGAGAAAACGTTTTATTAAGTACACTTAAGCAAAGCATGTGGAAAGGAATTCTAGTCCGGGATCCCTATGACAATCACGGTGACCAACCTGGCTCATTGAACCAAGACCTGGCGGACCACGGGAGGCCTGTCGCAGAGGGCATCGTCCCACAGCTCTTTGGTGTGGAAGGGGTGCAGGATAGCAGCAAGGAGAGGAAATAATTTTGTGGCACACTCCACCATGACATGAAATACTGTTGTGAAGCTTCCACAGCCCGGGAAGAGTCTGCGTAGCGGTCAGGGTATAATTTATTCATGAAGATGAGGCTGGGAAACGTATGCGTTTGGAGTTGGTGAAGTGCCACCTCTTCCTCTCGCCAGAACGACGGCGATAGCGGGTGCATGGTGCGTCTATCTCTGGTGTAATGTGCCAATATGTCTCGGTATGTAAGTGGAGGGCCCACTTGATCTGGACTCCCAGCCTCACCATGCTGGGCCACTCGGTGGGTAAGTTCTTGAGCGACCGCGTGAGCGCGATCATTACCCGGTATGGAGGCGTGCCCAGGAGTCCAGAGCAAGTGGATACGTTATGCGCTGGATGTTTCGATGTTTGATGCCTTCAGTAACATGTGGAAGACTGCCTTGGGAAAACCGCGTCCCATCAAAAAGGCTTGGCATGCACTGTGAATCGGTTAGTATGTAAACCTCCCCAGGATTGTTAAGAGCGTGTCGGACAGCAAGCGCTACACCAAGGTCTTACACCAAGGTCAATAATAAACAGGATCGGGGACAGGACCGATGTAACTGATAGACAGAACTGGTAAATCGCCTTACAGGTCACGGCACCCTGAGCTGTGCCGTGACCTGTAAGGCGAATTGTGTCCGAACGCTGTGGCTCTATCCCGATGCTAGCTATCCTGTCACGCAGAAAGGAACGAAAGTAATTCTACATGTGGCTGCCGCAGTTAGATTCTGCTAGATACTGTAGCATCAAGTCGAGTGCCACGTTATCAAATGCTTTTTTTAAATCAACGGCGAGGATGGCCCTTGTCTGAGCACGCGATTGAAGGCCCAGAACCTCGTCCTTGAGTTGCAGAAGCACGTCCTGCGTAGAGAGATGTGCCCGAAATTCAAACTGTGAGTGCAAAAAGAATGACTGTCGCTAGAGGAAAGGCTGCCACGTTATTAAAAGCTCTTTTAAAATCAAGGGCGAAGATGGCCCTTGTCTTGGCACGCGACGGAGGGCCCAGAACCTCGTCCTTGAGTTGCAGAAGCACGTCCTGCGTAGAAAGATGTGCCCAAAATTCAAACTGTGAGTGAGAAAAGAATGACTGTCGCTAGAGAAACGGCTGCAGACGCCGTAAAAGAACGTGTTCTATTAAGTTCCCAATACATGAGGTAAGCGATATTGACCGCAGATTTTCTATGGCTATGGGTTTACCTGGTTTAGGTATTAAAGAAACGTCAGCATGATGCCATGCGTGTGGTAGTGTGTCATTATGCCAATAGTCATTGAAGGCGTTCATTAGAGGATTCAGATCTGAGTCACTGATGTTACGAATGGCAGAATATCGAATGTGATCAGCACCTGGTGACGTGTTTCGACGGAGATCTTGAAAAACTACGCGAACTTCATCAACCGTTATGTCCGCGTCAATTTCCTCGTTAGATTCCACCTCGTGTGGGTAGTCAGGATACTTTGGCATGGGTCCAGTAGCGATGAAACGCCGTTGAAGTTTTTGAGGAGGCCGGATGGATCGTTGCTGTACATATGTGTTATGCGATGTAGTTAGTGTAAAGTTTGCGTTTTGGTAGCGGATGGATTTATAAGGGTACGAAGTGTCGACCATGATTTCGCAGTGCCCAGGGTGCCTGAAAGATGCTCGCAGAAACCCCGCCAGATGTTGCGGACAAGGTGCTGCGCGCATTTTTGTGCCTCCTGCGATAGTTGGTAGATACGCTGGCGAAGCTTGCGATTGAGGCCTTGGCGCTTCCAACGCCGCGTGAGCCCTCTACGCGCCCTCACAGATGCAGAACGTGTGGGTCCACGTCCGGGTTTGGGGTTGTAGTAGCGACTGTGCGCGTACACTCATCGAAGTCATCAGAAAGTGACTCTAGCCATTTGTCATACTCTGACTCTTCGGGAAGATTTTGTCGTTGCTCTCTGAACCGCACCCAGTCCGTGATACGCACCCTACACTCGGATGGCGTACATTGTGTAGTGTTAGTATACTGGCCACAATATAGTGGTCACTGCCAAGATGTTCGTCCCTGCTATGATATTGTAAACCTTTGAGGATTTTGAAGACCCCTCCTACTGTTTTAACACCTACTGTTTCTTCAGAGTACATCTACATGTGCTCTAAGAGATGGTAATAAACGCAAAGCATTTTTTTGCATACTCTATCGCTTTTGGCATCTATTTACCGATCTACCTGCCTAACTGCATATCTATCTATCTATCTATCTATCTTTCTATCTATCTACCTATCTATATCTCTATCTATCTCTATTTCTATCTATCTATCTATCTATCTATCTATCTATATATCTATCTATCTATTTACCTATTTACCCGTCTGTAACTTGGGTTACACAAAAAGGAGTACGCAAGGATCGAATGGTTTGACGAATACGATTCTCTGGTGATGACCTGAATAATGTAACATTCTCGTCATGTACGTTGTCAAACGCGTCCCTCCAGACAATGGCATATACCCGCGAACGGGTATGTGCCATAGGTAATTGAAACTTCGTACCTGCTCTGGAAGGTGAGAACATGGGCAATTTTAATGTATGAATATTAAAAAAAAGCTTACATTGGCTGCATTGACCCGACGAATGTAAAGTAAAATGTCAGGGTAACAGCAGTAGTCGAACTCCAGCATTCTGTGTGGCAAGTGAGAATTCTACAACAAACCCACGCCAGGCCTCGACTCTGCATTTCAAATGAACCATGAAGCGTCAATATAGGGGAGGAAATGGTTGCTATTCATTTTTATACAATTACGTATGTACTTCTCCGATAAAGCCATCTCTTCGGTTTAAGAAAAACTGTTGTTAAGCACAATTCACTCAACGTGTTGAGAGTTTATGTCAACAATGAGACGGTGGAACATACATTGGTAATTTTATTTCCAGAGCGTTAAAAAAAATTAATGCACCTCCATGAAGTAAATGACAACGAGTTGGGGAAGATATACATTAAAAAGTAGATAATATCTACGTTGAGTCACCGACTAATATGAAGGACGGACATGCAGGCGGACGAACAGACGTAGGCACAGGTGGACCGAAACGAGGATGTATGCACGGACAGACAACAGGCGACTATATGCATGGATTGATGGACGAACATTTAGTGAACGGACAGATAGACAGGCGAATGGCACGGGTAGTGGTGTATTGTGCTGTCGTATAGTTGATAACATATAAAGTCGGTTGCTTCTACATACATAACTATATATGTTTTCGTTTTTTGTTGTGCTGATGATCAGTTTCAGTTTGTGTTTAGCGGGACGTGATGGGCGCCATAAGGTTCTTCCCCAATAAATGATGGCATCGGCAGCGTTGAGTCAATAAATGCGTGCAAAAATATCACTTTGTCAGCAAAAATGAACCCCGCATTCTGCGCGTCGTTAAAAAACTGCCACAAAGTAACGCGGGTTTTCAAGTAGACCATAATATTCGTGAAACATCATTTGTGGTTGTAGTGCTGGCTAACCAATATTATAAACAGTACGTACGTACTGCTGTCATGCAGACGTCACACCGAAATAAGGGCAATTTAGGGAAGCTACATCCACAGCAGCTGATTTTTCTAGCTGTCTCCAGGGCCATCATGCTCGCTGGCACAAGCGCCACAACATATAGCCTTACCGCTTCTGAGCATTACCGGGGACATAATTGTGGATGCTTCAAAAAAGAAAACCAGACATGGTTTGCACAATACATGAAAAACGTTTTCTATTAAGACAAACCATTTCAATATTTCGTGCCCATGACGAAGACGTAGCTGTCATTGACCACACGTTCATGACAGGGATGAACCTTAAGCATTTAAACTATACGTCAAACTTGGGTGTACTTCGGCCTCTCATTGCCGCATTAACGGATAATTATAGCAACAACTCTACTTCCGCTGATGGTGCTGACATTTAACAGTAATTTGGCATAAGATGAGGAGGTGTCAACAGCACACTGGTCCATTATTCAAGGCTGTTCGATGCATAAAAGTAACAGATACGTTAGACGTACGCATATTCATCATGCGTGCACACATAACCACCATAACGTGCTAATGAAACATTTTAGCTTACCACAGTTCATGCTGGTAGTTCCTGTTGTGGGTGTACCTAACATCCTTCTATCGCCATGTTTCACATACCGTCGATACCCAAGGTACGTGGGATCGGTCAATTTTTATAGGTGAAGCTCCTTAGGGCGTGGGTCTGTACATCTCATGGGGTTTGTTGTTGGTGATGCACATTGCACCGGTGACGCATACCTGCTCTAGAGCGCGTATGTGCCACCGATGCCGGTACTTGTATGTGGAACTAGATGGCGGCACTTGTAGTCGATGATGCTTTTATGTCATAAAATTTAAACATCGTACAAAAATGCCCTGTTCATACTCGTTGGTGATTTCAACGTTGATATCGCAGACACGACGAATAAGTGGCTTATCTAACATGTGGCTTCTAGATATGCACTTACATGTGTATTGTACCACCATATAAAACCAACCATGATCCGAAAAACATGCATCGACCTTGTACTTGCAAATGTTCCACTGCAACTTATACAGGAACCGCTCACCCTTCATTTCACGTACCATAAAGCCGTCATAATGAAAAGACATCGCAAGTCATTCATTGTCTCTAAGAAAAAATAGAAGTTGATTTATATATATATATATATATATATATATATATATATATATAGTGTTTCTCGTGATGTCTTTAAGTCATGATCAACTGGGCAAATTACACACGGATTATTCACTGTTTTGCCGATGATTCTCTCAGGAGTTTCCTCCTCTCGTCATCATTCACCACGTGGATATGCTGTGACCTTTTTTACTCTGCAAGTTACCTTAAAACTTACTTCCACAAATAAGCGTGCATCGTAAGACTCTAGACGTTTAAATTTAATCGATAAATATAGCTTGTTGTGAAAGAGTTCGAAACCATGATAACAATCCTAACCAAATATTCGTTATCATAACTCGAAGCTGAACCAGCGAAATGTTATCTGTCCTGTAAAAGTTGGTATATAGGGTGAAGCATGCAACGATCTCGGCTTCTTCACCCGTCATGTCGTCGTCAAAGTCCATTATAAACTGTCACGCGGACACATCGTCGTCTACCTGACAATGCCCGCCACAGGGCAAACGCCTCTACCATGTTCCCCCCATGAATCCGGACCTGCACTCTCTGCTGCCATAGAATATTTGCAAACTTGACCTTATCTAGAAATCCTTTCAGTGACTAATAATGACCAGCAGTAATATTCCTTACGAGATACGTGCCCAGCCCATGCCCATTTGTTCTTGATTTCATTTATGGTATCCGTAACACCGATATATTGCCTGGCGCAAACGGCTCCTTTCTTGTTTCTTAAGGTTACACCTGTATTTTTTTCATTGCCAGCAGCATCATCCTGAATTAAAGTTGAACCTTCTTTGTAAGCCTCCAGGTTCCTGCTTTATAGGTACGCACCGGCAATATTCAGCTGTTATATACCTTTTATTGGAAATAGCGGTAGACTACCAGTCATGATTAGCAAATGTTTCCTCATTGTGCTCTACCATGTCATTATTTTTTTAAAGTAAGTCACTCTCTTTGTTCAGTTCTGCGGTTACTACATTTCGTAAGTAGACTTATTCCTTTAACACTTTCGTTGCCTTGCAATTTATGCTAAAGCGCTGTTCTTTCTCGACAGTGTTGCACATGGCTTTAGTTTTATGTACGTTATTTTCAGGCCTACTCTTCTACTTTCGGTGTACAGTTCAGCTATCATCAGGTGTAATTCCCCTGCTGAGCTACTTATTTGCCCAATTCAGTCGGCGAATTTCTGCTTACTATGTCACTCTCCAAAAACTTATGACCCTAAATCCTACCAGTCTAGAGCTCTGAAAGCCCCCAGTAAACACGCGATTATTATCATTGGGTAAGAGACACGTCCCCGCTTGAAAGCGTTTTACCGACCAAGCTCCTCTTAGTCTAACCTTGTCATGCGTCACGCGTAACCGAGTGATAAATAGACGAGAAAGAAAAGAACGCTATATTCCCTGAATAGTATAGACAGTACTGTTTTATAGAAATTGCGTACAAATTGCTGTTTATTTATTTATTTATTTAGTCAATCGTGCCGAATTCTGTGTGAAGTCGTGGGCAGCAGTGGGTACATATATATATACAATTGATATTATATCTTACAACGGTAGAAAACAATAGGAATGACAAACACAATACGTCAAGGAAAAAATCTAGAAGGGTTCTAAAGTGCTGATTTCAAAGTGACATATCGGCCTTTTACATTCATGCGTCACATGGCATTGATTTTCACTGAACGTGGGATCTGCCAATTTTTTCTTTATTCATTCGGGCGACTTGTTATGCAACGAAGTTGGGGCAATCTGTTCACGAAGAAACTGGCAGATCCCACGTACAGCGAGAATAGATGATATGGCACTGATTGAAGCATCTCTTGAAAGCGCACTAACTGCTTAAAATCGCATTACGCCCGAGGACACTTGGAAAGATTCGGAAAGTTTTGAATATTCCCAATGTCCAATGTTGTCAAAGATAATATTAACTAATGGACTATTAGGCCTGACTAACCTAACTAAACTCTTTATTGACATCTTGGGCCACTGTGTTTACAGAACGATACCTAATTCACCACATTTTGAGGGGAGCCACAACTATACTTTGAGGAACCAACCCGGAAGAAGACCTTCTTTGATCCATTTATAAGCAAATCACCTGACATAGTGCAATCTAAAGAACCTTCAAGATTGTTCGAGGAACCATAAAGAAAAATCGAAACCACCAACTGTTAAAGACATTTGAGTTTTTGAGCAGCATGTGTGATGAGGTCTAAAAGTTTAAAAGGCACGACTTAGTTACCTTACCAGTAACAAACCAGTTGATAACCACGTATTGGCTTGGGTTTTTCTTAGGTTTTTTTTGAAGAAAGCGAATGTCCAGCAACTGTTGAAGACAAGAATTCATATTTAAAACCTTTGCTTTTGTGCTTTATGCGCCAACCACTAGATTGTTCACAAAGATCGACATTGCTCACAAATCGACACTGCTAAATTGATCGACACTGCTAAACTATAAGGCTTGTATAAAATGGATCTAATATAGAATTAAAGAAAAAATGGGAAACATGCTTACTCTGCCCCTACCTCGAGGCTTCAGAGACGCGAATGTTACAGTTGCCCCAATATCAGAGTACGTAGTAGTACCATTAACATAGATATGCATTAATGGGTTCAGGATGTGGATGGGGAATTTACGTGCAACAAGAGCGCTAGAATGTAAGCCTAATTATTACCTTCGAAAGCTGTGCCAGCACTATTTTGTTTATTGCATTATAGGATTTCATGGTTTCATGTCTGTTAACGAGGTTTTTGATTTGCTGAGTTGTTTGCTAGTATCCTGTCTAATAACTGTACCACTGAATTCCACACTACTCAAGAACTCAAGCTGTTTTTATCTGGTGTTGGCTCTTGCTTGTCACATCCGCTTTTTACAAAACTTGCACGCGTGCTTGAAGGTTTTATTTGAATGAATTGTGATCAAGCTGTTATGTACCTCAAAATGAAATGGAGTGTGCTTCATTGGAAGTGAAGGAAAAAACGTGATTGACTCCTTCATGATAGCCCATGACTTAACACGAAAGTAAAACCTATTTTTGCAGTAATTCAATAGTAATATTACACCGATAAATGAAAGATTGCCTAATGGCTCCCAGATATTGACGGCTATAGCACCGGTTGAAGTGGACGCACCTACATTGAAGCCTGGCGAAGCATCTTTATGGTGAGGACTACTGCTAAGACGAAACCTTTGTGGTAGGTGAAGTGGTGAAAATGATAAGACCAGAGACAGCGCACCGAGAATCACGTGGTAAGATCGCATGAGAGAGCCCTAAATAAGCATTCTATATCGACTTCAGAAAAGCGTCATTGTTTGAGAAGACATGCGGCAAGGTGCAAGCTGCATATTTAATGGGGAATCTATAGTGAGCTAGTATTCTGAGCCGCGAAAGCGTAAAGGCACCCCACTGCCACTGGTTTGACTTAGGTCACCAAAGCGTTCACTCAATCTGTACTGAAACAAAATGAAAGGCGATTGCTGCAGCCAGCTTCCACTTCACTGGCGCAGAAGAGAGCCTCAACCCCAGCGTTGAACGAACGAAGGCTGACCGCTGCAATTACCAAAGCTCGTGCTCTGGGCGCACACTAGTGTCATGTTGCAGTATTTTACTTCAACTCTCCAAGACTGTGATACCATAGGGGCGAGAGTAGAGAGACGTGAGACGACGTTCAAGGTGGCCGAGGGGCCGTGTCAATATTGCCACTTTATTACACGCCTGAAACGGAGCCACAATGGCTGCCAGCGTGCTATGACGCGCTATGCACTGCGCTGCTCATCTTCTGCGGCCTCACGTACAACCCGCTCCCGTGGTCCCACGACGTCGGCGTTGCCATTGCGTCGATGTGCGCGGTACCAAGTGGCCTGCTTCCCACTATTGAGCGTAATCTCAATAGCTGGACTACAGCTACATCACCTCCTACCTCACGTACGACCACTAACGCAGCAATTTCTATGCCCGACTACCCGCCCGACGAGGTTCAGGATGTTAGTGCTGCTCTCGGCCAGTCCGCCATGAGGTGCGTGTCATTGACGTCATTGGCTGACGGCTCACCAGGAATGCCGAGCAACAATACGTCTTTCCCGACTACGAAAGCCCACGACACTTATAACAAGTCAGGCTCTATGACGGCAAACTCGCCACACGCCCTGCAGTCCGCGTATGATGGTCTGTCGTACGTACCGATGACGTGCACATCTCCTGAGACATTTACAGCATGCGACACCGCGGCCGCACCAGACTACACGACGGCTACCTTGCCGCACGCCTCTGAGTTTGAAGCAGACATCATTTCACCTATTATTGGCCTCCTAGTCACGGAGATTTCTCCATCCACAATGTCCAACAAACGTGACTTTTTATCGACCCCGACACTGTGCGCATCTTTCCACCAGCGACAGACATTGTCTTCGAAGCCCCCCGCAGGAGACGTTGAAACCCATAACCATCTACAACTGAACGTGCGTGGTGCGGCGACGATGACTGAAACTGTCGAGGACTGCCCTACTGCCTTACCACATTTGGAGCAGACCTTGTATGCCCTACCAGACATGCAGGTAGACCACCCATCTGACGCACCACACGCGTGCTTGAGAATTTCAACGCCATCGAGGGCCCCCAACAACTGTGACGCCACAGACTGACCACTTGACCTTGCGTCGCCAAATGTCGGCTCTCGCTGGAACACCGCGTCCTTTGATCGGCGTGCTCCTACGCATTACACGTCGTCAAAGGGCGGCAACAAACACGGACCGGCGCTGTCTGTGTCGGCTCGTCATCACGCTAAGCCATGTTGCACTTCGTCTGTACAGAGCGCTCTACTTCAAAGTTCTCTTCACCCTGTCCTGTATTTTTTCTGGTGTTGCGCTGTAAGAAAGTTCACGATGTCTCTTCACCCTACTCGGCAGACCGTGCAGCCGCCGCAGTCGGTAGTGTGTCACCGCAGGTGACGGTACCAGCACCGTCAACACACTACCTGCGTGGACCGCATTCCCTGTCGACGTTCCCACCAGCAGGAACATATACGTACATTTAGACCCATTGGACTGGCCATAGTTCACGCACGCTACATTCTATCTCTCGTACATCAGTGCCCGAGTGCGCGCGACAACCGATCATAACGGATCGCACTAGCTCCTGGCTTGGCTGGACGCTGCAGCTGCGACTACGCCTACAGCTGTATCCCAAATAAAGCTGTGACCTCGGCACGGGCTCATCGCCGC
Organism: Rhipicephalus microplus; assembly: GCF_043290135.1. Lineage (NCBI taxonomy): Eukaryota > Metazoa > Arthropoda > Arachnida > Ixodida > Ixodidae > Rhipicephalus > Rhipicephalus microplus. The sequence goes on from NC_134701.1 coordinate 101,635,340, forward strand.
TGTCTTGTCTCTCGTTCCTCAACAAATACCTCCACACGCCAACAAGGTCCATTAAAAAAAGTCACAGCTCTGCCTCAAAAGCGCACCAATGAACGCGATGGCCACAATTTGAAAGGTCAAGCGCACAATGTAAAGCAGATTCTAACGCACCCCGCGTTGCTGGTGCACAAATACGCACGAAAGATACTCACAGGTACGGCTGCACGCGAATACCATCTCATTTATTACTTCGCTGAGTCTGAAAAGCGCGCGCTTTTTTGCGAATAGAGACTGCAATGGTTTTATTACCTTTTTGTGCCCGGCAACTACTGCAGAATTGTTCCACGTAAAGCCCGAGGCCAGCCAAAGCGTATGATCCTCCCCTCCTCGCCACCGCGAGATAATGGCGTGCGAGGAGCGTAGCTCCCCTTCTCTAAGCCAGGCAAACTAGGCATAAGAGATCAGAGCGGGCGCTGCTCCGCGATGTGGCAACATGCGTTCATGGCGCCATCTTTCTGGTAATGCCGAAAACACAGCAACGGTAAGTGGTAGATATGAATAGCTTGCCGTTTGAACGGTGCAGAAAGTTCTCTGGGGTGCCTCAGTGATTAAGACCTCGCATTCACGACGCAGAAGTTCCACTTTCAATACCGCGCGCAGGAGGGTTTTTTTTTTTCTGGAATTCATTCTTTCTTGCGTTTTCACATATATAGATACGTATACATATACGGTGCATGACGTCGATGCTGACGCTGGCGGCAAAACCCAGCCGAGAATGTCCATATAATTGCCATCGCAATAAAAGAAAATACGGCGAGACGTAGGGCGCGCTTCTAGAATTTCTTGCGTGAAGGTCGCTGGCGCAAATGTGGAGCGCCCTTCGCAAATGTGGACAGCCTTCATAGTGGACGAAGAGGTTGTGTCTTCGTCCGTGAGTCATCGAAATTAACTAAAGCATTTAGTTATTTTTTTCTAGTCATATACATTTTACTGCATATTTTCGTGGCAGATATACGTCAGTGAAAACTTGATGGTTTCAGCATAAAACAGTCTTGTATTAACCTGCATTTTTCGTGTTGGTTGCTTTCGTAATATGCAAGTAGCCTGTTCTTTTGTCCGTTTAATTTAGATCAATATGGTATAGTGTGGTGAAAACTGGTGTAATTGCATAGCACTATACTTGAAGTTAAGATATAGCCCCTGCGGGCGAGATTTTGTGCTAAAGATTTTGTGCCTCCTCATAAAGCTATTCGGTTTTCTTAATATGCTGTCAGCGGAATTTCGAGAAGTCATTATAATTAAACTTATGACTTCCTTTATTCTAACGCAATTGCCCTGCCCAAGGGAGCGAAGTAAGGAGACAAGCTGTTAATCAGAATCCAAACCCACGTCTGAACTCGACAGGTAATTACCGGAGATGCCTTTCGGCTAATACTAGTGATGGTGTTAAAATGAGTTCCGTTCAGTGTAAAGACAGGGGATGAATTCGTCACAAGGCAGTGGCAGCTGTTCAAATAACTCCGAGGTAGTGTCGTCTAACGAGGAAGAGGATATGACTACAGTTTCGTTAAAGAGAATTACTTTGGTTACTTGCATCAACTCCTTTATTTATGCGGCTCTAGTATTCTTTGTTTCTTTTTTTACATGCATGTCCTTGTATCTATTGTACTGTGTGTCTTGCTGTAGCTTCCATAAGTGCGCAAACATAAGTGCACAAAGCAGTAGACGGACCCTCTCTATTACTACTTGCTTTTTCGAAAAAGATGGTGAATAGTGGTGCAACTAGATTTTTTGGAGGATTTTGTTTGGATACGTCGGCAATATCTTGATCTCTTCAAAAACAAAACTTCACAAGCTGAACACTTTATCAAGTGCTGTTTTGATCCCACTGAGTGAAACTGAAAGTAAATCTTAAGAATACAGCAGTTTTCATGAAAATGTTTACTTTTCTTATGTGAATCCTGGAGCGATTTACTAAGAGCACCAAGAGTCCATGGAGAGTATATCTAACAAAAAGAAGCCAGATATTTTCATGCACCTGGAGTTTTTCTTGGGCTAGCAAAGCCGTTTAAAAACTTTATGAACTGAAGTCCGAAGAAAACCACTGCATGACTTCCTTCACCAGAACACATATTTTATTCGGCATGATGATTCTGAAATTACTTACAACGGCTTGTTACCGGCTTCGTCACCAGACTCAGTCTTATGCTGCCTGATTTCACTCTTCTCTCTGAATTCTCTACAGGTGCATTCAACTTCTGTGCAGGTGCTCTCCAGCATCACAGGAAAAGCGAAGAAGGAGTTAAGTTCTTCTTCACTTTGCCTGTACCCTATACAACAGGGTAGCCAGCCGGTTTGAAAAATGGCTAACCTTCTTGTCCTTCCTCCTTGCTTAAATATTTACGAAGTCAGAAGAGAACTACAGCATAACTGCAAAGGATCAATTTGCTGTTGTACTAGCTATGGGGTATTTTTGCATCTTACATTGATTGTAACAAGTTCAAACTATATACTGATCGACTAAAATGCGTACTTCAACTAGTTGGGGCATGCTACTTTATGTAAAGGATGCACGAAAGAACAAAGACAAAAAGCAGTGTTGTCATTTTCTGTCCCCATTCCTTCGTGCATTCTATACACTTTGAGAAAAAGGAAACGTATATCTACGGGATCAGACAAATGGACGTGGCGTACCACAGAGGGCTGTCCTGTCACCAGTTTCATTTACCATTTTCTTAAGCTCCATTCCATGAACTAAGGATATTAAGTTATCTGTGTACGCAGACGATATTGCTTTCTTTGCAAGTAATACCAACCTTAAATCCCTATATCAGAGTCTACAAAATTATCTCATTAATGTAAAAAGATGGCTTACAAATAATCGTATGACCCTGAACGTAAAGATAAGTGCGCTTCTTGCATTCTCTTTTCGGAAGCCTATCCACATCTCGTTAATGTACAGTAATGAGCTGATTCCGCAGGTGAATTCCCTTAAATTTTGGGCGTTCTATATAATGACGCTATAAATTGGAGAAATCACATTGATGATGTGTACTCCAAGGCAACACGGGCCCTGGGGGGCTACGGAAGCTTGCAAACCGTAAAGCTTGTTCAAGAGGAGATGTGCTAATAATGATATATTAACTTTTTGTGTGGCCTATCATGGAATTCGGATGTCTATTATTTTCTGGCAGTGCAGCTTATAAAATGAGACCCCTAATACGGCTGTTTATGTCTAGGTTTAGCAAAGTTTGTAGCCAATAACGTGTTGTATATGGAAGCTCGCCTACCTTCTCTAATAAATAGGTTAAAATTCTTACTGCGCAAGCATTCCTAAAGATATACAGTTCGCACCAAAAACTCTCATTTTACGCTTTCGTAAAAGAACTGACTTTGTTTTCGAAACACATTGATCGCGACTACACGCCCCGCAAATAATATTCGCAAAAGCGCTACTACAGCAAGTGAATGTAAAAATTAAACATATTGGTCCAATACACAACCTAAAGTCAAGGCTTAGCATACGATTTGATAATATATTTCCTCATAACGCGAAACAATTGGCACATAGGTACCTAAATGACCAGTTAGCTGATTATCTAGCTCACCTAGAGATAAGCAATATCATTGCAACTGATGCATCTGTGTCAAAAGAAAAGGCTGGGGTTGGCCTCTTCTTTCTTTCTTTGGACTGGTCATTGTCAATTCGACTCCCAGATTATACCCCTGTATTCATTGCAGAATTATTGGCTATTGTTCTTGCCCTACGCAAATCGCCCTCAAGCGAATCATTAGCAGTTATCATTACAGATTCGTTATCAGTATGTAATGCAGTTTCTGCGGCACTAAATGCAGAACTGATGAATACGTTTCGGTATTTAGTATCGAAAAACGTAAAAAAACTGCATTTTCCATGGGTACAGGGCCACCGCGGATTATATTGGAACGAAATGGTGGACTCCTCAGCAGCAGTATCCCTGAGTGGGCCCACCATCCCAGTTTCGCCAGATACGGCTTACGTGACAGCGCTAAGGTACGAAATGTTTGTCTACAATGGGGAAAAGGTAATTTGGATGAATTCGAAGATTTCGAGCATTTGAGATATCGCTGGAATAAACAGTGGCGTGTATCTCACCAGTTAGAGGTCACTTAAACCAGATTGCGCTGCGCAGTTCCACAACTAAATTATTACCCTAACAAAGCTCGACTCAAGGTGTCACCGCTATGCATTTGGTGCAACGAAATTGAAAAAAATGAACACTTCTTTTTATTCTGTCATCGTTATTTTTATCGGAGAAAAAGAGTATTAGTAGCCCCATTACAAAAACTAGGAATACAAGTACATTTACCAGTAATTTTATCACTTGGCGGAACTTCATTTGGTTACTGCCACAGGGATATATGATCCACTGTGTTTGATTACATTAACGCAACTAAAAGATTACCGTGCTAGTGAACCCTAACCTTTTCAGATCTTTAGTTTACAATTCGTAGCTATGTCTGTCAAAAACAAGAGATGGTTTGACCACTTGATCAGCAAACATTTTTATTTATTGGTAGTATTATTACGAAACAACTTTTCAGATTGGCTTTATTTTCCTTTTAGTTTTATTTGAGTATCCTGCCGCCCGGTTCTTGGCCCATCCCCCTCTGTGGGTGAGCGCCATGCATCAGAGGTCATCATCATATTCACCATCATCACTATCAGCAGCAGCAGCAGCAGCAAATGAACCAAAGTCGCACAAACGCTATCACCACCGCATTCTGCAGCGCTCGTCCACAGCTCCCAACCAATCTCCTCTTATAATTCTGTTAGGGGGCATGGTAAATATTGTTAGGTTTACCCTGATTGATATTTGGTCAGTGCAATTGTACTCTACAATTCAGAATCTCTCCTACGACAGAGATTTGGCTGTTTAAACGCGTCACTTGGAGCACACTACTTCTTTCCTCAGCATCCTCATGGCCACTCGACACCATCACGCTCAAGAACATCGTTTGACTCCCGAGAAACACCAGCTCGCCGGCTTTGTTTAGTTGCATTCGGGGGCTTAATGCTTCAAAGTTCAGGCGTGCTATGACGGCATCGATGCCAACTAGACGGCTCCTCACAAAACATTCTACGGTAAGTTTCAACGCCTTGCATTTTTTTTTTTGCGGTAACGGGTTGCTATGTCCACAACAGTGTTGCGGAACGGACACCCCCATTTCATTCCAATGCCAATCTTCTCAATTCTTTAAAGTAAAAAACCCGGTAACGGCCAGCAGGTCAATTCCATTCCTAAAATTCCTCAATATAGAAAAGGTATATCTTGATAGTTTTATCGAGCTAAGAATGACTGTGACAACATAAAACTTATGTCACCAGATGCATAAAAACTGTGCAACTAAGCTAAGCAATGGAAGCAAAAATGCTTGAAGTCCATCTGCTTTAGGTTGACGTAAAAAAAAAACTCCAGATGATCAAAGATTCCGGAGCCCTTCACAACGGCGTCTCTCATGATGGTATGGTTGTATTGGGACGTTGAACCACCGTAATATATTTAATAATGTTGCGCGACAGGAGTCTCCCGAAGTGAAGAGTAGGAAGAATGGTGTGCGAGCAGCGAGCTGTTGTGGGAATAAATGGTGTCCCACGCGTAAATTGGAAGTCTTGATAACAAAATTACGTTGCCGTGTACCACCTCTTAATTTCTAGTTAAACAGGTCTGGTCTGGTGCCATCCCCTCAGTGCTCAAGCTGTAACGAACCTGAACATATCGACCATTTTCTTATCACATGTCACCGTTTCAAAAATCAAAGAAAAAACTGCTTCAAAATTTTATTCAGAAAACTAAGAATATCACTTAATACTCCCAGTATTTTGTCTTTTGGGGCCACTTCATTGGGACACAGCGACAGGAACATCTCGGGGCTCTCTGCAAATTTATATATAACACAAGAAGATTACCTTGCTGAGTCAGCGATCAGCTCTCGAGTTTTACTAGCCACACTACCACTCATTATTTAGCTGATACACTGCAATGATTCAACTTTCTGGAGAATTTTATATAACAATTCCACCTCGGATATTCAGCAAATTCTATTATTTCTCTCCCCCTTTATTTACTTTTTTACATTGCGCCAAATTGGTTTCACAGTCAAAACACAGTATTCATATTCTCCTAGTCCAGAAAACCTAAAGGTATTGACTTGCAATACCACCGGCTTCTTGGCCAATCTCCCTTAGCGGATGAGAGCCTCAAAAGAGGGAGCAAGCAAGCAAGCAAGCATGACCGCCTTGTCCCTTCTGCGGCGCTAAGCATTTGTGAACTTAATCTTGCAAATAAGTTACTTTCATCCTTACAATATTATTACTATATTTTGCAAGAATTGTTACACTCTGAGGACAAGTTCAGACGATTATTAGTTCTGTCGTTTAGCTTCAAGCAAATATTTCGTGCTAAGGGATAACACAAATATATAGGACAAATGACGATGTGTACAAAACGTCCAGTTTTTCTAAGTTTTATGGCTACTAACCAGTACACAGTGTGCTATTCCAAGGTAGGAGTATTAATAGCCTTCAAACGGCTGCAACAGTATACGATACCGGCTAAATCTTGATATTGCAGGAAGCCGGTGGCCATAGAGACAACTTTTCACTCCACCCGATTTTTTCACTTTAGTTTTCTTGCTGGCCATACAGGTAATGAAACTATCGCTAATATGTTTTCGCCAATTTTAGGAGTAGAATTGTTCGCAGCATGAAGGGTGAAGTAATTATCAAAATAAACCTACTAAATTTCTAATTGACATCTGCAGACCGTCGCTTCCTGATAACTCCGCTAGAAGGAATTTTAAAATATTTGTAATATGCGCATAAACTGTTTCTGGAGGTAGACAACATTGTAGCGGATCATACCAACGGTGGCTGTGTACCAATTCTAAGACAGCACGTAGACAGTCTACGCAGACTGCTTAGAAGACCGCACCGAGCCCATATTGTCCGAGATTTGGAACACGTTTAAACAGCTTTTACGTGACGATGCGTCACCTCGCGTCAATAAGAAAAACCTAAAAGAAACAAACATAACAGTTGTGATTTCTGGCTTATTTCGTGTTTAAATAAAAAAAACAAATAATCTTTACTCACACTGAGCGTCTGGGGAAGCGTCTTCGTTTGTCCAGAAGACCATTCTGGCGAGATTTGATCTATCTTAGCGATTTGCTGAGCCGCCATCTTGTTAAGACAGCAAAGTAGCCTGCATCGAATTTGTCTACGATGCGGTCTTCTCGGACCTGTCTACTTTGCCAGATATGTGAGAATTCGAATGGGACTTAAGATGGCCGCTGTCCATTTAGCTGTCTATCTAGCCGTCTACGGCGAGTATCGGAAGACACCTAGTGTGACTGGTGCTTGAGGGGTAGTCCAGTAAATGAGAACAATGAAAACCGTGTACGGTTTTCACAAATAACTTGGAAAATATCACAAAATTGACAGATTATCAGCATCTCGAATTTTCATGGCCATGTCAGTCGTCCATGTCAGTGGAGTCGTCGAAAAAAAGTTGAAGTTATTTTCCCCAGATTATAGGGCCGTGTTCCCCCATGAATTTTTTTTTCACACAGAACTCGCCTTACACCCTCCCTTTTTTGTCCATTCTGCAAAGAATTAGATACTATTGAACATTATTTTTCTCATGCTATTACTACGCAGTGATTAACAAAATACCTCCAGCTATTTAAATGGTGAAGCTAGGTTTATATTTAACCACAGAAACTGTTTTGAATTTTGGTACCTGCGTTTTGTGAAATTGCCACAGAGGTGTACTTGATGTGGTGTCTTCTTTCATTAAATACACTAGAAGTATTTCAACATAAGGCCCATTTTAACCAATACTCATGAAAGAGTCGGGAAGTAATTTATGAAGTGTGACTAAATATGTGACATAGATACTAAATAATTGGGTTTGGCAAACTCTGCTTTCTGATCGGCTTCCAGAGTCAAGGTATAGTTAAAGTAGCGATTATTTTCTTGTTATTTTTTCACTCTCTGAATCTTTGTTTTTATGTAATATTTTCTTTCTGCATGTATTTATTTTCTCATTTCGTAAGCCATAGTGCAGTTACCGTCCAAAGTATACTATATGCTTTCATGGACAATCCCCTAAAGTGGGTATGTTTCATATATTCCAGGCTATGAACAAACAAGACAAAGTTTCATTGTTTCAATCATAAATATAGTATGCATGATCCTCCCAACTCTTGGCCGAGTAGGTAGATTGCAATATTTCAAGGAGTATCATGATTATCTTCCTTGCGTTAGTTGCTGTAGTACGTTTTTTTTTGGTGGCAGCGGTTCCAAATGTCACCAATGTTTACGCATAGCAAGGCTGCCGTGACGTTAAGAACAGTCGGCAATTCACAGATGCACCCTATAGAACACGGCACTTCATAGAAAGCCGAGTAACCTGATGTTCCGAGAACAGAGGAAAGCTCGGCAGAAGCTGTGGGGTCACCTGTCTCTTTTGTCAGTGTTCAGCATCTTCTGTCGGACTTCGATGCCTAGTGTACGCCAGGTCACCCTCTACAGGCAACCAGTCGTCCCAGTCTACCTATACCACATTGCCTACAAACGCTGGCTTCAAGAGATGAGGCTGACAGACAGACGAGTTCTAAAGAAAGATTTCGAAACTCGCTCCACTACCCGCCTGCTCTCTATTGAGACCGCGCTTGCCCAACGTGCCCCAGGGGTAGATGTCATCGTCAAACTGAATGAGCGGCTCCCTGTCATTGAGGTGCAATCAGGACATCACCAACGAATGTCTAGGTCGTATGTTTTCATCTAGGCTTAAGCTCAGTTTTTCGGAACACTACTAGAAGATTGTCTGGAAGATTTTCCGCAATCCCTGCGCAAGCCAGTCGACCCCATCTCGTGTGACCGACGGAGCCACTCTACCTAGCTTCGGCGAAGTATGCTTTAGGGTGTGTGCGCTTGAGAAGACAGCGAGACAGTGGTTCCTTCGCATCCTAAACATTTGCGTGCCAGTGATCTTTGGTTGTGATTCGTATGCAGATTTTGTAATTAGTTTGTAAGTAGATTGAAGTTTAGCGGATATAATTGATGGCTGATGGAGCCGCTCCAGCTAGATTCCACTATGTATGCCTGAGCGTGTGTGCGCTTGGGAAGACAGCGAGACAGCGGTTCCTTCTTCTCCCAAACCTGTTCGTGACAATTGTCTTAGGTTGTGATTGGTATGCAGAGTTTGTGATTAGATTGCAGTTTAGTGGAACTGCTTGCGCTATCGAGTGGACACCTACCGCTTCGACACTGACCTGAGCAAGTGTTGAAGCTTGAGATAAAGCTTGCCCTTGGCAGTCATGTTTTCCATTGCATAATGTCATTTACAGAACTGTTGAGAAAGATCACTCTGTGCTCGTTGACAGCTACCACGTGATTAAAAGTCGAATTACTCAAATTTCTTCGCAAGTCGGCATTTTAACAGAGAGAAAGTGTACGACCATAGATACAAAGAGATGTGAAGAACCTGAATTTAGAAAATTATTCCCGCTTTTGCATCCGGCGATTACAGCAACCTCAGTTACCATACCCTTGTCGTCTGCTGCGTGGGTTTCTATATAAAGCTGCACCACATTTTTGTTGACAAGAACATTAAAGTAGAATACACCGTTTTATATCGGCCTGGAAATGAATTCGTTATGCTGTGTGCCCTCCATGCTGCCCAAAAACTCTGCAGTGCTCGTGTTATCCCTGTCCGACAGTAACCTCTGCGGGCCGACAAGCACCGTTCTCGGTACCTGTACCTACCTTGGAGCACCATCCGTCGTAGCAGTAGTACAGCCAGTAGCACCTTCACCACCACCTGCATCACTCTTTGACTGGAATAAATTCAGCTTCGGCTCCAGCATAACCTCGTCCCAGAAAGCTGAGATTCAAGCACTTCTACGAAAATCCCATGACTGCGTGGCCAAGTCACCTAACTAGCACAGCCACACTCCATTGGTGCAGCACAGAATCGATACCTGCTCTAAAGTTCCCGTTGGGCATTACCCACGTCGAGTCTCTGTCTCCGAACGCGTGGAAATCACTTATGCTAGCAGCTGGCTCAATGAATCAGAGAGACAATATCATGGCTCTGTACGTGAGTGCTTGGCGGTAGTTTGTGCTGTCCAAAATAGTTACCAATACGTTTATAATAAAACCTTCATGGTCAATACGAACAATGTAGGCATTCGCTGGCTTTAAACAAAGACGACCTTAATGCTAAGTTCATGAGGTGGGATTTTAAATGTCAAGATTATGATTTTTGATCATCCCACGGCAGCCCTTGCCTTCAAGATGCTGAATACTTTTCTTGCTGTTCGAAAGAGTTCAGCGACGTGTTCCTTGACACTGCCATGCTTGATTGAACTACACAGCTACAAGATTCAGGAACCATCGATATTACGCTGGGACTATCCGAGAAAGTATGTACTGCCAAGCATCGTCATGAAAGTCTTTCTGCGTCATATCTACTTCCAAGCGTCGTCGTCAAAGCCTTTATGCATCATATCCCGTTCGAAATGGAATCCTTCACGGCCGACATATGTAAGATAGGTCATGGGTTCCTGCTGTTCCTCTTGCAATTCGACAATTGGGGCTCTTTATGTGCCACAACGCACGACCGCTGACCACCTTAGGCAGCACAAGACGCTGGCTCTTATCAAAGAAAGATTTCGGTAGTGGCGCATGCACATGGACATATGTCGCTACAATTTGCCGTGCGCAGCCTGTGAAGCAATAGAGGTCATGACAAATCCACAATTTGTTCCAATGGAACCCATCCCTCACCTAGAAACACCTTTTGAGATATTAGCACATGATCACATGGGACCGCTTCCACGTAAGTTGTGCGGCAACAAGTTACTCATCCTTGCTACGAACTATCTCACGATGTGAACCATAATAAGGGCTGTCTGTGACTCTTAGACGCTGCACGTTGTCCCGTTCATCAGTGTGTGCGTTGTTTTTCGACAAGATACGCCCCGCTTGGTCATCACTGACCACAGCATCCTCTTTACGTCGCCCGCATTCAGATACCAACTGAATTACCACGGAGTTCGGCATGCCATGGATACTCTTTAGTACCCCCAAACAAACGGTCTCGTGAAACGTATAAAACGTACCGTCCAGATCATACGTGAGTACCCAATGGGCATCGAAACTCCCTCGGACGTTCGAAGAAAATCCGAACCTCCACGCCCTAAACAGTTGTCCAGGGGACATTCGGTGGATATTCATGTCAGATGTAATTTTTACATCCGTTTCGTTTTCTCCCGCGGACGCCCTAGGGACTTTACGTGCCGGACGTATTGTTGCAGCTTATCATGCGCATAATTGAATATATATATATATATATATATATATATATATATATATATATATATATATATATATATATATATATATATATATATATATATATATATACATATATATATATGCATATATATATATATATATATATATATATATATAAATATATATATACTGTAAAGAAGAGGAAGCACTCCGGCGCAGAGGCAGCCGCATCGAGCGTGCAGCAGCGGCACGAGCTCGGAAATTGCGGCTGGTGAATCGCCTTCCAAGCCTTCCAAGCATCAAAATTCTACTCAATAAATCTCCTTAATAATTGGTGGAGCCGTGCCAGGTACCGTCCCTTACACCTTTCCGCGACCATTCTGAAACTCTACCTTCTGCTATGCCGGACGCCGATCAGCAGATGCTTCCATCTCTTGCGGCCACCTGTCCAGGCAATGTTCCTCACCGGGAGCCTGCAATCTTCAGTGGAATAGATGACAACGACGTTGAAGATTGGCTCTCGACTTTCGAACGGGTGAGCGCTTTAAACAGATGGACGGACGCGGACAAGTTGACACGTGTGTCAATCTACCTCGCGGGTGTAGCCAGCCTTTGGCTTAGAAACCACGAGGCAGATGTCCGAACGTGGCCGCAATTTAAAACGTCGATTGTAACAGTCTTCGATCGACCTGCCGTCCGAAAACTTCGTGCCAAGCAACGTTTACGCACGCGCGCACAAGAAACGGGTGAAACCTTCACTAGTTACATAGAAGACGTCGTTGACTTGTGCAGACGCGTGAACGTCGCAATGACGGAAGCTGAAAAATGTAAGCACAACCTCAAAGGGATTGATGACGACGCTTTTCAAATGCTCTTGGCAAAAAGCCCGACCACTGTTAACGACGTATTAGCCTCTGCCAAAGCTACCATGAATTGCGGAAGCAGCGAGCTCTGACAAGACGTCCTCCAGCGCACGATTTGGAATCACTGTCTAGTGTGATCAGTAGTCATGACCAAGCGTCACTAATAGCCGAACTAAAAGCATTTGTCCGCGAAGAAGTGGCACGACAGCTTTCCTTGGTGCCTTTCACACCAGAACCTATCACAACTTTACCATCGTCTCTACGTGGCGTCAATCAAGGAGAGGTCGCCGAGGCCTTACTAGCTGCTCGCGAGCCTAATCTTGTGGCTGCTCCTCTCAACTACGGCGCAGCTGCAGCCATGCCAACTCGCAAGGCGCCTGCGCCTCCGTTCCAGCCTCGCGCTAGCTATCCCCCAGCTCCAGTTCATTGGACCAGCACTAACACCGCCAACCCGTGGCGCACCCTCGACAATCGCCCGATATGTTACGCTTGTCGATACCCTGGACACGTCGCAAGGTATTGCCGCCGCCGGACGCATGTCACCAATGAAAACCGCCGTGAGCCTTTCTTCCCGCTTGACTCCAACGCGCAATATGGTTCCCCCACTCCAATGCCAGCCTTCTCTACGCCGTCTTCGCTCGCCCTCTCCACGCCGCCGCTCGCCTTCTCCTATGCGTCAACGGCCCACGCCTAACGAGGAGGAAAACTAGATGGCGCAGTTCCTGAGGCAAGACTGTGCAAGTTTCGATTTGCCCAAGTCCTCATTTGTCACCTACCAATGTTATTGATGTGGTCGTCGAAAATATCCCTACTGTCGCTCTTGTAGATACCAGTGCAGCTGTTTCTGTTATAGATGCTGGATTTTGCCGCTCAATTTGTAAGGTTACGACGCCTTTCTCCGGATTATCGCTTCGCACAGCCAGTGCTCAACCTGTTCAACCGTCCGCAGTATGTACAGCCGCGTGACAATTCAGGACGTTCTGTATACGATAGAGTTCATGATTTTTTCATCGTGTTCCCATACTATTATCTTGGGATGAGACTTTTTGTCGCGTCATAATGCCATAATCGACTGTGCTAGGGCTGAGGTTGAATTTCGCTTACTGGATGACCAAGCGTCCGTCGACAGCCTGGTGCCACTGAACTTGTCGTTAGCGATGACACCTACATCCCTCCGTGCTCTTTTGCGTTCGTGCCAGTTTCATGCAACGCCATATCACACGACACGGTCTCCTTCCGACCATCTCCACTATTCTTCGCCCAAAGAGCCCTCCCCCTGCCTTTTGCTGCTCTCGACCTTGAAGGCTCAACCACAATGCCAATTTATATTCATGAGTCGTCGTCTTTATCCCTACTTTGTCACGAGTGTCTTGGCCACGTCGAGACAATCAGTTCTTCCAGACCTATATCTGTCTCCGATGAGGTGTCTTCTACCTCCGTCTGTGAACTGGCTGTCGTCTTATCGGCTGACTCAACGTCGGCGAACATATTTCAACCATTCATTGCTGCAGATTTGACATCTTCGCAGCGTTCACAACTCCTCGCCATTCTTGAGTGCTATCGCCATTCTTTCGACGTTGAACTAACATCTCTCGGTCGTGCCTTAGCAGCAGAACACCACCTCGACACTGGGTCCCACTCACCGCTGCGACAACGACCATATCGCGTGTCCGCTACAGAACGCCGCGTCATTGCTGACCAAGTAGACAACATGCTTTGCAGGGGCGTGATTCGAGCTTCATAGAACCCATGGGCGTATCCGGTGGTCCTCGTCAAAAAGAAAGACGGTTGAATTCGTTTCTGTGTCGATTTCCGGCGATTGAACAAGATCACGCTGAAGGATGTCTATCCACTACCGCGCATTGACGATGCTTTGGACAGTTTACAGTGTGCCGAGTTCTTTTTCTCGTTAGACTTGCGGTCAGGCCACTGGAAGGGGCCTATGGCGGAGGCCGATCGCCCCAAACCACTTTTGTCACGCCAGACGGCTTATATGAATTTGCCGTCAAGCCCCTCGGACTTTGCAATGCACCTGCAACGTTCGAACGAACGATGGACAACATCCTGCGTGGACTAAAATGGAAAATATGCTTGTGTTACTTCGATAATATCTTGGTCTTCGCCTCTAACTTTGACACACACTTACGTCGCCTTCAGCACGTCCTTACTTGCATGACTAACGCCGGTTTGCAATTAAACCTCGAAAAATGTCGATTTGCCATGCGTCAACTGATCATTTTGGGCCACGTTGTTTCCAAGCAAGACATCCTCCCGGATCCCTAGAAATTGCGAGCTGTTACGGCATTTCCTAAACCTGCTACCAGCAAAGAACTTCGAAGTTTCATAGGCTTGTGTTCGTATTTCCGGCGATTCGTACGAAACTTCGCGTCTATTATATCACCTCTCACGTAACTTCTCAACAACTGTAAAGACCTCTTATCGTGGTCCCTTTCCTGCGACGAGGCTTTCACCACTTTGCGACAGCTTCTCACGACGCCACCCATTCTACGCCATTTCGATGCTGAAGCTCCAACTGAAATCCGCACCGACGCCAGTGGTGTAGGCCTGGGTGCTGTGCTCGCACAGCGTAAACCGGAGCATTAGGAATACGTCGTGGCATGCGCTGGTCGCACACTTACCAAGGCTAGAGCAACTACAGCGTCACAGAAAAGGAGTGCTTGGCCAATGTGTGGGCCCTTAGAAAGTTTCGCCAATATCTATATGGTCCTTAGTTTGACGTCCTGACCGACCACAACGCCCTGCTCTGGCTTTCGACGTTAAAAGACCCATCTGGCCGCCTCGCTCACTGGGCGTTGAAAATTCAAGATTATGACTTACGCGTGGTTTATCGGTCTGGACGGAAGCATGCTGACGCCGACGCCCTTTCTCATTCCCCCCTGTCCTTGAATGCCACAGCTGACTCCAATTGCGATTCCACATCGTCACCGCTTGACTTTGACACCATTGATATCGAACAACGCAATAACCCATGGACTGCGTCTCTTCTCAGTCATCTCTCCGACACTGCTGAACTCCCAAAGAAGCGAACGCTCCAGCACCAAGTTCCACACTTCTCTATACGTGACACGCTTCTCTATCGACGCAACTACACACCAGGGGGACGCAAGTGGCTGCTCGTCGTTCCACGAACGCTGAGGTCACAGATTTGTTCCTCTTTCTACGCTGATTCACAATGTGGCCACGCAATAGTCTTCAAGACCAATGAAAGACTTCGACATCGCTACTACTGGCATGGTATGTATACCTTCGTCCGCAACTTCGCCCGTTCTTGTGTCGAATGTCAGCGCCGAAAATCTCCACCACACGCCTCCGCCGGTGAACTGCAGCCTTTACCATGCCCTTCCCGACTTTTCGAACGGGTTGGAATAGATATTTATGGGCCACTTCCATTGACTCCGACTGGCAACAGGTGGGTAGTAGCTGCTATCGACCACCTAACGCGCTATGCTAAGACCGCTGCTCTTCAAGCGGCTACAGCACAGGATGTTGCCACTTTCCTACTGCATAATTTTGTGTTGCGTCATGGAGGACCTCAAGAACTCCTCAGTGACCGCGGCCGCGCCTTCTTGTCTGAGGTCATTGAAGAATTGCTCGCCGAGTGTGCTATTGTACATCGCACATGTACCGCTTACCACCCTCAAACCAATGGGGCTACAGAGCGCTTTATTCGTACTCTCGGTGACATGCTATCAATGTATGTGACGCCAAATCACTGTACCTGGGACTTAGTTCTTCCATTCATTACATACGCCTAATATACGGCAACGCAAGCGACAACAGGCTTCTCTCCTTTTTACCTCCTCTACGGCCGTCACCCCTCCCACACCATTGACACCATTCTGCCCTATCGACCGGCCGAGTCCGAGTGCCTACCGATCTTGAACGCCGCCAGACACGCAGAAGAATATCGCCAGTTAGCTCGTCGCTTTACCTGCGATGACCAAAACAGGCAAAAAGCAATTCATGATGCCCAGACCTCAACTCCCGTTTTTCTTCCGGGTGCTCTTATGTGACTTTCAGAGCCGCATCGCACATCTGGGCTCTCTTTCAAACTTCTGCCAAAGCACGATGGGCCATATCGTATTCTCAAACAAACTTCGCTAGTAAAGTACCTCATTAAGCCTCCTACGCCACCGTCAGATATGCGACGTCACAACCGCGAGGTTGTGCAAGTTCAGAGGCTCAAGCAGTACCACGGTTCAACGCCGCCTGCACAGGAATAAGTCGCCAGGATGGCTCCTTTTTTTCTCCGTTGGGCCATTGTAAAGAAGAGGAAGTACTTCGGCGCAGAGGCAGCAGCAACGAGCGTGCAGCAGCGGCTCGAGCTCGGAAGTTGCGGCTGGTGCATCATCTTCCAAGCCTTCCAAGCATCATCCTTTCTGCTCAATAAATATCCTTTAAATATATATAATTAGGTGTCCTATGTAATGCCGATCGAGACGGTCATCGCCTAGCTTTAATTTTATTACAAAATCTATTCGTAGCGAATGATTTATAAAGTGATTGCAGTTCAACTTCGCAGTTGCCATGGATGAAATCACGAACGGTTTGCGTTTTGAGTACGTCAATGTACTATAATTATTGGGATATACAGGGCTTCGTACTGAAGCATTTTCTTCTGAAAATTTTGGTTTAACCAACGCCTGAAGGTTGCGCTTATGACCATAGGCAGCGGAAACCTAGCCATCGCTTATCAGTCGTGCCTCAAATGTTTCCCGCAACACCGCAGCAGCAAACCATAGTTCGCACCACGTATACGTCTCGCGAGTAATTGAACAGGAGGCAGTACGTTTTTTTCGCTAAATACCCTGCTTGTAGTCAATAGCATCAAAGCTAGCTTATTGAATTTGACTTGTTTTTTTTGCGAACCAAGAGGGTGAAAAGGAGCTATTGATTGAATGGTAAAAACAACTCGCTAGCGGTAGCGCATAGAGCAGACGACGCTGCGTCGAGCAAACGATATCTGCTCGACGCTCTCGCCGTCTCCACATGAATGCGCTGACGGCGGCACTAAGTATTACGGCAAGGCGACGTAAAGCGCCGCGCGATTTAAAGGGTCCCGTTACTTCATGAAGGTGACTGCAGCATTACCGCAAATTTTTCGCGCTTTTTGCTTCAGCCACTCCACCCCAATTTTGTGAATTCACTCTCCGTGCTCTCATATTGAGACTATAAACATGGCGCCGACGACGTCATTGCTTTCCATCACATAAAAAAGTAGATACCTCAGCGTCTACTTTTTCTAGCTTGGTATTTTCTTATTTTTTGTTACTTTAGTTGAAACTAGTAATACAAAAATTGTAAGAAGCATAATGGCGTAACCAATTACAGCAATCACAAAACTTTGTTCTAAACATACAGTTTAGGAACTTTGCAATTCGTAGTGCCATCGGTGAGCAAAAAAAGCTATAAACAATTTTGGTGTTTCATTACTTCGCATTTTCTGTCAATTGTTTGACATTAAAGAGACGCTAGCATCGTCAGAAGCCTTTATGAGTTTTGCTGAGTTTTTTTTTTACTTGTGTGATTGAAGAACTTTGCTTTAATGGCTCCTGTGATGTAGTTTTCTGTTTGCGCACGCGTTCTAGAGAAAAAAAGCGTGAAAACGCGCGTTTTCGGCTCTTTACCCTTGCCATTTTATTGTGAAGTCACATGCGGTGTGGTTGTGTGAAGTCTGCAAGTACAACGTCCTGTTGGATACACACCTGTGTGGCTGACTTCGCCTTGCAAAAAAATAAAGGTACGTTCAAACGCGCATAGTGTTCAGAACATTTATGGGAAAGCGCTTTCAGGTTTGGTGTGTATCGATAAGTGCCTGCATGCATATGCAAGCATTCGCATTCACACCCGTGGTGATGGCTGTTACTGTTTGACACACGGACAGCTTGCAGAAATTTCGCAAGAGATTTGCTGAAGAGAAAGCAGCGCGAGAGACTTGAAAAACTGTGAACCTTTGTGATTCTCTGTGCACAGAGCAGGACTGTTCTCCTACCAATTCGTCTTTTGAATCGGAGACCTTGGACAGCCAGTCTGAAACCGTACCTCGTGTGCACGTGAGCGAAGTGTTTCACAGCCAAACTCGCGACTCTTCAGAATCAGGCACACTTTCGGAAGACTCGATATTTCACGATATTTCTGTACAGAGACTGTACAAAGTCTCGGTACAGGTGGCTTTTCGCTTCGTAAGTCCAGTCCCGATTTGCCTGGGGTTTCATTGCGGTTTAGTGTGGCAACTGCAGAAAAAAGTTTTCGAGCTGGCTGGCGTCAATGGGCTGTTGAACACAATATAAAACAAACGCCCTTATTGGGCTGTTGAAGCTACTTAAATCCCAAGCAGATGTTTCTCAGCTAGATCTTTCCGGCGACGCGCGTTCCCTTTTGGGAACACCGTTTACGGAAGGTAAATGTCCGGTAACCGCACTTCAGCCAGGCGAATATTGTCATTTTGGTCTTGTTTCAAGATTGCAGCATTCGCTCAGAGCCATAAAGCAACTCCCAGGTGTTGTTTCACCTATAGTTAATTAGGATGATGTAGCGCTTGCAAAAAGCTCCAAAATGCAGCTGTGGACGATTCTGTGCGAGGTGATCAACTGTAACGGTGACTTCTCACCGTTTGTAACCGGGGCTTATGCGGGGCCTTCGAAGCCACTCTCATTAAATGACTTTCTCAGACCTTTCGTGGACGAAATGCAGCATTTGTTGCCATATGGGCTTCTTGTGAATGATCAAAAGATAAAAGTTATACTGAAGGCCTTCGGGTGCGATGCTTCAGCACGTTCTTTTATAATCATGTCGAAAGGACACAGCGGCTACAGTGGGTGCCCAAAGTGCACTGTGAAAGGTGAATACATTAATGGCAAGGTTGTAATTCTTGATTCCAATAGCCCTCTGCGCCTGAATGAAAGCTTTAGGGAGCAGCACGATCCAGAACATCATCGTGGAGCGTCTTTTCTTCTTGATCTGCCCATCGATACAGTCCGTGACGTTCCTCTGGATTACACGCACGTAGTTCTGCTAGGTGTTGTCGAAAAGCTTCTCATGTTATGGGTATCAGGACTTTTGAACATGAGACTTGGTTCACAGTCTCGTCTGAAGCTCACTTAAGTAAGCAAAACCTTGTGTCCACATATTCCGAGCGAACTTCAACGGAAACCACGAGGACTTCATGACTTAGATCATTGGAAGGCAATAGAATTCCACCTTTTTTTTGTTCTACACTTGGCCAGTTCTGCTCAAACGCATTCTTCCAGAGAAGCTCTATAAAAGTTTTTGTACCTTTAAGTTGCACTTTCTGTTCTAACCAACAACCAGTTGTGTTGTCGCTATGCAGACTATGCTAAAGATCTTCTCAAGCACTTTGTTAGTGCTTTTGCTCATGACTCTGGAATAGGTCATGTGTCTTTCAATGTGGACTGCCGGTTGCACCTTTCTGATTATGTAAAATTTTGCGGTGCATTGGATTGCTTCAGCGCTTTGATTTTCGAAAACAACATGAAAAAAAAGATGCTTCGCAGGCATGGGAAACCCTTGCAGCAATTGGGGAAGTGGCTGGCTAAGGAGCGGTCAAGCCCTGCCGAAAAGCTTTATGAGGAAAAGGGTGCTTTCACACCAAGCTGCCCTCACGATAATAGCCCACTGCCTTCGACCTGCTGTTTGCCATGTTTTCGAACAGTGAAATGTTCAACCTTCATGATAAGCTCGGACGAGACAAGTGCTGCATGCTGAATGGAGTTGATATTATCATAAGAAATATCGCCACCTTGAAGTCTACTCAGGAACTCCGTGTGGTCGGGCAAGATTTCCTGGTAAAGGAAGATCTTTACACAGTGCCTCTTCGGTCTTCAAGACTGGGCATATACAGTGTTCAGATCTTTCAGAACTCAAAGTGTGGCGTCTCCATAATGTCCGAAACATAGTCTGCCTTCCATGGAGGAACTAGTTTGGGGTCATTCTAGAGTTACATTTAATGTAACCTATGTTTTTTGAGGTTTGAATAGTATCCGAAGTTTTACATCCCTAAACCACAATATTTCAAAGTATAGGGCTCAAAAAATTTTGATTATCTGGTGTTCCTTAATATGCACTGACATCGCGCAAGTACATGGGCCGTTGTGCTTTTGCATTTGTTTGTTTCGTGTTCTGTCATTCGTCTCGGTTGCTCTTTGCAGTGCATTGGTTCAGTTCACAGCTCCTCTACCATTTCACCTTCATCGAAAGGTGATCACCTTGGCAAGAATTGAACTTGCATCTTTTGGTTCATCAGCCTAGCACCTTAGTCACTTATCCACCGCGGCAGATAGAAGTTTAATTATCTTTGGGAATTTAGCCAACTTTATTGTATTCTACAAGCTTTGTCCTATTGTTCTACTATTAGCCCTGTGTTGTACTGCAACATGCTAAGCTGTGCTTTGGTGAGCATGATCCTTTTCATATTGACATGAGCTATATGCGCTTTCATTTTAGCTGTTAATATTTGGCACATTACTTTTCGCTGCTACAGAGCCTTCAAACAAGTGCATTGTAAGCACTTGTGAAGGTATGAAAATTATTTCAATTTCGTGACAAAGCTCTAGGTAGTTTAGCCTACAAAGAGCGATACAGTTGCACTATAAAACATTCTCACCTGCCAGATATGGCCAGTCATATTTCATAGTCTCAGTTGACACAAAAAACGTGGCATATAATAGAGGTAAAAGATGCAGAGGATTGCTCCTAGTATGATTATTTTTTTTTGCAATGCCTGAACATGATATAGCTCTGTAATTCATCCACTATCTCTTTAGTTACCTAAAGTTACCTTACTAGTTATTTAAACTGGCTACTTAAACGAAACCTGAGATAACTGGACATCATCTGTACTATAAATATATGCACTGCTCTGAATTTATTGCAAGTTATGAGGAATTTATTTCACTGTAGAAATCATTACATGCTCGTGTTTGTTGTGACCATTTCAGACAGGCAACTTTTTAGCTCAGTCAAATTAATTTATTTTACAGCTTCCCTAGTACAAAATGGTGGGTGTTTTCCCACAATATCAGGATGGTACTATTAGAATCTTTAATTGATTACTGTCTTTGACTTTACTAAAGCATATCTTCACAATCTTCAGATGAACTACGCCCTCGTAGAATTTACTCAAACCAAGACTGTAGCAGTGGTTCCTACAATGTATATTTCACATAACAAATGCTGGTGGCCGAGTTATGTCACTTCTGAAAGGCAGCCGCCCATGGTGAAGAAATTGCGTCCAAAGAAGTTGATGTGGGACAAGCTCAAATTTTCCGCAATAGGATTATTAGGCAAGTGCTGCATTCAGGTATGCAGATTTTTAGAGTATAATACGAACTGAAACTCATCCTAATGAGGTTATTTCATTGTAATTTTTTATTTAGCTACATATGACCATGCACGCAAGAATCTGAACAAGTGCGAGTATACGTCGGATCTGAGTAGTGGCTCTGAAATCAGCCAGAAAAGGTGTCGCCGTGCGCCTTTGGTGTATAAGGACTCGGACGAAAGTGAATTGGAGAATTGTAAGAGCACTTTGAAAAAGCTGCACACACCGGTAGTACCAAAACATTTTCCTCAAGGTGAGGAAAATGTTTTCAATACTGCCTTGTAATAGAAAAATTTACTGCTTTAATGTTTAAACGACTCTAATGATCAGTTTGTTTACACGACTTTAAGGGCTCGTATACCACCATTGGACACTTGCGTACTACTGTTGATGCACGTGCCTGTTGCGTTTCTACCTCGGATGCTGAGGAAGGGTACTAGGAGAGATGTTCAAACGATCCGGGGAATGCAGCCTAGCGAAGAAAAGAGCGAAACGAGGAAACGCATAAAATTTCACCAGCATTTACTACAGACTCGTACACAACTGCAACGCCACATGTACATTTCTGCCTCTCTGTAGTTCACGGGCCCTTTGAAACTTTGTTGTACAGTACGATTGCTTGTTTTTCTAACATCTGGGGATGTCTCATGTGATCATCTATACAAGAGTGCCTTGTAAGGACCACAATGTCAATGAGATGACATAACCCGCATTCCGTGCCAGTTCAACTATTGCTACTGTAGTGCTCGGGAAGTACTCTTATCAGCAAGTGGGATAGGCAGAACGAACAGGAAAAATTGCCTCAGACAGGTTGTCTGATGTTTAGATAGAAGAGGCTATTCTTGTCAAAGGTGCCTTGTCATCCTTAGTGCGTTAGATTTAAGGGGGTAGTTGGCGTTGTGTTCACTGTTGGCACGTATTGTTCGTACCAGAATGGACAAACGTGTGCGTATGATATGGATTTTGTTGGTTCCCACAGCGACAAACGCCTCCATAAGGCATGCCGTGAACACTTACCATCTTAAAGTGAACACACCAAAGATAAAAAGGGTGTCTTGACAAAGATAAGTCCTCCTATCGAAACATGGGCTGACCTGTCTGAGGCACCTTTTCTCCCGTTCATTTTGCCTATCCCACAATGCGCTTCTGTCATCTGCCTTCTTAATTTGGGAATTTCACATCAGCAGGAGTTAATTGTCATTGAACACATTGAAGCAATGGGGCCATTTGCTCAGGAATACTGAACGTGTGACATGCGAGCTGACAGAAGTTTAGACTAATTCCTTGGTTATTGCAAAACGAGAGCATACCCCTGTTGAGTAAATGGTGCGTTGCATGCAATGCTTCGACTCTTAGGCCTTCCCTTAGTTGGCGGAGCATCTTCTGACCCCCAACGAAACGACCACTGATCTGTTACAAGCTAAGCATCTGCATCATCTAGTCCACTGCACACATCGACTTATCCAGCTTCTAGGGACGCTCTGAACATAGGTCTGTAACGCATGCGATTCACTAATGTAAATTTTGCATATGTGGCTAATTTATAATGAACAGAGGTTTGATTTGCTGTAACCTGCATTTCTTTTTATTTAAAAAAACAGAGGATTTAATGTTGAGAGTATCACAGCAGTAGGGTAGGGTGAAGAGAAATATTCCTTTGCTGTTTGTTAAAGTTAAGCTTAGTAAAGCTTGAAGCAAGCTTGGAACAAAAATACTTGAAAAGCATCTGAAATTTCTTGGTTGTCGCATAACAGGTGCATGCCACTGTTGTGTATGTGGTGTCATGCTTGCAAAGGTTTTTTTCTCAGGACTGTCCTCAGCTGGCGGAGCAACTTTAGACCTCCGAAGAAATCACCACCGATCATTTGAAGCGCAGCCCCTGCTTCATCATCTAGTCCAGTGCACGCTTCAACTTATCAAGCAGTCGAAGACGCTGTGAACACAGATACATAAAACATTCGATGTACTAAAGTACCTAACTTTTGCATGGGTGCCTAATATTTAGTTACTTAGTTGGAACAGCCTAAAGCTGTGTTTTATTTTAAGAGAACCCTAACGTTTTTATGTCAAAGATATCATATTAGGGCAGGGCTAAGGGGAATGTTTGTTTGTTGTTGGCTAAGCTTGGTACACTTTCTTGAAGCAACCTTTCAATGCAAATACTGGAAAAGCGTGTGAATGTTTTTTAAAAGAAAGGACAGAAAAATATTCTTGAAGGTGCTACAATGTGCTCAGTTTGGCGTACACGCTAAAGAGTGAAAATTTTGAAGCTATCATGAAGAACTGTCTTATAATGCAAGCATGTCGCTCTCAAAATGCCAAAAAGGAAGTATTAAAATGCGTGGTATGGTTCACTTATAAGCATTTTTTCAAATACCTGGTTCTGCATCATTTCTTTTATTTCAAACTGTGGTCACAGGGTGCTGATAATTTTTGGCGCTCAAAATATCCTGGGAAAATACTTTAGATTTAGTTCCTACATGTGTGTAATTTTCTCAAACTATTTCATCAAAGTTGATTTTTAGCGAGCTCCCTGGTTGGGACTGTTGGTGTGGAATGACCCAATACAAAAAACTTACCTACTTCCCAAATTTAGCATGAATATTACTGGCAACAGGGCAGCTACCTGATCCTCCTTTCAGCTTTTTTTTAGCGCGCACTTTAAAAAATTCAAGACATAGGTACATCTTGTAGAGAGGAAAGTAGTAGCCTCATTGTCTGGTTAATCTTGTTATTGGTGCCTATAGTCGTTTGGTTACCACTTTTAGGCCAGAAGGGGCATAAAAATCTTGAATTTTTGGCTTGTGTACAGCCACTGTCTTTATTTCGTTTATAGCAAATCGCGATATAAATATCTGGCGACTCAACTGCTGATGATGGAGAAAGTAGTATGCCACCCCCCGAAAATGCCGCCCCCCAACCACTACCGATTTCAGAGCTCATATACTGTCTGTAAAAAAAACCTGGGAAACACGACACAAAATGCTTTTGTGGTTTTCTTGTCTCATCTACGACAATAACAAATTTGACATGGTACACTCTGTTTACTTTTTTGCTTAGTTTAGTAGTTAGTTTGCATGCATGCGATAGCTCTATTATTTGAGCAAGGATGATTTCTTGCTCACACTTCTGAGTGTAGAGAACATGTGGTTTCTCCGTACTGCACTGTGGCACAGCATGTTGGCTACACCACTTGTCGTCTTAGTTGAATAGTTTTAGTTTCAGTTTATTTCGGACGTAGTTACATGACATGAAATGTGTCCACGAGACAAGGCAAAAGGAGACTCGTATGTCTCCTGACGAGGCCTTCACCCCGGACTCACACGTCGGACAGTCAGGAGCAGAATCAGAGAAAATAAGTGCAATGCTCATTGCACAACCTATATAAACAAAAAACGAACAGTAAAAAACACATTCGGATAAAAAATTATACAAAGTTTACATTGTTCAGGTTCAACAGTTTTATAAAGTTACATAAATATACAAAATTACATATTTTCGAGTTGAAAGAAAAATAATTGTAATTTCAAGGAGGCAGGAAAACTAGCTTTACTTGTTCTTTAAAACGAGACATACTTGAGTTCTGATTAGCCAATTCGATTGGGGATGGGTATGCATTCAACAATGAAATAATCTGATAATCTATAGTTTTAGTACCATATTTAGTTCTTGCTCTTGATCCCGTCAATGAAATAGGGCGAAGGTCATATGCCACTTGTTTATTTAGATATTTGCTTGAAAACATGGTGCGATCACGTTTGAATTCTCGGAAAATGATTGCTGCCAAAGAAAGCTGATATAACTGTGATAATGGTAGTACGTTGAGACTTTTATACAGAGAGTCAGTTGATGGGTGAGGATGGGAAGAAATCATTTTTAGGCTCCTTTTTTGTATGGAGGAAAAACGTTCAGCATTCGTCTTGTTGCACGTACCCCAGACTAGGTGACAATATGTTAGGTGGGAATGAATAAAAGCGAAGTACAACTGTTTTCTAACACGCAGCGGCAATAAATATTTTAGCCTGTATAACATAGCAAGTGATCTAAATAGCCTAGCCCGAACATACTTTATGTGCTCAGACCAGCTGAGGTCAAACCTAAAAACGACACCCAAGAAGCGGCAAGAGTCGACGGGCGTTATTATATTGTTGTTGATACCCAATTGTACGTTATGAAGAATATTCTGGGAAGTCTGCAGAATTGTCACGCAAAATTTAAGCTTGGCGTTTAGGTTCGTACATGGATTTCATTTCTTGTAGACATCATTTAAAAAGGTTTACCAAGTTGGTGTACAAAAAATTTGCTTGTTCGCCTTTTTTTTCTCTTGGCACCCATACCCCCCCAAACGTGATCACCATTTGCTCGCCATTACCTTCTTTCTAGCATAAACAAGGACAGATTTTAGTCATTATTGGATTGCTTATAATGATTCAAATTCCATCTTTATTGCCTTGGTATTTATCCCCTGATACTGTATTTGCATATGTTGAAACAGAAACAGGGGCACATCCAAGTGTGCTGGATCAACGTCCAAGCATACTGCATCAGCGAGACAAGGAGAGTTGAAAGTATTATTTAAGTTTAGCCGTGGACAATTATGTAGCCAAATGTATTCTCTGCCGATAATACACACGTGACATTTATTGCAAGTGTAGCGAAGCCTCCGAACTATGAAATGGGTCGAACTCTTGCGTACCTTCTAGTGGGGCTACCCAAGAAGGACGCCCCTCGTGCTGAGAGCCCGTGCTTTGCTGTGACTGTCGCCATTGCATATTCTCGCTCGTTGCCGGCTAATAAACGCCTTAACAATTTGGTGGAGAGTGCTGCGATCCCTGTCTATGCCTTTGGAGCTACGATCACGTACCCTGCCATCTGCTATGTACCAAGACGCTTCTCAGCAAACGCCTCCTCCAATGCCACCCCCTTGTCCCGGTGTCCCCAGAATCCGCGATCCACCCATCTTCACTGGCGCTGATGGCACTGACGTGGAGGACTGGCTCGCCATTTACGACCGCGTGAGCGTCCCCAACAAATGGGACGAGGACGGCAAGCTGACAAACTTGGTGTTTTACCTTGCCGGTGTCGCCAGTTTGTGGTACAACAACCACGCGTCCGATTTTGCCACCTGGTCCGATTTCAAGACCGCAATCGTCAACGTCTTCGGCCGCCCTGCTGTTCGCAAGCTGCAAGCCGAGCAGCGCTTGCGTGAACGTGCTCAGGAGGCTGGTGAGTCATTCACCAGCTATATTGAAGATGTCCTGGACCTATGCAACAAATCCAATCACACCATGTCCGAGTCTGACAAGATCCGAAACATCATGAAAGGCATCGACGATGATGCCTTCACGATGCTGCTCGCCAAAAACCCCGGCACGGTGGCTGAGGTCATCACACTGTGCCAGAGCTACGAGGAGCTCCACCGGCAGCGTTCGATGACCCGACGCTCCCCACCACGAGCTGCAACGCTTGCTGGCTTGGAGGCCAGTTGTGACCAAGTGGCGTTGATGGCAGAACTGAAGTCCTTTATCCGTGAGGAAATCGCGCGTCAGTTCTCCCTCCTGCCCTTTTCCCACCAACCTGCTGTTCAACAATCGGCTACTACCCTTCTCCCTCCCATCCGCCGAGCGATTGAACAGGAAATAGCGGAGGTAATGCCTGCTTACCACCCCCAACAGCCTCCGGCTCCTGCGTCCCTGAGTTACGCGCAAGTGGTCGCCAGGCCACCCCAAGTCGTTCAAGCACCCGCCCCTCTGACCTACGCTGAAGCTGCTGCACGACCTCCGTCCGTTGCAGCGGGTATGCCCGCTACGTATGTTGACGTAACCCCTCAGCCTCAGCTTCAGTCCACCATGCAGCCACCGTTCCGTCCATCAGCCCTTGCGACATGGGTGAGACCTACCCCGGTGAACAGATCGCGCACACCCGACAACCGGCCCATCTGCTTTGCCTGCGGTTACGCCGGTCACGTGGCCCGTTATTGCCATCGCGTACAGCCGGCTCCAATTTCTTCACCTGTTGCTGGCCAACTCAGCCGTCCTTATCGCGAAGAACCGCCGTCTATGCCCCCTCGATCTCGCCCAGGTCCGTCTCGAAGATCACCGTCTCCACGACGCCGTTCCCTGTCTCCCATGCGGCCAAGTGCGGCATCTCATGAGCGGGAAAACTAGTCGTCGCAGTCCCTGAGGCAAGGACTGCGACGCTATCGCAATGTGAAAGCCCTCAGAGCAGCCCCTCGAATGTCATTGACGTGCTTGTGGACGGTGTTTGTGCATCGGCTCTTATTGACACTGGAGCTGCCGTATCAGTTATGGACGAAAAACTCTGCCGCTTACTTCGAAAAGTGACGACGCCACTTTCTGGGTTATCCCTTCGTACTGCGAGTTTGCACCGGATTCATCCTACAGCAGGGTGCACAGCTCGCGTTGTCATCCAGGACGTTCTGTATGTCGCCCAGTTCATCGTCATTCAGGCATGCTCTCATGACGTCATCCTGGGATGGGACTTTCTCTCCCGCCATGACGCCGTCATCCATTGTGCCGCTGCCGAAATTGAGCTCTCACCCTTCTCGCATTTGACGCCAGAAGACAGTCCCCCGACACTGAGCAAGATTCTAACGAGAGACGATACAACAGTGCCTCCAAACTCGACGACGGCTGTGTCTGTCTACTGCGCTGGTCTCTCCGACACCATTGGACTTGTTTCGCCATCTGACCGCGCTTGCAGCAGGAAAGGGTTGCTAGTACCTTTCGCGACCGTGCAGGTCAACCAGGGCAACACTGCTATTTTTGTAACCAACCCGTTCCCGTACGCTGTTACCTTGCTTCGAGGGGAATGTCTCGGCAGAGTGGAACCAGTCGACGACGCACAAGTCCTGGACGTACCCGATGACACGCGCGCTCCCAGGTCGTGTACCATCAATGTTGTTTCCACTTCTGATTCGTCGTCTGCTGATGTATTTGGCCCCTCCATCGCTGACAACCTTACGGCCGTACAGCGTTCCCAACTTCTGGACCTGTTACAAGAATATCGTTCTTCTTTCGATGTCGGGCGAAGTTCTCTCGGTCGCACGTCCGTTGTTACGCATTGCATCGACACTGGTGACCATCCACCTTTACGGCAACGTCCATATCGCGTGTCGCCTGCTGAACGTCGAGTAATTAATGATCAGGTTGACGATATGCTCCGACGCGACGTTATTCGGCCCTCCGACAGTCCATGGGCGTCTCCTGTTGTTCTTGTTGCGAAGAAAGACGGTTCTGTGCGGTTCTGTGTAGACTACAGACGGCTCAATAGGATCACTCGCAAGGATGTTTATCCACTGCCACGCATCGATGACGCGATTGACAGCCTTCATGGAGCCGATTGTTTTTCTTCTCTCGATCTGCGCTCGGGGTACTGGCAAGTACCCATGGCTGACGACGCTCGACCGAAGACCGCCTTCGTCACGCCAGACGGCTTGTACGAGTTTAACGTCATGCCGTTTGGTCTATGTAATGCACCTGCGACCTTTGAGCGCATGATGGACACCATTCTGCGCAACTTGAAATGGTACACGTGCTTGTGTTACCTCGACGATGTCATTGTCTTTGCTCCGGATTTCTCCACGCATCTCCAACGTCTGAAAGAAGTTTTCGCACGTGTGAGCAATGCCGGCTTACAACTAAATCTGAAAAAGTGCCGCTTTGCAGCACGGCAACTCACCATACTGGGGTACGTCGTGTCCAAAGACGGCATTCTTCCTGATCCTGCCAAGCTTCAGGCCGTGGCCGAATTCCCCAAACCTGCATCTGTCAAAGAACTGCGTAGTTTCGTGGGCCTGTGCTCATACTTCCGACGCTTCATACGAAATTTCGCCACGATCATATCACCGCTGACGAAGCTCCTTGGAAGCAACGGGCCCTTCAATTCGTGGTCATCCGAGTGCGACGACGCGTTCGCGAAGCTCCGCCATTTGTTGACGTCGCCTCCCATTCTACGCCACTACGACCCTACAGCCCCAACGGAGGTGCACACGGACGCCAGCGGAGTAGGCCTCGGCGCTGTCCTGGCGCAGCGAAAACCCGGATTCCCTGAATATGTCGTAGCATATGCAAGCCGTACGCTCACGAGAGCCGAGAAAAACTACACCGTCACGGAGAAAGAGTGCCTGGCGATCGTCTGGGCTCTTACAAAGTTTCGACCTTATTTGTATGGTCGCCCATTCGATGTCGTCACCGACCATCATGCACTATGCTGGCTTTCATCATTGAAGGATCCCTCAGGCCGTCTCGCCCGTTGGGCTCTTCGCTTACAAGACTACGATATCCGCGTGCTGTACCGCAACGGACGCCAGCATGCTGACGCCGACGCCCTCTCGCGCTCCCCTCTGCCTGAAGGTGATGTGCTCTGCTCAGTATCCTCGGCTGCTGTTTCTGCCATTGATGTTGACATCATCGCTACCGAACAGTGGGCAGAGTGGGCACGGTGGAGCGGCAACGATGCGGTCGCTCAGAAATCCGATTTTGCTTTTTGTGCAGTTAGTCGCCTGGTTTGGAACATTACCACCGCGTGCGAATCCAGCGCGTGCCAACTACTCTTCACCGGTGTTGCTGGCGGCCCCGATCTGGATGAACACGCCCCTGCGTCATCTGCCACTATCTGACGGTGGCATCCTTTCCATCGTCACCTGGTCCACAACACTGCGGGCGACTGCAGCGACGCAAGAGCATATAAAGACCACGGAATTCTCCTGTTCCTTCAGTGGGCACGGTGGAGCGGCAACGATGCGGTCGCTCAGAAATCCGATTTTGCTTTTTGTGCAGTTAGTCGCCTGGTTTGGAACATTACCACCGCGTGCGAATCCAGCGCGTGCCAACTACTCTTCACCGGTGTTGCTGGCGGCCCCGATCTGGATGAACACGCCCCTGCGTCATCTGCCACTATCTGACGGTGGCATCCTTTCCATCGTCACCTGGTCCACAACACTGCGGGCGACTGCAGCGACGCAAGAGCATATAAAGACCACGGAATTCTCCTGTTCCTTCAGTGGGCACGGTGGAGCGGCAACGATGCGGTCGCTCAGAAATCCGATTTTGCTTTTTGTGCAGGTCAGTAAACCTCCTTCTCTCTACTGTAAGCGAACCAGTAACGTCTGTCTGCTGCTCCTACCGTGCCCAAGTGTCATATTTGAATGTGTGTGCGAATGCGTGCATGTCACAAAGCTTCTACTATGTTGTGGAGACGTTGAACTAAACCCTGGCCCTGCAAATACTAACAAAGAAATACTAGACGCGATCGCTAAGCTATCTGAAAAAGGTGATCACCGTCACGATGAGCTAATGGAAGCTCTTGCCGACCTAAAGACTAAACAGGAGGCATTAGCGCAAACTGTTGCTGATTTAACGGAAAGGTTGTCGGCGGTGGAAGCTTTCGTCGAGTCATGCGACGGTTCTGCAGTAGTCAGTGATGTGCCACGTCTAATCGCTGAAACTGTCAAGGTGCAAGGCCAGACACTCAGTGCCCGACTGGACGATCTTGAAGACAGGTCCAGACGAGAGAACGTATTGTTTTTTGGTATATCGGACAGCCCTAATGAGACGTGGGCTCAGTCTGAAGGCCATGTTCGTGATCTACTCTCCCGACACCTTGACATGCACATTTCTGACTCCGAAGTTTCCCGAGCACATAGGTTAGGAAGTTACGCCGCTAAAAAAGCTCGGCCAATTATCGTCAAATTTTCGTCATTTAAGGTTAGAGATGCTATCCTGATGCAGAGACAAAAATTCAAAGGAACTGGTGTATCAGCTAGCGAAGATTTTTGCAAAAGCACGCGAAACTCAAGGAAGAAATTAATGGAATTTGCTAAGGCAGCCGGGCAACCGTATTTGCTACGCGTTAACAAACTGGTCATGAACAAGAAAACTTACGTTTACTGCGCAGAAAGCGACAGCGTTCGCGAAATCAATTCACCCCAAGCTAAGGACAAAGAACCCTCTCTACCTGCACGTGCTGACACTTCTAGCACCTCATAGCTACGCCCGTCTCGTTGCTGCGCAGGAAACGCTTCTTTTTTCTTTTCTAATGTGCGCAGCGTCCTGAATAAACGCGTCGAACTGTCTTCTGCTATTGATTCCTGTTCCGCTGATATTGTTGGTCTGACAGAGACTTGGCTTTCTACAAAAGTAAGAAATGAAGAAATATTGGATTGTGAGAAGCACTACAAATTTTACCGATGCGACCGCGATTACCGGTCTGGTGGGGGTGTTCTGCTGGCGGTTGCCGATAATCTTGCCTCTCATATTATTCCTGTTATGTCTTCACTTGAACTTGTTTGTGTTCGCGTGCTCATTGATTCTCGCGAAATAATATTTTGTATTTGCTATCGATCACCAACTGCATCATCATCCTTTTGCAATGACTTGCATGATGTTGTCAATCAGCTGTTCGTCAGATACCCGAGATCACCTTTGTTCATTCTTGGCGATTTCAACTTTCCCGACATCATGTGGGAAAGAGACCCGGTTACCTTAAAGCACAACTCAGGTGAAAGTAGGGAATTTTTGAATTTTTGTCACGACTTCAACTTTACCCAGCTTGTTGACTTTCCTACTCGCGTTACTCCCACTTCCGCTAGCGTATTAGATCTAGTACTTACCAGTACACCTGACCTAGCTTCACCCTTCACTCATCTACCGGGAATTAGCGACCATTGCATAATCCACTTCACAATAAAAGCACGGGTTTCCATCAAGAAAAGAACAAAAATTATCCAAGACTATAGCAAAGCGGACTTTCATGGAATGAATACAGAGTTACAATCTTTTGTTGACCTATTCTTTGCTGGTTTTGAGCAGCGATCTGTTGAACAGAACTGGCTAGACTATAAGAACAAACTGCTAGCCCTAATTGACCGATTTGTACCTAAGAGAAAAGTTTCATCGAATCCTCGTTCTCCGTGGTTCAATAACACGTTGAAACGCATGCGCAATAAAAAGAAGCGGCTATTCAGACGCGCCAAATCAACAGCCAGAACAGACCATTGGTCTTTTTATCAGACATTTAACAGAGAATTCTGTACTGCGCTTTCGAAAGCCAAAAAAGTATTTTTCGATGAAACTCTTCCTTCGCTGCTGCGCTCTAATCCACGTAAGTTTTGGAGCATCATTAGCGGAACTACAACGCGACATATCCAATTAATACAGTCTGATGTCCCAGTCGCTCTTAGCGAGTGCTGCAACGTTCTGAGTAATGTATTTGCTGCACACTTTCAGAACAGCATCCCAACTATATTTCCACAGTTAACAAGCACCGATTTCTTGCCAATGGACCCTATTATCATTGATGCAGTTGGTGTCGAAAAACTTGTTGGAAACTTGACAGTGTCATCATCAGCTGGTCCAGATTGCATTTCGTCAAAAATGTTGAAGTGTACTCAAGTCTATTCTTCTTTAATATTGTCAAAACTTTTTGAACAGTCATTACAGACGTCCACACTGCCATCTGACTGGAAGACTGGGAAGGTGGTCCCTGTGCATAAATCTGGTGATGTACATTCCCCCAATAACTACCGTCCCATATCGTTAACATCCATTCCAGTGAAAATCTTAGAGCATGTCATTTACTCGCACCTCATTGAATTCCTTGAATCTAATTCCTTCTTTAGCATTTATCAGCATGGCTTCCGTAAGACAGTTTCATGCGAAACACAGTTGCTGTGTTTTACTAACGACTTGTTTATTAACGCAGATCTTGAATTTGATACTGACTGCATATACTTAGATTTCGCTAAAGCATTTGACTCCGTTTCACACGCACTAATCATTTTCAAACTTACTCAGCTTAACATCGACCCCAATGTACTTACATGGATTAAAGAATTCCTCTCTAACCGCAGCCAGTACGTGACAGCTAATAATTTTTGTTCACCTAATTCCGCAGTATCATCTGGTGTACCGCAAGGGTCCGTTTTAGGGCCACTCCTTTTCTTAATTTACATTAATGATCTTCCTTCTTGTGTTTCTTCTTCTACTGTCCGACTCTTTGCAGACGACTGCGTCCTCTACCAGAAAATAACCAGTCATGTCGATCACCTTAACCTTCAACGCGACCTAGATAGCATATTCGCATGGTGTAACACATGGTTCATGACACTTAACATATCTAAATGCAAGAGCATGCAAGTTTCACGTCGCACTACCACCCACTGTCCGCGTACTTATTCCCTCAATAACATTCCATTACCATCTGTTGACAATTACAAATACCTTGGTGTTCACATATCTTCTAATCTTTCCTGGAATAAACA
Source organism: Rhipicephalus microplus (assembly GCF_043290135.1). NCBI lineage: Eukaryota > Metazoa > Arthropoda > Arachnida > Ixodida > Ixodidae > Rhipicephalus > Rhipicephalus microplus. Next base: position 101,669,170 of record NC_134701.1, read on the forward strand.
CACAGAATATGTGATTAACAACGCTAACCGCATGCTTGGTTATCTGCGCCGTAACTTTTCCTCTGCGCCATCGTCACTCAAGTTAACACTGTATAAAACATTGGTCAGACCAAAATTAGAGTACGCATGCGCCATATGGGACCCAACTCATGCCATTCTCATTCAATCTCTCGAAACCACTCAGAATCGCGCAGCACGTTTCATTTTATCGAATTATTCACGTCATTCCAGTGTCACATCCATGAAGAGCACCCTAAACTTGCCTGATCTTTCATTGCGCCGCACATTGTCTCGCCTTAACCTTTTTCACAAAATCTATCATTATAACAGCCATTTGAAGGACGCCCTGTTTCATCCACCTCGCTTCATATCACCAAGGATGGATCATCGCTTTAAGGTGGGCCTACCATCCTGTCGCACCAGACTATATAATGATTCATTCGTGCCAAGGACAAGCGCCGCCTGGAACCACCTTCCCGCCTCCATCGCCTGTATAACGGACCAAAAAGACTTCAAGCTCGCCATACATGATGCCCTGTAGAATTTTTCTTTTTTTCCTGTTTTCTGTTTTTTTTTAACTTTTTAACTGCACTTACGATTGTTCAAACCACTCCTTTCTGTAGTGCCTTCGGGCCTTGAAAGTACCTTTAATAAATAAATAAATAAATAAATAAATAAACAGCGAAAGGATAATTGGATCGGCCCGCTCATCGACATGCTCTCTGACCCATCCGCAACGCCATCCACGCGTGCATTGCGTCGTCAAGCTCGCCATTTCGCCATTCGTGACGGCCTCCTACACCGACGCAATTACGACGCCGACGGCCGGCAGTGGTTACTCGTGATACCCCGCAGTCTGCGGTCAGAGATATGTGAATCATTCCATTCTGATCCGCAATGCGCGCACTCTGGGGTATTCAAAACCTACCATCGCATTCGACAACGCTACTTCTGGCGCGGGATGTACCGCTATGTGCAGCAGTTCGTTCGCTCTTGCCTCACTTGCCAACGCCGTAAACCGTCAGCCCACATGTCGCACGCCAGTCTACAACCGTTACCTTGCCCTGACCATCCCTTTGGGCGCGTAGGTATCGATTTGTATGGAGCACTTCCTCTGACGTCGGCTGGTAACCGCTGGGCCATCGTTGCCGTTGACCATTTAACGCGATACGCCGAAACCGCCGCTCTCCCTGCGGCTGCTGCGCGCGATGTTGCGTCCTTCCTGCTGCATCGATTTATACTGCGCCACGGACCACCCCAAGAGCTTCTCAGCGATCGAGGCCGTGTCTTCTTGTCGGAAGTCGTCGAAGCCATTCTGACGGAGTGCCATTCTGTCCACCGCAAAACTACTGCTTACCACCCACAGACGAATGGCCTCACCGAACGCTTTAACCGCACCCTCGGCGACATGCTTTCTATGTACGTCGCTGCCAACCACACTAATTGGGATAATATACTGCCCTTCGTCACCTACGCCTACAACACCGCCCCTCAGAGCACGACTGGTTTTTCACCTTTCTACTTGCTGTACGGAAGGCACCCGTCGCACACCATGGACACGATACTCCCGTACACGCCGGATCCATCTGAGTGTACACCTATTTCCGAGACAGCCAGGCTTGCTGAAGAGTGTCGCGAGCTTGCCAAGACTTTTACGACGCAAGATCAAGAGCGGCAGAAGAGTATCCGTGATCGCTCCACCACTTCTGAGCCCATGTTCCTTTCTGGTGCGCTTGTATGGCTCTCGACCCCAACCTCTGCCGCTGGCCCCTCTTCCAAACTACGTCCCAAATACGAAGGCCCCTACCGTGTCATCGAGCGCACCTCACCCTTCAACTATCTGATTGAACCCGTTGAACAATCTTCGGACATGCGCCGCCGTGGGCGAGACATCGTCAACGTGGAGCGCCTGAAGGCTTATTATGACCCGCTAATAATAACAAGCTGTTAGGTCGCCAGGCGGCTCCCTCTTCGACCCCGGGGTAATTGTAGCGAAGCCTCCGAACTATGAAATGGGTCGAACTCTTGCGTACCTTCTAGTCGGGCTACCCAAGAAGGACGCCGCTCGTGCTGAGAGCCCGTGCTTTGCTGTGACTGTCGCCATTGCATATTCTCGCTCGTTGCCGGCTAATAAACGCCTTAACACAAGCAATATATTGGAATCCCTTCAACAATAATACCGATTGCCTAAACATCTTTTTTTGTAACCAGAAACATTCTTGCTTTTATTTTTCTTGGCAGTTAGTTTTCTTAAGATGAAAAGGTAGACTAGTTGGTCTTCTTTACAGCAGTTTAGGTTCAAGGAAAAACATTCAAACCCAAGCCAACATTTAAATACTACTGCATTTTGACAATGGTGTTCATTTTCTGGCGTTTGCTTAAGTTCGCATCTCCTGAAAGTGCCTTCTGTCAAAAGCAAGTTTGCCATATATCCTTCGTACATAACCTGGAAACCGGCTCTTCTCATAGAAAAAGAAAGCTTGAAAGATACCATGTTTTGTGGGAATTTTTTTTCGTCCAAAGCAGTCTGTGGGTAATATCTATGCTGAATCTTTTTACTTCGAGCCAGAGTTTATAAGGTGCACACACATGCTTTTGTAAGTGTAATAGTTGTGTGCTTACCAGAAACGTTGAATATATTTGAAAAGTAATGCATGGTTTCCTATAAAACCAGCATTCAAATTGCAGCAAATGTCATTATTTAAACGACGTGCACCTCATAGTGTCACCATGTTATATTTCTGGAGACAATTTCATTAGCATAAAAAGTGTGTCAAGCAATGCTTGAATATAGCTTGCTGATTCATAGGAACACAAATGTAGTGTTTCAAAAGTGGACAATAGAAAGCTTTTTCGTTTTTTTATACTTTGCCTCCTTTATGGAATTTTGCAGAACTCATTCGCAAGTGTATTTTGATTACACTGCTATAGAAGTGGAGCCAAACTGAAGCGACACCTGTCATTAACCAGACCACATGCCTGTATCATAGTGCATATGTAATGTTTATTGCTTTGTTATAAATTGAGATAGTCAGCACTGCCATTAAAATTGATGTTGGATTAACATTACGCCTGCTAAGGTTCTTTTTTTCAAAGGAATTTCAACGCCTGGTGTTGCTGTGTGGTATAATGCCTGACTGCCACTTAGAATCCTTACGTTTGATTCCTGCTGTGATCCTTTATTTATTGATTGCATCGTCAAGTCAATGTCACTGACATTAGATTTTTAATATTGCTCTCACAATCAAAATGCCAATGCCTGTTCTTCCCATGCCTAGACAGATGTAAACTGTCAATCACCTGCGGTGCATACCGTGGCTCGTAGTATATGCAAGTATGTGCCACCCATGCCTTGCAGAAAAATTTGGCCGATGTATGCAACAGGATTTTCACTTTAGTCTTGTCATGACCGGACAGTTGTATTTGTCAAGACCTCTTACCCCATACCAATTTTGGTCTACAGCAAGCTAAGAAAAGCTTTTCATGTAATAAATTCTTTGCAGTCAGTAAAATAATTGTTCAAATTAAAGTTCTTTGTTACAGCATATGTAATTCTTATTTTTCAGATTTTGAGCAGAACACTACGTGGCTGCTGGACATCCTTCGATACATGCTACAACAACAGCAATAAGTTATAAATATATTGCTAAAACACTGTCTTACACATCAGTAACACCATGTGCCCCCACTCTTATCCAGCAGCCTTCATGAGCTTGGAAGGGCTCCTTGAATTTGATGAAAAATTGGACAAAGAAGCGTTGAATACTTTGGTAGGTTTACATCTCTTCAGATGCAGATTACTTTTCTAGTACAAAGAAGGCTGTATTTAGGATTCTTCATATTTCCTCGCTTGAATTTTTTTGTGCGTACTGAGTTCATATATTGCATATCTTTTTTGATTCTGGTGCACTTGTGCAGGTGAGCGAGTTTATGGAGCTCTGAGGAAGTGATGGGAACTAGGCAACAAAACGAATGCTTGCATACTGCAAGACAGATGAGGTGGCTGCCAAGTTTGCGTGGATGGCACGCAAAGAAAAACTCAGTTTCTCAGCCCTCAAAATCGCTAAAGTAGTCAGAGGTAAGCAGCAATAGACTCAAACCCTTTCACAAAAGACAGTCGTGTGAGAGACCAATGGACATAAGAGAAACCACTGGTCTCAAGATCTGAAAGAGTTTTAAATTAGATAAATTGTTAATAAAACAGTACCGAAATGGATGAGTATTCAGTGTTAAATACATAATTGTTTATAATAATTCTGGTACCTGGTACATGTCGTTAAAGTGTTATGCACACTGCATTTTCTGTTAACTTATCGCTGTTCCGTTGTGTATGTCTTCAAAGGTCAGTAAACTTTTTTACACCCCCCAGAGAAGCTCGACAATTCATAGAGAAGACTCTGGCAATCACATTTTTGACATATTGCAACGCCGCGCAGAGCCTCCATCTCTAAAAACAAGTCCCGCACTTCTTTCCTATGGCTGATCAACCCTCCTTTCACTCGCAGTGATGCAGTCGCCAATCGGCGTCTTGACATAGCACGCAGCTCGTCGATTAGTTTAAACCAGTCATTGTGATGGATGATACACCTTTCACCCCTGTGAGGAAGAAGGATGGGAAGGTTGTGCTAAAATTTTGAAGCAGCTGAAACTCGTGTCCTGTTTGCTTAATTTAGCATGTTTTTTGCCAAATTTGTGGAGCAGCAAGTTCAATCAGCAAAAGTTCAAGTATGTATTTAGGACCTCGGGTTCGTTTACTGGCTCTTCAAGTGAGTTTTTTATACTTCGTTTACGCTGAAGAGCTGGAGATGTGTTTAGAGCAGAAAGTCTAGCTCTACTTTGATGAATCTGGGTGCTGTACAAAAACATCTTTAAAATGTATTTTGCTCTGTGTTGAGTCGCCAATGTCTTATTTCTGATAGGGATATTGGGTAAACTCGTGCAGCACTTCAGAGTAAGCACTCGGTTCTTTTTTTTTAGTTGGCTCAGCTGTTTCTCCTTTCCTGCCTGCACAGTACCAGCCTGAGAGTACCTAAAATTATTTTTCGGTAGCTCTAAATAAGTGATTTTTAGTGCATGGATGTTTGCTGATGCGAAGTTAAGCTTGCAGAGACAAGCAAGTTGAGGTGAAGCAAGCAGGGAAAGCACAAATGGCCATACTTGTTTTTGCCACTGTCTAATGTCATGTGTGAATATACACACAATTGGAGTTCGATACCATGTACACAGCTTCTTGGCAATGCTTCATGAAATACTCGGCTGCCAGCAATTAGACATCAAGAAACTTTAACTGTCAGATATTACAGTGCCACATTGCAGTAAAGGGGTGGAGATTGGCAAAAGTTTTGAATTGTGTCCTAAAATGTATTTTCGGTTGCGGCGGCCAAGGCCAATAATAGCACCACAGTCATCATTGAGGCTGCTATAAGGTTGCGGCATGCACCCGAGCGTTTGTGGCCCAAACAACGAAAGCAGCATTCTGCGAATGAGGTCTGTCAAACTGCAGGTGATTTTTCTCTGTAAAGCATGATAAGATGCTCAAGGCTCACACATGCCTGTTTTGATTTCATGAAGCGTCGATGCAAAGTTTGCACTTTCTTGTTGAATGATCCCTGAGAGCTGCATTTGTACTGGTCAGGTGGAGTGGTTTGGCTGTAAGTTTACCTGAACAAGCCAGCAATGCTTCGAACGCGTCCTGTGAACAATAAAGCAAGCAACGGCTTTGCTGAAAGCTTTTATGCACATGTCGGCAGCGTTTTGGGGTACCGTAAAGTATCATCTTATCTCAGTTACGGCAACAGTACAGTTGGGAACTGCATGCTTATGTATTCTAGAAGTTGTTCTTTGATCTACAATCTTTGCGTGTGGCTATTCATTGAAACACGGTTTGTGGTGGCCATCAACTCTCTTCATGCAGATCTGGCCAGGCCAAAGCATGCTCATATTTATTGTGATTTATATTGCACGTGAAGGTAAAGTTACAGTGTGAGTACACGATAAGACTACACTCGTACAATGACTGTGTATTCACCCTGAAACTTTATACCGAGAATTATGTGCTAACAAGCCCACCTGAAATTGATGGTAATTCAAGACGGTTGTGTGAAATTCCAGATTCCGAGTGAGAAAAAGGCTTAAAAGAAGGCAGCAAATGAAGAGAATGGAGTACGACCTTTCTGTGTGCAGTGAGAAGTTCCGCTCAAGCTGAATAGAATGCGGGTATCGCAATTGTTCTGGACAGTCTTAAAAATGCAGCCTTTGAACCATTCTGAGTGAACATGACATCCCAATGTCTCGTCGAGTTTCGCAACCGACCTGCCTTATCTACGCCTTAGTATTCTTTTGTATTATTTCGGAAGCCCTCTACAACCTAAATGTCTGCTTTCCCAATAACAAGAAGCTTCACCTTTTTGGAGCCATCTATATATTGGCTACCACTAGGACAGTGACATTGTAATTGCATGCTGTGCTTTCCATCTGCAAACTTTTTAACATTTAATGTTAAATAGTGGTAAGTGTGTTGGTAATCGTGCCACACATAGTTCATCTTAAGCCTTTCTGTCTCACTTGAGCTTTTTATTCATTGCCAGCATCATCCCCTATAGTCCTTTACCACCTCTGGGTGCGTGTTAGGAGGACTGCTGTTTTTTTTTCTTTTTAGTCACGTATACCTTTGTATTTATTTTCTTTCAAAAAGCATACCTTTAGGTGATATAATGTGGTGGAATAACATTTCGAGGCTGTATTTTTATATTATATCAGTTTTTTCTAAATAAGCAGTGGGGTAGTAAGCAAGGTTATCACATTTACGCCTCTGCTTATATAACTTTGGTATTATACCAGTGAAGTCCAAAAAATGCATAGATTGCCATAAGAACAGTGACGTGGTCACTGATGTGGTTTGCAGCTGTATACCTTTAGAATTTTTATCTTCGTTTTTGAAAAGAAAAAAGTGGTAGGGATGCTGATGTGCTGCAATTCAAGGGCACATATAGTTCATGTTTAGCCTTTTTGTTACACTTCAGAGTTTTTTGTTGCAAACTTGATAACATTCTAGTCATTTTACTGTTTCTCGTGCTTGCTGGGATGCAGTGACATTTGTCTTCTTTTTTTTGATCATGTGCAAAATTGTATCATTTTTTTTGTTCAGCGCAGGTATTAGGTGGTTGTGAGCATAATCATTTCAGCTTATGATTGCATTTTATGTTGTCATGACATTATGGTCACATTTCGGCTTCTGTTGCGATAGCTGAATTCATGTCTGCGCATCCCAAGCGAGCACTGTCTGCTGTTCCCAAACCACCGCTCTAACAAGAATAAGCACAGTTCCAAGATTTTAAGCCTTACTTGTAGTGTTCATATTCTTTTTTCCATACTCTTCTTTGAAACTGGAACAGGGTTGCTTATGTGCTGCAAGTCAGGGGCATATATAGTTCATGCTTAGCCTTTTTGTCCCACCTCAGTATTTTTTGTTGCAAACTTGATATCATTCTTATCATTTTACTGTTTTTCGTGCTTGCTGGCATGCAGTGACAACTGTCTGCTTTCTTTCCCGTCACGTGCAACATTGTATTATTTTCCGCTCAGCGTAGGTTTTAGGTGGTTGAGAGCATCACCATTTCAGCTTATGTTTGCATTTTATGTTGTCATGACATTTTCTAGAGGAAGTGATTGTGTGTGTTGTAGTGCATTCCAAGATGGTCACATATCAGCTTTTTTGCTATAGCTTATATCTATATATAGCTATATCCCAAGAGATCACTGTCTGCTGTTGCCAAACCACTGCTCTAACTAGAATGAGTAGAGTTCAAAGATTTTAAGCCTTACTTGTACAGGGTATGAATGTACTGTCATGTTCATATTCTTTTTTGCAACTCGAACAGCTGCAACGTGATGGCATAGTGATTGCCCACTTGTGCGTGTCAACTGGGTCATCACTGCATGACTCATTTATAGTTCTGTAAACATTTAACCTAGAAAAGAAAAATTGTTGAGCAATGACATGTTATTAGTATGCTCATAATGGCTTACCAACTGAAATTCTTAATCTTGTTAGCATTTGCTGAATTTGCAACCAAATAAATGTTGTGTGAATATGTTTACCAAGACTTGCTGCCATGGCTCCGTATGTCTGCATTTATAGCGGTGGTTTTTACTGAAGCCAATGAAATCTAGCAACCTTTTATTTATTGTTTGAAGGAAAATTCACGAAAGCAGCTAAAATATGATAAGTGACATATCTTAATAATTTGATGGAGCAGTGTGAAATTACTTTTTGATCACAAAGGTAGACAGCTCTCATTAACTAGAGTGTACTAAGGTTGTGAAAGACTTGCAGGATCCTTTTAAATTACACAAGATATATCTAATCCTGCCCTACTTGTTTTAAGTCATTTAAGCAGTATGTTGATGCTGTCAAGAACCACGAATTTCAGATATGCATCAGGATTGGCAGGACTACGTAAACAAACTTGTAATCTGATTATGTTCATGTTGATCATGTTGTAATCTGATCATATTGTAATCTGCGTTTTATTTACTCAAAGTATGGTCGTGGTACATCAGTTACGGAACTAATGCGAGATAACGAAATCCAGACGCTACAATCGCGGCGCCAGCTTCTCCGTCTAAAATTCTTGGACTCACTAATTAACAATAAACTTGGGCTAGACCCATCACATTACGTTACCCCAGTTTCGACCAGGCAAACTCGTCATTCTCATGTCCGATCCTTAACTCCGTATTTTGCGTGGACAGATTTTTAAGTTTTCCTTTTTTCCGAGAACTGTAACAGAATGGAATAACTTGCCTTCTGATTTCCTCCAAACCTTCGATCTTGATGAACCCAATGTTTAATTCTGTGAATCTTAACCCCCCCCCCACTCCCAATATTGCTTGATTTTTTTTTATGTTTCTCTTCTACTCGCTCTTCTCCTACACAGATGTATTTTAGTCAAGCTGTGTTACTCATATACTGATCGCGTGCTTTCTTTGTTATGATGTTTTTCTTCTACTCGCTCTCCTCTTACACAGATGTATTTTAGTGAAGCTGTGTCACTCATGTACTGATATTGTGTTTGTGTTTTTGCCCCTCCTGCTTGGGCCTTTTTGGCCTGCAGTATTTCACAAATATTAATAATAATAATAATCTGATCATGTTGTCTTCTGATCACAATCGTGCTTTTAGTTCGGGGTTGAGAGATCTTCAAATGCAAACTTTTAAAACAGGTAGTTTAACTGCTTTCGCTTAGTTAGACGCTGCCCAAGATGCACGTTGTTCATACTCAAGAATGCGATTTTTTTATAATTTACTAAAAATTCAAAAATACATTGCTTGGTTCCCTACTGTTCTGAGACACTCTTGCATATTTAACTAGTTGGCCGTAAGCTACGAGAACTTATTGCCTTCTATTTCGAATTCATTCGTTTTTATTTCAAATTTGTCAACTTTGCACTTGCACTGCCTTTAGTGCGAGGTGCGGGTCCGATAGACAGGGAAAGTAGTGTCGTGTATTTTTTTTGGTGATTGTTAAATACAATCAAGAGTTATGGTCATAGCAAGGTCACCTTTTGGTTGGATACTCAGGTGCTAACAATGGGGTCACGGGTGGAAAACTGTCCGTAGAGACCTGATTTCGATCATTGGCAAATACTCGTGGTCATGTACTGAGATGTACGTGCAGTTTGACTAACACCTGATCATGACAATTTATTAAAGACCCGACAGCCCATATTATGCGTGCAACTGTTTAGCGAATATTGGTAATTAAAAATTAGTAGATAAACATGTGTTTTCAAGCAGCATGAGGTGACTGACAATCCGAAGTGACAAAACAGGCATAAAAACGCCTCAAAGCCCCACTTCGCTCTAATCCTATGTTCTTACGCAGATGTTTTTGTGAGCTTAGCAACACCATCTAGCACTTTCTTGTAAAGGCGACTACTGCTTAATTTATTTTAACGTTGTTTTAACAGTTTTTTTGAACAAATCAGATATATAATGTTGTTTTGAAAGTATTTACAAACTTTGTTGCGTCAGAAGGGTTCAGTTGCCTGAACATACCGGCATGATTGTCTAGGCGCTTCTGCGCACTGGTGAAAACTCGCAAATATGATCGAGATTTACTAGAACATTCCTACGACAGTATGACGTTTATAACAGTAACCTCAACACGTTTTGGCAACTCTGTTATTTATTGAACAATTAGTAGCTTCACTGGAGTATTAGCCTAAACGTGCTTCAGAGTGCGGATCTTGAACTTTACCTACTCCCATACTAGAGACAGATATTTTCAGGAGCAAGATCAATTTTAATTATTTGTGACAATTTACAACAAAAACCTTGCTTTTGTATCTAAATAATTTATTTGAACTCCAGTTTATTTTCCCCTGCTCGCTGTAGAAATCAATTGACTTGGTAAGTGACGTATCCGTTAGCTCTTCTGAGGAAATTTCAGCCTGCATTGTTTTCGTTCGGAATGTATAAATATTTACTCAATTACGCGGAAGGCTTATTTGGCTCGCGTTTCGAAGTATTTTAGGTTTATTTTTCATTTCTTTGACACTAAGTGCCCCTCACAATATAACGATATTATAATAGGTACTGTGGAGTCTGTTTCCACTTGTCGCGGAAACACTCAGCGAAAGACTTTATTTGCTACATACCAACAGTACTCATTTGGTACCCATGCACCTGTTCTTTGAAATAAAATATGTAAGCGAAATTTACCAACCGCTTCAGCAGGGCACATCGGCAGGTGTGTTCGCTGAAACAAACTATTAGAGTCCTGTCTTTGCTGCTAATGTGTTTAAATCTTTCTTTACCATGCCCATTCAAATCGACCAACGGTGACCGAAGCTTTGAATCGTCGATTTGGTTTTTTTGAAGTAATTTCTGATCAATCCAGCACTTTCTAGTTGTAAGTTCAGCCACTTAACATGAAGAATCAAGTTTAGTTTGCTCGTTTTGATAAAACAGTGGTTTTTGACAGACCTTTGCGCAAACAATTGTGTGTGCGTTGTTGACAAAATGTGCATTGCTAGCTAACTCAACAGAATGGCGTGCCACTCGTGCTTATGCTTCCGTAACATCAAAGTTATGTAATCAAAATAACTTTTGTTAGTCAAATACACAGCTAGGGTGGCAGCTTCACAATCTGACAGCATTGGGCAGAAATAATGGCCATTATTTCATGTCAGCTGTCGAGTAGAAAGCTGCTGTTAGGATTCAGAAAAAATATATTCAACAAAAAGAATTCTGAAGGTCTGCAGCATGTGTAGAGTGTGGCGGTGGCCTTCTCAGTCTGTTTACAACTTATTTGGCTTTGCTTTCATTGTTATATCAAACAAAGGACCACATTTAGTGCCACTAGTTGACCCTTAGGTGTAGTCGTCAGGCCCGCATTAGTCCGTACCTGTGCCGCAAAAACACATACACCGCTCAAAGCTATCTTGCAAACACACTTCATGTGAATGAGAATGAGTTTGGAGTAGGAAGACCACTGTACCTCAGCTTCAATTTTTATGGCGACGATGTTTTGCGTCAGCCAGAGGTATCCGCAGCTCAGGGCTTTGTTTGGTTTGCAGCCTCATATTGCCTCCTTTGCCGCAACGACGCTGCTGCTGAACTTTGCGCACAACCTTTTAACTACTCTGGTTACGTGCGAGGTCCTCACGTCACTGGGGTGTGGTGTGCATGGATGGACAGATGAAGCCACAGACAGGTGGACGCACGCACCAAAGCACGGAGAGATGCTTTGCTCCAGTCATCGTCATTCACTCCGCAATTATGCTGTAATCTTTTTATTATTATGCCGTGCAAAAGGCAACGTTCAATGCTGCGATAAATATATCCAGACTTCGCCCTATTAGGAGTGAAGTGGCTCACTGAAAGAGGTGACGCTAGAAGAAGAATAGTTAAGTACATCGCACCTCAAGTTTATAAAGGGTTTATTCATATCAGAAGCGTCCATCTATAGTGGGACACCTGCAGCTTCCTATTGCAGAAAAAAAACTAGAATGTACTGAGAAAAGTGTACGAGTTGATTTGTGTCTCCCGAAAAAACAAGCAATGTTTCACCACATGGGACGAGCTATGAAGCAGCACTTCGGTTGAAATTTTCTTTCTCTATAAGAGTAGAAGCATTTTGTACTAATTTTATTGTTTTATACGGTTCTCGGGTCATTTATTTTCAAAATGTATGTATGTAATTTTTTGTTTTGAATATTTTTGCAGATATTAAGTTTTATTGCCCTGTTTACCAGCTGAAAACTAAACATTTTCCGTTTTTGACGCATATCTTCAACCGAGATATTTTTGTTACCTGAAAGCTGATCTTTTCTGTCAATAGCCTGTCATTGTTTATATTTTGCCATGCAGCAACGTGTGCTTGAATACTTTGAAAACTGGCAAAAACTATTTTCTCAAGACATAAGAAAAATAGCCATTTTAGCGCAGTAAGGAAAAAATTACGCTTTGTGGGCGTAAAATAAAAAATACCTTTGGGGGAACGCAGCTGTACCCTACTGTGATATATATCCCAGAGGCAACCATAAAAAGAATATATTGGTTGCCTCTGCGACATATATCACAGAGGCAACCAATATATTCTTTTCATCAAACATAAGACCAGCAAAACTCTAGTATAATGCAAAAACACTAAGCTGATAACACATTAGTAATGCATGGCACATGCAAATATCATCGGGGCAACTCTGGTGTATGAACTGCATTAATAGTTAATTCAAATAGAAATGAATGATGTAAAGGAAAACAACACAATAAACTATTAATGAGATGTGGGCTATGTACGTGCTCACAAACACCACCGACCAATGGAAGAAGGACCTCGTTTTTCAATGGAAGCATCGGTCTGCAACCCTGACTCTTGTTTTTGGACGTTAAGCTGTAATTGAGTGCCGGTAGATTAGTGTTACAGCGAATGGGCGTGCCGCAGATTGTCAGGTGCGAGCTTTGAAACGCTGCGTCTTTTGATACTCGCGCTGTTTTCACTTTCGAAAGCATTGACATTACTACAGAGCCAAGAAGCTTGCTGATCGTTGTTGCGCATTTAGAACTTTTCTAAACTGAGCGTATAATGTAAGTACAATGCTTGTCTGTAAACATTATATATGATGCGACAAACACTCGAATTTTCTTAAGACAAAGAAAGATTATACGTTCACTGCACATATAAGCGTACATTTGTTCTGTTTAATCGAATCTTTAGTTTACAATGAGACACTGTTTATCCCGAGAAGGCTTTTGGTTGCAATAATAATAATAATAATAATAATAGTAATAATAAGTACGCTTCTACTCGCCATCGCGCACGCCATCACGCTGTCTGACGAATTCCCTTAACTGAATGCTTCTTTGAAGCTTCTGGTCTTGGTGACCAACACTAAAAAAATCTGAGAAGGTATTGCAAGAGCACAGATACTGTGTTGCTCTCCCCAGAGTTCTTCAACTCCGTTGGGAGCAGGGCACAGTTTGCCGCGGAACGTACTCTTTCGTTGAATGCAGAGTAAAAGAGACTGCGAACTCTCTGCTACTCAAGTGGAGTTGCCAATCTACGCAACACTTGTGCCGATGAGGTGTGAATGGGATTTGGCACTCCGTCAGCAAGGATGGAGTACAATATAGCGCTTGCGTGTTACCACCGACGTGGCAAAACAGTTTAACTGTCTCATAACCATACGCATCTGAGCGTAGTTGCCCCACATGTAAGTTTAATTCGTCAAGTAATAGGATAACTTTCAGTGATAACTAAAGCATGTTTGTGTGATCGTGAACGTTTGTAGTACCCAAAGGGCCACTATCAACAACTTCGAAGCAAGAAGCAGCGACAACATCTAAAGCATCGCCAAAAGTTAGTCTACCACATAAACAAATTGCAACTAGATAAGAAAAATCTCTTCAGATATTGTGAAAAACGGTAAAAAAAGCTTCTACAGCGTGTTTCGAATTCATCTCCTAAGTATGACGAGGCGGGTACTTTACCACATCGCCACGTTGTGCAACGCTCACTGCCTTGTAAAAAAACTAGTTGAAATAAAACACGCCGTTCCGCCTCTTGAGTCGTAGTTTTAACACACACGCGATTTTTGTTTCTAACTAAACCTTGCGTCTTTATGATATGAGAACTACTGGCGTCCAGGCATTATGCCACTAATGCTAAGACGTCAAGTTTTTTCAGAGTTGACAACATAGAAAAGAAAACATACAAAAATTACCGAGAAACTGGGGCAGATGATTTACTGCCGAGTGCAATAGCCGTTACTTGCTTGTTCTGCTGGTTGACGTGTGCCCAAGTTTTATATCGACCGTTATGTACGATAAGCACGCGCGTAGTTGATTGAATTAGGTGTATTTTTGTTGCGAAAGCGACGATATGCTATAGTGCAGCGGCCGTGTTAGAGTGAACTCATTTGCATCTGTAAAACGATAGCTGGAACTACTTAGCTGATAGCTAAAAACCAAATTGCATGCGCATAGAAGTGTGCCATCGTGTTACTTTATGAAAGCACACCGAACGAGAAGCCTGTGTTTCCACGTAAGAGCCAGCGAAGTGCCGACGAGTGCGCACGGCGGCTGTCGGTGGCAGCCCGTGTGCGCTGCGCCGCAGGCTGAAAGGGTGTCGCATCGATGCTCATCGCTCTTTGTGCGTGCACCAAGCGCATAAAACAATGATTCATTCAAGTTACCGATAGCAAGGCTCTACTAGACAGTCATTCTCCGCCTTCGGCGTAGCATAATTTTAAAACCAGAAGCGCCGATGGCATGTATGATTAACTATAGCCGGTAAGCTAGGCCTACATTCGCTGGGAGCTGTACAAGTCACATTTACTTTGACCGATCTCGGTGCATGTGGCTAGCGAAGGATGACGTTTGAGCAATTCGCAAGCCTCTCATTGTTGTATTAAAATACAGACGAGGTAAGCAAGACTATATGCAGTGCGAAAAACGCGTTGGAGTTTTGGTTTTGCCGAGCTGCGTTGTTTTTCTGGTGCACTAGTAAAAACAGCGGCCTCGCAAGTCGGAGCGGACGCCAGATCGTAACGCTCGTATAATATTTTTCGGCCAGCACTGCTGACAGATCGTCCCAAGTGTCTTTGCAAGGACCTGAGTACATTTCTCAAGTTAAGCACAACTGAATACACTGCATTGAGCTGATATAATAGAATACCAGCTCATAATTGGAATTCAATATTTATTATGGCGTTGTAACTAATGTAGCTTTAAATGCGAAGCATTTCTTTGCGAACTTCGGTAACTTTGAGCATATCCATCTATCTATGTATCTATCTAGCCGCCTATGACTTTTAGCTCTACTGGCCGTTTGGATAATGATATCAATACCAAACTTGGTATGGTATAACAAGACTGTATGAAGAATAAACATCACTAGTCATAACATGAAAAGCATGATATGTATGTCCTGAACGTCATGACACACATGTCATGGTCCTGCAGCTTTTTCGGTGGTTTTGTTCACATGGCACGTTGCAAAACTGCTATAGTATGACATGATTGCATGGCAAACATAAGCGACAGACCCTAACATGAAAATCATGACATGCGTGCCATGTAACAACATGAGTACATGTCACGCTCAAGATGCACTCGTGACTGTTTTGCTAGCGTCACAAGTACCAAATTTAGAATTACAGTACGTGAATAGATGACGAAGGAGTGTGACTGCTGCAAACATGATAGTCATCAGTTGCGTGTCATGTAACAACATGACTACATGCCACGCTCATGATGCGCCAGCGGCCGTTTTGCTAGCTTCACTTATAGCGAATTTGGTATTCGACCGCGTCCCGCACCTTAAACTACTACTTATGCTTAATCACTTGTTAGGCGATAGCCCCATCTTCCAATGGACAACTAATTACTTAACTGACCATCACCAATACGTACAGCATGTCATACACACTTTTGACCTAGCTCTGGTGTTGTCAGGAGTCCCGCAAGGGTCTGTACTAGCTCCAGTGTTGTTCATAGTATCTATAAATGACATAACTAACTACGCTGACGTTAAACTCAGACTCTTTGCAGACGACTGTATGCTCTACAATGAAATACGTCATCACGATGATCAGGTGAAGTTGAGTACTTCAATAAACAAAATGGCGCAGTGGTGCGCTGATTGGCAATTGACTATAAACATTGACAAAACAGTATTTATGTCCATTACCAACAAGGTGTCTAAGTTTGATTTTCAATACCATTTTAATAAAATGCCACTACGAGGGGTTAACCAGTACAAATAGCTTGGTATCACAATTTAATCCGATCTTAGTTGGACAGAGCACGTGCGTCAAGTGTCCAAAAAAGCGATGAGCAAGTTATTTTTTAATAAAAGGGCCCTGTCATTCGCCATACATGAAACGAAGCTTCTTGCTTACGTCACATTTGTCCACCCAGTCTTGGAATATGCTAATATTGCGTGGTTCCCTCACACTGTGAATAGTATCGCTATACTTGAAAGGGTTCAGCGGCAAGCAGTGCGCTTTATTTTCAACAGATACGGGCGCAACGACTCACCTACTGCTCTACTACATCATGCTGGTCTAGCCACCCTTGACAGCCGTGCAAAGGTTTTCCGGCTCAAATTTCTTTATCTACTTTTACACAGATCATTCCGCATAAACCTAGATCTTTACTTGAGCTTTCGATATACCAGACCGACGAGGTGAAGCCATGCATGGGAACTCGATGAATACTCATTTAGTAATAATACTTTTTCCTATTCGTTCTTCCCGCGCGTAATTCGAGAATGGAACACACTGAATCCAGTCATTACACACCAGCCAACATTAGAGCACTTTATGAAACTTATTTAAGGCACTGATCTATTCTAACCTAGTTAGCGTGTACAGTGATCACCATTTTTTCTTCTCGCAGTCCTTCCTGTTTCCAGTTGTCATACTAAAACACTTGTCTGGATATATGTATTGTTTAATAAGGTTCCTTGATAAAAATACTTGATTTGTGTTTTCTTCTTTCTGTGCTTCGTTTTTTCTCGACTCCTGTTTTTTGTTGGTGTAGCATTAGTGTACTTCGTACTTGGTTATCGTTCAAACAACTATGTATGATTTTTCTATGCCATAATGGTGTGTTCAGCGATTATGTGTTGTTTATTATTCTGCTTTTTCTTGATGCAAACGTCTAAAGTTCTGACAGTGATGCTCACCCCTGCAATAATCCCCATAGAGGGATTGACAGTATTCTGTAAATAAATAAATAAAAAATAAAAGTTACAGGACGTGAATGGATGACGAAGGTATCATACTAGTAAAAACATGATAAACATGAGATGCGTGTCATGTAACAACATGACTACATGCCACACTCATGATGTAGACGCGGCCGTCTTGCTAGCTTCACTTGTACCAAACTCGGTATTACGCGACGCGAGCAAACGACATAGGTATATGACACATCCAAACATAATAATCATGACATGCGTGTCATGTAGCTACATGACTACATGCCACGCTCATGATGTGATCGCGGCCGTTTCGCTGGCTTCACATATGTCAAATTTGGTATTACGTGACGCCAATGGATGATGTAGGTACGTGAATGGTGCAAACATGATAATCATGAGATGCGTGTCATGTGAGAACATGACTAAATGCCACAGTCAAGGCGCCAATACATTTCTACGTGAAGCGGTGCGCGTGCTCACCGGCGTTCATTTCGTCGCGTCACGCCGGTGTTGCCACGCCATGCGCTGTTCCTGCCAAATACTCGCACGCGCGTGCCGCGCTGCCTTGCGTTGACGCATGCGCGTTTCAGCGCGTCCGGCATCCTTATGTCACGAAAAGAGGGAGACGAAGTGTTTTCTGGGTAAAGCATCGGCGCGAAATGCAGCAAGTCGCATTTCGCGCCTGTTGCCGTTGGGCCGCGCCGACGGACGCTGGTCGCGTCTGGCGTCAGACTATAGTGTGCTTGAGTTTTGCTAAGGTAGCGTTGCTGTGCCCAGCGTGCGCGTGCGTCAACGCTACATTGGAGTATATTGGGCCCTTCATGATGCACTCGCGGCCATTTTGCTAGCTCCGGTTATACCAACTTCGGTGTTACGTGACGTCAATGGATGATGAAATATATGACTGGTACAAACTTGATAATCCAGACACGCGTGTGATGTAAGAACATGACAACATAACACGTACGCTCATAGCGTGCTCGCGGCCGTTTCGCTAGGTTCACATATACTAAATTTGGTATCGCGTCACTAGAACAGATGAAGAAGATAAGCGACACATCCAAACATGTAAATCAAGACACAGAAGTCAAGTACGGCAACATTTACCTTCACCTTGTAACGTTGCGCTGATTTTAAAATGACATATCAACATTTCTCATTCATGCTTCGCATATCATAGGTTCACACTGTACGTGGGATCTGCCAATTTTTTTTGTAATAAAAAATTGACGTGCCTAATGAATCCCTAAAGATCACCAGATAGTTACGAATGCTAGTTGTATATTTGCTCTTCAAAACGCGTAACAAGAAATGTAGCGCCACCCGCTCTAGAAGGATGCTAGACGTCATGCGTGTAAGTACCGGTTGCTGTGTGAATGGTTGTCCATAGCGCGAGAAGTATATGTTCAGGGTTGTTGTTTGCTGTGTTGCGTACTATTATAATGTGTATGCTGATGTTGGTCCTGCATATGTGACGTAAGGTTGAAGCAATCTATGCAGTTAAATGCAGTTAAATGTTTACGAAATGCTCGATATAATTTGTTCTTTTGCTTCTTTTTCTAAACGTTAGTCCCATAGTGCAGCTGGAATGCCTCTACTCTTGGAGAGAGTTGATGCACTCTAGCCCTACCAGATGGTAAAAGTCTGTGAAAAAGTAGCGCAACTCCCAAAGAAGAAGTTTGAACTCTATTTCAGAAGCGTTACTGTACTCCAGCGAGGTAGCTTGTTCACTCGCGTTCAGGCAGAGTACCAGCACTCTATCGAGAGAATGTCCTTTTCTGTGCAGATCAGAGTTCTCAGCGCTCCTGAAAAGATAGTGAAATATGGGACAAGCCTCTAATACCTCAAAGAGAGTTGCCAGCACTCTCTTGGGGCTGCAAGTGAACATGATTGGCTAAGTGAAAGCAATCTCCCAGTTCCGCAGAATATGGAAACTTTCTCAATATAAGGGGCAGTACCTGTCTTTGTGTAGCGCATAAGATGTTTATCTTTCCCTGGAAGTCTGCGAGGCACAGTGTGGCTGGCTGGCGAAAAACGTCTGGCTGCAGTCTCACCATTCAGAAACTGCTTTGTAATATGATAAATGCGCAGCCATTTTTCATACAGGGCATCTGCTTGCCGGCGTTTCCGGCATTGTTATCGAAATCATGGCGGTCCGCTCCTGTACAGGATTTTGATTTTTTTGTTTTTTGAATCTAAGGAAGAATTGATCTGTCTGCTTCTCAATTGCTACGGTGCCTCTGTGGCATAATCATTTGAGTTTCAAAGCGTTACTAAAAGTCATAATGCGTGCCTTTCACATTTGTTGCGTTGTGGTGTTACTTTTAGTTAGAACTCTCATTTCTATGCATTTATCATTGCTTATATTCTCTGCAGCCGCCACCTTATCTGAGTGCCAAAATGCTATGATGTAACACCAGCGGAACAAATTTCATAATAAGAAAGCCTGAAACGCCACAGCTACTGTGAACGAAAGAAATAACGCAGCAATACATGCTCAGCTTTCAGGGCCTTGGCATCTCTGGTTTCTGCTCCGAGAAACTCTATTAGGAAATAGTAGACACTGATAGGTGCATTTCTTGTGCAACTCTTGTTGTGAGCGAACACGCGTTTTTCCCGTTTCCGCAAAAAAAAAAAACTAAACTAAATAGTACAGTTCTTTTTAAAACGTCTTGCTTTCACTTGAAAACCTAAACATCTGGTCACGACATATCACTGCTTTGTACCAAATTTTATAGAGGTAAAACTGCTATAGTTGTAAAATCACCAGGCAACTGTGGGTAGCAGTATGTGGGTGTATATTACGTACAAATTAATGTGAAGGACTCGTACGTAC
Source organism: Rhipicephalus microplus (assembly GCF_043290135.1). Taxonomy (NCBI): domain Eukaryota; kingdom Metazoa; phylum Arthropoda; class Arachnida; order Ixodida; family Ixodidae; genus Rhipicephalus; species Rhipicephalus microplus. The sequence goes on from NC_134701.1 coordinate 101,689,222, forward strand.
AATTCACAGACACAAGGACCCCTTCGCCGGGGCGCAGCCTCAAAAAGGTAAAGCTATCGATTAAATATGCAATATAAGTAAATTTTTCAGCAATTATGTAAACTATTCTTCAACCCTCATTCGAGCGCTCAGCTTTGTGACCTGGACTGTTTAGACCGATGTATTCTGCGAAGCACTCGTTGCTGTTGCTGTGGAATACTTCAATATGCTCAGACGGCATGTGGACACACATAGATAACATCTCGGCAACAGAACCCAATGCTACCTGCCCTTGGCGTTCATTAAACGGTACCAAGACACGCTGAGGGGCGATCGAGTTGAACTTGCTGACAGCTGTACATTTGCGGCATCAGCACGAGCACTAGCACGCTCTCCTTGAGGTACTGCGAAAAATAATTTAGCTGGCAGTACGAAAAGCCATTTATTTAAAAAAAACTTCCTTGAAATGTATCAAAAGCCTGCCTCAAAGTGCACATTATCTGAAGGTACTACGAGATGCTTTCAAAAAAAAAGAAAATACAAAAGCAAACTAGACTGTTATAGTAAATGCAGTTCTTAGGATGGTACATAAGTTTGGTAATGAAACCTGTGGTAACTACAACCTACGTCAGAAGTCTTTTTTTTTTGTGAGAGGCCATCTGAACGAAACTTAGATACCTTTTTTCAAAGCTTAGACTCGTGCAGATGTTTATGTTGTTGGTAGTTTACTAATTATTTAAAATTTTTGTGGGCACTCTACACAGAATCGCGCTGCTCCAGGTACTAATGCAAGGTAACTCTTTGGTAAGCAGTAGGGCATGTGCAAGTTGATGAGTTACAAAAGCGAGACATAGAGGCAGTAATTCTGCGAAACAAAAAGAGAAAAATGAACGCCGTGAGTGGACAGAGGATGAAACACCCGGGTTTTAGGCGCATTGAAATTATCATGTTACGGTTCCCTATATCTAGGTTACGTTTCTCTGATTATAACGCACAGTCTAAACATGTAGTGAGATATTTCCGCGGTAACAAACATGTAGCAGAGCTTGACGTCAATGGATTCTAATGGTTCGGTCGGTCATCACGACGTCATCAATCAAGCCCTTAATCACTCTGATTCGCTAAGTACTACAGTGTCTAGTAATTATGTCCATGAAGGGTTCAATGAATTAATCGGGAGAGTCGTGTCTGCTCTTTATTTAATAAAGGGCTGCGGCAGTGGAAGCTGCAAGTTTGTATATTAGCAAGACGAATACACGGGAACAACTGAACTTGTGACCATTTTAGGCATGTCTTATTTGCTCTGTGGTAAGCAGAATTGGAGAGAACCCTACAAGAGCACGAGGCGAATAGCCTTACACCCCTACTGTACCAATTCTAATAGGTCGGTCTCAAAAATATTGCGAGAAAGGTGGGGCTTTTTTGAGTTATTTCAATTTTTATTGCAATTATCACCCGGTGATGTCCTTAGTCCTAAAAACTATTTCTTTAGCAATGCCTTGATACCTCATGACTGGAAAACCGCCAGAGTAGTTCCTTTATTAAAAAACAAGGATCAGGTTTTAACATCCACATCATTAGGCCCATCTTCCTAACATCCCACATAAATAGAATTATAGTAGGAGTAGGAATTTTAGGTAGGAGAATGAGTGTTTGAATGGCGGACAAGCTATTATTCAAGCCAAACCAAATTGGTTTTCATAGCGACTGTTCAATTTGGTGTGCAGATGCTGATTTAGAAAGCCGAATGCAGCTTGTCCGGAGAAGAGTGCAGAGGCTAGTAACACTAGAGATTGCTAAAGCTTATGGCAGCTGATGGATATAGCCCGAGAACAGAACGACGACGCAGGGACAAGGAAAACACGACGGACACGAGCGCGTCCTCCATGCCCTTTTTGTCTCTGCGTCGTCGTTGTGTTTTCGCGCTATAACTGTCCTCGTTTCATACCAACTATCCCAAACTTCCACACTTATGACAGCGTCGAGCACACAATTTCATCAAATATCTTACAGGAGTTGAAACTTCCCGTGATATGTTGTTAAGTGGGTAGCAGAGTTCATAATATAAAGAAAACTTTATTGTGCGAAGAATGAATGCCGCTCATCTAAATTCAAACAGCAACGCGGAGTTCATCCAGAGCTGTCTTATCTGCACTATAATTCAATGTTACAATAAGCTCTATTCCTATTGAACGAGATCTCACCGTCTACATTTATGCCGACGATTTCGTGTTTTTCACTGCAGAAAATGCCATTTCTTTTTTGCAACAAAACTTTCTTCGAAATTTAGCTGCGGTCAGTTTAACACCCTCTCACAAAAGTAAAAGTGCTTTTCTGGTGTTTACACTAGCAGATTCTATTAGTATTTTTCTACTATATAAGCGAAAATGGATTTCACAAGTGGAGTTCATCAAATATTTGAACAATATTTATAGTAAGAAACTTAACTGGATCGCTCACATATCGCGACAAAAGCACAAAGAGCGTCTGCGCTATTGCGCAGATTGAGAAACAGGAAATATGAGTTTTGTAAACACACTTTAATATTGATATGCAAAAGGTACATGGGCCAATACTGAAATTTGCGTGCATATCATTTTCGGGCGGTCTTGCGTAAGAAACAAAACCTTGGGTCTGTTGGAGCAAGAAGCGCTACGTTTGTGTGTGAGACATTCGGGTACGTTTCTAATAATTTAATGTATCAGGAAGCTCGCATATAAACTATTCTTTCCCGATTTCATATACTAACTGTACAAACATTCTTAAAGTTTTACAGCTTATCGGCTAGATGATATGAGTGTGCTTTTAATAATGACTTTGATGCTTTCTTCCTCGCTCAATGACCACGCTTTCGTACTCCCCTGAATATTTTTGTACGAAGAAAACTTTGAAAGCATAAAGGTGGACATGATATCGGTAATTGAAACAAGTGCACTGAATCAGAACAATTTGATTGATTATGAAGGAATTCTGCCTTAATCTAAGTTCAAATCTTTCATATTTTTGAATAACAGGTTAGAAGATCACACAGTTCAAGCAGAAACATAGAACATAAGAGCTACAGATGATTTTGTGAATAATGAAAAGGTAGCAGTAATAATAGCCTTTGATTACCTTATTTCGTTGGTCATTCCCGCTAATATTGCCCCATTTTACTCTCATGTTCAAAGCTGAGCTCTTGGATATTAATTTGGCGCTTCAAAAACTGCTTTCAAACGAAGTCAGTGCAGTCTGCACTACAGATTTGATTTCGATGTGTACTGCCTTCACAGTTTCGAAAGAATCAAGATTCGTTCTGACATAGCGCACATTAGTTCTACTTCCACTGAAACTACTGAAGTTAGTATGGGTCCCAGGTCACTATAGCGTACAGTTGAATGAAATGGGTGAACCATTATCCCGAGCTTCGCTTGATGGTCCTCTGATTTTGGTACTCTCAGAAATAGAATACGTAGTATCGATCAGATATGAAAAATTAGCTATTTAGAATGCTATGATGGAAAATAGTAATAAATGGACGGACTATCCGCACGTGAAATATCTCTGGAATTCACAGTGGAGTCAATCTAGAAAGCTAAAAATATTGTTACCATATTTGAATGTCGTGTCACCCCTATATTATTTACTTTCACAGAGCTGGTCTTGCGATATCTCAACTGCAAAAAAACAGAAACAATTGAGCTTTACTATATGTCATGTTGGAACTAATCAATAATTAGGAAAATACTTGTATATATTTTGTCTTCCACAGTAGGTTTGAAATTAGCTACAGATAAAGTTGTTAGTTTCGGCGCCTCTGGCTTAGCACATTGCTACAGAAACGTATTTGTTGCGGTATGTAATTCTCTTCAAGAATCTAAAGGCATGTAAATATAACGCCTGGGTGTATTTATTCCTACTGAATTATCGTGGTATCAATTGATAATGTGAATGAATGTCACACATTGATTCGATTTTAGTAGGGTGAGGTACACTGAATTGTCTCGTCTACTCCCAACTTCATTTTTCTGATCCAATATTAGCCTCCCTTTTTTATTGATTCATCTTTATTTTATTACTATTTTTATTTGTGAAAGATAATTTTGTATTCTTGTTTTGTTTTTATATAATAGGCTCACAATCGGTCTATCACATATAGGCTACTACGTGCTCTCATGGCCAATACGCCAGAGTGGGTATGCGCCAGTGCTTACAGGCAACAAACCGAACGTGGCTAAGGTGTGGCATCTGAACTCATCGAGTGCGGGAACCCGGGCGTCAAGAAATTCACCTAGCCGGCGACAGCATTCGTCGGGTCATTCTGATCATTCAACCACCGAGGCTATTGGTGAGTTCCTGGCAAGGCCTAGTTCTGGCGTTCGAGCAGAAGACAGCGTCGCAAATGACGTCATCTACCAAGAGCGGGAGCGAGCCTTAGGGCTCTCTCCCGTTCCCGATTATGGTGGCTTCCTCCGACCTCGGCCCACTACGACCACAAGAGCATCCTCGCTGGACTGCTGAAGAGCGTGCACCGCAGTTGAGCCATATCTCTATAATTACGCGTCCGGACTCCTATACATGAAGTTTAACTCGAAAGACCATTTAAAGTCGTAGAGGGTTCCTCACGTTACGAAAAACTGCATGAATAATCTGTCTGGCTGCCCTTACGAAAAGGCCAGATATGGCCATTATATGTTTTATTCAAGGCCTTATATGATGTAATGAGGCCACAAATTAGGTCATATATGGCCATATGTGAATTTATATAGTTTATTTATGGCTATATACTCCCGAATATGAGTGAATTTTTATGAATATAGGGCACCTATAAGGCTTTCTACTGCCATACATGCGAGAACTTATATTCTTATCAGGGTACCTATTAGGCTATATTCTCCTATATCTCAGTGTACCCATATGTATATAGTGGCAATTATAACACTATAGTATATACTGGCATATATGAAAGCAAATCGGCTATGAATGCAAACGTGTCCGACAACCTTCAATATTAAAGAATATGAAGCATGGGATCGCTGCCTTCACAGTTACTTGTGCTTTGGTAAGAGACGTATCATAATAAACGTACTAGACAACACAATCATGTCCTTAAATAAACAAAAGAAATTAACTCTTTAATTTCAAGAAACGGGTTTTATCTCACATAGGAAAATATCTGTCCTCCGCAAATAACACCTTGTCCCTTTGAAATTCAAAACAATCATCGAAAGGTATTTACTGTGGAGGAGTGAAATTCACAAAATTAACGAGCAAAACTGAGATCGAAGCTCCGACGAGTTAACTAAAACAGCTAGATGAAGACACGACTGTTCACAACGGCGATTGCAGCCTTCTTCATCTTGTTACCATAAGTGCGCCGTACTTTCTCTCAAATAAAACCCGCCTAAGCACAAAGCGAAGTCAATCAAGTGCAAGTAAAACAAAATCACTCATGTTGGATGTCTAGAAAGAGCAGGACAGTTGCCCTATTCTGAGTTTCGTTTTTGACGGTGAGATTTGCATATTTTTTGTTCACCAAAAAATGCCAGGATATACTTTCGCAAAATCAAAAAGTTGCAGTGGGCTCTTGGCAAGAAGAGCTGCAATTTCCCCATTTGACTGGATCACTAGTCTCCCCTAAACAAAAAGTTATTCAATGCGATATTGTTCATTTTGTTTGTAATTATTTGTGTTTCTACTCAGCTTAACGTGCCCTCTACGAGAAAAACGTGTGAAGGCAGCTTGGTAGTATGTTTTTGTTTTTTTCTGAGGACAATTCCTAATTGAAACACTCTGTATAAGGGTGCTTATGAAGTGTTGTGCTGTGTTAAGCATATGTGAGTTATGGCTAGTTGCACTGATAAAGATGAGCATTATAAAGCGTGCCAACTGCACCACAGAGAGGTGCACTCACACATATATGTTTGTCCGTGTGTGCACATACTTACGTACATGATTAGAAAGAACATATGTCTTCAGGGAGCAAAACTAAAATTGGGAACGTTGAATGTGACATGTATGCTATGACGTATGAGTTCATGAGACCAGTGAAGACAAACGTTTTGCATAATTGTGTTTCAGTCTATTACAGAGGCTTGGCTTTTTCGTAAACATTACCCTAAGAGCTCATTTTTAAGCTATTACCTCACTATCACAATACTAACGCTTTTGAAATGTTTCAATGCAGTTTTTTCAATACTATTGCACCAATTGCCACCAGCCATTATGCATACTCATAACACGTATGCAAACTCGAAAACTGTGATGAACATTTAAAGCCCTGAGCCTCTTTTTGTCCTCTAAAGTAACTGTCCCTTTCCAACCCCATGATTCAATATTTGTCTCCATTAGCCAATAACTAAACTTGACACCATAACCCAGAATCCTTAGCTTCACGCCAAGCAAAAACTAATGCATTCGCGTTTTCTTGACAAACGAAACGTAAAGTCATTCTCATCGACAAACTTTCTTGTTTTGTTAGACTTCATAGATTTTTATATGGTAATTTTGCAGTTCAGATGTTAGTGTTAGTTTTTCTTCTTTTGATATATTGCAGGCTACTTTTTGATTTCTACTCCTCCAGGCTGAGCAGTCATAAACGTGCATTGTGTTTCAAATAAATTGAATAATTGTGTTTTAGCAGGGAACCACTCAATCTTGAGAAATGTTTTAGTTTCAAATTATCTCATGAGTAATACAGCCAAATCAGTGGTATCTACCAGCTTTGTTAAGAAGTAGTCACTTTCTTATCCACTGGAATATCAATTTTATTATGTTTACTTGAAATGCTTCTTACTTATTTTAAATAAATAAAAAACTGGTAATAGACGTGCAAACACAACTCGTTCAATTTATTCAAGAGCCATATATCAGGTGCAGGGAGCAAAGCATGTTATAGAGAAGATTCATAAGGCGCATAACATTTCATAAACACACAAGCACATCACTGAAATATGTAGAATGCAACAGAAGCATTGTTGCAGCATAGTGCAAATGCGTAGCACAATAAAATTGATCGTGTGGCATCGAATTTGAAATAATTTATTTACAAACTGATTCATAATAATGTGTTCCTCAGCCAGAACGTCAAGATTATGTGTACAGACGTTACATGAATTACATTCAAGCAGAAGGTATTGTCTCACTATTCGACTGTTGCTAAATGCAAAAGCTCAGTGCCAGATTATAGATGAGCAGAACCCATCATAGTATGCCATGTAAACAACAATTGAAGGAACAAATAAAAAATTCAAGTAAACAAATAAGTATATGTAAATAAAAGTAGCTAATAATGCATGGCTAATAGCAAGTACAGCAGAAATATAAAACATCACGTGGATAACATAATACATCAGGTGTATTTAGTGACCACTCCACAGAAAAAACTGTTTTATTAAAGCTTAGCTGCCTGATATGCTGATATCTCAATATATAACATGATTTAACTTGCATAGAAGTTGAGTTGGCATAAAACATTTTACGGAAGTTCTGCATGAATTCCAAACCAATATTATATGTCAGGGTTTTATACTCTCTGCGATAACTGTGATTGGGTGGTTCAGAGTTGAAGTAGGTTGCGCTTCAAGTCGAAGATTCAACCTACTGTGTGCTTAAAAATTTCAGAAATAAAGTTCTAGTCACATCTAGCAAGGGTTCAGTAGAACAGAATCATGCGTGTAAAAAGGGTTTAAAGTCTTGACATCCTTGGTATAATATGCGTGTGTTGTGAAACAGAGCTCAAGGGTTTGTTACCTAGCATGCCTGAAAAGCCCAGTTTGTATTCCTCAGAAGCCAAGTGTTTTATGCTCAACACACTCAAAGGTTGAGTGTTACAGCACCTGTATACTTCATGAGCAATGGTTCTATATACTAATTGCGAATGGAGTCAACGATTCAATGCCTCGCATGCTTGGAAGACTTCAGACACTGTGCCACGGTACATTTTGATTTTGAGGGTGTGATACCCTCTCCAGCGGGAAGCTTTTTGGTGGCAGCTACCACATACTTTGGAGTTTGAGAGTTCCATACCCTTGCAATCTTGCAAGATTTGGGGTAGGAGTTGGCGTAAACACTTGACGTCAAGGGGTAAGTACCATACATTCTCAGAAAGATGAAGTTTCAGGCCCAGACACATGTCATTTCAGTGAAGTCAATGATTAGGTATATATGCTGCTATAGTGATTTCTTATGCTGTTGAAATTACTAGTATTTAGTAAGAGACATGCGTTTGTGTAGTGCCTTCTCAGTTTGCAATCAAACCAGTGGAACTTTGGTCGGTTCAGTGCATGCTAAGATACAATGAGAGTTCAATATGCTGAGTTGCTTGGTTATCAGTTTTCATGCATGAAATCACGTAGCCTACGCACAAATAAAGATCAATATAAAACCATTCCCCTACATTTATCCATTTCATTGGTCTATGTAAGTAATTATTGGATTTTAAAACTACAAAGTGTCTAAAGTTAGACAAAAAGAAATAGAAAAAGATCATGGAAAACCACGAGTATAAGCAAGACCCCCAAACAGCTTTCTCTTTCTATAGGAAGATTAATTTGCCGGAAAAAGGGTAAGAAAAGAAAGAATGAGATATTGAGTTATGTACATGTGCATGTAGCAGAGTTCATCGCTCTACTGTCACACACTAGACAATTTATGCTGCAACACATGCAGTCAGCCGCTTTCATATACAATGCAGTAGGAGGATCTCTCAATATATATACGAATTCGTCATCTTGCACTTAAGACAATCATTTAGGTAGTGTAAGTTTTTTCTAGCGCCAAATTTTACGCATAAATTATCTTCTTTCATCTGGGCATCATTTGCGTTACTTAGTAAAACAAAATATAGCAAATGGCACATCCCTGCCACACCTGTTATCAAGTATCATATTACCTTATCAACCTATTAAAATTTCTTGCAATAAATCATGGTGATGGAGATACATTATGAATGTGCAGATAATCTAAATACAGCGACTTTTTGAATAATTTGTGTTGTCTATTTTCAGTCCCTGGACGTGCCCTTCATTTTTCAGCTAGTTTTCCCACTTGTAGCTGTCCTTTTTCTGAAATATGTTCAACTAAATTGTAGTGAAAAATAAATGCTTTCTAACAAACGGCATTGTACCATAATGATTTCTAGTTGGTATACATTTGTACTTTTTTAGTGCGTGGGCAATACATTGCCCGGATGCAGCGGTGTTTCCGAATATATTTTTCAATACGACGAAAGAAATGAATAAAGCAACTTCATTGCGAGATCCGGCTAGTGCTGGTCCGGGGGCCTGACCACCCTGATGGAGAATGGAAGTTCCTGTCGACCAAAAGCCTCCCTGGCCTGCTAGATAGCGCAGCTTTCGTCTTCTATATTGAAGCATAGCAGTGTTTTACGCCATCGTTCCGGGAGAGGTTCTGGGGAGTCTTTTTGCTTCTAGGTCACCATCATAGCGCGTGGCTTAGAGCGGCGACTTCTATTTTATTGGCTCTACATATCAAGTCTGGGTAAATTTGGAAACATTCTTTGTAGCAGAGCAAGCTGGGAGAAGAATTGGCTTGTAATTTGCGCCAATCTCTTGCCTGTTTTCAATTTAATTTTGGGTGAGATGAGGGGGGGGGTGAAACACGCCTCAAGTCCTAATATTACACTTCGAGTGTTCTGCATAGGTGGCGATTCTGTCTTTTATAAAAAGTCTGCTTTCGGCAGCAAGCACACCTACCGATGAAGGTATGCCTTGGGCTGCGCGGCAGGTTAAATCTCGCGACAGCGCATATAGATCGTCTCATTCGGGTTGTAGGTGGCGGTGTTAGTGTGGGCCGGGAACAAGTTTAAATATGTACGTTTCTTCGAGCCCATCAGTCCCTCGTTATTGTTTTAGGGCACTTTGCGAAATGCGTCCTCACGGAGAATTTTATATTTGTGACCGGCGAGTTGCTCAGGAAGAATAGATTTCTATCCAAGAGTATAACCCCCACACGACAGCCGTCCGCTTTGCGCAGCCGACTACGCCATCCGTGCTTGTCTTTTTTCCTAATTGTAAACACCTGCCCTTGCGCTTGGCTGCGTGATGGCTACATATTTGTTCGTTCTTTTTTTTCAAATAAAACTGCAGTGTTTAATTCAGGTACGACATACGATCACACCTGGTAATTTGATCATTTATTTGTGTTCGTATCTCGTCTACCATTGCCCTGTTGTCTCGAGTTTCGCTGTCGCTAGTACTTCGAGGAAACCTTGAGTTTTTTGGTGTCATCACAAACAGCGCGCCCAGATGCTTGTTTTTTGCAAAGCTACAAGACCTTCTTGCAAAGATTTATAACAGGACAGCCTAGAGACAAGCTTAGCAATTGCAGCTTTTTACTCAATGCTCTATTGTGATATCGTCTACCTTCGTGCACAATCAGGGCTGTGCCGTCAACAACTGGTCTGATCTAGCCATAAATGCGTGCTGACCCGAGACGCTTTAGCTGCGATTTAGCTCGATCACTAATTCCGCATTGAACATAGATTAATTATGTTACAAAGATTTCCATAATACAGGTGGTTTAAACAGTGCCACATTAATCTACAGGCTTACGTCGTACGTAGCGGTGATACCACATCTGATTACAATGGCTTGAAAACTGCTGTTTCATGGAAACGTTCTACAAGTTTAATAGACCTGTAAGTATTTAACAATGCACTGTACGTTCAACTATTGTAGAACATTGTTATGGTGGATGGAAAAGTATAAGGCTATCGGCCGCAGTCTCAGCCTGTCTTCTGCTAGAAAATACCAAAAAATAATTGAGGCTTTATTTTGTTTACATGTTAAAATTGCTCTTCATGATAAGCTGCGATTGCTATTTTAAGCTACTTTTTTAAAGAAGCAGCGTGCACTGAAATTAGTGGCTGCGTGTCTTTTTTTTTCAAATTGAGTCTACGATGCAAAGCCATCCACAGCCAAGGTCGAATTGTATTTTTTTTGTTCTTTGTCAACATCTTGTGTGTGCTAGTTCCGTTTCAAAAAACATTCATGGCGAGAACAATAATTTTGCATGAGGAAACATCATGCCTTGACTATGCGATGTGGAAAGATCGCGCACAAGCCATGCGCTTGTTGGAGCGCCGATCATGAACGAGACGTTCAAGGAATCAATGGAATGTACTGCACTACGGGCACTGGAAGAATTCCACAGTGGGTGGCTGTTGCCCATGGCTACCTTCTGCATAGCAACATGAAAGGTAAGTGGAACTAATTATTATTTGAAGTGTGCAACTCAGCAGAAGGCTGTGTTATCGCAAGCGAACGAGAATTTGTAGAGATGCAGCCTTATGCCTCTTTGCAACGGACAGACATTGTTATTGTCCACGCTATCGATTCGCTGCGACAACGTTTATGCAGGCAGAGAGCCACGACGCACGACACGTCGTTGTGGAAAGAAATTAGTCACAACTGAGATAACATACACGTATATTATTCTGAATATCTCCATGTGCGTCGTACGGCGCAGGACGCAGACAGCACTCGCATTGCATTATAAAGAAAGCAAAGCCGTACCGCCATTTAGTGTGTGGCCTTGCGTTCGCGTTTGTGTGTGATTTGATGCGTAACTTGGCTCAGTAAAGCTTGCCTACCATAGAAACAGTATCATAAACTGAAAATAGTGGTGCAGTGTAGACTAGACAATCTGACACTGACTTGAGATAAGTAAACGTATTAGTGCGAATAGTAAGCCCGTCTTTTCTGTCTTTTAGGGGCGAAGCTCCTTAGGGCGTGGGCGGTACGTCCCCTGTAGCCTGTATGTAGCCACCTCTAGTTTAGTTCTTGCAGTGTTCACTAGATGGCGGTACCGTCTCCTGTATGTAGCCACCTCTAGTTTAGTTCTTGCAGTGTTCACTAGATGGCGGTACCGTCTCCTGTATGTAGCCACCTCTCGTTTTGTTCTTGTAGTGTTTACTAGATGGTGGTACTTGTAGCTGATGATGAAAAGATGCGAGATGTTATAAACTAGAAAGCGGTACTTGTAGTTGATGAAAGACGCGAGATCTTATAAAATAGGAATGATGTCACATATGGCGCGTGTCATTGGTTGAAGGCAATCGTTCGATTTAGTGCGGCGACGTACGCTAGGGGGAACGATGTAATAATATCGAGTGAGGATAGACGAGAGAGAAATGAGGATAGACGAGGAAGGCATTAACAGCTTGGGTAGTGATCATAAACGAATAACATTACAAATGGGATACGAAACTGAAAATATGAGCATGGAATCAAAGTCTGGCAGCTCGTATTTAAATGACAAACAAATAATAAATATAGCCGCAAGAGTCGAGGAAGAAGTAGGCGAAATACCAGGCAAGGACTGGGAGTATAGTGAGCTGTTACATCTAATGACGAAGGAGATAGAGAAAGAGAAGAAAACTGTTTGCTGGAAGGGAAAAAGGAAGCCAAAAAGTTGGTGGAACAAGGAAATCCGGGAGGCGATCGAGAAGCGACGCGAAGCATCACGGGAGCATAGAAAGGCAAAAAAGGAGAAGCGGCCGCAGGACGAAGTAAAAAAAATATGGGAAATATATTTAGAGAAAAAATCCCTTGTACAGAAATTGGTAGAGGCAAAAATTAAAGGTGAAAGTGAACGCTGGATGACAGAGATACACGAAAAAAAGGAGGCCGCGCCTAGGATTTTTTGGAGCCACATAAAGGCGCTAAGTAGGAAGTCTGTCACAACGCAACAACATATTCTAGATGAAGGAGGAAATCAATTGGAAGGGTACGAAGCGCTAGGTTACATCCAAAAGGTAACAGCCGATTCGTTTCAAAAGAGCGTCCAGGGGATCTCCCCGGTGAGTAAAAGTGTGGCAGAGAAAGCAACAGAGGAAGAGCTAGTACTTGATAATTTCAACTGGAAAAAGGCCGAAGGAAAAATTCCAAAGCGCACTGCCGCGGGTTTAGATGGGATTCCCGTTAGCCTCATTAACGAACTAGGACATAACACTAAAGAAGCATTGTTAAAAGCAGTAGAAAAAAAGCTTAAAGGACGGACAAATACCGGACAGTTGGCGACAAAGTAGAATGAACTTAATCTATAAAGGCAAGGGAGAAAAGGACAAGATTCGCTCGTATAGACCACTAATCATTACATCGGTACTATACAGGTTGGCGATGCAAGCAGTAAAAATGAAAATAGAAACATGGGCCGAACATAACGATATTTTGGGAGAACTTCAGAACGGATTTCGAGTCGACAGGCGGTTAGACGATAACCTGTTTGTTCTCACTCAGTGTATAGAAATATCTAAAATAGAGAATAGGCCCTTGTACGTGGCTTTTCTAGACATCACTGGGGCATACGACAACGTTAATCAGGAAATTTTGTGGGATATATTGAAAGGAATGGGCATGGGCGACGACTGTATACAGCTTTTGAGGGAGATATACCGAGAAAATACAGTTTGCATAGAGTGGGAAGGAATGCGTAGCAAAGAGAACGTTGAGGTTAGCAGGGGTCTGAGACAGGGATGTCCTTTGTCCCCGCTGCTATTCATGCTGTACATGGTGAGTATGGAAAAAGCGCTCGAAGGTAGCAACATTGGTTTTAATCTGTCACACAAACAGGGCGGCATGATGATTGAGCAGAAGCTGCCAGGTTTATTTTATGCGGACGATATAGTCTTATTTGCGGACAGTCGAGATGATATACAGCAGCTGGCGAATATATGCGGAAGGGAAGGTGAAGCTCTTGGACTAGGATTCAGTGTAACAAAGTGTGGATTGATGGTATTCAATGATCCCTGTGATCAGACGGTGTCCATACAAGGCCAAGAAATACCGAGGGTAAGTGAATACAAGTACCTTGGAGTATGGGTAAATGAGAGTGATAGATACATGGAGGTACAGGAAAAAGCCTCGGCAGCAAAAGGAAAGAGGAATGCGGCAATAATGAAGCACAGAGCGTTGTGGGGATACAATAGGTATGAGGTGCTTCGAGGTCTGTGGAAGGGTGTAATGGTTCCAGGGCTTACTTTTGGGAACTCAGTGGTGTGCATGAGGGCAGAGGTGCAATCGGGAATGGATGTAAATCAAAGGACTGTGGGACGCCTCGCGTTGGGTGCTCACGGGAAGACGACAAACGAGGCTGTAAAGGGCGATATGGGGTGGGCAGGTTTTGAGGCGAGGGAAGCGCAGAGCAAAATAAGGTTCGAAGAAAGGCTAAGAAATATGAAGGAGAGTAGATGGGCAGAGAAGGTGTTCCGTTATTTGTATAGGAAGAGCGTGGACACACAGTGGAGAAAAAGAACTAGAAGACTCACTAGTAAATATACGGCTGGTATTGTGAGCCATATGTCAACAAAGAGCGTTAAGGGAAAAGTCAGGGAGACGGAGAGGATTTACTGGATGGCAGCTATGGAGAAAAAACCGGCTTTGAGTAACTACCGCAAGGGCAAAAATGAAATAAGGAGGGAGGCATTTTACGATAATTCAAGGGGAAGCGCTTTACTGTTTGAAGCGAGATCGGGTTGCCTTAGAACGCGTAGTTATAAAGCAAGATTCAGTAAAGAAGAAGAACAATGCACATGCTGCGGGAAAGATAAGGAAACGGCGGAGCATGTTCTGATTGAATAGGGAGATATCCACCCAGGTGTACGTTTGGGCACGAGCCTACAGGAAGCCTTGGGGTTTAGGGACAACAATGGAAAGCTGAACACACCCGCGATTGAAATAAGTAAGAGACGGTTAGAGTATTGGTGGCAGAAAATTAGAGAGAAAGGACAAAAATAAATATTGGAAAAATAAAATATGGACAGTGTGCCGTAAATGGCAGAGAACTTAAGCTGAAAATTTACCTTTTTTTCCATTAAGATAGAATTTATCGAAGTAGAGGCATTAGGCCAACATAAAAAAAGAAAAAAGGTTTTTTTTTGTCGAGCCTGGTGGCATACTGGTCACCACCCCGTTATAAAGGGGACGCTCATAGCATCCATCCAGCATCAGAGTGGGCAAAATGTACAGAGGATTCATGGTTTACCAGCTTTACCTCCGGAGCTTCACCCACTCATAATCATTCACTTCGTGGATATGGCGGAATTTTTTTGCTCCTTCCCTGTCCTCTGTTTTTACTGGTGTTGCACTGTAAATAAGTTCACGATGGATGCTAACCAACTGGTCCAACATACTGTCTTACTATGGTAAGCCGTAGCCATGTTTTCTGCGTAGCGTAAAGATGTCCCTGCAATCTATGCGTGTGTATTACCTTCGTTTGTCAGTAATATTGTGCAAACGAGCATCCACGATAATAAAAACTGACATGTATAGTGTGAGACTTAATATTCTGCCACAGTGTTGATTTTTATACATGAATGTACTTCCTTCATATAGTTTTATATATTACAGTGCTGTGTGGCTGTGGTGTAATTAGCATTGTACAGTGTGGTTGTTTATGCAAAGATTTCAAGAGGCAGAACAGTCTCACCAGGCTGATTGGCTCATGAGGAATATAAGTGTTCAAGCACCAACAACATTAGGACAGAAGGCAGAGATGCACTGACAGGACCAGCACTCTTACACGTGTAACCTTCGGACCTGAACTTAATTGTGTTAAATTTATTATGTGTGCATAATTTAGCAATATGCTTTTTTGTACAGGTTTTGCTACCCCTTTATTGGTACAATAAAAGTAAAATAGATTTTGCATATATAATCACGACTTGACAAATAAAATATTGTGCAGCTAAATCGAAAACCTGATGAAGGCTTTCCACATAATCACTTGCTTTTGCTTCAGCTTTCTGAATACTGTTTACGTTTGTTTAGGTTATATTGTTTATGTTTATTACTCTTTTTTATAAAGAAATTGCGCGTCAATTGAGTGATTCTTGCCCTCGTAAGTGCTTAAAAAATTATGCACTCTATTACAAAATTTTACCTAACATATATTCAGTGCTGCTGTCTGCACAGCACTGGCAGACAGTGTCTTATTTCTCCCTGACTTGTTGCTTATTTGTTTCACACTATCTACTTTGCAAACACGTGTAAAGAGATCAGGAAAACTGAAGCCATTTTTGATTTGCTAGAGGTAAAATTGGTTCAGTTGCATAATAAATAAACTTTCCACCTCTCAGAAGGATTGTACACCTTACACAGCATGTTTAATATGCACTGTATATGCTGTCTCAATTAGCTGTCTTAAACTAGTTTTTTAGTTATGTGATGTTTAAATGTGGAAGTTAAGGAACGATGTCGGCATTTGTCAGCTTGTTACAATATTTGCCTATCCCTTCATTTTTTGTTTTTAATGTAGAGGATTCCTGACACCGAAATTGGAAACTCAAGTTGTTTGCATTGTTTGAGAGTCCTGCATGCGGGGCCATTCTGATTGAATATAACTGATGAAGGTTGCGTATAAGATATACAAATTTCATTTTAAGTAAAGGAGAGTACTCATCTGGGTTGTAAGCACCTGTTGACATCTTTTCTGGTTTGACGTAGACAGAGGCCCCACATCATTTTCCAGGAGTAAGGTGACTATTGTTTGGCGGCTTACGCCAGGACTGCTTTTTTAGGGGGGGGGGAGACATGGTCGAAGCCCGTATATGGTTTCATTCTTCATCACCCTCGGGTCCTCCGTTTGAAAAGAGGAGATTTAGCGCCACCCACTGAAGCTTGAGCGCTTGTAGTTTCACCTACATATTCAAAAACCAACCTAAACATATTCTTAAGATTTAGGTCAGCATCAGCCTTAAGTTCGCCCTTAACGTGTTCAAGAACCTACCTTGTGCTTATCGCAGAACTTTCATCGTACTTAAGTAAGGCTCGGTTGAGAAACCGTATGACTTACCTTAAGGCTTCCTTAAACAGCATGGAGGGGGAGGACAACTTGGCGTATTATGTTGATTATGTAGAGCGCAAAAAAGAAATATTGAGTGGCACAGCGTAGGCCTTGCTTTTGTTATGAATAAGTCCATGCAAAGTAAAGTGTAGATGACCTTTCATACGAATAAATGAAAGCCTGATTGATTGCTATGCTAAACGTAATCATCATTAAAATTCAGGCCTCTACCTCGATTCTTCGCCCAAAATTTTTATGTTGCATAATGATGGAACTGTTGAGATCGAGACTGGGTCAGTTCTTTCACAAAAATTCAATCATTTAGTCAGTAATATGATTGAGGTAAAACATGACTTAATGAAGCTTGGTATTATGCAGTTCTTGATTTAACGAAAAAAAATTTGATTCCCCAGGAAGCACTCTTGTGTTATCTTCAATGTGTCATCAAACAATATAATCACCTTGAATTAACAAACTAGCTTGGCTATCAAACCTCATTTCATGAAATTAAAAAAATTTAGTAAAGGAGTGGTGGCTTCTTTCCGATTTTGCAGACAAACTTTTGGGCGAGCATGTGCTCTCCATTTTGTTGAAACGTCTCGGCGCCCTACTCACACCCATGGAGCAAGAAAAAATCGCAGCATATTCACGGAGTGAATGATGGAAAGTGGGGCGGAGCATTTGTCCGTCCATTCGTTCTTGCTTCTGTTCGTTCATGCGTGCGTCTGTTCGTGCATCAGCTCGTCCATCTGTGCGTACGTCCCTGCGTTCGTCCATTTTGTTGAAACGTCTCGGCGCCCTACTCACACCCATGGAGCAAGAAAAAATCGCAGCATATTCACGGAGTGAATGATGGAGAGTGGGGCGGAGCATTTGTCCGTCCATTTGTTCTTGCTTCTGTTCGTTCATGCGTGCGTCTGTTCGTGCATCAGCTCGTCCATCTTTGCGTACGTCTCTGCGTTCGTCCATGCATCCGCTCCTGCATCCGTCCATGCATCCATACGTCTGAGCATCCATCCGTGCGTCCTTCCATGCATATTTCTGTGTGTCCGTTCATCCACCTATTCAACACCCCAAGTACCACAATCTCGTATCTTTTCATCATACATTTCTCATATAGAAGCACCGCCATCCAGCGTACAGTCCAAGGACTGAACGAGAGGACGCACACGCACACTTTCTTACGGCTTGCGCTTCGTGTCTACTTCCCACCTTTAACCACCTCGAGTTCATGGTATATACAAGTTCACAGTATTCATGGCACTGCAGCCCAATGCTTGCTAAATCTTTTTAAAACCAAGGAGGGTACGTCCAGAGAGTATAACGTAGCAACCCTTTCTTGTCAGATAGTGATCAATGTACAAGCCAATGGCTGCTAAGGGGGAATGAGAGACAGGAGAATTCAGCTTTTAGTTAACGCGCACGCTGTGAATTTTTTACTGTTCAACAACGCACAGAAGAAATCTCCCACCGGCACCACGTTGGATGACAAAATGTAAGACTGGTTACACACTGCTACTACGATTACGAGGGACGAACGGGTGCCGCTATAAGGAGCTTCGCCCCTAAAAAGAAAGGAACATGCGTCACACTGCCAGCCTTTGCGAGCCAAGCCGTTTTTCAGTGGCAGTGTCTGCCCAACACGTGAACTTGTGCGTCCATATTGATGCAAGCAATGAGATTTGCCGAGACTTCAGATTGTGGCACCCGGTAGTTTTCATTAGAGAAACGCTTGGTCGTTGCAGACGGCCTGCTTACACGGAGGGTTCAAACACGGAACGTTGTCGAGAGTACTAAAGCCTAACGCATGCTCTGATATTTTGTTCACGTGTTGGGCCGTAATTAGGGATTCACTCGTGTGAAATAATGCTCCCTCTTTTCAACTTCTTTCTCCATTATCACAGCCCTCTTGTTTAGTGTGATAAAGCTGCATGCTGCGCCCATGCATAAAGTACTGGACTCTGCTGTCTGCAGATATCTTACGTAGCAAATGATGCTCGGTTTGTAGCGATTGATTCTATATTTCCATGGCACTAATTCCCTTTGCAAGTTTTGATGGACGTTCCACACACTTTTCACTCGCAGAAATATGTTGATTGTGGTGGTGGGGAGAACAATATTATGGCAGGTTTTTGTTCTCGCTACAATACAGGTTTACATTTCAAAGCGCATAAAAATTGCTTCTCTTTTTTACGAACTACTCATTTTAAATGTGTCGCCGAAAGAAAACGATTTTGCAAGCTGCAAGTTTCATAGCTTCAGTAAAGCTTATACGTGTCAATTCAAAAATATAATAATGATGCCCACTTCAAATAGCAGTTTTATTGGGCTCGTAAAAACCATGCTGCACTATAGACCACCGTAGGCACTTAGGTGTGATTTTAGTGTGAGTTCACGCTAAAGGAAGCTTTAGGCACAGCGTTAGCCTTGTTTTGATTTAAAATAATAGATTTGCAGAAACCTAGGAAAGAGAAAAAGTTCAGCGCATCAGTTTTTGCGCACCAAGTTTTATACTGTGCATATTCAACTTGTGGGGTAAGGACGTTGTGCACAAAAAGGCATACACTCAAATTTCTGGAGTGCTATCGTTTGTTCTATATGTTAATCAGTTATCGTGTGGGAAAAATTGTATCAGACAAACCAGTAGGTGTGTGAATGAGTAACTGAGAGAGCACAGTTACAAATATGGAATAAAGTGCCACTGGAAGGTTTTCTCGCTCTTCAGATTCGTGCATGCGGTTGCCAGTTTTTGTTCGAGAATACAATAATTGTCGGTCAACATAAAGATGAGAAGACTCGTTTGATTATAGAAGCCAAACTTACTGATGCTCTTGGCAATGTTTGCATCTCTAAGCCTCCTATTACGTTGTCACCCAGGAAGCTGGGGTTCCTTCGTACATGCTAATACATAGTTTGTTCTGTGATGATAGCTTTCTTTTTCGCTTATGTAGATGACAGTGTCGCGCAGTCATCTGAGTGAATCCACGTGCCTATCTGGCTGCCTGAAGATTATGGCCCAAAAGCAGCTTGATGTTCGAAAAAAAACTTGTTATTGCTAGTATCGCTGTGTTCGATCACTGTATTCTTTCCTTGTGGCAGTATTTCACCTCGTGCTATAAAATACCCTTTCGTATGCATTACCGACAAGCCCACATTTCAACTCTGTATATTACAGCGTATTTCGGGTGGCTTATTACTGTATGGATGTGTCATCATACAGCGCCGCAAACTAATGAAAGCATAAAGAATGTTTGTGGCTTCTTTATGGTGTTGCAGTCAAAGTGATATGATGCTGCGAACCTAGGTCACCTTTAGCTCAATAAACTTTGCTTCACTGCCATGTTTTCTTGATGACAGAGACTTAATGGCCAACTTAATTTGACATCAGCCTGTAAAGTTGAGGGCAACTTAAGCTGAGAAAGTGATATTGTGCTTTAATAGCTAACGAATGAACCTGGACGATGAAATGAGTCGAGGTATGGTATATTAAATAGATGGCCAGAATTCTGAATACACATGCAGTTAAAAATTCCTGAAAAGCATTTCATGACCCCTTTAAAAAATTTCTGGCATCCAAAACACTTCACTAGGCCGATTTTCAATAGTAATCACTACATTTTTACGTACCTGTTACATTGAATATGTGAAATTTAGCAAAAGATATTTTTCCTAAAATATTCTTCGTCGTTCTTTTTTCAATTGGACAAATTTATTTACCACTGTAGGGAGCAGAGTAAAGTACAAGCACATCACGTGGGCTAAGCAGGCAGGTAAATGACTGTTCAGCCTAGCATAGAAGAACAACTAATTTATTCCGTTGACGGGTTTAGCGTCACGCAGGACTTCAACCAAATGGAGAAGAAAAGCAAGATGACGGCTCCACAAAACATGACAGTATTCTTTCTTTTTTGGAGAAAATAATGAAAATAAAAAAGAAGAATGTATGTCTGCCATTGAGACCTAAAGACATAACGTTACTATTTTCTCAAACAGATAGTCCAGCACCTACTTTTTTTAATGCTCTCTGATGTTAATCCGATTTTAAGGTGGTAATAAATGATGCGTATGCCTACTAATTTTAAATATATAAGATTGCAGAATTTGCATTCACATTTTTGATGTCCCTTAGCACGTTGTACTCATTTTTCCAGCCTTACGTGAACACCATATATTTAAATAAGTCTGCAGCAATATTAAACAGAATGTTGCACAATCATGAAAATTAATCAATTCGTCGTTTTATTGATAGAACATTCAGAGTACGAGTCACACATGTCATGATCTCTAGTGGCAAACTTTATATTTGAAGATTTTTTAAATGAGCTTTCCCAATAAAACACCTCATTACTGTCGCCACTCTTTACATATTTCACGGAAACTGTTCAGTGGCCACTTTGGTGATTGCTTTACTGCTGTTGTGAGTGCTGCAAACACAGTTTTGATTTAACATTGCATTGTAATGTACGCAAAGTTTTATACCTGGCTATAGCTGCGTAATAATGCTACTGATATCATATGCATACGACTTCAATATTGGTGCTGCAAATGTGATAAGCATATCATATATGTTGAGGCCCTTACCACTTTTTCACGTTGCTCAGCTGCCTATTGATGGTTTTGTCGTCAATTCAGTACAATATTTGTGTCCTGCGTGAAACTTTTGAGTCACATAAAGTTTGCTTTTGGTTTATTTCAGATGATTCGAGTTCACGCGAAGAATCATGAAAATGAAACTTCCAAAACAGAGCAGTTGGCAGCGTGGAGAAGAAGCTGAAAGCTACCAAAAGACCAAAAGAATGAATCACTGGTTCATATGCATGTAGAACTAATGTCAAGCATTATCATGTACTATTTTTTGCCGTTGAATCATATATTCAAACACTCCGAGTCTATCCCAGCAACTCATGTGGGTAACTGACGTTTCAATTATGACTTATTTTGTTATGTTGCCGTCAGAACAGTGTGCATCAGATGAATTCAAATTATATCAAGAACGTAAGACCACGTGGTTGCAGAAACTGTTTAGATAAATTAATGTGATCATTCCTGAAATAGCACAATCTTTGTGAGATTCAGAAATGAATTTTCTCTTCGAATAGTCTCTGTGGCTGTGTAAAGCATCTACTACAGGTAGCGTTAGGAGCCATTTCAGGTCGCAAACGCCAACAAACTTTCCATAAATACCAGTGAACATAGCTTATATAATGGCAGAAATGCTCCTCAGATGCACAATGTGTCTTTATGTCTTCATTTTTATATGATTAAAACTGTCTAGTAATGCCCATATATAAAAATATACAAAAATCTTCAATATAAGCATATAAAGATTCTCCAGATATGGCCATTTATGACAATATATAAGGCTTTCTTATAAGAGTATACCAAATTGGGCACATATGGTCGTATAAGGCCTTACACTTCTGTGTACCCAATTTTTATTATGTTCTCATAGGAATTTTTATATAGGTTGAGATATGGCATTTTTGTTAGGACGTGCTTGTCAGTTTACTCTTTGCTAATTTTATCAATTCCTTTTCGCGTTTGCTTGTGGTTGCACGAATATATATTTTTTCGTGCAAATAAAATTCTCACAACCTTCTCTAGTACGAGAATAACGTTTCACAGCTAGTCCGACTGGCGGCATTTCCCGAACCTGTCACATACTCCTAGTGGTACTTGTTCTGCACGTCCATATATAGACCAAGAAAATAAACACACGAATGCTGGCGATAGGAAAGGCAGCGCAACGCACGTGTGATGCAGAGGTTGTGCTTTTGGCTCGCACAACCGGCCATATGTTTTACGCTTTTCTACAGTGAAATGTCTTGTGAGATCAGACGGGCAAACTTTGTTACCGTATTTTTTCCTTGCCCCCTCCAACGGTGTCCTCCACAACTATTGGATTCAATGGGAAAAAACTGAGTAAATAGAAATACCACACGGAAAATAGTATTCAAACTTTAGACCTCTGTGTGGTAGTTTGAAATTAGTCCACTGAATGGGAAGACGTCAGTGCTTGAAACACCGTTGCGAACTTAACCTATGCAGGCTTTGTGCAGGGTGAAGGAACGTGTTTACATGTGCAATAAACTGTACTACAACAGTAATGTGAAAATTAGGCATCACAGAGTGTGCATTGCGTAGCGAGTGAATCGTTGAATGATCCAACGCATTGCGAATTCCTGAGACCTAATTGTTCTTTGTGGCAAGCCACAGCTTCAACTATTGCACGTAACGTCCTTAAAGTGTGAAGCAGGCGCTTACAAGTTTTTACACTAAGGAGTATTTTATTTACAAGAGAGGATGGAAAAGTGTAATTTGATAATACTTACACTTTGTCTTTTTTATAAGAAGAAACAGTGTATTCAAAAGTACCCTTTCTATTCACGTCAGCTTTCTTGATGACACATTTTGCCTGAGACGTGCTTAAAAAATAGGCATTGCAATAACTTTCTTGCTTGTGGTGAGCCTATATTTGTTTCGGTTATTACTGATCTCTCGGCATCATACTTGTAAGTCATGTTTTTTGCCTTCTATAAAGGAACATAAGGAAAGGAGAAATGTGATTCAACTTGGTTAATGGGTCATGATAACCAGCTGCAGTTAGAACGCATTTTTATCAGCAAGTTTTAACAATCTAGTTTTCCTTTTATTGCTCGTACAATATAGAAAGACAAAAATAATTCTTCTCTATATTCCTGGTGTATTTGCCTAAAGCTTAGCCGGTTATGGTCCTTTTCTTGGTTCGTTTGCATCATAACATTAGGTCGACCGTCCAAAACAACTTCCTCGATACACGCCATCGTGAGCCGGATAAAAAATGGAGTTAGGGGAAGCCATACTTATTCCAAGGAAACAAACTGGCCTTTTGCATTATAATGAGTGCAAATGCAGGTGTGCAATATCGATAGCGGAAAGTTGGTAGATTGATTGATAATTGGGGTTTAACGTCCCAAAACCACTATATGATTATGAGAGACGCCGTAGTGGAGGGCTCGGGAAACTTCGACCCCCAGGGATTCTTTAATGTGCACCCAAATCTGAGTACACGGGCCTACAACATTTCCACCTCCATCGGTAATGCAGCCGCTGCAGCCGGGATACGAACCCGCGACCTGCGGGTCAGCAGCCGAGTACCTTAACCACTAGACCACCGTGGCGGGGCTCGATAGCGGAAAGTGTACGACCCCATAGTGAACTAGTGTTCTACAACTCAGTGTTCAGTCTATTGAGAAGGAAGGCTTCTGTGTCCAAGCGTGTGAAGTATTTGATGTTTTCTTTTACCAAAGACCTCATGCAGTTTGCTTCCGATTTTTTTATGCCACTTAGAATGCTTGTATATGTTTCCAGTTCTGAAAAAAAACTGGTATGCATACCTTTGTTTTTTTCAATTTTCAATATGTAACATTCGTTGCTTCACTTGGGGACTTTTTATTTTTTGAGCGCTTTCAGTAAATTATCACCGACGTCAGAATGCACTGACAATACCTGTCTTATCATGGTGCCAATACCAGTACAAACGCACGCGAGATTCGGTGTGTTTTTCAAAGTAATTGTAACCTGCAAAACTTGCAGAGGTTGAAATCTTCATTAGCAAAATTCTTAAGAGACGATAAGTGTAGGTGGATTTTCTCTTCCGAAATCTCATATCAACGCGATTTCCACTGGAAGGATATAAATAGCACTCAGCACGATTGACGACACGTTTACGTTCATAAGGCAGAGACATATAAAATGCTGGTTATTTTAGCGGAATAACAACGAACGGCACAAAGAAAGTGTTTCATTAGACAATATAAAATATCACCGTTCGCAAAATAGAAAAATAGCCATAAAATACGCGCTGAAGGCAGGGGTGTGGTGAGAAACATATGTATCAAGTTTTTAGCCCTGATAAGAAAAAATGCAAGGTGACTTCAAAAGAAGAGTAGAAAATAGAAGAATCAGAAGATAAGGTGTGCTATTCAGATTCAACACTTTACAGTTTTGTTTATTTTTATTCAGATTTCTTCCTTGCGAACAAGTTAGGATATTTGCTTATGCCCCTGCAAGGCTTGAGCCCCTTCAACAAAAAATTTTGCACGACCTAACTTTAGGCCATTTTTTTAATATTTCAGCATTGCAGAGTTTAAAAAAAACATTACAGGAGGGAAGACGCTTTTGCGCTTGCCGCTCAAAACAAGCACGGTCCTTAGGGCTACAACCTTGCATAACTACGAGCATCTATGGCCTAATTTCTGTTAGAACAGAATGGGGAGGCTGACAATCTGCGACAGCATTTTGTCTTATCTCACATTCATTTGTTTAAGAACAAATGGCTGCGAGACAGGATGTGACTGTTACTCGCAGATAAAGGCCATTAGAAAGAAAACATGAAGCGCTCGCTAGAGAGGCCCGACACTAGGCGATGTCGTTTAGGCGACCCTTTTCCCGTTTCATATTAGAGCGTTTGTTCTCGAATTCTGAGTAATCGGTCTGCGTTGGCTTGTATACGGTGAGTGGCATTCGAAATGTGTGAGGCGTTTTTTTATGCCGTGATCCCTCTAATCTCTGCACTGGAACCAGCTTTCAAACTATTGGCCTTTTCGTGCGGCGAGCTAAGCCTTGTTTCAAAGGCACAGCAATAAGCACGTAGCGCCTGTAAGCAAGCGCAAGTGTAGGAGGGCAAATGGCATGCATGCAATTTTTTTTGCTTCACCATTTCCAACTTAGTTGATCCATTTGTATATGTACGTACAAAAACTTCGATATCATTATGAGTGACGCTGTAGTTGAGGGTGGACTGGTGGGTGGGTGCTCCGCAACATTATTTGAGGACTCCGGAAATCTTGATTATGTGGTCTTTTCTAGGCTGTAATAACGTTCCTCATAACGTGGACGCTTATCATTTTGCCGCCACTGAAATGCGACCACCGAGATCAAATCCGCGGTTTTCATATCAGCAGCCGATTGCCGTACCCACTTAATTTACCATGGCTGACTACAACGCAGTTTCATTGCGAATAACTGCTCACTTCTAGAATGTAATGTTGTACGTGTCATCATTAGGAGCCTCAACTGGGTGGCGGTAAACGGGAGAAGTGTTTTGTGAGCGCCAAACCTTCGTGGGAATCGAAGCCGCAGTGGAAGCTATGACTCTTCCAGGAGTGATACTCAGACCGAAAGCTGGAAGAGTGTAATTTCTAGAATATATTGCGAACACTGTTGGGTCTAATATTACAAGTATGCTTGTAAGGTACTCCATCTCTTGATTTTGTGGCTAATGATCGTGAATGGCTAGGGTTGAACCCGTTGTAATAAATTAGAAGCAGTCAACGACCTTCTCGTAATGCAATTTATATGGAGTGACGCCCAGTTGCAGAATTCACGTTCCCAGAGCCTGGGTTGCTATTTTACTTTTCTACAGCGTTATTTCGCGTATGTTGTACACCTCGGTGGAACGATGGCTTAGGTGCTCGGCTGCTGACCCGAAGGTCACAGGCGCGATCCTGGTAGAAGTAGTCGAATTTATATGGAGCCGAAGTGGTAGATAGTCACATACCTTGCAATGTCAGTGCATTTAAAAAAAACACCTGGTAGTGAAAACCGTCGGAGCTCTTCACTACTGCATATCTCATAATCATATCATAATTTTGGAAAGTGAAGGCCTTGATATGAGTACTATAGAATCGCGGATATCAACACAGTGTATTTTCAAATTAACGCTTTTTAAGGCACTCGTGCGCAAGATTTTGATGCACCGCCATGCCTTATTGGGGCAATACTCGGCTCACATGATTCAGACACCATGCTCGAGTTCCGTTGAATTCCTGATATTTTGTCTTATTTCATTTCTTTTCTCATTTCTCGGGATAGCTGTTACGGACACCGGTGGTGACAGACACCTGAGACATCCTCGTTGCGATCTCATGACAGCTGCTGCTGTAAAACCGGCACGCTTGCGAGCATAGTGCACCTTATTGGCCTGCAAACTACCATTCGAGATGACCATCTCAACGTCACCTTACTCGCAATAGTCGGTTTTTCGCGGCAAGAAAGGAACACAAGCTTTGACATTGGTCTCGATGATGCCGACGTCATATGGCCTGTTTTAGGTGTAATAGAAACACGTTTTTGTGTCCACATCGTTTGGTGAGTTGACCTATTGCTGGAAGTTAAGGCTCATTGGTGCTGGACGCTGAAGGTTTCTAAGTAAGCCGGAATTTGAATTTATGCAAACATATTTTCCCTGAATCACGAAGAATATATATTTGCAGAAGCCATATGCCATTTGTTTAGGGATACTTCGCATGTTACATATCTGCATAAGTGAAGCCCTCTTATCAAAATATCTCAACTGGTTCATATTTAGGTCGTTGTTTCCCTGCTTATGGGCACATTTTGGGGCTTCCATGAATGACGTGGTTAGGACGCCTGGATTAAGAAGATAAAAGCTTGCAATGAAAAATTCCGTAAACAGGGGTCGTGTGCTCGAGCTGACATATGGACGAGTGGTCTTGTCTCTAGACTCATATCCTCCTCAAATCAATTCTAGCCTTGAAGAACACGAGTTCAATTGTAAAATTGTCAGCTAGGGTGCATGACTGGTACTGACAGAGTATTCATCGCGGTTATAAATCGTGCGACAACATTGAGAATGACTCATTTGCGGCAGAATTGTACAATCATCGCCATAAGGAAATACGAGGTTCGTTTGCATTAATCTTATCAGAACAACCACGAAAAAGCATGATCATAGTATTTATGCTCAGCTGAATAAAAGTATAATGACGTGAATAATGATGGTCGGCAAAAGACAAGGAAGACAGGCATATGCATGAAACAGCAGTTGATGAAGTGCTGGTATTGTGGGTGTCAGTGATTGTGTCGTAAGCTGGGTGCACTGCAGCTCTTCATTGTTGCAAGCCAAAAAATGCTATTCGCTTGAGCTGTGCAACTAAGCCAAATTACCCAGCCAGAAAGCACACGTATTCTCCATAATTGGGTCTCTTTTCTACTAAGCGAGCATGCAGCGTATCCCCCTGGCATAGTCAGGTTTCCTTTGGTGGTTTCAAGTCCTCATTGAATTTTTTGCTAATCCCTGCAGTAATCGCAGGTGCTCTCAGTATTTTTAGTCACGACTAGTTATGTAGTTATGAGGCTCTACTACAGAAAAAAATCAGATTATGCAGAACGTTGTATAACAGTTTTGCCGTTTAAATGAACTTTATTTAGGTGAAAGACTTTGATTCCTCATGAAGCGCGAAAATAGACCGACAGTGGCATCAGCGTCCCGTGAGGGCCCCGAAGAATTATCATAACGAAACGAGATACTTAAGGATATCACAGTGACGTTACACAATGCAAAATTTCGGGGAGTTTTTGGACAGCACATGAGGACGTCACCACGTGACATAGATGACATGGTCCTCCGGCCAATGTTGCTCCGATAAATTAGGGAGTACAGTAGAAGGTGAGCTGCAAGAACTTTGTAAAGCCACGGATCTAGGAGGCTCTTTAAAGCCATGCTCTGTTCACAAATATATACGAAGAAATTGAGGCAGAATTTACGTATCGACGGACAAGAAAAGAAGATGACCTGCAGGTTCGAATCGGCTAAAGCTAGTGCGAAAGTGGCCATGTGGGTTTTGTCGCTTCACGTTCTCTAATAATACGACAATGTTCCGCATTGTACAGAGTTATTATAAATTCTTAAGGGCGTGTCTGTTGAAGCTATCATCTCATTATAATGTAAGAGACAGAGAGAGGGAAAGCAAGAGGGTTTGGCAGCCGAGTGAAAATTTGGTGGTGACAACACTATTAGGTAATTATGCAAGCAGTTTCAAAGCCCTTTTCAGATCGTAGTTTTATTTGATGGTTTCATGAGAAACGTGGCAGGTTTGCTGCGGTGCGTACTTTCAAATTTTGTCTATTTGACTTTATGTTTACGATGCAGCAAAGTGTCTCTTGTATTCGTACTGAAGCGTGTCACGACATAGAGGATCTAATGTAGCAGTAAGTACACCTTTTCATGACGTAATTCTTGAGGTTTTAAGACGTGATCTACTATGAGACAAACTCGTTTGGTCACCGCAGCTTACGCCAGACTTAGAATGCACCCAACGAGTAAAGGCGGTCATTACACTATGCTAAGTAAAAAATCGATGCATGATGGTACTTTGAATTACGCCAGCAGCGGCTTGACAAAAAGAAAATACCTGTCACCGTTCAAATTTTGTTTCTCCCCTGTGCATGAATTATATGCACCAAATTAATAGTATTATGTACGGCGAAAACTAAAGTTTGCACCTCATTATTGTCAGAACGACGCACGAGCTGGTTCCAAAACCTCCTTCCAGTTCTATGAAAATTTTCTAGGTATATCGTGACGTAGTGAACAGCGGAATAGCTTTGACCAATCCCGTTTGACTGCTCCTGTATCTTTTTGTTCAATCTCGCCCTCCTTCTAGCTAGAAGACTCACAAAGTAGCGCAACTGCACTCCAAAAAACAAACGACTAAAAGGGGTAGGTGGTTAGTCCTTCTGGGGATCAACTGATTTGAAAGCACTATTCTCTTTTTTTTTTGAAAATGCTGCAAGACGATTCATGGTTAGTCCTTGAAAGATTACTGCAAGAGAACTACGAGTTTCTCCTGAGAAAGCTAATTGTTACTCAAGTAAGTACTAACAGCTGATTTTCGGTAATAATTTCTAACACAGAAAACGTTACTCTCATAAAGTCTAATTGATGATCCCGAGAAATTATCCCTGGGAGAGGTAGTGTTACTCCTTCAGGATAAACTTATTCATTACAACAATTTTTGAAGGAACCATTGAATAATCCACGAATCATTCACCTGGCCATCGTAACCACACCGGCATGATAGCTCAGGTCAGCTGTGCTTTACTCAGCGCCAAATTATTGACTGTGTGCAGGAACAAAACGTTGCAGAGAACAATGCAATGATAGAAATATTTACCCCAAACAGTGCACCATGCGCACCAGTGGTGTTGGTTTTCGGCTGCTGTCCCTCTCCCACCTGCGAGAAACATAAATAAGTTCTTAAATAAATAGCTGAAATGCCACAACCTGATCACCTTAGCCCCAATAGTTGCGCCCTCTCATTGCTATAAAACATAACATAATGAAACTAGCCACGCAGTGCTTTTTCAGCATTTTTATTTTCAGAGTGTAATGTGTCAAGTCGAGAAAATTGAAAAGTTCACCTTGGAAATTACCAGAGGCTCGCGATTTCTAGGGTCAGCGAATCCAGAAAATGATAATCACACTTCAAAGTGATGGCATTCATTCATGAAGCTTTGAAAAACTGAGTGATTGATATGTTGGGTTTAACGTTCCAAAATTACCATATCATTATGAGAGACGCCATATGGGAACGCTCCAGAAATTTCGACCACCTGGAGTTTTTTGACGTGCACCCAAATCCGAGCACAAGGGCCTACAGAATTTTCGCCTCCATCGAAAATGCAGCCGCCGCAGCTGGGATTCAATCCCGGGACCTGCGGGTCAACAGCCGAGTACCTTTATCACTAGACCATCATGGCAGGGTAGGCTTGGAAGAAAAGAAACCGCGAAACAGTCTTGCATGTAAGATGGGGTGTTCATTTCTGGAAAGAAAAGTTGCGGTTTGCAACACGATAAACAGCCGTTTCACAGAAACACAAATGCGCGTGCTTCCACACTTACAGGACATGCAACGAAGCATGTTCTTTACAGGTATACATTGATAGTGGCTGAAGCGGCATTCGCCTTTCGCTCAATAAGAGCTAGAAAGATACCGACGAGTGAAGAACACGAGTCGCACATCTGGCTGTAGTGACTGTGACCGATTCCGGAAAAGCCCTACGCTGATAAATACACCACATACGCGCAGAAATTTACATCAGACATGCACGATTGTCCCCGCTAGCATATATAGTGAATAATATTGAACTACCTTCAAAATTTCTATAATGAACAGCGCAATAATAGGCGCCGACAAATCAATCTTTTCTCGCATTATAGCCTTCATGGTAACTGTGAGTGTGCTACCGAGCCTTGTCATCAGTTCACTGAACCCCTGCACAGGCGTTTGCCCCACTCTTCTCCCCTCATTTCCCCACGTCATGCCATCACAACACCCACAAATATAAGGGCGAGTTTCGGAACAATGAGGCGCACCTGAGCAAAAGCCATACCTTTGAAAGGCTGCTTACCCGTCACCACATGGCCTGCAGATCAAGCGTCTTTTCATCCCCTCAACCCGCCCTCTCCCATCCGATCGTGTATATGAGCCGTTCGTTCATTCGGTAATCCTTCGATTTTGCGCACGACAAGCTATTCAAAGACTTGGTCTTCTGGTGAACAAAGGACACAATTCAGGGCTAAAGTTGACGTTACTTCTCCCCTGAGCTGGTTTTTTTTTCAGAGCACGTATGCCATCTTCGTAATTACACAGTATTAAGCGTGGCTCAAAGCATTCTGCATGGCGCAATTTAATTTGATTTCAATTTGAAATATTTATTCAAGGCGATATTGCTAAGTTTGCCTTAGGGAAGAATATTGCAAGCTGAATAAATGCCTGACCAGGTCATTCTGCCGTGACGGCAAAGCATAAGATACACACGAACAAGCGTTTATGATACAGAACACACGCGTACATATTGATGTAAAATAGCCCAAGATTATACAGCGTTATGAGTAGAGTGCACAAGAACATAAACACAGCGATCTTGATTGGTATAAGTACAACGAATACAAACACATCAACAAGACTTTTGGATTAGCGATACAAGTAAACTTTTGATATATCAATAAAATACGTAAACCATTCCAAGTGAGAAACTTAAGGTGGTACATGTCTGTTCACTTTAAATCTTAAACATAAATCCTTAATCCTGCGCTACTAAGTGTGGTTCATTTGTGTTCGCTGTAAACCTTATGTCAAGGTCGTGGTATAAGTACTAAGCGTGTACAATCGGTTACCGCCATACTCACAAAGAACTCATTTTGAGATCTAGTTAAGTGCATGTCCTTAATAAGAATATCAATTCGTGGATACCATTTTTCTAGCGCGTCGATCGTGCTCTCTTTGAAGATGCAAGGTTGTGGCGCATTTAGTTACTCGCTTACGGGGCTGCTTTTTTTATCAGGGCGTCTCGCTGTTTGCTTCCTGGAATTCGTACATCAGATGGGACCAAGTGCAGAAAAACATCGATCCCACAAACTAGGAGGGCATGCAGCTTGGAAACGAGCGGCTACGTTCTGAAGCCTGCCCGTTGCGGTTTCGCCATGGCTTATGTGAACAAAAAATTATATTCTAGTTTGGAATAGCCATGGCCAGCAACGCAGCTCCTAAACGGCACACGATAGACCCCCCCCCCTTACTTTCCCCATGGCTGTTGCCTGAAAATAAAGTTTAGCTGCATGCATTAAATTTTGTGCGTCTATATTTGCTGCTTGTGCGTTATTGTGCTTTTCACAACACTGTGTTTCTCTAGATCACAGCTGATATAGTCTCTTTGAGCCTGCAGCGTAAGCAAGCACACAAATAATAAACAGTTAATATATTAATGGCTTGTGAAAGCACTTATTTCATATTAATGAAATTTGACTAGCGTTTGCAGACAAGATGTTTTTATTTGGTCGGCAACGAATTGGGATACTTATAGAGCGATGTTTCGCTATGCGCAGTCAGAAAATTCTGGTAAAAAAAAGGACGCCATGTCCACGAAGTGAATTATGTTTCAGGAGCTTGCTGCAGAGCTCAAATCTGGTAAACCATAGTACCTCCGTACATCCCCTCAGCCGTACTTTAAACACAAGCCCTATCAGGGGCAACGAAGGTTTTAGGACATTACACCACGACACCTATATTAATGATTATTATTTGATGGTAATTATAATAATATTATTATTAATGTTTTACACATAGCAAAAGTTTCTTGCAAAGCCTTCGCTCGCTGTACTCAAAAAAATAGTGTGATTTTACCGGAAGTAAAGTTGCGTCTCTTTGCATAACAGCATGCTTTCGCCGCTAAGAAAGTGGCAGTCTGAGAAGAAAAGTTTGAACAATCTTGTACAAAGTATCGCTTTTGCTACCCTTCATTTACATCGAGTGGCTCTCGAACAATGTTACTTGCTTTCGAAATGATGTTAACTTCAGGCGTAGAAGTGAATGGTAGCTCACTCTGCACAGGCAAAAATAACGGGGATTTGACAGTGATAGCAGTGTCACCTGTATACGATTTGGGAGCACCACAAGCGCGGGCCGTTAAACCATCGGTTGAACACAGCACTGACAAGAAAAACAAGAAGAAACTCTCTATTGTTTTTCCTGACACACGCTGAAAGCCACGCATGTTGAAAGCAGCCGCAAATAAATACTGCGTGCAATGTATCGACAGCACTGCGTAGATTTGCTGTTCTCCGCCTAACGCATTATTTCTTCAAAAATATAGGGAGATAATTCTGAAATTAAAAAAACACAATTTAGCGATAGTTTCCACAGAAAATTAAAGTAGCCTGAGCAAGATATTTGCGTGTTTTCCTTGCGCAGGTGTCGTCAGCCGAATTCCTCAGTTATGGCTGTTGGTTCAAGCACTCGACCAGAGCTTTCGCGTTAAAGAAAATACCTTTTGACAGTACCATCTGCCCCTCGGAAAACTCACTTGCATATGTGCCACAGGGGCCTCTGCCCACTGAGCTGAAAAAACATTCAGCTAATAAACAAGTTGAAAGACAACTTTTCTGCGGCTCGTCAAGTCCAGTTTTCCAACACAGATACACGTATGTTGCCAACGCCACATAATGGCGAGCACCCCAGTAATGTAAAACAAGTGCTTCGTCTCTAATTACGCAATTCGGACAGATAGCATAAACTAAACTGCGTCATTATATCTGACATGGGTGACTTCGCAGAGTCCTGACGCATTGAATTAAGTAACTTCTTTCAGTGAGTTGCACATTGTGAGATACAAATGAAATACAATTCCTTCCGAACGTCAATTGGTTTCTATTGCTGTAATCGACTCCCATTTGAATGGAAAAACGCACCTGCTCGAGTTCAAAAGGTGACCAACTACGTCTTGCGGCTGTTTCATGACACGTTTTGAAGCATCTGCATTGCTGCTATAGTAATTTGCTTCTTCGATAAAGACAAATCCCTAAACTGATTTACCAGTCTACTTACATCATTCTGCGATGCCAATCTCTAGATAGCTGACAAGAGTAATCTTGTCGGAATAAGGGTTCTGTTTCTAGGTAAGGTACCTGACGACTAAACAAAGGCATTAAGACAAGAATCAGTCGAACAAATTGAAGAAATGCTCAGGTAGTTTATACGCAATCTTTTCAAATATTTCTGAGCTATGTGGTATATTTTTAGGCAGTCGCGGGTGATTAAGAGACAAAAAAAATGTTTCATAGAAATTACAATGAATGCGTCATTGCAGTATACAGTGAAGAATGATTGGGTTTATCATAATCGTGTGAGAGTCAGTTCGTGTCACCACGTTCGGGCTCTTCTGGACTGCAAATTGCCCTACGAGCTCAGCATCAATGCTCCTTTCAGTAAACGACAATGCTCAATCACTAAACCGATTCTATTTTACTAAAGTGCTCCCGATCAAGAAATTTATGATCTATTTAAGGAGTGGGAATCTCTTGTACGCGCCCAAAACCGATTATAAACTCGCTGGTGGCTTTTTGGCCACTGGTTCGTCAAAAAAGATGGCGGTACTCTGCTGTCGGCACAACATTATCGTAATATTTGCGAGTATCACCCGTATGTTCAAATTTTTTATAGTATTAAATATACGTTTAGTGTTAGAGCGTTTGAAAGTGTACTAGAAGTAACGTTACCGTGCCGCAAACGTTGGTTGCGGAGAGAACCTTTTAGTATAGCAGCATAATTTTTGCGCACTGAAGCCGTGAATGCGGCATGATCTAGCGGTGAGTGTACTACAGCTTTTTATTATTTGTCATAAAATTATTTAAATATGCACCACGCACCAAAGACGAAAATGTATTTGTTGCAGATGTTTTCAAAGCGATCATTTTGTTAGAAATACGAACGTTTGAACTCGAAAGCGACATCACTAAGTTATTCCTAGTATTTGGTCGTTTAAGCTACAAGAAAGAAAGCCAAATCATTTAAAAGACCCATTTACTGCGAACGTAGTGAATCCTTCATCTGCAGAGCCAGCTTCAGCTCGAAGTAGGCGTCTAAAACCACCATTGATATATCCGTATAAGATGTATCAGAAATACCGTGTTTTCAATGGCAACAATAGCCCTTTTTATACAAAGTCCACGGCCCCTGTTTTCTAAGTGCTCGATGTGCCAGGCCTTGCTCACTGTGCCAGCTCGGGTAGAATATGTTGCTTTGCTGTAGGACACAAGATATAGGCCACAATATGGCGAAGTCTCCTTGCAGGCTATTCGCAAGAATTACAGCTTCACCCTTTGTGACACCAGCCCTCTCGTCACTTTCAAATGCGTTAGGCAAACCCCGACCATTATGTCTGGAAAGCAGCTGTAAAAACAGCTTCTAGCCATATCCACGAGCGAGTGACAATTTGCTGTGGCGCAGTAGGTACGTACGTAAAATACTTCTCTTTGAATGATACGGCGCTTGATGAAAACATATCAGTATGATAGTGCGAGCAGGATAGTGATATACCTGACGAAAGCGGCTGCAGCTGTTCTGTCAAGTGGTTTTTGCAGGATCGAGCTAGCTGAATTTCGTACTTCACCTAGTGCTATCATATTCTGTGTTACTACGTTGACGCGTTTACCTGAGTTACGATTGAACATTAAAACCAGCTCGAAGCGTTCGATAATTTCGTCCTCTCTCTACCATACATTGATTCAGCTAAATTTTTTTAGCACACCTACTTAAAGAACTGTGAGAAGCCTCTGACCTTTGATCTGAATATATTCAGAGCCGTCGTGTCATGTTAATTGTACTCATAACCTACATAACTCCAAGCATTTAAAGAAGAAGCCGCCTGTGCATTTATTTGCTTACACAAATGACTAATCGGTACAGAAAATTTATACTATGCTGCCATGTAAATGTTCGCAACAAATTATTTATTCTACAAGCTGTAGGTTGAACCAAAAAATTCATATAAAGCCACAAAAAATAGAATGAATGAATGAATGAATGAATGAGCTTTCCTACGGCTTTTACGGCATAGAACTAAAAGTGTCATTTGTCTGACCAGTTTCCTCACCCACGAAAGATCCTCATCATCCTCAGCTATGGTGCGACATCGATAAATTATAGAGAAAATAAATATTTTGTTTAAATTATTACTACAAACAAAATGGCCAACTGGCCTCACACGCCACGTTCAGAAAGAAGGTTTTTTGCTATATAAAAAGTGTGTTTCTCACGGGCATAGCACCTATGCATGACGATCGTTTTTGTGGTTGACCCCCATATTTTGCTTCACTGGTCAGCCAATAAAAAGCGTGCTTGAATACTTTTTCGTCTTGACGCTGCCGTTTTCGAAAGTGTCCCTAATTTTTCGTGCCTATTCAAGTGTACAAATAGCATAGCCGAGAACAATATTTAAAATCTGCGAGAATCATCTATAACACCAGGATGTCTACTTTATGGCATGTATGAGAGCGGGGAGAGTTGTATCTATGGACTGTCTGACAACCTAAGATGTCGTTTGTCATTGTTTTTCACTTTAAGTGTTGAGCTTTGATACTGTGAGTGTTACAGGCTCCTGCAATCAAGGCAACAATGGTTTGTAGACTTCATTCTCTCAGGTGAAGACCAGGTAATAATAAGGAGTGTGCGACAAACTGAAAAAGTTGGAATTATATACAAAAGCTAAATACCACTTGCGTTTTCATTCACAACAACACTTTCTGACAGTCATGTAGTTGTATCATCTATCTCTATTTTATTTTTCTGTTAATATGATAGCGCAATCAAAACTAAATTACGCAGTGCACGTGTCTGAATTTGTGCTAATTTTGTGAGGATACTTTTTATTTCATTAGGATGAAGTGAG
The DNA here is from genome assembly GCF_043290135.1 of Rhipicephalus microplus. Lineage (NCBI taxonomy): Eukaryota > Metazoa > Arthropoda > Arachnida > Ixodida > Ixodidae > Rhipicephalus > Rhipicephalus microplus. The sequence continues at coordinate 101,725,999 of NC_134701.1, forward strand.
CCGCGCAATGAAAGCCTTTTATTTGACTCTGTAAGAGAAATGCATGGAAGAAGTTACGTCGGCTGTGGAAAAGATGAACCTGCCGTGTTAGGTTTCAAGAAAATTTCTGCCTTTGCTCGTTCCACTCAATCAACGTTTTGCGAGAAATCTTAATGTGCAGTGGTATTTTGCTTTAAAGAAGAACGACGTGCATTTTTAACATCGAAAATATCGGGCTCTCTAGAATCTTCTGCTGTAAAAGCTTTTCACATTGAAAGCAAAGTCAGTTCATGCAAGCATCCCGCTACATGTAGTGTTAATGCACAGAGGACTGCTTATGAGCAACGCCCGCTAGAGTGAAAGTGATGCCTCCACAGAAAAAGCGCCCTGCTTTGAGCATACGCTGCCACATTTCTGTGCCTACTTCTGCTGCCTCACTCTCCCTTTTCCTTTTTGGCATGCTAGAGGAGTTCGCCAATAACCATTTGGTTCACGCAAGCCTCGTATTCCGTGCTTCAAAGAGTGCAGTCATGGGAGACTGCTGTTCAAGGTTGTTTGCTAGAGTCTCGAACTTTCGATGCATTTGCAACGACATGCCATTCCAGCAAAGGCATCCTACGCATTCTTCTTGATGTCCCCTTTCCCTTGTGTCTCGTTCTGAATAAAAAAATCATCCCGCCGAATATAACAAGGAACAGACAACTGCTGAGCTGCCTGATCGCTTTTTGGTAACCGCCGCTGTGGCACTGATGTCTTGCCGAGAAATAGAATGTTGGCTCAGTGAACGGTGACTCGATCTGTAAGAAAGAAACTTCGGCCACCTACTTTGCAAGTTTGTGTAATCACTGATTACACAAAAACTAGAAAGATAAAATTTCATACAAGGGATAAAATCGACACTTCTTCAACAAGGAAACTGGACGTCATGTCAACTTCGCTAAATAGATCTTGAAATTCTATGCGTGTACCTTTTGTGTCCTGCTTTCCTATAGCATAGGCATTATTCTAAGAGGTACTAACACTTCACCACTCCAGATAACAGCGCGCCTTCAGAGCCCTATTGCATGCTCCTATATACTTTTTTCAAAGAAGCTTCATTTATTTATTCAAAAATGCACAGTTTATCTAGGATTCTTATCATTATTCAGATAAGAAACCACAAGGCTGATTTTACAGAGATAATGCAAGCGTACAAAAATATTTCCCCGCTCTTTCGAAATAAATGTATCATACATAACACGGTATTTGAGTTTTAAAGCAGCGATATTAACAGACTTGTAAACATGTGGCAATCCAATTTGATTGATCCAATATTTATTCACCGCATCGCATGCATGCATAGAAGCTGGAGGGCACTTCTACTTTGACTTACGGGTCATGAACGCCAATTTATTAAATACTTGTTAGGATCGAATTCTTAGAACTTCTCAATCGTCACACTGATTTTGTGTGCCAGCAAGATGCGCATAACGGTACAATTAACGGCGACGTACTGAATCCGGCCACAAACAAAGTTCTTGCTTCAAACAGTGCTGAAAATTTATTAAGCAGGTGGTTCGCTCAAAACAACTGCTCAAAACTTGTTAGATGCTTTGTAAAGAAGCCGTTGTGAAGTAATCTTTGGGCGGGTGCAATTTTTATTATCAACAACATGCAGAAAAGATGTAGCCGGGTTTGCCGGGTTATTCGTTATGACAATTTGGAAGTGCAAACAAACGGGACAAAGTAACAAGGTACACAATATATATATATATATATATATATATATATATATATATATATATATATATATATATATATATATATATATGCCTTTATTCTTTTGAAATTTTAAAAAAACTTATCTTCAATCATTTCACAGTGGCTTGCATTGCACGTTCACATATCACTAAGATTGTTGTCATACTGCCATGCAATGTCATTACACCACTGCGTTTCTACATCTATTAACTACATATAAGCATGGTACCCCGTCACAGTACATGCAAGGGAATCTTGAACCCTGTCTTCAGTATGTGTGTGCCCTTCAGCTTTTCCCAATTTTTATTTTTTAATGTTTTAAGCACATGAGACTTTATGATGCGCATTGAAATGCTAACCAGCGCAGTTGGTGCTGACCTGTTATTGACAGGAGCTTTTAAAGCCACGTATGAATTCTTGCCACATTACTCTGACAAAAGCTGGTCCACCAGCTGAAAACGTAAAGTAGAGATGCCTCCGTGCAAGTTTCGTAGTCTCTTTCTTGCATAAAATACGTCGGGTCCAGCGTATATATATATATATATATATATATATATATATATATATATATATATATATATATATATATACTACATACTGCACACGTTGCATTCGAGTAGGTATACCACATTAGAGAAATTGCATGTTAAGTTTCTTCCTATGTTAATCGAAAACTTGGATTGTGTGCTGCTTGCTTTGTGTGTTTCTCGCATTCACGATGTCTTTTTGTAAAGCGATGCGAGAAACACACAAAGCAACCACCACACAACCCAAGTTTTTGATTAACATACGAGGATGCCTAACATGCGATTACTTTATTGTGGTATACGTACTCGAATGCAACGTGTGTAGTATGCAGTACCTCAGACAAACAAAACACCATTTAGGATTCGCTTCAATATATACAGAGCCCATGCAAAATCAGCCCCAAGTCTACCCCTATCAAAACATCTCAATCTTCTCGACCATACATTCAACAAACTATTAGTAAGGCTCATTGAGACGGTATTTATATCAAACTTAGAACGTGAACAACGAGAGTCATACCTTATCCACCGATTTAGCACTTTCAATAAAGGAGTAAATGAGAATTCCGGTACATTTGTAGCAATTAAAGCGTTAGAAAAGAATAACAGCAATATTGAAAAAGTAACTGAGTACACGGCACTGCAGCTGCGAAGGGCATTGGACAACTCAAAATAATTCCAAGTGTAACTACTCTTCCTAAATACAGCTGTCCTCTGTTTTATTTTTACCTCACTATCCACTCAATTATGCCAAACATGACATGCCCAACAGCAACCCTCTGGAGTCGGGAAGTCCCTACTGCACGTGTAATCTAGAAGCGGGCAAGAATTGCCCGCTTCTAGATTACACGGGCAGTAGGGGCCTTGACCGCATTATTGAACAGACAAGGAGGCTAGCCATGTTGGAGTCAGCACCACCAGATTTCTTTGCAATCCTTCATAAGACATGTATTATTTCTGATACCTGCCGCGTAGCACTATTGATAAAAATCCTGCAGATACGATGAAATGAATTGCCAGGCCAAGAACGTGGATATTGCAGGCTTCGTGTAGCGGCTGCTGATTTAAAATAACAGTAGAAACTACAGTCACAGCCTACGACATCCATACTTGTTTACAACCGACATGAACTTTGTTTTTTCTGTGGAGATTTCGAGACCAATCTGAGTGCACCAGGTGTGAGTTACGTCGAGTGCCTCTTGTAGAGCTTGCTCTTTAGAGCTGATTTCAGGGTGCACGGTCCCAAGAGTGTTGTCGTGTACATACACATAGTTATTTTGCGTGGTGTATTACCGCGAGCTTGCATGTTAGTGGGAGGAGGGCCACGTTAAATGAACTGGTATGAACACATATCCTTGCGGGACACCTACAATAGAAACAAACTTGTTTAACTGGCTAACCACCTAGGCGAATGGATAAGCATGGATTGTGTAGAAAGGCTTTCACGAATGCGCAAAGTCTAGTGAAAAATTTTGAACAGTGAAGAGATACCACTATAGCCACTTTTGTTTCTTCACATTTACACTGCAATTACTTCCAAATACATCCGCTATGCTTTTCTTAGCATCAATGTTTTTTTATTCCATTCTATGAATTGTACCTTACAAAGCATATTAAGACCTTAAAAGTATCCTTTCCTTCATTCTTCATTAATCGAATGCACGTTGATTGCTATCTCTCTCTCTTTCTTTATCTCTAGCTGTCCACGTCTGTTTTTCACGTTCGGTTGATAAGGTGAATTTTGCTATATTCCTAAATTCTGTTACCCTGGCCGTCAACAGACCCTTCGTATTTACGGTGGCCAGTTTTCATCCAACAATCTATCCAATGTGCTTCGTGAGATTCCCTGTTGTCTTATCCCAGCTTTGCCTCTTTACCCGCAGCTTTGCCTCTTTGCATATCCTGCAAGGCAAACATATACCCCTTGTCATTACCGCTGAGATGTTTGATTGTTCTTGGATAATGCGATCTTACATTATCTTCCGCTTTGCCCCTGCTTTCGCGCAGATTTCTGTGCTATTTCCTCAGCTATCTTATAACATCATTATTATAAGCTTGACTACGCTCACTGCAGGACAAAAGCTTATCCCATGATCCGCCAATCAGCTTGGTTTCGTGCTTTTTATTACTGCGTTATACCTGCAAACTATTTATTTTCATCAGCCCACCTAACTTTCTGTCTGCCCTTCATGCGTTTGCTTTCTATGGGAATATAGTGAGTTACCCAACGACCAGCAATTACCCTGCCTATGTGCTACGTGCCCGACTCATTGCCATTTATTCGCCTTTTTTACCCCATGCAAATTGCTAGTGATGTTGTCTTTCTTATCTCATGCTCCAGACGTCTGGTTTTTAAGGGCAAACCTCCTCTTAGTATAACCTTGTCCTGCGTCAGGCATAACTAGCCAGACAGACAGACTGACAGACAGACAGACAGACAGACAGACAGACAGACAGACAGACAGGCAGGCAGGCAGGCAGGCAGGCAGGCAGGCAGGCAGGCAGGCAGGCAGGCAGGCAGGCAGACGCACAGTCGGACGGAAAGACAGATAGACAGACGGACGGACCGACAGAGCATCAATAAACAGACACACACAAGCAGACACATAGACGGACATACAGACACATGCACAGAGGGACACACAGACAGACACACGGACAGACACACAGACAGACAGATGGATGGACACTCAACCCCATTCACTAAAAGGATATGCTGGGATTTTAATTGTGCCCAGTGCCCTTTTTTCGCTTTTATTCTTTGTTATTTACAGCAGTTTGGAGCGAAGCCTCCTGAAGGCTCGCACAATGTCCGTCGTTGCCACCGTTGTAAGTCCCAGTCGTCCGTTCTTCTATACCGTACATAGAGCGCCCACAGCATGTATGGACCATGAACCACACTCTCCATGTAACTTCGGTGTACCTGTCCATCCGTCCGTCCGTTAAACCATCTATGCCTAACTTCATCTTTTTTGTCCATCACTTCGATCAGCGCTCGTCTTTCCATCCGTCCGTGCATCCATGCATTTATCCATTTTTCTCTCTGCTCAGCTGTACAACTATCTGTTCGTCCATGTATCTGTCTATTCGTTCGTCCGTTCATCTCTCCGTCTGTTCTTCCATCCTTTATACTAGTCGGCGATTTCAATGATGACATTATGACTCTTAAGACCAAGCTTCGCTGCACCAGTACAATTTAGTTTGTGAATTGGCGGCCATTTTGAATTAACTTTTCATATATTTTTCTGTTAGCTACAATACTTCTATTCATTGCCTTCGAGAGCTCCACAGCTCTATTTCGTCTTTTGTATTTGATGCTTTCATACTGTATTATTTCTTAGTTCGGGTTTCTACTCCAGACAAAGCTGTCCAGTGTCATGTATGACAACTGTTCCTGTGAATTTAAGAGCACGTTTCATAGTTGTCAGATTATCCTTTCACGTAGGTGCTCTGAAGCCGAGTAAGTGTTTCGAAGCAAAATTTCGAAGTATTCTACATTTAATCTCACCACTAACTGATTAGTTTGCTTCTCAAGTCTCACTTTCTGTCGTCCTTAGTTTGTGCAACTATGAGACTTTATTCTCGTATGACCATTTCGTAATACCTTATGAACCATCTTCACATCCCGCACGATGCCAGGGTATGTCCACAGTCTATTGGTTAATTCATTTTCCATTTGGTCCTGTAGGCTACTGTTCTTTACCTTGTAGTTCTTCCATTCGGGGTGGAAGGTATTGAAGATCTCAGAATTCTGCGAACTCCACTGTCAGCTTCCTTCCGAGAGCAATAGAAAAACAATAACAACTGTAACCTCAAGACAAAAGAGCAGCGTGGTTGTGGAAACAAGCGGGTGGCAATGATAATATCAGTTTCAATTAGAAAAAAGCCGGCATGGGCAGTGAATGCAGCAGGTCGGTAAAATTGCCACTATTGTATAAGAGCTACTGACAATATTTAAAAAAAATATCACCATCATATCCACAAAGTGAGTGAAATTAGAGCTTGCTCTGAGTTGTACGGGGTGTTTAGAGTTGCGTTACAATCTATGCTGGCAGCACAAATTAACTTCTGAAGGTGAGCAATGTGCAATATCAACACAGCATGAGTTTGTCGAAACTAGAAGGTTGTTTTCATTGCATAGCATAAGCAGTGCAAACTCTTTTCAATGAAACAACGAGTATGCTCTCTTCTAGATGGCATAACATTGACAGTACCCTTTGTGAGTGCAGTATGAATCTTCTCTGAAGGTAAATTTGCTAGGCAATGAACCTGTCAGAGTCAATAGAGAAGTATTCCTGCAATAAATTTGTTTTCTATGATATCAGCGAAGTCGTTCGTCGCCGACGCTTGCCGAACAAAAGTGGTATTCCGTCTTCGATAAACAAGCTCTGTGTCTTGAAGTTTTATCGAGAGGCAGTGCGAACGCAGAGTGGCCCGAAACATGCAACAGCTCAAGGAAGAATGGATAATATTGGTGGAAACGCCAGCAACACAAAAAGAAAGCAGAAGCAACGGAGGAAAAAAAGAAGGACATGAAAGATGCTGTCCCTTGTTCTTTTTTTCATTTCAGTTGTTTTTGTTTTCTTTCAATGCTGGTGGCATTCCCATTAGGACTATGTACCATTTTGGCAGCAGCGCTGTATAAACAAATAAAAAATCAAAAAAGAAATTGAACTTCGGCATCTCGAACCAAATTAAACGTCATGAAATCATGCAAAGGTATAGTTATGCTTTATTTTGGACAATGCAGCTAGATAGGAGAGAAAAGCGAGCCAAGGAAAAGATATTATTAAAATCATCCTGGCCAAAATTAAGAATAACGACTGGGAATGGGCAGGCAAGACAGCGTGATGGTAAGGGAAATATTTCAGATAAAGCTTGATGAACTGGATGCCAAGAGAAGGCTGGTACTCAAAGGCTAGATGAAAAGCTAGATGATAGTGAAGTTTTTATGAATAACATAACCGCTGCCTGCACAAGACTTCATATTGGTGGAACATATGGCGTGATCAGGCTGTTGATGATGACCAAAGTTACGTTGCCTACGCATTCCCTGAACGCCTAGCTGTTGGTCTGGTGGGTCATCCTTTAGATACGCAGCACCTCATTTGCTTAGGCTGCTGGCGTGTTTGTCGCCGGAGCCCGTAAATGTGTTTCCTGTCATCCCACATCCCACTTTCTCAAGAAAACCTCGTAAGAACGTGTTCTCACATGTGAGAGACAGCGCCACCTGAGCGTCCCCTAGAGGTGAATCTAAAAAAGTTTTGCCAAATCTGAGGTATCAAGGTGATTGATAACACGCAAAGCTTGCCGAGGAAAGGGGACTGTGGTATGGTGTAATCTTTTTAACCATACTAAATTACTAAATTGCGCTAAACATATATACAAATGTTATACGCACAGGCATGTACGTTGAACAGTCGCACATCTTTTATATAACCCATCTCCAGAGCATCTTCACGTAGGTGGACAGATAGACAAAAATATGAATATGTTTACACTAAAGCACTCAAATTTTCTGCAGTACGCATAGAAATGCTTCTCATTGGATACAGCTTGTTCGCTTAGTAAAAGCTTCATTCTTGGATAAACGCTGAATATAACATTGTCGGTACCAATAAGAGAACTCTGTCCTGTCGCTGTTATACACGCGTCTCAAACGTGGCGCTACTGCTATACCTAGGTCTAACGTTAGTAAAACTGCATAATTCTAGCTTAAGAAGTGCTGAAGTAAATGCAATTGCATTGTTTTGCTTATATGACGTGGAAATGCATTTAAGGTCTTTCTTGTAAAGTACGCTGCACACTGAATTCAGCTTGCCGTCCTCAGCGCCAGCATATATTCTGTCAAAAAGAAAGTTTCCTGCACAAGCGAGGCAGCCAATAGTTTCAACGCCCAGCGCGTTCAACAAAGTTGCCTCAAGTACCTTTAAAATAGCGTCTCAATTTTTATGACTGTCTGCTTCATATCTCTATTCTGCATTAGGTTTTATGAAAAAGACATCTTTGTTGCTTGAAATCAGTTTTCATATTTTCCCCGACAGTCGGACATGTTTCGGTACAAGATGTCAATAACAATGAAAAAATAATGAACAAACTTTGCGAATACTTGCTTTTTGTCCAGCTAAAGTCGAACGGAGACTGTTTGTAATCAGTTCATGCGTATATCCGCCGGTCATACACCGAAAGTGAAATACCTTGAATCAATTATGGGCCCTAAAATGTCACCTCCTTAACAGGAATAGGAACAATGTTTTTTATGCTATCTCTGCTCTTGCCTATAACTTGTTGTATATATTTTTCATCAAAATTAGAGATGCTAGAAAAGCCCAATGAAAAAAGGAAATTATCAATGCGTGTCGCCCTTTCTCTGAGAGCAAGTGTACCGTAGTTCCCTATCTTGAGCGTCACATTCACGGACGTGCTTGCTAGAGGAAATTTCTTATTAAGATACGAAAAGTCAGAAACATAAAGGCAAAATTTTGGACACCGATGCTTGAAGACGCATATGCTCAAATTTACGGACACTTTTTCTTGTTTTCAGACTTTCGTTTTTACAAGCTGAACGCCACTTACGATTTAAAAATATTCACAGCCTATACTACATTCGAGGCATATTGACAACTGAACCCAACAAACTAGCAGGTCGCCCTCCTAAATGTGCATTTGCAGCTCAGGTTTCGTAAATAAGGATTCTGCATCATAGTGTGCTGTATAGAACATGTGATTTTATTAGAGAAAGTCTACATAACAAGATCTATATTTGTTCAGTCTCCTTGCATAAGTCACATCTTCTGTGATTTGTCCAATTTGTAACGTGCTGATAAGGTTTCGTTCCCTGGAGCATCACAATAATAATTACAAGAAAGTCTATTGAGTGAATCATCTTAATTAGAAGCGTTAAACTGGCATCAACATTTAATGAACCCGTGGTTTTGAGTTTTCCTCGTCCCCGCTCATTCAACAGCCGGCGTTTCGCTCCCAAAAGCCAACAGTATTTACCATCTTTGCCTTCAGCTTGAAGCGAATCACGCTAGCTCCTACTATGGGACCATGTGGGGATGCGATACAGTGCTAGTGTACTCTTTTGTTTCCATTCGTATTTTTCCGTGTTTCTTTCATTGGTATGCGGAGTCGTGTATATTTTGTGTACCGATAATTTTACCCACATCACATTCACGTTAATTACAGTGTGTTTGCTGAAGAAGAACCTCTGAGAATGAAACATACAAGACTCCACACAATAAGCCCTCAACGGGAACATTGACCTCCATTTGGACATCGCAAATCTGAAGGTTCGCTTCTTTGTCGGTTTTGGTGGGGGGTTACGTTCACAAAAGCCTATACAACCCTATCGAAGTGAGCGACAGTGTGAATTCGAAGTCAGTGGCTTTGACCCTCTGTCTGTTATGCCGTTGCCCTCGATTTGCCTCCCAGAGACACAAACATTGTCACGTGTTACGAAAATTGGATGAAGTGATGTAGTTGCTTAAAAAATGCGAGCATAGCAGACGACCGCGCGACATCACCTGGAAGATGACAAGAATGAAGGGGCATTGCTGCGCGCCCATTGAAGAAAGAAGAGGAGACGCTCACGGAGAACGAAGCTGTTCGGACGCCGACAAGACGATGCAAGGGAGCCAGGGTGAACCCGCAACTACGCGCGAAGTTCGAAAGGCCGGGTTCCTGTCCTCGAGCCATTGACGTTCTTGGGGCAAGGCGTGTAGGCGTGGCCAGGCACGAGTTCTGGGTGAGTGGTCCTGCGGACATCTCCGGTACGGCGAGCACCCTCGAAAAGACCGGAGCTACCGACCACGTCCAGCGAGCCGACTTCACTGACAGTGTGTGACTACACCTAGACATGTTGATTCCCTCTACAATGGTATGCTGACCTGGCACCGAAGCGACGACTGCATTTGAGCACGAACGGGACCCACTTCAAGACACCGGGCTACGGCACAGGCTGTGAGACTGTTTACTCTTTTCTTTTGTGTGTGAAACGCATGCGTGTACTACCTATAGTACTGTATGTGCAATAGGTTTTTGTCCAATTTAACTTCCTTTTCTTTTCCTCACTGTCTCCAATTTCCTCGCGTCACACGCTTTGCTACGGGACGAACCTAAGCACGACATATCTGGCGTTCACGACAGGACTACTTTCGTTACATCTAAGAAAAGCATCACATCGTATATGTGTGTGTGACGGTCGATGATGGAGGCAGATAAGCTGGCGACAACCGGAAAGGAATTGTGGTTAAGTGGTTCAGCACTAAAAGATTGGATGAACCCAGAACGCGCACGCGAAAACGAGGCGCGTGACGCTCGTCTGGCGGAAGAAAATTCCGCGAAAAAAGCCGAAGCAGAGGCAGTCGGAAAATTGAAAGCAGAGAAGAAGCTGTAGGGCTGAAGCTAAGGTTGCATCAGTTCGGTGCGACAGCAGGCTGCACAACTATTGGGCAGCTTACTGAGGGTGCGCCCGTAGGCGCCACGCAGAGCTATCAAAGTCCACATTACTCATCACAGCCTTTAACAAGGAACGCGATGAGCTGGACGCATACATACAGCGATTTTAGCACGTCGCTGCTAGTCAAGACTGGCGGCGAGACGAATGGGTCGTATCACTAAGCCTTTGCTTGACCAGAAAAGCCTTGAGTGTAGTTGGTAGGATGACACCTAAACATGCCACAGACTACGTAACGTTGAAGAAACCGCTACTACAACGCTTTGGGTTCACAGAAGAAGACTACGGGACAAAACTTCTATCAGCCAAACCAGATCATTCTGAAACGCGCACGTAGTTTGCCGGGCGTCTATTAGGTTATTTCACTATTGGCAAGAAATGGCCAAGACAGACCAGACCTACGATGCTCTGCGAGAAAAAATTGTCTCGGAGCAATTTCTTGCACAATGCCATAAGAAACTCACTGTGTTTCATAAAGAAAAATCTGTGAAAGCCTTCAAAAACTTGCGGAGGGTTCAGACCACTATTTGGAGGCCCAGGGGATGATTAACCTTGGCAAATGTAAGGGTGATATCCTGAGCAAGCCTCCAGGTTAAACTCGAAAGTCTGAGTGGCAAGACAATGAAGAGATTCCACAGTGCTTCCTTTGCAACAAGACGGGTCACAAAGCTGCTTATTGCTGGACCAACACAAAGGGCCCAGGTACAAAGTCACCCTTTTAAGGAAAATGTCGCCGCACTGGGCATAAAACACCTGACTGCTCCAAAAGGCCAAGAGCGTTGAGAAGGCCTCATGCTCTTTTCAACAAAGAGATGGAGATAAAATAATTATTTCACAGTCGCAGGCTTTCATTTGTGTTTCTTATTGTTCGGAGTGCGCGGAAACGCAACCAGCCAAGCTGAGGAAAAATTGATGCCCACGGGCGAAGGTGTACTTGAAGGACATCCCGCGGCAGTACTGCGAGATACTGACTGCGATTCAACTATTGTCGAAAGGTCTCTTGTGACGGATAGCAAGCTGACTGGAAAGATTTCCTCGATTTACCTCTTAGATGGACGGTGGATGAAGCTGCCTGAAGCACACGTGGGAAATTTTTTACCTTTCTTCACTGGCAAAACTCGAGCCCTTTGTATGGATACTCCTTTATGTGATGTTGTCGTGGGAAATGTGGAAGGTGTTCGAGATGCCCACAATCCCGATAACAATTGAAACAGCCGTCTTTACACCCGGACCACTGCACAAGAGTATTCTGGTGCAGAAAATTCTGGTTCGGCGCACGGACCTTTGTATGCAAAGACTTCGATGTCGGCTGCAAGAAAAACACGTTTCATGACAAAAGTTGCACCAGTAAACTGACAGGCAGGGAATCCATATCTACTCCCGGCATCAGCTATTAACCCCTTGGACATCAGCCCACAGGATTTTAGAACCAAACAGGAGGAAGCCAGCAGCCTGCGGAAATGCTTCGAAGCCGTTAACAAAGAGGTCAAGACAAGGTTTGCTAAAATATTGTTCACCAAGAAGGACGGAATCTTCTATCGCAAGCACACCCTTCACTCTAAGAGGCAGGTGAATCAGCTTGTGGCACCAAGGTGTCTTCGACGTTTTGTTATGAAAATGGCCCACGAAGGCATCTTTTCGGGCCATCAGGGAATTAACCGAACTACAGACCGGGTACTCGAAGAGTTATACTGGCCAGGGATTCGATCAGACATCGCACGATTAGTTAAATCGTGTGATATATGTGAAAGATCTATTCCCAAGCACTTGGTGGGTCGCGTACCTCTCGGCAACACTCATATAATTGACACCCCGTTCAAGAGAATAGCCATTATTATTGTGGGTCAATTATCAAGGATGTCAGAGCGCAGAAACAAGTACGTACTTACAATGGTGGACATGGCAACGCGTTATCCCGATGCTGTAGCACTCCCGAACATCGAGATGGAGAAAGTCGCTGAGGCACTTCTGGAGATGTTTTCTCAAGCATGTGTCCTACAAAAGATAATCAGTGACAGAGACACGTCATGCTCGTCACGCCTAATGAAGGAGCTAAGCCGACCTCTCTCCTTCAAACAATAGCCAACAACCCCATATCATCCCATGACTAATGGCCTTGTAGAGAGGTTCAACGGCACCCTGAAACAAATGATAAGAAGAATGTGTCAGGAGTGTCCGAAGAAATGGGACCGGTACCTGGCGCCCTTACTGTTTGCTTATCGCGAAGTTCCCCAGTCGAGCTTAGGCTTTTCCCCGTTCGACTTGCTCTCCGGCTGTTACGTCAGAGGTTCCTTGGCGATATTGAAAGAATTATGGGCGGCTAATCACCTTGATGATGATGTAAAAACATCCTACAGGTACGTAGTCGAACTGCAGAGTTGTCTTGAAGACACCTGCCGTTTAGCCAAAGAGGCGATTCAGAAAGCGAAGATAGTACAAAAGAAGCATTATGACGAAAAGGCCCGACCACGTCAATTATTCGCTGGAGACAAGGCTCTGCTTCTGCTTCCATCGGATACCAACAAATTGGTTCTGACGTAGAAAGGACTCTTTAATGTCCTTGAGAAGAGAAATGATGTCGATTATTTAATTGACCTCGGTACCAGAGGCACGCTATTCCATATAAACGTGCTGAAAAAGTATGAGGAACGGCTATCTGCACCATCGCATGAAGCATCAGCTGTTTTCCAGGCGGATGACACTGAAAGTGATGAGCTACCATGCGTACTATTTCAACGAAAGCAATCGTCTACCGACGTAAGCATATCGGAGTCACCCAGCACGTACAAGTCACCAACTTATTCACCAGGCACGACAACGTATTTACGGATGTTTCTTGCAAAACGCACCTCATATAGTGCAAGCTAAGATTGACCACGGATAAACCCGTAAGCATACGGCAATACCCTATGCCATTCGCTATTCAAGAAGTGGTACAGAAAGAAATAGCAGACATGCTGCGACAAGGCATCATAGAACCATCAGTCTGCTTACAGTTCACCTATTGTAGTTGTGAAGAAGAAGGAGAGAATGATGCGTTTGTGCATCGATTTCAGACAACTTAACAAGATGATAGTCAATGGTAACGAGCCTATACCCCATGTAGACATCACGTTTGGTGAACTTGGACAAGCAAAATACCTTTCAATGTTTGACTTCGCTAAGCGCTACTGGCAGGTTCCCATGGAACGAGGCTCTAAACCAATGACTGCTTTTTCGACAGAATCAGGACTGTATCAATTTAGATTCATACCGTTTGGTATTAAAACCGCCCCAGCTGTGTTTAACCGCCTCATGAGGAAAGTGGTAGCAGGCACACCGCACGTTTATTACTACTTTGACAATGTGCCCATTGCTACTGAAACCTGGGCTGAACGTATAGCTATACTTGAGTCTTTTCTCAAGCAAGTTCGCGGCGTTGGTTTGACCATTCGGCCAACAAAGAGTGAGATTGATGAAGAGTCAGTCAAATTTCTTGGTCTTCTCGTTGGGCAAGGCGTTATTCCACCACTGGTCAAAGCGCTCGACAAAATACAGGCTGCGAAGCGTCCATAAACTAAAAAATAAGTACGCTCGTTCTTGCGCCCTACAGGTTATTACAGAAATTTGTGCACAACTACTCTGAAGTTTCTTACCCACTGACCGAATTGACCGAGAAGAGAACCCCAGACAAAGCCCTCTGGGGAGAACGAGAACAGAAGTCTTTTGATGGACTCAAGTTTTTGCTATATATGCCACCCATTCTAAAAGCACCTGATATTTCAAAACCGTTTGTACTCCGCACCGATGCATCATCGAGAAGTGTAGGTGCCATACTCAAGCAGCGTCACGAAGGAATACTGTATCCAGTGTCATACGCAAGCTGTAGACTACAACCACGTGAAGCTGCTTACGCAGCTGCTACGTGGGCAGTTCGGAAATTTCACATCTACCTATTTGGACGCACTATAATTCTACAGAGTGACCACAAACCGCTTGTGTTAATCAAGTCGGCCAAGCATGTGAACAACCGCGTGTTACGCTGGAGCCTCATTCCTACGGAGTACGACGTTTCGGTCGAGTATATAAAAGGCAGCGACAATATAAGTGCATATTACATGAGCCGTTTGCCAAGTCCGTGAGCAACGTCTGCATAAAGAATCAATGCTGAGTGGTATTAATAGCTTATGAATGGGAACCTTACAGCGCGATACAAGCATCATGGCGCTTTAGTTCTGTGACTTGTTTCTATTTTTTTCTGGTGTGTACTTTTGTGACCGAATGTGCCCAGTGTGTGGGGCTCGGAACTGCTACAGTGTGCAGTGGAGTTTATGTGTGTTTCCGTCTGCGAACCAACGTGCCCCCCGTGCCCTCAAGTTATTCTACCGGAAGAACTTTCTTAAGTGGGGGGTGATGTTAGGTTGAAGCTTAAAAATGCGAGCATAGCAGACGACAGCGCCAAGGCCTGGAAGATGACAAGAATGAAGGGGCATTGCAGCGCACCCATTGAAGAAAGAAGAGGAGACGCTCGCAGAGAACGAAGCTGTTCGGACGCCGACAAGACGATTCAGGGGAGCCTAGGGCGAACCCGCAACAACGCGCGAAGTTTGAAAGGCCGGGTTCCTGTCTTCGAGCCATTGTTGTTCTTGGGGCACGGCGTGTAGGCTTGGCCAGGCACGAGTTCTGGGTGAGTGGTCCTGCGGACATCTCCGGTACGGCGAGCACCCTCGAAAAGACTGGAGCTGCCGACCACGTCCAGCGAGCCGACTTCGCTGACAGTGTGCGATTACACCTATGCCTGGTGATTCCCTCTACAATGGTATGCTGACCTGGCACCGAAGCGACGACTGATTCGAGCACGCAACGGGTCCCACTTGAAGGCACCGGGCTACGGCACAGGCTGTGAGACTGTTTACTCTTTTCTTTTGTGTGTGAACCGCATGCGTGTACGACTTATAGTACTGTATGTGCAATAGTTTTTCTGTCCAATATAACTTCCTTTTGTTTTCTTCACTGTCTCCATCTTCTTTGCATCACACGCCTTGCTACGTGAGGAATATTGCAGCTAACGCCACAATATTCGTTAGAGTTTGTTGTCCCAAAGCGATGATGATTATGACAGAAAATATAATTGATGAAGATCACCAGAAATCAGAACTAACCGGGGTCTAAAAGTTTATCATTCATCAAAACTTAGGTATGTGAGCTTGAGGCTTTTTCACCTCCATGGAAATTATACCCGCCACATTATGGAATCAATCCTACGACATTCGCTGGCTTCAGGTCCAGTACCATAACAACTGCACCACCACGGCGGATGCCTGTTTCTCCCTTGTACCTTCTCTATTACTATTAATGACAAGTATTTATGTAGCGTTCTTGATACGCACCCCATATACGCCCATTTCTTTTTAGTTATTTCCAACATGCACACAATAGAAAAAAAAGCAGAGTGCCCCAGGACAGGACACAAGATACAAGATATGACGGGCGTGTCTGCCTGTTTCTTGTTTCTAGTTTTTTTTTCACTCTACTTTATATTTTCAGACAAACCACCAACTCTGCGAATAACGCGTTTTATTAGGCAATTACTAAACTTTTGTTCTCTGAATACTCTGCTATGTTCTCGTTCTTTATGTACCATTCGTTATATCAAGCGCTGATGCTCGAAATATGGAAACCACATCTAAACAAGATAATCATGTACCCACAGTGAGAAACCAGGATACAGACGCGTAAATAAAATAGAACACACATAGTGGTGTAAGTTGCTATGAGTCTTGATCGGTTTTGTGAAATGCAGCATACCTCATCTTGTTTTTGCAACTATATAAGCGAGGAAAAAAACACAGTTTTGGAAACTATTAAAATATGAACCACTGCAAATAAAGCCATAATTTAGTGCAGAGCGCTTGTTGCTCTTTAATTTTTCGGCTATGTCGTACGTTCATGAACAAAAGCGGGGAAACATGTTTATGTAAATAGGATGAGAACAACAAAACTGTGTAAGAAAAAATTCGATAACACTATAACTCGGGCATGCTACAATTAAACATGCAAAGAGCACGTCTATTGAGGGAACCTTTCATATTCACTGAGGCAGGCTGGCCCTACAACGGGAGAAACGGATTGACAGGGAACAGGAAATTTAGGCCGTAATACCGAGCGTGGTGCGTCGAAAGATTGGCTGCAAAGCCGATGTCTCGAGGGGACAAAGCGTTAAACAGTCTTGAAAAAAGTGGGCGTGCACTACTGCACTACCACGTGTTGCCAATCAGTGAACAAAAATGTACATACGGGCTACACGTGGTTCATTTGCAGGTACATCTTTTCACAAGCATAAATGACACATCCAAAGCGAAACAATCAACGCTTAGAAGAGATATGGAAGGACCTAGTAAGTTTGATAAAGCCAACAGAGGGGACGAAAAAATCATGAGCCACTTACAACACATCGGGCGTCACAGGGAGGCATTTATCGCGCTTTCCGAACAAAACCAAGTTTATTGTGCTTGACACAAGAGACTTCACAGAGTTCGAACAGAATCTATATATCTAGAGATTTTTTGCGATTCCCTTTATACTTCTTTCTTGTTAAATATTTTAGGTACTTTACTGTCACAATGAAACATGAAGATATTTATGCAGATGATCTCGTGACTACCATGCTAAGAGAACAAATTTCTCCGAAGATCGCAATACAAGGCCTATGTTGTAAACCTACGGAAAGGTAGAAGAAGCTTTCAAGTAGAGGCCAAAGTCACTGGCCGTTACCTTCAGGTAACGGCTAGTGAAGCGCAGCTTTACAAGGCTTTCAATCGTATGAATCAGTTGTATCCATTCTATTACGTCCCCTGTTCACAATACAGAACACCTCTTTTTGCTCTGGTTTAGCCTTATTTGCTTTCAAAGTTAGCCTGCAAAGCATAGCAGGTGCAAATATTTTGAATTTCGGCACCTTTTTCACACCTACAACTTTCTTTATCAGAGCTGTACGTGTACCAGCAATAGATCAAAACGGAATTTTATCAGCCATGGTTCAAGAAGATGATATGAGTATTGTATTTACGTAAAAAAAACGTCGTTCTTTCTGCAGTAAAGGTATCTTAAAAGCTAAGCGAAAGACATTTCTAAGCTAATATGAAAAGTTACTCAAAGGCGTGATTACTGTTATTTCAACATAGGACACACGTATAGTAAATCCCAATTCAGTTCTCATGAAAGGATACTACGTATGGCAGATGCAATTCGAAAATGTATCCTTAATGGCAAGTGTGTTTCTACCGCGACCACCCACACTGCAAATCATTTCACACCCTTAAGGGTGGATTTTTCAATAAATCACCCATCTTACACCTATTATTTCTGCCAAACTTATCCGCACGCGTGTAATTTCTGCAATTCCACCTTTTGTGCACCCATTTGTCAATTTTAGGTGTACTGTAGGTGCATATTCGCAAATTACACCCAAGAGTGTTTCCTTGAACGTTACACCCATCATATATGTATATAGTTTAGAGCATCAATACATATCACATCTCAACGGATGCAATGAAACCGCATGCCAAAAGTCTGGTGAAAAGATCGATGTTTCGGCATTCGTTTTCATTTCCCGTTTCATTCACCAAAATATATCGTGCTATGTACTATATTTATTAAACCACCCTCTATTTACATTATTCAGAAGATTCCTCACATGTTCAATGACTTAATTCATGGGTTAACTTTTTGGGATTCCTACTAAAAATATTTTGCTGCCACTCATGTCCATTCTTCCCTTCTCACAGAGACATTGGTAAAAGAGATTATGTTGCACTTAAACATAACATGAAACGATCACACACGGTTTTCGACAAGCTATCATGCGCGCCTTCTCATTTGAAATCACACAAATTTTTCGTACCAGAGGTCCTGGTTTATTAAGGACGATAGTGTTTTTTGAGACCTACAACGCATATATTTAGGTATGTCTGTCTCTCTGGCTGTATGTCTGTCTGTTTTACTGTCTGTACATTTGTCTGTTTGTCCACTCTATACGGCATCTGGTACTTGAAATGGCCGACCTCATCCGCAGCGCCCGCCAATGTTGCTCAAGATTGAGCGTTCATGCTTGTGCAATTGTGAATTAAAAAGCAATCATTGCGCATGTCTGCGGCACCATAACAACACGTATATATTCTGTGTGTGCGGCTTTTACTAGAAAAAGCGTACATTAGTAATTTTAAGGGCCGTAGCGCTTTCACGCTGCGCTGACCATGCAATGCTCGCACGGAACGGGAAGTGTTTCCAACGCTTTGCTAAGACGAGATGGTGGTGGCACCTACCGTCGCCTTTCGTTCTACACCTTATCACCTCTGAGATGGGCGCGCACACCCGTCTCCGAGCCACGCGCTTTGTTTTTAAAGAAAACCGCCAGACGACGCTCATGTCTCACGTGTGACGTGACTTGATGCGCTCGTTCACCTCCGCTGCACGCTCGAGGCACTCAAACGCAGTGCCTCCAAAATACCACTCACCGACTTTCTTGCGCAGAGCACCAAATAAATGTCCTGTTCACTCTCTCCACACGCAAGACT
Source organism: Rhipicephalus microplus (assembly GCF_043290135.1). NCBI lineage: Eukaryota > Metazoa > Arthropoda > Arachnida > Ixodida > Ixodidae > Rhipicephalus > Rhipicephalus microplus. The sequence continues at coordinate 101,745,261 of NC_134701.1, forward strand.
ATCGTCTTTCGACGACATTTGCAGAAACATGCAAATACGGGGCCAATTTTTACAATGGCGGTTCATATATTTCCTCACACTGAAGTATTTCGCATCTATACACAAGTCCCTGATTTATTCACTGAGTTATATTTAGGTCTATAAACATGGATCAGTTCAAATAGAATGTTTGTAGTATTTGCATTGCCATGGAACTAGGCATGTTTACAATTAACAGGCTAAGCTTACTGTGATGCAGCTGCTGTGCACGCATGCTGCGCCGCAGGACAAGCTTGGCGCACATCCGCTAAGCACAGGTGAACTCTTCCAATGGGTCGCACCACTCTGTGGGCACTTACTGCTCTTTTTTTATTTCCTTGATATGCACGCTTGCGCGTCGTATAATATACACGTGAACGATCGTAGACAACACTAGCGCAACGTACCCTTGCCACAAAGATGGAGAGTAGTCGACTAATTGCATCATTGTAGTTGACAGTTATTACTGTCGCGTTGCAATGCACTGATAATCGCACATTGGTATGCTCACACAAAATTTAAGACTTGAAACAAAAGCAAGCGTCCTTCATAGTTTGTCGGTAAAAAAAGCATAGTCCCCGGTTCTTGCTGAGTGGCAGAGCGTTATTTAAGAGAAGCTAATAGCACAGCAAGGGTGTTGCTAAGATTTATGCGTGCAAGGGGATAGAAAGAGGAAAAAAGGTGGCCTGACCCATTTGTATGTACATTTTTGCCTGTGGTTGCATGCGTGCGGATCCGAATGGCAAGCTTTCTTTTTTTTTGCGAAGTGGGTCAATTCCTGACTCGAAAGTAGCTCAAATGACACTCAATTGGCTCATACATACGTTCACGTTTCCTCTAAAACAGTAATAGTAAAACATTATTTATAATTGTTACTATTCTAGAAGAACGCTGATAGCACATATATGTCAAGGCAGTGTTATTTGAGCTTGTTTCGGTTCTAGATTTGCCCCATTTCGAATAAAAAAAAGCTCCTCAAACGAACATAAAAAAAGGGTGGGAGACTTGTCAAGAATGGAACAACCACCTTATCGCCCTATCCTAACTTTTCATTTATATCTATGTTCCGCAAGTAACAAATTTTGACTCCAAAACGTCAAAACAACGCCGCAATAACGCCTCACCCGGGAAAAGAAAAATGTACATTACGAAGGCTACGCATTTTGCGCCTGCACACGTCAGTGGCAAAAAAAAAAGACTTTTAAGCTCTGCTAGCAAATAAATATGTTGTCAAGCATAAAATATTACACTATATCTTGGAGGCTTGACATAGCTTGGAAATTATATTAATAAACGGTACTGCTATGAATTTCGGTTTTGGTTTTGAGGTCTCGGGGCAACTGCGCATCGCCATCGTCAACAGGCAGACTTTGAATTGGGTGGTAACATGTCGTGTGCGTGTTTGCTGCAGCTCCATGGCTGCAGGCTGATGGGTTATTATTTTACTATTCACTTGCTTTGTCCACGATGCGTACTTATACAGCTTGCACAGTTTAACTCGTGCTTACAGTAGATACAGTAGGTGTCACTTCAATCTGTGGGGTGTCGGCAAGTACAGAACAACTTCGGTGCGGCGGAGTGTGTGTCCTCTGTCAACGGCTTTCGTTGAAGCTTGTGCACGCTGCAAGCAGAGTGTTTCCGATCAAGCAATCAACGGAGTGTACGCTGGGAGCTACATCGAGAACGCTTTTGGATTTCGTGCTATTGCTGAAAAGGTAAGCTTTCGTGCATGCGAACAACGAAGTGCAGAAGTGCGTGCCTGCCTGCCAACTCCCGATTTCCCCGCGATACTCGTAATTGCAGGAAGCGACCGTCTCTTGGCGCCAGCAGCTTCGTGATCTTCGCTCGCTGTGTGCTTATCAGATGGGATGTCTGAACAGTCGCAGTGTTCGTGAACCTCGCCCTGGCGCATGGTTAAAGAAAAGAGGGGGATGTGCCGCGCGCAGATACACCTTACGGCCTGCGGCAGCGGGTGAGAACAAAAAAAAGGGGGGGGGGGTGTCTGCGAGCCGAGGTGGGCGAAATAAATGGCATGATATTATTATTATTAATAAAAAAACGAAGCAGATCAACGGTAAAGGAGTCGCCAGTTGTCACTTAGGGGGACTGCAGTGGACAAATGGGGCGCGTTTATTACGCGGCAGAAAAAAAATCCAGATTTCAATTCCTGAAGATAGTGGTGCGTTTTTAATGAGAGTAAATACGCTATTCAAAGCAACAATTCAAAACTACGTAAACTTTGTATCAGTACCCCTTTGATGCCTGCGCTTTGCAGCGGCGTGACATGTGTTTTGTTAAAAATCTTGCAGCTAACCAAAGAATTTATATGTACCTTGTTTGGTTAGTGATTTGCGCTTTTTATGTCTTGTTAGGTTTGTTTATATTTATACTAGTATATCATAAATAATCAGGATATAGAAATATTGATCTGCTTTAATAAGGGATTAAACAGCCACACTCAATTGCACACATCTTTTTGCATTTTGGACCGTTGTAGTGCAGCACATAGAATATTGTAGAATAGAATATTTCTGTATATATTGTGTAGGGTTTTAGTGCTGTGGTTACATATGAAAGCTTAGCCAAAGTGTACCAACAAACACCCACACAAAACTTTCTGTTAGACTGATACAGCACAGATGATAATGGTGTAGGCATAGTTAGCCACTAAAGAACACGCTCGCGAAAAACAAAATGAGGATGGCGGCACATGTGGCTGTAAACGAAAGCAGGCAGACCTAACAGCTCTTGTCTGTTTCATGCATTTTGTCTGTGCAGGTTTCATGCTTACGAATGTAAACACACTGATCCAACTAATAAGCCCTCCATGCATATATTTCTGTTAGCTACTTCTCCAATAAGTCTTGCATTTTTTTTAATTAGAGATATTTATAGTCATACAGTTCACAGCTTATTGAGCATATATTTAACTTGTGATACATTATCTGTTGCATTGCTGTTTTTATGAATTAAAAAAAATTCAACTGCGAATGAGCTGCTTATGCATGCACTCGAAGAATAAGATTAGCACGTCTTATTTTTGAGAGTAGTCAGTTCTACTCATGGCCTAAAGTAATCATTTTGTTGACCAATAAGCAACCTGTAAAAGCGATATTGTAAAATTATCCAGTACACCAAGTTTATGTAACTGGAGAAGAAATTTAGACGTGAGCTTCCACAAATACACAGTGCTGTGTTTCCAGCAGCAGTTGTCATTTTGTAAGTGCTGTTGATCCTTTCAGATTGGGGCTTGCTCGATGTTTTACACTAGTTTCACACAACAGATTGTACATCTCTGATGTGTACATGTCTACACAACGATTTTTTAAAGTAAATGATAAATATTGCTACTTTTTTGTCTGAATGGGTTTATATATTTTTCGTATCACCCATTGTAGTGGTCTATTGGTTGGAGTATTCTAGCCAAGCAAGAAAACTTGGTATAACTGCTGAAATTTGAGCAGCCCGGTATATTTCAAACTTTTTGATAGGTGCATGATTCAAGAGAGAAGTACTTTTTCACCACCACCATGGTCTAGACTCAAACATGGCACTTGCATTCGTACACTAATATGCACAGATGCTTTTAAACGTGAAAGTGAATAGTGGTAAAGCTGAAAGTGGGGAAGCTGGAGCTTTTTATTATATGACACATCATAATGAGGTTCTGATTGTTCCCAGTATTTTTTAAATGCTTAGTTGAATGTTGTGCATTTCTTACATGCAGAACGTTGAAAGGAAAGCACACTACGTCTTCTACGATGGACTGGGTGCTGACGATGCAGTGCACTCTTCATCACAACCTGAAAGCAGCTGTTCCGGGCTCACGACCTCACTCAAAGTGTTGCAGCAGTGGTGGACACTACTCATAGGCTGCACCAAATGTCTTGTACATTTTAGGAACATTCCTCTGATGGGAAAGGCTTCATCTCAAGCTATGTGTCCTATATACCTATTTATATTTCCAATATGAGTATCAGTTTGCCATCAGATTAACAGCAGTGCGTGTAGAAAACTGTGTACAATGCATAGTTAGAGTTGTATGATAAACTGGAGACGGCCTAAATGTCTCCAGCTTAAACGGTTGTATCACTAATGAGTCAATCCACACCAAACTTCCCAGCAATTTTAGCGACCATCTCAAATGTATTCGAAAAAAATTGTGATGATTTACTGCATTGAAAACAGTGAAACAGTAAAATATTCTCGAAAGAATAACATTTCCGGTCACGTAGTTGCCTTCTGAACTTACCGGAATGTCGTTTCAGTGTGGTTTGTGGGACGGTAGTTTAAAAGTACTGTCCTTGCTTCTATACCAAAATTTGTCTACATGTTAAGTACAAGTTCAGTTGTAAAGTGTTTGAAGTGCAGTAATATTAGTGCAATTTCACTGGCACATACGCCTCCAAGACTAACAAAGTGCTTGATACGGCTGGATAGTGCTGTTTGGTAGACAAAGAAAGTGCTTAACAGCGCAAACGACAAGAAAGGAAAGAAGAGACGAAAACAGAGCCCTGAACAAACAACTAAAGTTTATTGCAAACCAACTGCAATATATACAAAACAGAATCTGCGCATAACCACGCACCATATGCAGAATCGCACATACATACACCATGCGGCCTACCTTATCAACAACCGGTCATATTAGTGGACCCCAGATAACTAACTTCACAGCAGTTAAGAAAAATTGAGGGTACGCTAACACAGGAAGCACCCAGTTGCTCAATATAGAAAGCTTCACTAATCTCGTGCTCGCGCCGATTTTTATATCCCCCGTGATCAAACACTTGTCAAGAATTGGCTGACAACAAGACTTATTACAATGGTCTGCCAAGTGGCTGGGAAGGAAACCTTTTAGAGAGTTAGTGTGCTCCCTCTACCGATCATTCATGCGTCGCCCTGTTTGGCCAACGTAACCATGCCCAAAAGGAAAAAATATCTTGTAGAGAATCGCTAAAACACATTCAACATGGCACGTAGCGTGTTTCTTAGTGCATGCTTCTTTGTTAGGTCCTTCGCTGTTGACCCTGCGACATAGCCCAGCGAGTTTATCGCGTGCGCAGAACACAACTCTCACACCTATTTTGCCAGTGACCTTCTTTAGCCTTTGGAAAACTTCGTGTACGTAGGGAATAACAGCCTTGCTAGAATGAGGCTTGTTGAGTTAGCTGTTGCTTTGTCTCTTATCAGGCACTCTTAGTGACGTTAGGAGAGTCTCGGCAATAGAAGTTAGCTCGGGATTAAAAAAGCCTGCTTGTTGAAGCCAGTGAACTTGGAGCGAAAAACTGCACTCTATCTGGCGGTCACAAGAGCCAGTTAGAATTGCCTTTAGGCAGGAAAAAGCGATTCTTCACTTGACTATATAGCTTAGAATGGGCGGACGTAAAAAGGAGGTTCTTTCTTTTTACGTCCTCAATTTTTCTTACCCTCAATTTTTCTTAACTGCTGTCAAGTTAGTTATCTGGGGTCCACTTATATGACCGGTTGTTGATAAGGTAGGCCGTATGGCGCATGTGTGTGCGATTCTGTTTATGGTGGGTGGTTATGCGCAGATTCTGTTTTCTATATATTGCAGTTGGTTTGCAATAAACATTGGTTGTTTGTTCAGGGCTCTGCTCTCGTCTCTTCTTTTCCTTCTTGTCATTTGCGCTGCTAAGCACTTCGTCTACTACGCCTTCAAGAACTTAGCCACAATGTGTTATATTCGCATTTTTTCGATTGTAATACTACACTTTCTATGAATGTCTGACTAATGAATACTAACTACACAAAATGTATACTTTGAGGAAATAATATATGAGACCTCTTAAGCTGCAAAACATTACGAGAAAAAACTACGAATTTCGTAGGATCGTCATTTTCGATTATATTGAGACGCGATTTGCACTGTGGAGTGGTCCAAATAAATATGACCTTCAAACCTAAATCGAAAGAAAAAAAAGGTATTTTCATATTTCAATTTCTATCATTACACTTTCTTGTTTTAAGGAAGAAAATACGTTTTGAACTTTCGCATTGATGAAAATAGGAAATTTCAAGGCGGCAGCTGTCGTATGACCAAATGGGAAGATAGGCACCAATGGGAATGCTAAAGAAATATTTTCTTCCTTAAAACAAAATTGTAATGATGGTATTTGAAAAGAAGTATTCATTTGATTTCAATTTATGTGTAAAGGTAATTTTTAGTTGAGCCACCACATGGCGTAAATCGCATCTCAATATGGAAAAAAATTACAATTTTGTAAAATTCATTATTTTTTCTCATAAAGTTTGCTAACTTGAGAGGTCTCAAATATTTTTTTTCTCAAAATATACTTTGCGTGGAGTGAGTATTCACTACTCAGATATTCATACAAACTGCTGTATTGCAATAAAAAAATTACAAATATAAGACATTTTGGATAAATTCTTAGAAACATGTGTGCCAGTATATTTGCAATAATATTACTGAGCTTCAAACACCTTACACAACAACCTTTACTCAACATGTAGACCAAGTTTTGTTTAGAACGTACTTTTAAAATAAATTTTTTCACAAACAACACCCAAAGGACATTCCGGAAAGTTCCGAAGGCAACCACGTGACCAAATATTTTTTCTCTCCGAAATATCCTACTGTTTCACTGCTTTCAATACAGTTATTCAGCACAATATTTTTCGGATGCATTTGAGATGGTCGCCAAAATGGCTGGGCGTTTGGCATGAAATCACCCTAACAGCGTGTCATGAAGGCAGAAAAAGGTCCCATGCCTATTAAGCCCTTTGTTTACCAAAAAATATATTGAAAGTGCCTCCTCTGATGCACTGTATAATGCTGCTTTTTTCACAGTTCTAAGGCGGCTGCATGTGCTATTGTTGTTTACATGTGCAGCAGTGGCATTCATATCTAGAAGAACTCACTGTTGGGATAGTTGGTGCATGTTTGCATTAAATATTAGTCAGTTTTGTGCCAAAATGACGACCACACAAGCGAAGAAAACACATGAACGGGATGGGCACTCATTTGCAATTGTTTATTCCTTGAGGAAACAGGCTGATATAAACCCACTTTTCGCGAACGCTTGTGCAACCTACTCGGGACGTCCCTTACCTAATCACGCTATAGGACACATGATCGCTAGATAACGTGCTTCCAGCTCATACATGATGAGTGAAGTTTTGCTCACAAAATCGATACCTCATTTCTTTTGTGAAAGCCCTTCGAAATTGCTCTTGGTGTGAATCCACATGAAATGGCATGCGCTCTTGAACGGGCACTGTCGTTATTCTTTGCCGTAAGGGCGTGTTCCCTCGCTTGATCATTGACGCAGCGCCTCGTCGTCTGGCTAACATGTCTCTTTATGCACGATAGGGGTATTTTGTAAACCACTTCTGCGGCAGACTTCGTGAATGGCCACGCATGCTTCTTTTTACAGCCTTTCAGCTGCTCAGCATGATTTTTAGCGATGCAACAGCGCAACTTTGCTGGTTTGTTAGGCGCACGAACACCATCAGTACTTCATGCTGACTCGCCACCTTTTTAAGGTTGTATGTATGAATATATGGTATATTATGAATATATGATACAAACAGCTACTAGTGAGCACCCGTCCTATTCGTGTGTTTTCTTTGTGCGGTCGTGGTTTCGTCGCGAAATTGACTATTCAATTCAGGCATTCATGTCTATTTACAGCACATGTTTAATGTCTGTAGCACAATATTACATGATATTTTCGTATTCATATTTGAATGTTCAAGAGAACAGCAGCCGCGCCAATTGTGTCAATTGTATACAATTTCCCAATTTTGCACAAAACCTTTATGATATGCCCAACCAGCCTCGATTATTTCTCAGTATTGTTAGTTTTATTGAGAAACACAAAATTCATTATTCAACGTAAGTTTGCGCATCACCATCGAATTGATTGATGTGCGCAGTTTAATGTCTTAAAGCCACCATTTGATTATGAGACGCCTTGGGGGAGGGCTCCAGAAATTTCGGCCGCCTGGAGTTCTTGTGCACCCAAATCTAAGCAAATGGGCCTACAGTATTTTTGCCTGCATAAAAAATGCAGCTGAGTATCTTGGCGACTAAACCGTCGAGGCGGGGTCATCACCATCCAATCTAATACTGATGCGCCAAGTGTAATTATAACTTTTAATTGACTATATTCTAACCTCACAGCAAAGTAAAAGAGTAGAACTGTTTAAAAGTTCTCCTCCTCCTTTCTATGATGTTTATAACGCTTTTTAAGTCGCTTTTGCCAGAGTGCGCTTTCGCTCTGAGGAAAAGTGCTTTTTGATTTGGAAGTGGCTACTAATACTCGCTGTCACAGGAGAAAATATTTTTTTCCTATATTACTCTGCCATGCAGATGCCATTCAATAACGAGTACTAGTATGAGTGCTGGCCATCTTTCAGATTGATTTATGAGGTTTTTGCAGCCTTAAGCGACAATAAGGAAAATGTTATTCCACTTGTTTCTTTTCGCCACCCCCTTGAGCTCCTCTTTTATGAATATCTGGAATTTCTGGGTCGCCTGTAAAACAGTTTGACAAGCTCGCCGAATGCTACTATATATTTACCCCTATATTTTAGAACGTCCCTTCACTAAATGCTTCACCTTGACTTGAGAAAATTGATTCCAGCGCAGTCTTTAGGCAGAGCAAGTCACTCAATATCAGGGATAATTTGCAGCGATTCTCGAGAAACGCAGCGCCATTTTTAGACAAGCGGTGACGCTGTGTTCAGCTAGTTCAAGTGAAGGATGAGATTCGAGTCGAGGAGTGTTCGTAAACAGGGAGGTTAGCATTGTTTGCACTGTGGGGCAGTTCAAGAGTGCTTTTATTGAAATAGCTGCGCTCTCGTGTATATTGAATGAATTAGCGGATGTCAAATAATTTCTACATATATTTTTCCTTTTGTGTGATTTAGTCTAGTTTGTTGTACTACTGTAAAATTGGAGCCTCACCGTAGTGGTCTAGGGACTATGGTACTTGGCTGCTGACCCCCAGGTCAAGGTATCGAATCATGGCTGTGGTGGCTGCACTTCTGATGGAGGCAGAAACGCTATAGGCTCGTGTGCTCCGATTTGGGTGAACGTTAAAGAACCCCAGGGGGTCAAAATTTCCGGAGCTCTTCACTACGACATTTCTCATTACCATATGGTGGTTTTGGGACGTTAAACTGCACATATCAATCAATGCTGCAAATTTGGAATTTCATGCTCAAAAATGCTGTATTTGTTTTTCCTGAAATCTCCTCCAAATTTAAATTTTCTCCCTGGAAAAGCAAGATATGATGCTCCAAAATATTGCTCCAGATGATAGCTTGGCTGCTCCACCTCTGCTAGCTGTAAGTAGTTACTCTTTCGCCCTGCTTTTGTGTGTCCATTTTATGTTCTTTGATGTCGCATTGTTTCAGAGGGACATATTATGTGATGCGCTTGGTATTTTACATCTTTAAATCAACAATTCTGCATGGTTAGTATCTAGTGACTCTGTTCAGCTATTGTAATTTTGCCCATTGTTTTTACTCCTGTATTATTGTTTCTCCAGTATTCTGAATAGCTGAACACACAACGGTTATTGTAAAATGAAAATGCCATTTTAAGACTGTTTTGTCATTACATTCATTAGAATACCACTAGCCTTGCATAATATGCATAAGGCATGTCGCGATACATGCAAACTGTGGCGTATCAATGTAGTAATTGTAGTGTGCATTGATATAATATTTCAGTATATTGGAGAAATAAGGCATGCTGCATTGCACCACGCTTCCTTCTGTTTGTATGCTTCACTGCACTGTGCTTCTGTGCTGCATTGAAGCGTGTTAAAATTAGTTGATTTCTATGTCCAAATAAAGGCTCTTTTGTTGTACTTTGATATGCATGCATTGGTCGTTACAGCTCCATGCCGTACATTGACGTCTGATTTCTGGTCTTCTTTTATAGCAAATGGCATTCTGCTCTGCACAATTGAAAAAAGATGTTTGGTTAAGGTACAATTTGTCTCTGAAGCCTGTATGTGCTCTGTGTCTAATAAAATAAAGCTTGATTTCATTTTTCACTATGGCATGACTTTGTGAACGTTCTGTTATGTGTGACAGCTCATTTTGAGTGATGCCTTCGCATTCAGCTAGGATTACGTGTTACATGTGAGAGCCTTATATGCCGTGCTTCATATATCCACCATAAAAGCTGTGCTAGGGCCAGTATTACTACACTGTGGCAGGAGCCACTACAATAGGACATCTGCACATGAAAGGTCTAGCTAAAGGGTAAGCTTTCACGTGCTTCCACAGGAGCCTACTGGAAAGGGGTCACTCTAATTATGGTATTTTTCGCATGGGTGTTGGGGCATTATTTAGCATGAACACCCCAACAGCCTTTTTGCTGTTTAAGAAATTATACCCCTACACTACTTTTGTTTTTTAAGGGTGTTAGCGAGTCACAGCAATATAACACCCTTACGCCCTTAAGATTGCTTGGGTGTACATTCGCTTTTACACCCTCACTCCCTTAAGGGCACTTGGGTGTACATTTGCTTTTACACCCAAAAAATGTTTGTGCCATAGGGTGTAAATTCGGAAATGCCGCCCATGGTATAGGTGTACTCCTGCTTGATACACTCATTTCGTGGGGTGTAGGGGTGTGAGTTAAAAACTCTATAAAACACCTATATAGGTGTAATTTGGTTTACAGTGCAGTGCTTCTAGTACTGCTTCATGTACGCGTTTTCGGTTGGATAACATTTCGTGGCATCGGTGTCAACGATAAATGGTAGTTGCTGGCCGTGTCCTGGCAATGCACTCATGATATTTTAAGACAAGCCAGCACAAAGTCAGTCTGCTTAGCTCCGTTTTATGCAGGATAGCATATTAGTAGGTTTCACTCCGCAAATGGTAGCCAGTCGATCCGTGGGAAGACTTAGGTCTGTCTGGTGCCTCATGTGTCCTTTTTCTCCAAGCCGTTCATAGAATATACTCAGCACAAATGTGGCCCGTATACAAATACTATGAACAATGGTGTTCAGGTACACTCCAAACGTGACTGGATGTTCATATATTCCTAAGAATGAAGGCTACATGCACTGACAATTTAAATACGAGGGCGTTAATAAAAACTGACATTGGCAGCATTGACGCGTCGATTCCAAACGATTGATAGGAGACGGCATCTTGCTTATGATATCTCCTATCGAGTGCAGGAGTTTGCAGTTTGAACTTTGAAGAATAATTAACCGTAGCTGTGCGACCTTTATATTTCATTTGTATAACATATTGAATGTTTCATGTGGAATGCCAGACAGAAGCAGCAGTATATATCTTGTATAGAAGTTCGTATGCTGTTGTAATTGAAATGTTTGCGAATACATTCTTGTTTTTTTGTTTCTTGACTGCGCAACAACAGCAATGTAATGCATACTGACAAGTAGCTGTTTCATGGAAAAAAAGAAAAGCGTCTAAGTGTTCATCATATACAGCTGCATCGATCATTGAAATAAAAATTTGGTCATAAGTAAATTCTGTTGTTTTCATGCATGGAAAGATGATACACATCTTGGACAATATGCCAAGGTTTATTAGGTCCAACTTGCCGCAGTTCTTTGGTCGCTATATTTTTATAGCGCTGCCGAATACCTCAGAGGTTCGATCATGTTCCCGAGAAGTACATTATTATAGTTGAGAATGAATGTGATATGATCTGAGAGGTGAGTGTAAACAAGGCCGCCATCACACCGCGAGATTTATTTGTGTGCTGTTGATATGTAACGAACACTGCCTGTTTAACACTCATGTTCTTCGCGAATAAAACCCGCATGGTTGATAAGCTCTTGCTACCCAGCGTTGCGTGCTGCCCCTTCTGCTATAGAATTACAAGCGTGAGGGCTGAGCCAGCTGTTCCAAAATAGTTTTGTTATCAGTGCAGCACAAATAAGCGTTCTTCATCAAAAACTTTCGTGGCTTTTAAAAAGAAAATTCACTTACAGTTCGAACATTGTCATCTTTGGCAAGGTAATCATGTAATATAGGACGGTTGCCTATCAACATTGCATGGCTAGCTTCAATCAGCACCACTAACACAGGCAGTCGGTGACCACGTCGGCGAGTTGGCTCGTTTTTAGTGATAACACTTATGTTTTAATCTTATATCTCTAAAATGAAACGCAAGCTTTTTCGATAAACAAGTGGCTCACAAGCGTATGGAAGTGAGAGCTTGAAGCGATAAACTAGAGAACGGGCTTCTTGAATTTCATAACACGTTCTAAACTGTTCGATTGCATTAGGACGAGTTCGGCATAAAAGCAGTCGTTCTCTTTCTCTAATTTTTACGCATGCGGCGTTTACAATTGACAAAATGGCACATAGCTACAAGTGCGTGAAAAGTTCTGTCTGTAATAGTTAATACTTCTGGAATTACTTTTTCGGAATATTCTTGAATAAAAGCGTTGCACCTTCCGAGAAAAAAACATCTTGCAACCATAACTTGCTCCCAGCAGCTGTCGATGGTGTGGGTGCACTTCTTGACGTCGGCTGGACAGCATTCATTCGAAAAAAAACACTGTATTATGTATTGTCTTTCCTAGAATGCACGAAAGTCATCCTTTCTTTGCCCCGCAGCGGTGGTCTAGTGGCTAAGGTACTCGTCTGCTGACCCGCAGGGCACGGGTTCGAATCCCGGCTGCGGCGGCTGCATTTCCGATGGAGGCGGAAATGTTTTAGGCCCGTGTGCTCCGATTTGGGTGCACGTTAAAGAACCCCAGGTGGTCGAAATTTCCGGAGCCCTCCACTACGGCGTCTCGCATAATCGTATGGTGGTTTTGGGACATTAAACCCTACATATCAATCAATCAGTCATCCTTTCTTTTGCACTTGTAATAGTTTTGCTGAATTGATGCGTTTTCACGATGGTAAGGATTGACAAACGTCACTGAATGACCTTCGGTGTTTTTCCAAACATTTTCATTCTTTGCTTGTCACTGAACAGACGTTCTTTTTTTTCTGAACCACATGACCAACCGTGTTGTGTACTATGAGAAGCGAGCAAGAATGACACAATGACGGTGACATATATGGGAACATTTATTTATACATACACCTATCAAGCACGCGAATGCGCTCGAAGCACGTGCGCAGAAATGCACACTCAAAGCATTCTACAATTCCCCGAATGTCATCACCGGATGGTTGCTTCCCAAACACTGAAGACTTAGGTTTAATTTAAGAAATGTTCTTTAGTTGGAGCAACTTGGCAGAACGCGCAGCAACCGGATGGCATGCCTGCATATGCCCCAGTTGTTCCACTCAGCTATATGTGCACTGAGGCGCAGTGTGGAAAAGTAGTTAGCGCACGCGACTGCTGATTCAATGGTCACGAGTCCAAACCTTGTGTATTTGTCGTGAATTGTTTGTCAATACACAGAAAGTAGATACAGAAGTACAATATAATGTACTTCTGGATCTACTCTTTGGGTATTGATTGTATATGTCGTGAAACTCCAAGCTCTCGGGAATTCAAGCGGGAATTGTATTAAATTCATTTCTTTTTTTTTGAACAGGAACAACTGTTAGTTCCATCAGGAGTAACAGTTCTTCCCTACGCAATCACTTCCTGTCATAAAGAGATAAGTTTCACTCCTGGTCGTATCGCCCCTCAGAACTACTGAGGACAAAACAGTTCGTCCCCTGGCAGTTACTCCCGAGAGGACGAATCGATCGTCCTATAGAAAGTAATGGTTGTGGCAATGAAGTTACCCCCCAAAAGGACGAACAACAGAAACCTTTTTGCCCATTGTGGCTTAGAGTGTAGCACAGGTGTCAGTCGCTCTGAGCACGAACTGAATTACTCGCACCGTTTTATGCAGACAAAATTATGCTCATTTAGTATGGGTTTAGTATTTAGTTTAATTGCTTCTGTTTTATGTTGTGCGCTGGGCAACCTAGCGGAGCCATTTTCACTTGCGTTTTAATTATAGACCCTCTCTGGGACCTCAATGAGCTAAAAAAAGGACTGTCAAAGAGTAGAAGCTCAGAATACCAAGGAAATCATAAAGAGATAAAAACATAAAAGTTTCAACACGTTAATGGTACATACTCTTCCAAGTTCGAAGTTGTTTCAAGCATGGACCATATATTCCGCTCAAAAAGTTCCCCTATCTCAAAAAAAACGCGGCCGTGTTTTTAGCTCACTGCTTCAGCCCTTTCCAAACCTGTGGTTTCCCGACACCCCTCAGGGGGGCGCTTCATCAATTTCGCTGTCTCGTCTTGCCGTTTTTATTGCTTACATTCATGAAGCAAAAGCTGTCACGCAGTTATGGGTTAATCTCTCAATTCTCTCGAAAAAAGCTGCTCTTCACCCCACAGAGGCCAGCTTTTTCTTTGATTAAATTGAAAAGTTAGCTAAAAAGCTTCTAATTACCATCCACTGCACGAATGAAAAAAATGTAGGCCATTTAAAGAAATAATAAATAGTAACGTTAGCATGCACCAAATTGTCTAGATTATACAAAATATTTGTAGACATTTTTATGGCAAAATCATGGTTAGAGGTATAATTGAACATAACAAAGCCCCAATTGATTATTGTTTTCAGGCAGATACTCGGGTTTTTGTCCCAATAAGAATAATATGACTGTCGAGATGCCATAGTCGATACTCCAAAAATATGTCCGCCACCAAGATTTTCGTAATACTCAAGTAAATTGAAGTGAACTGGTGTTTTCTCATTTTTTTCTACGTATACGATTGCCATAAACGTAGAAGGAATATAACTCGCACCCTCGAGTGTAGCAGCGCTAATGTTTAGTCACTTAGCTGCCACGGCGGTTAGATCTAATTATATGTTGGTCAATTTTTGTGTGGGTGCTGAAAGTATATATAAGGACTCAACTTGTAAAATGATGACCGGCAATAGCCACTTGTTTATTAATGTTTGTTCATTTATCTACGCGAATGAGATGTGCAACTTTAAAAATTCATCTCTTGGACACTAAAGTCCGTCATCAAAGTTATATTAAAAATAGATACGTGCAAGGTGCTTATAATGTTTTAGGTTGTGTATTGAGACAGTGAACATAAGCCTTACAATTAAGGTCAAAATATTATCTCGATGTGCAACCGAAAAGTGCCAGTGAAATTTATGAGTGAATTAGCTATATTTTTGTTCCACAATTTTCATAGGACATAAAGTCACATCGCATGTGATGGCACTGATTCATTTCTGGCATAAAAATATGTTATGAAGAGGCACGCCATATGAGCCACAGATTCAACTATTCAGGGCTAACCGCTTGGTGTGTTGAATCACTCAACCTCCTCAGTATAATCGACGAGATGCTCGTAACCAAGAGCATGTCCGCAGCAGACGCCAATATTCGTCTTGCCGCAACGGCACACGACATAACAGATGGCTCAAAGGGAAGTCGATGTGGCCCCACTTCACGAAAATTGATGGCATGGAATCTGCACTTGCGCGACTCTTGATGAGGCAGGCCGCTCGGTATGGTGCAACTGCGCGGAGGTTAGTGGTCGAATGGTTCACACGTATGTCTTCAGGCATTGTGAACCATATCCTTGATGACCGAACAATCGAGACGCCTAGAGAAATTTGCAGGACACCATTGATGTCTACAAGACCCCACCATTTCTCTCACTATCAATCATTCTGGGGGTAGTAATAAAGAAGATTCTTATTTTTTAGAGCAATAAGCATGCACGAGAAGATGTTTAATTCAAAAGTCGACAAGCGACTCCAACAAGAAAACAAAACAAGCGAGAAACAGTGCCAAGTGACCACTTGTAAGAATTTATCAGCAGAAGAACAAAATCAAGCAGCAAATTGCGCAGCAAAAGTTACAGCTTATTCACGGAGAATGGAGGGAGATGATGATGAGTGTGCGAAGCTCTGGAGGTTTCATCGGAGCCCATGAATCTTCCGAGGATTTCACCCAATTGATTATCATGTAAAGAAGGTGAGTTCGCGCTGCAGCTAATTTACGAGCACTCCACTCTTGTGCCTCGTCTTCCTTGCTAATCCTCTAAGCACACAGACTGCCGGCGCAAAAGGAAGTACGCCAAGAGCGAACGCATTTCAACGCAAAAAGCGAACGCGGTCGCCTATCACACAAGAGCAAGCAGACGCAGCATCCGCCACACCACCATTTCTGTTTAGAAAAAAATGGATTGCCACAAACGTCAATAACACTCAGAGAACATTTCCTTCTTAGACATACTCTAACGATGATGACAAAACAGACGTCATTTGCACCATTTCTTACTCATTTTAGGGGCGAAGCTCCTTAAAGTGGCACCTGTTCGTCCCTCGTAGTCGTAGTCGTTGTGTGTAACAAGTGTTACATTTTGACCTGCAAGGTGGTGCCGGTGGGAGAGTTCTTCCTGTGCGTTGTGGAACAATAAAAAGTTCGCGGCGTGCGCGTTTACTAGAAGCCGAATGCTCCTGTCTCTCATTCCCCATTAGCATCCATTGGCATGTTCCAGTAGAAAACACTAGAAGAAGTAGATCTGTTAAAAGCCGACTTCTACTGTCTCTCATTCCAAGTAGCAGCCATTGTTTACCTCCAAGGTTGTGCCTGGTGAGATTTCTCCTGTGCGTAATTAAACAATAAAACAATTTTGTTCAAAACGCCGTTGATTGATGAAATAAACCAACGAAAGACACCACATGTTTTCTAAAAGCAAAACGAAAAGACGCCAGATGTTTCTAAAGCAAAACAAAAAGAAGACGCCAGCTGCTTAACAAAAGACGCCAGGTGTTTTTTATCGGGCGAATTAATGCAAGAAAAATTCACGGTAATACTTCCAGGTGCTTCGCCCAATCTCATCATCATTCACCTCGTGGATCTGCCGAAATATTTTTTTCATGGATGGATGGATGGATGGATATGGCTGTACCCTTTTGATCGGGCGGTGGCTAGCGCCACCAAGCCGTAATACCTAATGAACCAAAAACTTTTTTTTCCCTTAAAAAGTGAGTTTGAGGATTCGTACTTTGCAGTAAAGAGTTTAATTTTCAGTCGTGCCTTGACTTTAGCCACCAATCAGATAACCTCCTTCTAGTTAAGTCTACCCGCTTAAACTTTATTTTGCCCTCTCGGTCCCTAAACCCCAGTGCTTTGAAAAACTCTGCGCCATCATCCTGAACTATAGGGTGAAGCCCTTTACAGAACATTATCAAGTGTTCGGCAGTTTCTTCTTCCTCTCTACACTCACTGGATACTGTGTCTACCCCTTCGTATTTGGCCCGATATGTCTTGGTTCGCAGTACTCCCGTCCTGGCCTCAAACAGTAGAGAACTACCCCGAGTATTATCATAGATCTTTTCCTTGGCAATTTCCTGCTTAAAAGTTCGATAGATCTCTAGTGCGGACTTCCTAATCATGCCTTCTCCACATGCCAGTCTCCGTTTCCTTCACTTTCTTCTTAACCGATAGTTCTTTGTGGTTTGGCCACCTGTTGTTTTCTAAGTATTTACCAGTCAACTTCCTGGTTCGCTTCCTCCATTTTGTATCGACATTCTTCATGTACAACTAGCTGAAAACCTTCCTAGCCCAACGCTCTTCCCCCAGTTCTCTCAATCGCTTGTCAAATTTTATCTTGCTGCTAGCTTCCCTGCCCTCAAACGATGTCCATCTCATATCACCTTGTACTCCCTGATTTGGTGTATTCCCGTGAGCTCCTAAAGCAAGCCTACCTATTCCACGTTGCTTAATTTCTAATCTTGCTTGAACTTCTGATCTCATGCACAAGACCGCATTGCCGAACGTCAGCCCAGGAACCATGACCCCTTTCTATATTCCTCTCACAACATCATACCTATTGTAATTCCACAGTGCCCTATTTTTCATGACTGCTGCATCCCTGTTACCTTTAGTCGTCACGTATATTTCGTGTTCCCTCAGATACTCGGTCCCATTGCTTATCCATACGCCCAGATATTTGTATTTATCTGTTATCTCTAGCGTGACCTCCTGTATTCTAAGCTCAATACCTTCGTTGTCATTAAAAATCATGACTGCTGATTTTTCCTTACTGAATCTGAAATCTAACCTATCTCCCTCATTACCGCAGATGTCCCTCAATCTCTGCAAATCTTCATTGTTGTTGGCCATTAGCACTATATCATCTGCGTACATTAATGCTGGTAGTGCCTGATCAATAAGTTTTCCTTGTTTGACTAAAGAGAGGTTGAAGCCTAGTCCACTTCCCTCTAATTTTGCCTCTAATCCTTGTAGGTACATCATGAATAATAAGGGTGACAGGGGGCACCCTTGCCTAAGCCCCCGTTTTACCTCTGCAGGCTTGGATACCTGTTTTTCCCACTTTATAACTACCTTGTTACCTTTATAGATACCCTTTAAAAGATTATTGACTACATGTTCCACGCCTAGTGTGTCCAGTATTCCCCACAATTCCTCTTGAACCATGCTATCGTACGCTCCCTTGATATCCAAAAATGCTAGCCACAGGGGCCTGTGTTCCTTTTCTGCTATTTCTTCGATGCACTGCGTCAGTGAGAACAGATTGTCTTACAACCTCCTGTGTTTCCGAAACCCATTCTGGAGTTCCCCCAGCACCCCCTCATCCTCTATCTACGCCTGCAGTCTTTCCATTATAATCTGCATCGCCAGCCTGTAGACCACTGATGTCACTGTTATTGGACAGTAGTTGTTTATGTCAGCTTTGTCCCCCTTTCCTTTATAGATCATGCTCATCCTGCTAAGTTTCCATCCATTGGGAACTTCACCATCGATTATTATTGTGCTCACTGCCTCTCTCAAAGCCTGCTTAGACTTCGGACCTATTGTCTTTATCAGCCTAATTGGAATGCCATCTGGGCCTGTTGATGTACTACTAGGAACCCTTTTCTCAGCCCTTTCTCACTCTTGTTGTGAAAATGGAGCCATTGCAGCACTTGATTCGTCCTTGTCTATTGTGGTGCATAAAGTACTTCCTTGTTGAAATTTTTCTGTAACCCTTGTTCTTATATGTTCAATAGCTTCGTCCCCTTCTAGCCTAGCAACTTGGGCTGTAGTTATAAAACTCTGCTCTAGGCTCGTCTCCATTCTTAGGGAGTTTAGATGGTTCCAAAATTTCGCAGCTGCCTTTCTATCTTTTTTATGTACTTCTGCCAGCCACTGAGCTCCCTTCCTTGTAATCTTTTTATTGATCAGAAGGGATGCATCCCTTCTACAGCTTAGAAAGGTTGCCCATTTCCTTTCAACATCATCTGTCGGTTCACCCCGCTGCTTAGCATGTCTGTGTTCCCTAGAGGCTTCCTGACGTTTTGCTATGGCTCTCCTAACTTCCTCATCCCACCAAATTTTGGGTATGTGTCTTCTTTTCCGGGGTGACTTGTCACGCGTCTTAGCAAGCTCTAGCTCAAAGAGTCTAATTAGATTCGTGTATGTCCACACTGTCTTATTATCCTCCGTGATTACTTTCTCAATTTGTTTAGTGGCCATTTCACTTTGCCTTTCTGGATAAAAATTTTCCTGTAGTTGCTCATGCACATATGCCACGCGAGCGTCATCTATCGTTCTCTCATGACACCATGCGCTCCCATTGAGTCTGCAAGAAGGCTGGATGTGCCCGCGCCTTATTAGTGATCTTCATCTCATAGAAAAAGAGCTTTTTTGTGTGTGGTTGTGCTGTAAATGCAGTCTCTCCCTTCTCCTTCCCACCCTTCCCCCCAAAATTTCTACATTGTTCTTTCTTTCTAATTTTTATTACCTTGTATATTCTTAAGGTGAGGGCCAAGAATTTATTTTTTATACGTCACAACCAAACATTATGACGCTGGGCGAAATATTTGTGCCAAATAATAAGATACAGTGGTCGCCTTTCGAGAAGTGCGATGCGGTTTCGCCTGCGTCTCCTTTCTCTCTTCCTTTGATTTCGGCCATTTTGTATGAGAACGCACTTTCGATTCATGAGTAGCATATATATTGAAGAGAGGTTGTGAACCAGTGTCTTTTTATAGGCACGTTTAGGATTTGTTTTATACTACCTTTCTGTTTGCCGCTCTGCTCTGATTTGTAAGCAAGTAGGTTACCTAGCATTAGGTATCGACGAGACGGAAATCAACAGTGACTTGAGTATATTTACACTTTATTTTGCATATTGCAACTTCTGCTGTTTGTTCAAGTGATACCTATATTTACTCAAATTTCTTTTCGAGAACATTTGATTACACACAGATCTCAGCCTAGTCTTTAAAAGACCTGCCTCTTCCTCACCCTTCACGTTTCTTCCTTAAAAATAATGTAAAAAGGTCGAACCTAATGCTTTGTGGCGAGCGAATTAAGCCTTTCTGAACAATCGACAAAGGTGCGCTGCATCCACATCAACGACGGAGTCCTTCGTCTGAACTGTCGAAAAAGAATCAGCTTTTCGTGGATTCGCGCGTGCCAAGTGTAAATGTCTGACTTGAGCCAAGCATGGAGCAATGCGAGATGTTTCGCATTAAAAACCCGGTAAGCTGAAACGCGACGTTCAGTGAAGCTTGCCGAAGAATTGTCTGCCTCTCTTTGCGCTTGAAGTTAAGATCATCGAAGTCGTCTGAAAGAGGGTACGAGTTATTTCGGCCTCCCTAAGAAAGCAAGCACAGAGACAATCAACGAAGTACGTGTATTGTCATGAAAAGCCTAGCTGTGGACAACTTATGTAAATGGAAGCGAAAGCTTTTTGCTCCTTAAGTATCCTCACAAACCACCAGACTCGCGAAACTTTTTTTCTCAAAGAGGAGAAAAAAAACATTTTGTGTAGTCGCATGAAGTCTTGGGAAAAATTATATTAGAGCGTCTAGCATCACGGGCTTTTGAGGGATGCTATAGAACGAGAGCACTCCATGGGACAATCATGGTGGTGACAGTTTGAAGACCAAAATAGTGTAAGCGAAACTAAAGCAAATGAACCGTCGGCTGTGACAATAAATAATAGGAACTGACAGGTTGGGTGAGTAAGCGATGTCAATTCCTCTAGGAAGGTGGAAGATAACTGTTGTTTTCAGTATCGAACCATTCATTTCAACGTCAGAGAGCATGACAGAAAGGTACAGAGCGTCATTCACTCCGAGAAAAATGGTTGAAAATTATGGGCCTTTGTTTCTTTCGTCTTAAAAAAAAATGCGACGAAGAACGTTTCAAGGTTCCCTTCTGGCAACCGAGTGGTCTTTTTCTGGGCTGTATACAATGAACCGGTAATCTTGGACGCTTGTTCTGTTTGTTGGAAAGAAGTGCCGTTAAAAAAATAGCAGCATGTCCTATTAAAGAGCTGTGCAACGCTCGCCGTTGGGTTGACGACGCAGATATCGATAACTTCGTGCTTCGCATTGAGCCTTGTAGGAAGGCTTGCTTTCGTCAATGTTTCGTCAAGGTTTCGTCAAATAAAGCTTTACAACCTATTGTGGTTTGTTTGTCTTCGTATGTGTACCTATCTAAAACGTGTTCTACTTCGCGAGAATTATTCTTCACATCCATATACTTAATTTGTGTGCATATTGTATGTTGTAAGTTTCGCGAAAACGTTCGATATCACTTCGTATTGAAACATTTTTCTTGCTGCATATTGGTTTCTCAAGGCTGGCATTTCATCGTTTCGGGCATGCATTTCGATGGCGCAAAACTGATGTATATTGCAAAACAGATATTATTTTTTAGAACACCCATTCCTGAGTGCATCGTGGTGTAAGTGGAAACGGCTAACGAAGGTAGTCTTTCTCGAACATACTTGTCAATTCTAACACCTCGACTATTTAATACTCTATATTCACAGTCATTTATTTGGAGATACCTTACAGTCTCCAAAAAAGCGTTAGTTAAGTGTAGCGCTGAATAAAAGAGGTAACAATAAAGGGGCTCAGGCACGAAAGACGCATTGTTTTACGGGAACGGGCTGCATAACGTCGACGTAATAGCGATTATACGAAGGATTATAATATTACTTTATCAAGAGTTTGACGCCCGAAAACTATAGTATTATGATAAGAGCGTTCGTAAAGAAAGCCACAGGAAGTTTGACCATCTGGTGTTGTTTAACGTGCTCTGACATCAACAGTACCAAAACCACTACTATTTCACCTCCATTGAAATGCGACCGCTGCGGCAAGGATAAAAATCACGACCTTCGGGATAGCAATCGTGCTTCGTCACTGCAAGAACACCGCCGTGGACTGATGATGCGAAGAAACACGTGATTGTAGGAGCTTCATATGCTGCTTCGGCATTGAACTTGGAGGACTTAGTTCTGGGCTCTAGAACCAGCTGTTGTTACTCCTGCAAAACACAAGGAACAACCGCATGATCATAAATTAGCTGCGTTGCTCAGCACACACTTCAGCTTACAACTTCAGAATGAAGATGAGTTGCCCAACTCATTATATTTCCCAAAAACCTTGAAGCATACGAAGGCAGCAGATAATTAGATCACGCAGGACAGAACTTTGTAATTTGCTGTCTTTTCTAAATAAACGGCTAAACTCTAGTAATTATGTGGTAAATAAAATAATCAAATGATACAAAAGAAGATAGGCCACCTGTTACAACTCAACCCATAACTTGCGAAACAGTTGTCTCATGGTTTCTGGACGGTTCTACGGCAGCCGTCTTAACCCAACATAATAATTGTTGCTGGGTAGCTGCCATGGGACAACTACAGACATACACACATATCGTAATCTAGTTATATTTCACTTCTGCTACCACACAACAAGTGAAAGGTTATCCACAAAAGAAGTGAAAAGCTTGCGGAGAAACCCCGCAAACACATGCTGAAAAAGAGCGCCATTAGGGAACCACAGAAGTCTCTTAAAAACAGGCTAGTTGTGGCTGTCTCGAACTACCGTTTTCGATGGGAGATGGGCCTGCCTTGTCAAGACCTCGCCGATGAAGTGTCAAGTGATTCCTACTGCACACCAAGGAAGCCAACCGCGTAAAAGAGCTTGAGAGCATCTCCTAGTCCAAGATGCTTGTGATAACCACGCTGCCCAGTATCGTATAAAGTTTGCACTTGCTCACCCTGCACTTGTAATCATGAAAGTTGGCCAGCATCAGTGGTGGCAAATTTCGAACATTCTTTTTGCTACGTGTTGTTTGGCAGACCAAAATGAAGACCCTTGTAGGCTTCATAACCGCACTCTTTATGGTAATTGACGACCCTCGCTAAGATGTAAACAAAGAAAGGGGAACAGTTTGAGTAGCATCGCGACCCTTCTCACCACGAGGAATTGTGCGAGTATACGAATGTTACCTGCCATATGAACTGAAGCATTACGCAGAAAATCCTGCCTCCGTGACGACTTAACTGCGATAGTGTAGCGCTACCATATTCCAAGGCGCACGTTCAACAGCCTGCCTCGGTGGCAGGGCTGCCCTTGGATGGTGTTCAAAAGGATTCAGTATATAAAGGCCCAGATTCTTCAAATTAAATAATGTATATGCTCACGATATATGCTTTCACTTCGTGCTTTCGAAGAGCTGCCGTTTGTAAGAGCCGTTGCTTTTTTTTATTTTGATACACCAGTCTGCTGGGTTTCAAATTATCAAAGGCCTCTAGTCGCACAAAAACGTAAAGGCTTCGGACAGGATCCGACACTTCACGGTAGGCCATCACTACGTCTTCGTTAAAGCGTTAGTGTGAAAACGTTAGAGAAAACGTTAGTGTAGGGCAAACAGGATACCTTTATTTAGAGAACACCTGGTGGCGCCATTTTGTTTGGCTGGCTACATACAGTGCTCCGCTTACACGTGTTCTTGGCCCATTACCGGGACCCGCCCGTGTCTGGACAAGTTCACTGTACCTTCTAGAAAAATTCCGGGACACGCCGACACCATACGGGCCCTGGTCCGACCTTAGGCTGGCCCTCCGGGCCCCTTCGTAATTATGAAGTGGCGCGGTGCCACGCTAACCCTAAATCACCGCACCTACACCTCCGCGATGCAGCATCTTGCCCAGCACTCGACACCAACGACAACTGACGCCCTGTGGTAAGCCCAGCCTCCTCCGGTCATACCGCTGATACAGCCGTGTCTCCGCTGTCAACATCTGGCAATGTCACTAGCCCCACGCCGACAAGAATACAGCAACAGGCAGCGTTCCTCAACAGCATGCACAGTCCAGCACCGTGCAACGCTGGCAGCGTCTATGCTACTCCCAGCTTGATAACCACGCAAACGCCGGAGCTCGAGAGCCGTAATGCAGCGTTGGGGTTGCATCAATCACGCCTGCTGCTCTTACCAGCGTATCTGCGCCTGACCTACCCATTGGAAATTCCGAGTCTGTCGACAAGCGCGTTTCGACGAGCATCGTTTCTTCCATCGCCAAAGTTTTGCCTTCTATCGTTTCAGCTGACGACTCATCGACGGAAATGGACTTCGTGGCGTCGCAGGCCAATGGAGACAAGACACCATCCCCTGAAGGCAGCTGGAACACCGTTAGTGCCAATCGAGAGAGAGAGAACACAACTTTATTGTCGTCAGACTTAAGGAGGTAGGTGACCCGCCAGGCTGAACCTGATGGCCACCTCCTCTGCCCTTTGTACGGCCTGGAGCTGAACGGCCAGGCTGGTGGAGGTCAGAACTGCCTCCCACCCCTCTGGCGAGGGAGCGGCTAGGAGATCGAGAGAGGGGGGATCTTCCCTGCAGGCCCAGAGAATGTGATTAAGTGTGGCTATTGAGCCACAATGCGAGCAATGCGGATCAATCGAGTCGGGGTATATACGTGCATAAATGTATGGGCACGGAAATGAATGTGTTTGCAAGCGGCGCCAGATAACCTCCTGGCGCTTAGTTAGCTTATGGTGCGGGGGTGGTTTTGTCTGCCTCGAAAGACGGTAATATTGTGTGATGTCATGGTAGGATGTCAAGGCTTCACCAGGGTTTTCCAAATCAGAGGCGGGTACCACCGCTCGGCTGACGAATCCTCGAGCATATTGGTGGGCCGCCTCGTTCCCTGGGTTCCCCGCGTGAGCCGGCACCCATACCAGCGCAATGGAGGATAGTGCGTCTTCCTCAGCATCTGTAAGGAGACTGGGCAATAGTAAACGCAGAGTTGTGGGGGCCACAATGCCACGTGCGAAGTTGGATATAGCAGCCTTTGAGTCACTGAGTATAGTGGTGAATCCGGATGCTGCTGCTAGCGCTATCGCCGCTTCCTCAGCTTCTGTCGTATTAAGCACACGGACAGAAGCAGCCGCTTTAATTTGAGGTGAATTGGCTATCGATTCGCTGCGACAACGTTTATGCGGGCAGAGAGCCACGACGCACGACACGTCGTTGTGGAAAGAAATTAGTCAAAACTGAGATAACATACATGTATATTTTCCTCAATATCTCTCATGTGCGTCTTACGGCGCAGGACGCAGGCAGCACTCGCATTGCATTATAAAGAAAGCAAAGCAGTACCGCCATTTAGTGTGTGGCCTTGCGCTCGCGTTTGTGTGTGAATTGATTCGTAACTTGGCTCAGTATAGCTCGCCTACCATAGAAACAGTATCATAAACTGAAAATGATGGTGCAGTGTAGACTAGACAATCTGACACTGACTTGAGATAGGTAAACGTAATAGTGCGAGTAGTAAGCCCGTCTTTCCTGTCTTTTTTGCTCCTTCCCTGTCCTGTCTTTTTACTGGTGTTGCAGTGTAAATAAGTTCACGATGGATGCTAATCAACTGGTCCAACTTACTGTATAACTATGGTAAGCTGGAGCCATGTTTTCAGCGTAACGTAGAGATGTTCCTGCAATCGATGCGTGTGTATCACCTTCGTTTGTCAGTAATATTGTGCAAACGAGCATCCACGATAATAAAAACTGACATGTATAGCGTGAGACTTAATATTCTGCCACAGTGTTGATTTTTATACATGAATGTACTGCCTTCATATTGTTTTATATATTACAAAGCTGTGTGACTGTGGTGTAAGTAGCATTGTACAGTGTGGTTGTTTATGCAAGTATTTTAAGAGGCAGAACAGTCTCACCAGGCTGATTGGCTCATGAGGAACATAAGTGTTCAAGCACCAACAATATTATGACAGAAGGCAGATATGCAGTGACAGGACCAGCACTCTTACATGTCTAACCTTCGGAACTGAACTTTTTTGTGTTAAATTTAATATGTCTGAAAAAATTAGCACTATGCTTTTTGTACAGGTTTTGCTACCCCTTTATTGCTGCAATAAAAGTAAAAAAGATTGTGCATATATAAACATGACTTGACAAATCAAATATCGTGCAGCTACATCGAACACCTCATGAAGGCCTTCTACATAATCACTTGCTTTTGCTTCAGCTTTCTGAATACTATTTACGTTTCTTTAGGTTATAATATTTATGTTTATTAGTCTTTATTACAAAGAAATTGCACGTCAATTGAGTGATTCTTGCCCTCGTAAGTGCTTCAAAGATTAAGCACTCTATTACAAAATCTTACCTAACATATATTCAGTGCTGCTGGCTGCACAGCACTGGCAAGTGTACTGTGTCTCATTTCTCCCTTACTTGTTGCCTAATGTTTCACACTACCCAATTTGCAAACACATGCAAACAAAGCAGGAAAACTGAACTCATTTTTCTTTTGCTAAAGGTAAAATTGGTTAAGTTGCATAAATAAATAATCTTTGCATCACTCAGAAAGATTGTACACCTTACACAGCATGTGTAATATGCACTGTATATGCTGTCTCAATTAGCTCTGTTAAACTAGTTTGTTTAGTTATGCACGGCTTAAATGCGGAAATTAAGGGACGATGTCGTCATTTGTCAGCTTGTTACAATAATTTTCTATCCCCCATTTTCTGTTTTTAATGTAGAGGATTCCTGACAACAAAATTGGAAACTCAAGTTGTTTGAATTGTTTGAAACCCCTGCATGTGGGGCCATTCTGACCGAATATAACTGATGAACGTTGCGTATCAGATATCCTAATTTTATTTTAAAGTAAAAGAGAGTACTCACTTGGGTTGTAAGCACCTGTTGACATCTTTTCTGGTTTGACGTAGACGGAGGCCCCGCATGATTTTCCAAGAGTAAGGTGAGTATTGTTTGGCTGCTTACGCCAGGACTGTTTTTCTTTTTTTGGGGGGGAGGGGAGACATGGTCGAAGCTCCTATATGGCTTCATTATTCATTACCCTCGGGTCCCCCATTTAAAAACAGGAGATTTAGCACCACCCACCGAAGCTTGAGCGCGTGTGGTTTGACCTAGGTATTCAAAAACCAAACTTAAACTTATCCTTATGATTCAGGTCAGCATCAGCCATAAGTCCGCCCTTAACGTGTTCAAGAACCTACCTTGTGCTTATCGCAGAAAATTCTTCGTACTTATGTAAGCCTCGGTTAAGGTAGCCTATGACTTACCTTAAGGCTTCCTTAAACAGCACGGAGGGGGGAGGACAACGTTGCGTATTCTGTTCATTATGTAGAGCCCAAAAAATAAATATTGAGTGGCACAGCGTACGCATACACGTCACCACTGGGGCAAGAAAAAGTGTTTTTTCGCAAACATAATAAATATCTGCTGTATTATATTCGTGACAAGGTTAACAAGAAGGCATTGACAAGGCCATCACTTCGAACTTGAAGCGTGCCAACCCCATAAAAGTGCGATGCAATAAGCAGCTGCACGAGACAAGGCACAGCAAATCTATGATCATAAATATTCCCCGACAGAAACAGCACAGCAAGCGGCTTCTTCACGGCAATTTTCGTTAAGCGGGGATAGCACGAATATTCCTGCTGGTGATATGTCACCGGGTTCCGTCGATCGTTGAGGCCTTGCCCCAGCGGTGACGTGTATACGTAAGCTGTTCCATTCAATATTTCTTCTTTGTGCTCTGCACAATCAACAGAATACGCAAAGTTGTCGACCCCCGTCATGCTGCTCAAGGAAGCCTTAAGGTAGATCATAGGTGACCTTAACCGAGCCTTACTTAAGTACGAAGAAAATTCTGTGATAAAAACAAGGTTGGTTCTTCAAATGGGTTAAAGGAGGACCTATGACTGAGGAGCTTTAGTAAGGTTTGTGTATACGGGAGCTAGTCACAGAAATAAAGTCCTAACTTTAGGGCACTAGTTTCTTTGAGTGTTCAGGCGGGCATTAAAAATGGCCGAATTAAGGATACTAGTATTAATTCCATAAAGCGTTCGAGCATGTATGATTCAATTTCAGGATTATCAGGTGCAAAGCAACAAGATACTGTAAAAAAGTTTCAAACAAAACTTTCATTTTTCTGGGCTCTTTCAAAAACTTGAAAAGGGGGAGTTACGAAGTAGATCAAACTATGTGATTCAAAACACAAGGCCTCAGATGACTATGCTAGTTGATAGCTTTATAGAAGCAAAAGGGACAGAAAACTATAGAACAGGGAACATAAGTGGGACTGGCCATGCATCAGTATTGGGTGCAAATGAAAAAAACAAGAGAAGTGGAACTACAGAGTTGATGTCACATATGGTGTCCGAGTCAGTTGGCCTTCAGAAATTATGGCTGCACTTTTGTGGCTTTCAGCAGCTTTGATATTGTGATAAAGTAGGAGAAACAAGAATACCAGAGAGCGTCGTAAGTTGACAGGCAACATACATATTAAAATAGTGGTGTCCTGATTTTTTGCTATTGAACTAATGAACCTATGTTTATTATTGTTTCCACCATGGTCTGACACATACACATCTCTGTGGCAATAGGTCCATGCTGAAAACTTTTTTACATCCTCATTGGCAAGCCGTAGCACATACACACATCTTTATGGATGTGGAAGAGTGCAAAACCGTGGTCCTGACACCTTCATCAGCATCTTATTTTGCTGCCTAGCAAATGCCTTGTAACCAAAGGCTCAGAATACAAGCCAGCATGTGAGAGCTCCTAGAATGTGTCCCACATAGCACTGCTTTGCTCCAAGGTTCTGTAATCATTCTTTGTTTACGCTACTACTTATGGCAAAGCATTTTTAGTGTCCTCTCAATAGTCAGAAAAACAAATAGAAGAGCGGCATGTTCATGCATAAATATTGTTCTGACCCTTCAAAACAGTTGAAATGGGAATCAATGCAAAAGGTACTTAAACACCCTAGAAAGGAGATGAGATTCATCTTATTTCTGTCTCTTCTTCCTTTGAAGAAGGCTACATGTTTCGTGTATTTCAGTTGAGCTAATTATTGCATACCTCTCAATGTAGTTGCACCGTCAGTGTTCAAACTAGCACTTTTCTTTAGAAGCTGCCCAGTACTCCCAGTTCACTGGAGCTGTGGTTGTGTGGCAGTGACCTTATTTTTTTCTTTACGTACAAAACAGAGTGAACGTGCACCTTCAAGTTGCAACAGCTTTAGGGGGATTCTCACAGTTCAGAAAAGTAAGCAAAATTAAGGTTAATTATACGAAGGTTAACTTCTAAGAAAGTACGTCTGGATTCGTTTCTTGAAATTACAGCCTTTTCTCGCATAGAAGTTCAGATGTCATGTTTAATTCTTAGGAATCTCATCTGCAACCTTGTGCAGGTTCACTTTGGCTGAGGAAAGTGGCAGTGGTGGCGTTCTCTGTCAGAGAAAACAGCAAAAGACACTTTCACACATTAAAGTATTGACCAAATAGAGCATCACTTTTGCCGCCTGCTGTTGTTTCATCGCAAAGGTCCAAGTAACCACCCTCAAAGGGACGTGTTGAACAGCAGGGTAAGTGGTTGAATGGCTTCAATTTTGTTATGTCATAAGCAAAGAAACATTGAGATTCAGCGAGGCTGGCTAGGATGACAAGAATTGCGTAAATGTCGAGATTTTTCTTGTCAGGCAGTTTCATCTGTTAGCATGCCACAATGCAAAAAAGTTGCATGCTCTTATTTCGCACCTGTAGGTGACACTTCATCACGCATGCATTGAAATAGCAATGTTGGGCTTAACCTTTGTACATGCGAAATAATGCATGGTCACATAAATAGAAAACACAAGCTCTCTAACGAAGTCTGCGCTCACATTGTTTGCAAGATTACTTGGGTAGGCTGGGTGAGCATCGAAACGAGGGAGATTCAAATAGCAGCTGCAAGAATATCATAACAGAGGGGATAAGAAAAATACGGCTGATCGTGTGCGTACCAACAACTGAGCATTATACAGATTGGATGAACTGTATGTAAAGCAACTGTCCAGGAAAGAAGCTTGAAGTCATGTCTGTATCTGAAATTCGTTGAGATGCAAGTGGTTTTATGTTGTACATTTTTTCATTGCAATATATGTAGTTATGTTCCTCTTTTTGCTGGTTCCCTCGAAGGCCGTGCTCATATTTTCTTAGAAGCATTCCTATGATCCATTATGAAACTATTTTAGTATACACAATAGAGATTTTATAAAGGACTTCTCCCTTTTTGTCTTGAAGATTTTCAATCCTCCACACAAATGCCTTGCTTTCGTTATGATACAGTTCATGCAAAGTAAAGTGTATATGTCCTTTCATACAAATAAATAAAAACCGGATTGATTGTTTAGCTAATCGTAATCATCATGAAAATTCAGGCCTCTACCTTGATTCTTCGCCCAAAAATTTTATGTTGCGTATTGAAGGCACTGTTGAGATCGAGACTGGGTCGGTTCTTTTAAAAAATTTTCAATCATTTATTCAGTAATGTGAATGAGGAAAAACTTATTTAATGAAGCTTCGTATTATGAAGTACTTGATTCAACGAAAAAAGTTTGTTTCCCTAGGAAGCACTCATGTGTTATCTTCAATGTGTCATTAAACAATATCATCACCTTGAATTAACAAACTAGCTTGGCATCATATCTGATTTCATTAAATTAAAAGAAATGAGTGAAGGAGTGGTGGCGTCCTTCCGATTTTGCAGACAAGCTTTTGGGCGATCATGTGCTCTCCATTTCGTTAAAGTGTCTCAGTGCCCTACTCCCACCCATGGAGCAGGAAAAAATGGCCGCATATCCAAGGAGTGAATGATGGAGAGCGGGCGAAGCATCTGTCCGTCCATTCGTTCTTGCTTCCGTTCTTCCATTCGTGCGTCTGTTCGTGCGTCTTTTCGCGCGTCCGCTCGTCCATCTGTGCGTCTGTCCCGGCGTTCGTCCCTGCATCTGCTCCTGCGTCCGTCCATACATCCATCCGCCTGTGCAGCCATCCATGCGTCCGTTCATGCATCTCTCTGTATGTGTGTTCGTCCACCTATTCAACACTCCAAGTACCACCATCTCGCATCTTTTCATCATTTATTTGGATGGATGGATGAATAGGTGTGGCTGTACCCTAAGGATCGGGCGGTGGCTAGCGCCACCAAGCCGTAATATTTAGTGAACCAAAAACTAGATTCAATTTTCCCCTTAAATAGTGAGGTTAGAATTCGTACTTTGCAATGAAGGGCTTAATTTTCACTCGTGCCTTGATTTTAGCCACCAATCAGATAACCTCCTTCTAGTTAATTCTACTCGTTTAAAAACTATTTTGCCTTCACTGTCCCTAAACTCCAGTGCTTTGAAAAACTCTGTGCCATCATCCTGAACTATAGGGTGAAGCCCTTTACAGAACATTATCAGGTGTTCGGCAGTTTCTTCTTCCTCTCCACACGCACTGCATACCGTGTCTACCCCTTCGTATTTGGCCCGATATGTCTTGATTCGCAATACTGCTGTCCTGGCCTCTAACAGCAGAGAACTAGCTGAGTATTATCGTAGATCCTTTCTTTGGCAATTTCCTGCTTAAGTGTTCGATAGATCTCTTGTGCGGACTTCTTAATCAAGCCAATTCTAAACATATTGGTCTCAGCTTCCTTCACCTTCTCCTCAACCGATAATTCTTTATGGTTTGGTCCCCTACTGTTTTCCAAGTATTTACCAGTCAACTTTCTGGTTTGCTTTCGCCACTTTGTATCGATATTCGTCATGTACAAGTAGCTGAATACCTTCCTAGCCCAACGCTCATCCCCCATTTCTCTTTATCACTTCTCAAATTTTATCTTGCTGCTAGCTTTCCTGTACTCAAACGATGTCCATCCCATATCATTTTGAATTTCTGATTTGGTGTATTCCCG
The DNA here is from genome assembly GCF_043290135.1 of Rhipicephalus microplus. Taxonomy (NCBI): domain Eukaryota; kingdom Metazoa; phylum Arthropoda; class Arachnida; order Ixodida; family Ixodidae; genus Rhipicephalus; species Rhipicephalus microplus. Next base: position 101,777,294 of record NC_134701.1, read on the forward strand.
TGAGCTCCTAATGCAAGCCTACCTATTCCACGTTGCTTAATTTCTAATCTTGCTTGAGCTTCTGATCTCATGCAAAAGACCGCATTGCCGAACGTCAGACCAGGAACCATGACCCCTTTCTATATTCCTCTCACAAAATCATACCTACTTTAATTCCATAGTGCCCTGTTTTTCAATACCGATGCATTCCGGTTACCTTTAGTCGACACGTATATTTCGTGTTCCCTTAGGTACTCGGCACCATTGCTTATCCGTACGCCCCGATATTCGTATTTATCTGTTATCTCTAGCGTGACCTCCTGTATTGTAAGCTCACTACCTTCATTGTCATTAAAAATCATGACTGCTGAATTTTCCTTACTGAATCTGAAATCTAAACGATCTCCCTCATTACCGCAGAGGTCCATCAATCTTTGCAAATCTTCCTTGTGGTCGGCCATTAGCACTATATCATCTGCGTAAATAAATGCTGGAAGTGCCTTTCCAAAGAGTTTTCCTTGTTTGACAAAAGAGAGGTTGAAGGCCAGTCCACTTCCCTATAATTTGGCCTCTAATCCTTGTAGGTAGACATGAATAATAAGGTTGACAGGGGACACCCCTGCCTAAGCCCCCGTTTTCCCTCTGCAGGCTTGGATACCAGTTTTTCCCACTTTATAATTACCTTGTTACATTTATAGATATTCTTAAGAAGATTAGTGACTACATCTTCCACGCCTAGTGTGTCCAGTATTCTCCGCAATTCCTCTTGAACCATGCTATCGTACGCTCCCTTGATATCCAAAAATGCTAGCCACAGGGGCCTGTGTTCCTTTTCTGCTATTTCGATGCACTGCGTCAGTGGGAACAGATTGTCTTTCAACCTCCTGTGTTTCCGAAAACCATTCTGCAGTTCCCCCAGCACCCCCTCATCATCTACCCATGCCTGCAGTCTTTCCTTTATAATCTGCATCGCCAGCCTGTAGATCACTGATGTCACTGTTATAGGACGGTAGTTGTTTATTTTAGCTTTGTCCCCCTTTCTTTTATAGATCATGCTCATGCTGCTAAGTTTCCATCTATCGGGAACTTCTTCATTGATTATTATTTTGCTCACTGCCACTCTGAAAGCCTGCTCAGACTTCGAACCTAATGCCTTTATCAGCATAATTGGAATGCCATCTGTGCCTGTTGATGTACTACTAGGAACTTTTTTCTCAGCCTTTTCCCACTCTTGTTGTGAAAATGAAGCCATTGCGCCACTTGATTCATCCTTGTCCATTGTAGTGCACAAAGCACTTCTTTGTTGACATTTTTCAGCCACCCTTGTTCTAATAAATTCAATAGCTGTTTCCCCTTCTAGCCTAGCACCATGAGCCGTAGTTATAAACCTCTGCTCTAGTCTCCTCTCATTTCTTAGGGAGTTTAGATGGTTCCAAAATTTCGCAGCTGCGTTTCTATTTTTTTTATGTACTTCTGCCAGCCACTGAGATCTCTTTCTTCCTATCTTTTCATTGATCAGAAAGGATGCATTCCTTCTACAGCTTAGAAAGATTTCCCGTATTCTTTCAACATCATCTGTTTGTTTACCCCGCTGATTAGCATGTCTGTGTTCCCTAGAGGCTTCCTAACGTTTTGCTATGGCTCTCTTAACTTCCTCATTCCACCAACTTTTGGGTCTGTGTCTTCTTTTCCGGGGTGACTTGTCACGTGCCTTAGCAAGCTCTAGCTCAAACAGTCTAATTAGAATCGTGTATGTCCACACTGTTTTATTATCATCAGTGCTTACATTCTCAATTTTTTAGTCGCTATTTCTATTTACCTTTCTGAATAAAAATTTATCAGTAGTTTCTGAGCTTGTCTTCTTCCCACTTTCACTGCACTTCCAAAACTTAGCTTGATACGTTTGTGATCACTACCCAGACTTCATCTATGTGCATTCCTCTGAGCTTATCATGCATCCTATGTGACATCAGTGCGTAATCTATCGTCGACTGCAGCTTTCATACCTCCCATGTTATTTGTTCATCACACTTCTCGGTATTGTTGCAATTGATCAAATGAAGCCTTTCACACATATTCAATATAATTATGCCTGTCGGGTCGGCATACATAGATGTATTTTCTATGTGCACATTCATATCTCCTAGTATAATTATCTAGCACTCTCCACTTAACTCCTGAATGCCACTTGATATACACTTTACCATTGCCTGCTTTTCCTCTCTGGCCTTTGCTCCCGTCCATAAGTACACGAAGCCAAGGAGAGTCATTTTCTCTGCCATTTTCCCTTTTAGCCATAAATGATCCTTGCACTCCTGCTTGACCCTTTGCCAGTCGGTACTTTTATGAATGAATGTCCCAATACCACCAGCCTTTCCTGCTGCCTTCTGTTCGATTACAATATTCCCACGTGTAGTCTGCATTGTTAGGAGGTTGCTCCATGTCCCTGAGATGTGTTTCTACAAAACCGTATACCATCGCCCTCTCCTCCCTTAGCTGTTATTCTATCTCTTCCCACTTCAGCCTGTTCCTACCACCCTGCATGTTAATATACCCTATGTCTGAATTGGCTCGGCGCTCGTGGCTACGTCTATTTATACCCCGGGCTCTATCTATCTTAGATACTGGTGCCATTTTAGAATCGTATCTGTCCATACCACCTGTCAAAGAGTCTCCCTGGTTGTTTTCCTCGTTACTAGCTATCTTGCACCCCAAAGGGCTCGCTTACCCCCAAAAAGGTACTGCGCGTCCTGCAAGTCGCCAACCCACCTCATGACCCAGCCACCGATCGAAATGAATTCTGTCTCGTTGAAAACCACCTCACCTATGCACCTCTGTTTATTTCCACCACCTCAAAGCATTTCTATCGACTTATCCGCCATATCTGTTGGTTTGCACTGACAAGCACTCTTTTCAGGTTGCTATCACTCACCGGTACCTCCAATATCGTGCATATCGCTACCTGTACCTGAGGAGAAGTGGCGCGCTTATTATCGACGCCTTTCGCCAGTGTAGTTGCTAGTCCTGCCGTATCTTCATTTAAGACATCGTTTAAACCACCTGAAATTATCACGAGGTTGCGTCTATCACCTGTTGTTTTGAGTTTTGCGCTCGCTTGCCTCATGACTACTTCCAGCTTGCGTCCTGGGAACGCCCCTACTGCAACCCTCTTGTCACCTCTTACCCTCTTTTTAATGGCTTCTGTGTATCGATTTAAATTTGAGTCCCCGGCGATTATCACATGCTGTGACTTTTCAGCTGGAGTGTCCTGCACCTGGGGGTTACTTGCATCTGTGCCGCAAGCTGCTTTATCCCCTCCCAGCTCCACCACTACTTCGCTAAAGCTGGGCCTTCCGACACTTGAACCGGCCGAACTTGTTTTTTCCATTTTTTCTTGCTCTTTCTTCGCCGCCATTCTGGTTGCCGGTTCCCTACTGTTCTCTTTGTGGGCCGCTCCTCTGTTCACCTTGGCTAGTGCTGCCTCGGCGGACTTAAGCTTTTCTCCCATATCCCTCGTTTTCTCTTGCTCTGTCGCCAACGCAGTCTCAAGCTCGGTGATTCTCATCAGCACGTTACTCTGGGTAACCATCATTTTCTCCATTTTTTCTCGACCTCACATTGCGTACACTTTGCGTCAGCCTCTTCTCCTTCCGCTTCTACACTTTGGTTTACTTTCAAACCAACCCCACATCCTGAACACTTTACAGTCTTTTTAACCATGTCTTTCCGACTCCAATTGTCCCTATGACTTGTCTCACTCGATAATTACAAAACTCGAGCCCTGCCCTACGAAAAAAAAAAGTCTAAGCTCTACTACAAAAATTTGCGTGTTCAATGTACGTGCACCCCTCCCACGGGGTGGCAAAAGAAAAACAACAAAAAAAACAAACACACACACATGCACAAACTAATAAGTTCCTGGTGACTGACCCCCGAAAAAGCCGTACAATAAAATAAGTGCTACAGATATTTTAAATGCTTCCTTATAATTATAAAGACAACCTCAAAACAACTTATCTTCGCAGTCGATCGGGAGCGCTCAAAAAACACGTCCATCCACCGTGACAGTACGAACCGCTCCTGCCGTTTTTCAGTGGCAGTGTCTGCCAACAAGTGAACTTGTGCGTCCATATTGATGCAAGCAATGAGACTTGCCGAGACTTCAGAGTGCGGCACCCGGTAGTTTTCATTAGAAAAACGCTTGATCGTTGCTTGGTCATATAGAAGCACCGCCATTCAGCGGAAATTCCAAGGACTGAACGAGAGGAGGCACACGCACACTTTCTTATGGCTTGCGCTTCGTGTCTACTTCCCACCTTTAACCACCTCGAGTTTTTAGCATATACTAGTTTACAGTATTCAGGGCACTGCGGCCCAATGCTCGCTAAACCTTTCTAAAACCAAAGAGGTTACGCCCAGCGAGTATAACGTAGCAACCCTTTCTTGTCAGATAGTGATCAATGTACGTGCCAAATGCTGCTAAGGGGGAATGGGAGACAGGAGAATTCGGCTTTTAGTTAACACGCACGCTGCAATTTTTTATTGTTCAACAACGCACAGAAGTAATCTCCCACCGCCACCAACTTGGAGGTCAAATTGTAAGGCTGGTTACACACTACTACTACGACTACGAGGGACGAACGGGTGCCGCTATAAGGAGCTTCGCCCCTAAAAAGAAAAAAAGGGAACATGCGTCACACTGCCAGCCTTTACGAGCCAAGCCATTTTTCAGTGGCAGTGTTTGCCCAACACGTGAACTTGTGCGTCCATATTGATGCAAGCAATGAGACTTGCCGAGACTTCAGAGTGTGGCACCCCGTAGTTTTCATTAGAAAAACGCTTGGTCGTTGCAGACCGGCCGGCTTACACAGGGGGGTTCGGTTAAAACGCGGAACGTTGTCGAGAGTACTAAAACCTACCGCATGCTCTGATATTTTGATCACGTGTTGGGCCGTCATGGTGGGCTTCACTAGTGTGAAATAATGCTCTCTCCTTTCAATTTCTTCCTCCATTATCACAGCCCTTTTGTTTAGTGCGATAAAGCTGCATGCTGCGCCCATGCATGAAGTACTGGACTCTGCTGTCTGCAGAACTCTTACGTAGCAAATGATGCTTGGTTTGCAGCGATTCGTTCTATATTTCCATGGCACTAATCCCCTCTGCAACTTTTTGATGGATGTTCCACACACTTTTCACTCGCAGAAGTATGTTGCTGGTAGTGATGGGAAGAACAATAATATGGCAGGTTTTTGTTCTCGCTACAATAAAGTTTTACATTTCAAAGCGCATAAAAATTGCTTCTCCTTTTTACGAACTACTCATATTAAAGGTGTCGGAAAAAGAAAACAATTCTGCAAGCTGCAAGTTTTATATCTTCAGTAAAGATTATACGTGCCAATTCCGAAATATAACACTCATGCCCACTCCAAATAGCAGTTTTGTAGGGCTCGTAAAAACCATGCTGCTCTATAGGCCACCGTAGGCACCCAGGTGTGATGTCAGTGTGAGTTCAAGCTAAAGGAAACTTTAAGCTCAGCGTTGGCCTTGTTTTGCTTTAAAATATATTTGAAAAAACCCAGTAAAGATAAAAAGTTCAATGCATCAGTTATTGCGCACCAAGTTTTATACTGAGCATAATAAACTTGTGGGGTGAGGACGTTGTGCACAAAAAGGCACACACTCAAACTTCTGGAGTGCATATCGTTTGTTCTTTACGTTAATCTGCTATCGTGTGGGAAAAATTATATCGGACAAACCAGTACGTGTGTGAATGAGTGACTGAGAGCGCATAATTACAAATATGAAATAAACTGCCGCTGGAAGGTTTTCTCGCTCTTCAGATTCGTGCATGCGGTTGCCAGTTTTTGTTCGAGAATACAATAATTGTCGGTAACATAAAGATGAGGACACTCGTTTGATTATAGAAGCAAAACCTACTGATGCTCTTGGCGATGTTTGCATCTTTAAGCCTCCGATTGCATTGTCACCCAAGAAGCTGGGGTTCCTTCGTACATACTAATACATGGTTTATTCTGTGATGGTGGCTTTCTTTTTCGCTTATGTAGATGACAGTGTCGCGCAGTAATCTGAGTGAATCCACGTGCCTATCTGGCTGCCTGAGGATTATGCCTTAAAAGCAGCTTGATGTTCGAAAAAAAACATGTTATTGCTAGTAGCGCTCTGTTCTGTGACTTTATTCTTTCCTTGTGGCAGTATTTCACCTCGTGCTATAAAATACCCTCTCATATGCATCACGAACAAGACCACAGTTCAACTCTGTGTATTAGAGTGTGGGCTTGTTGGTGATGCATATGAGAGGGCATTTTATAGCACGAGGTGAAATACTGCCACAAGGAAAGAATACAATGACAGAACAGAGCGCTACTAGCAATAACATGTTTGTTTTTCGAACATCACATTCCAACTCTGTGTATTACAGGATAACTCTGCCTTAAACAACTTTCGTTTTTTCTCAAACTGTCCGAATTCCTGACTTTCTCTGAACAAGCTGAACGGAGGACGTCACCCCCCGGGATGGGGGACCATCCATCCAACGAGACAGCGGGCCCTAGCAGTTTGCATAAGGATGCACGAATGTGGGTGACCACGTTAGGGCATCTGCTCCTTGTGATGATTCTACCGAGAGCTCATCAGTGGAAGAGATGGAATCGGAAGCCGACTTCAGGACATTTCATTCCAGCCGGTTGAAAAGGAAGCTTCGCAGGACGTCATTAACGGCGGAGCCAAAACCAGTGCTAGACAAAGGCAAGCGATGATTCACCATCTCGTATGTACCCATGTCTACATCAGACAACCTGAAAGCACTACACAGGCAGTCATTGACTAATTATTTCGAGCGAGTAGCACCTACTCAAGTGAATTAAATTCGCATAAATAGCAGGAAAAACATATTGTCAGTTGATGTGACAAACTAAACCATTCTTGACAGACTGAAGGCCATCACGCAGCTCGGAAGTATTTCAGTTCGCGCGTTTCTCGCTCACGGAAAGGAACAACGACTGGCGTGATAAATGACATCGACGCTGACATCACAGACGCTGACATCACAGACGCTGACCTGCAGAATCTTGTGACGTCGACAGTCAGAATCATGACCATACGCCACTTCGGGCAGTCTCGCTGCATCAAACTAGTATTTGATTCTGAGACTCTGTTCCCTAGCGTGAAGGTTGGATACGTGAGACATCCCGTGCGCCCTTACGTGCCCCGGCCTTTGCAGTGTCACACGTGCTACAAGTTGGGACACGTCAGCGCAGTGTGCAAAAGTGAGACAACTTGCCAGCGGTGCGGTGGGTCTCATAAGGTGGAAAACTGCGATACTGCTGTTTCATTGAAATTCCCAAACTTCTCTGGTGCACATGAAGCAACGTCGAAGGAGTGCCCGAAAATCAAAGAAGAAATTCGCGTCCTGCGGAAGATGGTCAGAGACAACTCGACACACAGAGAGGCTGTCACGTCCATCCACCGACACAGACGTCGTCCAAAACGTAAGCACCAGCGAAAGCGTAGTGGACATACGAGTGATGCATCATCATCAGCAACAAATGAACATACACGTGCGCATTATCAGGCCGCTACACCCAAGTTGTACGCACCACGTCCCAGGGATGCAGAAAGTGGACCAACGCCCGCGTTGCACGCCGATGCTTAAGATACTGAGTGGCCTTCGCTACCTACCGGAGCAATAAAAAAGACCACATCATGGGCTGCCACTTCAAAGAGGGCGGAAAATGATGGGCAACCCACTGAGAAGAGCCAAACTATGCTGAAGCATCTATTCGTGCGATTCTCAACGAGCTACCCACCCCAGGAGCGAAAACAGCAGTGCAGATCCTCAACGTGCTGGAACCGCTACTGCTGACACTTTCATGAACAATATGGCGAATTTCTTCGATGAACGTGTGCGCACCTCTGCTATATTGCAGTGGAACGCACGAAGTTTGCGAAGCCGATTGTCTGACTTTCGACAACGGATGTTCAAATACAATTTTCCGTTGGTTGTAATATGTGAGCCGAATATGATGTCGTCGTTTCGTATTTCCGGATACGTCACTTTGTGGTCACGTGATGATCGAAATGCGAGCAAAGTAATGATATTCGTACGTTAAGATTTAACGTAAATGAGACATGCCGTGGCTCCTCATGCTTCTAACGACTATATTTGCCTATCTATGAAGCGCAAGTGACGTTCAATATCAATCATTGGTGGATACATTTCTCCTAGAAGCCACGTGGACTGTTCCCATCTCTTGTCTGTGCTCCAAGCTTGCCCTGGACCGCATGTATTAGTTGGCGATTCTAATGCACATCATCCCATGTGGGGTTCTGCCTCAATGAACACCCGCGGTAGGGAAATTGCCGATTTTGTGCTCAATCAAGGCCTGATGTTCATTAATGATGGCTCACCTACTTACCTCCGTGGCGCATCGTACAGCAGCTGTTTAGACGTATGTTTTGTGAGCAGAAGTCTCTTGCCTACCACCTGTTGGTTCGTAGACGTTGAAACACATGGAAGTGACCCTCTCCCTACATATATACAGCTAAAAGGATTCCGTCGTTTGACTCCCCTGCCTGTGAAAAGCGTAGACTGGCCAGGATTCCAAGCTTCTGTAAATGCTCAGTGCAAGAACATTCAATCTATATCGGAAATAGAAAGCCTAATTGCATCAGCCTTAACAACGCATACGAAACTTGTGAATGTGTCGCTACCAAGATCACAACTTGACGCACAATATGAATACCTTCGTGCCATCCGTCGCCGGGCAGGGAGAAAATACAAGAGGACGAAATCACCATCTCACCTATCTACAGCACGACAAGCACAACGACATGTATTGCGACACCTCTATAAGCTCGATAGGCAACGGTGGTGGGTATTTTGTAGCTCTCTTGATCCCAGAAAACCCCTGTATCGAATATGGCAAACTGCCCGAAGCCGTCAGATGCCCACTCAACAGTTGTTCCCTTTCCGATCTTTAGCTCTAAAGCAAGGTCGACCTGAAGTAGAGGTTGCAGAAGATTACTGCCACTTACTCGTAGGTATGTCCTCCTCATCGATATCACCTTCGTGTTTAGCCTCACTGCCATCCAGCGACAATCGCCTCGACTTACCATTCACAATGCACGAACTCGACACTGCGATTTTTACGTCCCGACGGTTGTCCGCACAACGGCCTGACGGACTTACTTATTCGGCTCTTTATCACCTCAGCCAGGAAGCAAGGCAAGCTCTCTTGTCGTTCTACAACTCTACGTGGGAAACAGCGACAGTCCCAGAGACTTGGAAGCGCAGCCGCATAGTGGCCTTAGTGAAACCAGGCAAGTGTTCACACGAGTTGTCTTCTTATAGACCCATTGTCCTAGCCAGTTGCCTCGGTAAGGTGATGGAACGCATGGTGCTGGCAAGATTTGAATGGCTACTAGAGAATAATGTCGGCTTACCAGATTTTATGAATGGCTTACGTAGAGGTCGATCATCTATAGGCGGTGTTGTAGATCTAGTTTCTTCTGTTGAAAAGGAAAGACAATGTCGGAGACTGGTAGGGGCCATTTTCTTAGATATAAAGGGCGCGGACGATAGCGTCTACCATGAGGCTATTCTTGACGCTATTGAAGACATCGGTGTAGGTGGCCGCCTACACGCATGGATAGGGAGCTATCTCAGACGACGTACCATTTTTATGTCGACATCCGACGGTGACACGGCCAGGCACCTCGTAAGCCGTGGAGTTCCGCAAGGTGCCGTCCTGAGCCCCATGCTTTTTAACATAGCACTCATTGGCCTTGAAGCTGAGCTTCCCACAATCAGTGCGTATGCGGACGACATATGCATATGGGCATCTGGAGCAACGCGACCACAACTGCGAGCAAGGCTACAACAAGGCACATCAATAACATCTAAGTACTTACGTCGTCAGGGCCTGGAACTTTCTATAGCAAAATGTGCTGCATAGGCATTTACAAAGAAATCAATGTCACGGTACCCAATCTTCGCTAACGGAACAGTGATTCCCGTGATCAAGCACTACCGCTGTTTAGGGGTCGTCATTGATCGCAACCTCTCCTGGTCAAAGCATGTGACTGTGCTGCGAAACAAACTAATCAGTTTTGTGTATGTTCTTTGTGTTATAGCAGGACTGGGATGGGGCCCTTCGGAGAAAAGTCTTCTGCAGTTTTACAAGGCATTGTTTGTGGGGTATATAAGGTACAGCTCACATGTGTTTTTCAGCATGCGGGCAACTTGCCTTCGTACTTTAGAGAGCGTTCAGGCACGAGCACTGAGAATATGCCTTCGCCTGCCACGGTGCACGTCCACCTCTGGCACTATAGAGGAGTCACGCACCTACCCTATACAGGTTTACACGTGCTGTGAGCTTCTTCGAGTGCTCCGTCGTATGCTGAACCGACATGCACAGTACCCGTTGTCTTCGCTACAAGTGGACCGACCAGCCTGTACCTATTCGCGATGCCTCGATACGCATAGGCACATGATCCCTTCAGGCTTTGCACCTGCCGTAATCCCTGCATTGCCTTCATGGACATTGACTAAACCGCTGGTGTGCCTTCACATACGTGTAATTTTGTATAAGTCACGTGTTTCAAATATTGCCCTCAAGCAACTCACCTTGGCACACTTAGATGACCGATACAGCGACTCTGTGCACATTTACACCGATGGATCCGTGACTTTATCCGCCTCAGCGGCAGCCTTCGTGATCCCTCAACTCAGTATTTCTTGACAGTACAAATTAGATCATAGGTCATCTTCGACAGCTGCAGAACTTGTTGCTATACAGGAAGCTATAAAATTTGTGAATGACCAAGCACCGCGTAAATGGACGATTCTGTCTGATTCAAAATCAGCGCTTCAAGCTATCCATTCTTGCTCAAGAAGAGGCGAATTTTACGAGTTAGCGTTAAGAATCGTCCAAGCATTTGACCTAACACACAGGAGCGGACACTTGATTACACTCCAATGGATTCCTGGACACTTCGGCCTGGTTGGCAACGAAACAGCCGATAGCGAAGAAAGAGCGGCAATATATAACGCTCCTATGCACGTCAAAGTACCCTACTCGCGAAGTGACGTCAACACATTGTTGAGATCACTCATGCGCGAATGCGCTGCCACTTACTGGTCACTACCAGATCACCGGAACAAGCGCCTGCGGGACCCCGGTATGACGTTCCGTCTTCCAGATAAAATCAGGCGAAGACATGCTAATATACTGCACCGAATTCGCCTGGGCGTCGCATTCACTCGCCACTACACCCACCTAATCGGCCGTGCGGACAGCCCAAATTGTGAACGCTGCCAAGTGCGCGAAATGATAGCTCACATATTTTGTGACGGTGGATTATACGTGGCGCAAAGAAAAATGTTAACTGCAACGTTGGCAAGCATTGGACGAACACCATTAAGTGAAAGCCACATATTGTCAGAAATGAACGACCAGTGTCAAAAACTGCTACAAAGGCTGTTCTAGACTTTAAAAAGAGCACTGGACTAGAAACTAGACTGTGGGGTACTATGCTAAGTAACTACTGTACATACGCACCACCTCTTCTTGTCCCCATCATCACCCTTCATCCCTCTTTCCTTCCCTTTTCTCTTATCCCCTGCGTAGAGTAGCAGGCTAGAGCGAACTAGCTCAGGCCGACCTCTCTGCCTTCTAATAAATTCTCACTATATGTATTACAGCGTGTTTCGGGTGGCTTACTACTGTATAGATGTGTCATCATACAGCGCCGCAAAATAAAGAAAGCATAAAGATTGTTTGTGACTTCTTTATGGTGTAGCAGTCAAAGTGGTATAATGCTAGGAACTTTAGTCAGCTTTAGCTCAATAAACTTCGCTTCACTACCGTGTTTTTTTTATGACAGAGACTAAATGGCTCACTTAAAATGACATCAGCTTGTAAAGTTGAGGGCAACGTAAGCTGAGAAAGTGATATTGTGCTGTAATAGCTAATGAATGAACCTGGACGATGAAATAATTTGAGGTATATTATATTGAAAAGAAGGCCAGCGTTCTGAATACACATGCAGTTGAAAACTCCTGAAAAGCATTTCATGACCCTTTAAAAAATTTTCGGCATCCAAAACACTTCACTAGGCCAATTTTCAATAGTAATCACTACATTCTTACGTACCTGTTACATTGAATATATGAAATGTAGCGAAAAATAGCTTTCCTCAAATATTCTTCGTCGTTCTTCTTTCAATTGGGCAAACCTATTTACCACTAAAGGGATCAAAGTAAAGTACAAGCACATCACGTGGGCTAAGCAGGCAGGTAGATTACTGTTCAGCCTAGCATACAAGAACAACTAATTTATTCCCATGAGGGGTTTAGCGTCACGCAGAACTTCAACCAAATGGAGAAGAAAAGCAAGATGATGACTTCACAAAAGATGACATTAGTCTTTTTTTTGGGAGAAAATAATGCACATGAAAAAAGAATAATATATGTCTATCATTGGGACTTAGAAACATAAAGTTATCATTTTCTCAAACAGATAGTCCAGCACCTACTTTTTTTTAATGCTCTCTAATGTTAAGTACACCCGATTTTAAGGTGGTAATCAATGATGCGTATACCTACTAATTTTAAATATAAAAGATTGCAGAATTTGCACTCACAATTTTGATGTCCCTTGACACGTTGTACTCATTTTTCTAGCCTTCAATGTGAACAACATGTTTTTAAATAAGACTGTACCAATATTAAACGGACTGTTGCACAACCATGACAATTAATCAGTTCATCGTTTTATTGATACAGCATTCGGAGTACGAGTCACACATCTAATGATCTGTAGTGGTAAATTTTATATTTGAAGATTTTTTAAATGAGCTTTGCCAATGAAGCACCTCATTACTGTCGCCACTCTTTGCACATTTCATTGAAACTGTTCAGTGGCCACTTTGCTGACTGCTTTACTGCTGTTCTGAGTTCTGCAAAGACAGTTTTGGTTTAGATTTGCATTGTAATGTACGCAGAGTTTTCTACCTGCCTATAGCTGCGTAATCATGCTACTTATATCAAATACATACCGCCTAAATATTGGTGCTGCAAATGTGATAAGCATAACATATCTTTTGAGGCCCTTACCACTTTTTCACGGTGCTCTGCTGCTTATTGATGGTTTTGCCGTCAGTTTATTACAATTTTCGTGTCCTGCGTGAAACTTTTGAGTCACATAAAGTTTGGGTTTGATTTATTTCAGGTGGTTCAAGTTCACGCGAAGAAGCATGAAAATGAAACTTCCAATGCAGAGCAGCTGGCAGCGTGGAGGAGAAGCTGAAAGCTACCAGAAGACGAAAAGATTGAATCGCTGGTTCATATGCATGTAGAACTAATGTCAAGCATTATCATGTACTGTTTTTTGCCGATGAGTAATATATTCAAAGACTCCGAGCCTATCCCAGCAACTCATGTGGGTGACTGACGTTTCAATTAGGACTTCTTTTGTTATGTTGCCGTCAGAACAGTGTGCATCAGATGAATTCAAATTATATCATGAACGTAAGCTCACGTGGCTGCAGAAACTGGTTAGATAAATTAATGTGATCATTCCTGAAGTAGCATAATCTGTGTAAGATTCACAAGTGACTTTTGTCTTCGAATAGGCTCTGTGGCTGTGTAAAGCATCTACTACAGGTAGCGTTAGGAGCCTTTCGAGGTCGCTGACGCCAACAAACTTTCCATAAATACCAGTGAACATAGCTTATATAATGGCAGCATTGTTCCTCAGACGCACAATGTGACTCTAGGTCTTTATTTTTATATAATTAAAAATGTTTAGTAATGCCCCTATATAAAAATATACAAAAATCTGAAATATGAGCATATAAAAATTCCCCAGATATGGCCATATATTAAAATATATAAAGCTCCCTTATAAGAGTATATCAAATTGGGCAAATATGGCCATATAAGGCACTATACTTCTATGTACCAAATTTTTATATAGGTTCAGATATAGCATTTTTGTTAGGGCATGCTTGTCAGTGTACGCTTTGCTAATTTGATCAATCCCTTTTCGTGTTTGCTTGTGGTTCTACGAATATATATATTTTCGTGCAAATCAAATCCTCACAACCTTCTCTAGTACGAGAATTACGTTTCACAGCTAGTCCGACTGGCGGTATTTACCGAACCTTTCACATACTCCTAGTGGTAAATGTTCTGCACGTCTATATAAAGACCAAGAAAATAAACACACGAATGCTGGAAATAGGAAAGGCAGCGCAACGCACGTGTGATGCAGAGTTTGTGCTTCTAGCTCGCACGGTCGGCCATATGTTTTACGCTTTTCTACAGTGAAATGTCTTGTGAGATCAGAAGGGCAAACTTTGTCACCATATTTTTTTCTTGCCCCCTCCACTGGTGTCCGCCACAACTATCGCATCAAATGGGAAAAACAACTGAGTAAATAAAAATACCGCATTTAAAATAGTATTCAAATCTTAGCCCTCTGTGTGGTAGTTCGAAATTAGTCCACTGAATTGGAAGACGTCAGTGCTTGAAACTCCGTTGCGAACTGACCCTACGGAGTCTTTTTGCCGGGTGAAGAAACGCATCTACATGTGCTTTACAACAGTGATGTGACAACCAGGCGTCACAGAATGCGCATTGCGTAGCGAGAAGGTCATTGAATTATCCAACGCATTGCGCTTTCGTCAGGCCTAATTGTTCTTTGTGGCGAGCCACGGCTTCAACTATTGCACGTAACGTCCTTAAAGTGTGAAGCAGGTGCTTACAAGTTTTTACACTAAGGAGTGTTTTATTTATAAGAGAGGATGGTAAAACTGCACCAGTAATTTGGTAATAGTTACACTTTGTCTTCTTTATAAGGAGAACTATTGTATTCAAAAACACCCTTTGTATTCACGTCTGCTTTCTTGGCGCATTTTGCCTCAGCCGTGCTTTAAAAAAAATAGGCATTGCAATAACTTTCTTGATTAAGGTGAGCCTGTATTTGTTTCGGTTATGACTGATCTCTCTGTATCATACTTGTAAGTCAACTTTTTTGCCTTCATAAAGGAAGATAAGGAAAGGAGAAATGTGATTCCACTTAGTTACTGAGTCATAATCACCAGCTGCAGTAAGAACACATTTCTATCAGCAAACTTTAACAAAGTATACACAATCTAGTTTTCCTTTTATTGCTCATAAAATATAGAAAGAAAAGAATAATTCTTCTCTATACTCCTGGCGTATTTTCCCAAAGCTTAGCCGCTTATGATCCTTTTCTTGGTTCGTTTGCATTCTAGCGTTAGGTCGACCGTCCAAAACAACTTCCTCGATACACGCCATCATGAGCCGGATAAAAAATGGAGTTAGGAGAAGCCATACTTATTCGAAGGAAACAAACTGGCATTTTTCATTATAATGAGTGCAAATGCAGGTGTGCAATATTGATAGCGGAAAGTGTACGACACCAATATGAACTAGTGTTCTACAGCTTAGTTTTCAGCCTATTGAGTAGGAAGGCTTTTGCTTGCAAGTACGTGAAGTATTTGATGTTTTTTACCAAAGACATCATGTAGTTTGCTTTCGATTTTTATAGCCACTTAGAATGCTTGTATATGTTTCCGGTATTGAACAAAAACTGGTATGCATACCTTTGTCTTTTTTATTATGTAAGATTCGTTGCTTCACCTGGAGACTTTTTATTTTTTGAGCGATTTCAGTAAATTATCACCGACGTCAGAATGCACTGACAATACCTGTCATATCATGGTGCCAATAATAATACAAATGCATGCGAATATCGGTGTGTTTTTTAATAGAACTTTAACCTACAAGACCGGTAATGGTTGAAATCTTCATCGGCAAAATTGTTAAGGGACGATAAGTGAAGGCGGATTTTCTCTTGCGAAATTTTATATCAACGCGATTTACACTGGAAGGATAGAAATAGCACTCAGAACGATTGACTACACCTTGACGTTCATAAGGCAGAGACGTATAAAACGCTGGTTATTTTAGCGGAATAACAACGAACTGCTCGAAGAAAGTGTTTCATTAGACAATATAAGATATCACCATTCACAAAATAGAAAAATAGCCATAAAAGCAATGCTGAAGGCAGGGGCGTAATGAGAAACATATGTATCAAGTTTGTCGCCCTGATAAGAGAAAATTCAAGGTGATTTAAAAAGAATAGTAGAAAATACAAGAATAAGAGGATAAGGTGTGCTATTCAGATTCATCACTTTACAGTTTTGTTCATTTGTATTCAGATTTCTTTCTTTCGAACAAGTTAGAATATTTGCTTATACCCCTGCGAGGCTCCAGAACCTTTAACAAAAAGTTTTGCATGACCTGATTCTAGGTCATTTTTAAAATATTTCAACAGTGCAGAGTTTAAAAAAACAGTGCAGGAGGGAAGAAGCTTTTGCGCTTGTAGCTCAAAACAAGCATGGTCCCTAGGGCTTCAATCTTGCATAACTACGAGCATCTATGGCCTAATTTCTGTAAGAACAGAATGGGGAGGCTGACAATCTGCGACAGCATTTTGTCTTATCTCACATTTATTCGTTTAAGAACGAACGACTGTTAGACAGGATGTGCCTGTTACTCGCAGATAAAGGTCATTAGAAAGAAAACATGAAGCGCTCGCTAGAGAGGCCCTGAACTAGGCAATGTCGTTTAGGAGACGCTTTTCTCTTTTTGTATTCGAGCGTGCGTTCTCGAAATCCGAGTAATCGGTCTGTGTTGGCTTGTATACGGTGAGTGACATTCAAATTGTGTGAGGGATATTTTCATGCCGTGATCCCTTTAATCCCTGCACTGGAACCAGCTTTCAAACCCTTGGCCCTTTCGTGCGAGCAGCTAAGCCTTTTTCAAACGCACAGCAATAAGCAATTGGCGCCTGTAAGCGAGCGCAAGTGTAGGAAGGCGAATAGCATGCATGCATTTTTTTTTTGCTTCACCAGTTCCAGCTTAGTTAAGCCGTTTGTATTTATACGTACAAAAACTGCAATATCATTATGAGTGACGCTGTAGTTAAGGGTGGACCGGTGGGTGGGTGCAACGAAACACTATTTGAGGACTCCGGAAATCTCGATTGTGTGGTCTTTTCTAGGGTGTACTAACATTCCTCATAACATGGACACTTACCAATTTGCCGCCATTGAAATGCGACCACCGAGATTGAATCCACGGTTTTCAGATCAGCAGCCGATTACCGTACCAACTTAATCTACCATCGCTGACTTCAACGCAATTTTATTGCGAATAACTGCTTCACTCCTACGATGTAAAGTTGTACGTGTCACCATTAGGGACCTCAATTGGGTGGTGGTAAACGGGAGGAGGCTTTTAGGAACGCCAAGCCACCGCAGAAATCGAAGCCGCAGTGGAAGCTATGACTCTTCCAGGAGTGATAGTCATACCGAAAGCTGAAAGTGGTCATTTCTAGAACACATTGCAAACACTGTTGGGTCTAGTATTACAAGTATGCTTGTAAGGTACTTACAACTCCGTCTCTTTATTTGGTGGCTAATGATCATGAATAGTTAGGATTGAACCCGTTGTAATAAGTTAGAAGCATTCAACGACCTACTCGTAATGCAATTTATATGGTGTGACGCCCAGTTGCAGAATTCACGTTCTGTGAGCCCGGGTTGCTATTTCACTTTTCTACAGCATTATTTTGCGTATGTTGTACACCTCGGTGGAACGATGGCTTAGGTGCTCGGCTGCTGACCCGAAGGTCACAGGCGCGATCGTGGTAGTGGCAGTCGAATTTATATGGAGCCGAAATAGTAGATATTCTCATACATTGCAATGTCAGTCATGTTAAAGAAACACTTGATAGTCAAAACTGTCGGAGCTCTTCAGTACGGCATCTCTTCTAATCATATCATAATTTTGGGAAGTAAAGATCTTCATATGAGTACTATAGAATCGCGGATATCAACACAGTGAATTTTCAAAATAACGCTTTTTTGAGGCACGCGTGCGCAAGATTTTTATGCCCCAGCATGCCTTAATGGGGCAATACTCAGCTCACATGATGCAGACACCATGCTCGAGTTCCGTTGAATTCTTGATATTTTGACTCACTTCATTTCTTCTCTTATTTCTCGGGACAGCTGTTACGGACGCCGGTGGTGACGGACACCTGAGACATCCTCGTTGCGATCTTATGACAGCTGCTGCTGTAAAACCAGCACGCTTGCGAGCATAGTGCACCGTATTGGCCTGCAAACTACCATCCGAGTTAACCATCTCAAAGTCACCTTACTCGCAATAAAAGGTTTTTCGCGGTAAGAAAAGAACACATGCTTTGACATGGGCCTTCGACATGTCGACGTTGTATGGCCTGTTTTAGGTGTTATGGAATCACATTTTTGTGTCCACACTGTTTGGTGAGTTGACCTACTGCTGGAAGTTTAGGCTCAGTGGTGCTGGACGATGAAGGTTTCTAAGTAAGCCCGTATTTGAATTTATTCAAATATATTTTCCCTGAATCAAGGAGAATATATATTTGCAGAAGCCATATGCCGGTTGTTTAGGGATACTTCGCATGTTACATATCTGCTTGAGTGAAGCCCTCCTATGAAAATAAGTCAACTGGTTGTTATTTTGTTCGTTGTTTCTCTGCTTATGGGCACTTTTTGGGGCTTACGGGAATAACGTGGTTGGGACGCCTTGATTAAGAAGATGAAAGCTTGGAATGAAAACTTTCGTAAACAGGGGTCGTGCGCTCGAGCTGACATATCAACGAGTGGTCTTGTCTCTAGGCTCAAATCCTCCTCAAATCAGTTCTAGCCTTGAAGAACACCAGGCAATTGTCAAAATGTCAGCTAGGGTGCATGACCGGTGCTGACAGAGTTTTGATCGCGGTTATAAATCGTGCGACAACATTGAGAATGATTAACTTGCGGCAGACTCATACAATCATCGCCATAAGAAAATACGAGGCTCGTTTGCATTATTCCTATCAGAACAACCATGAAAAAGCATGATCATAGTATTTATGCTCAGCTGAATAACAGTATAATGACGTGAATATTGATGGTCGGCAAAAGGCAAGGAAGGCAGGCATATGCATGAAACCAGCAATTAATGAAGTGCTGGTGCTCTGGGTGTCAGAGAACATGTCGTTATCTGGGTGCGCTGCAACCCTTTATTGTTGCAAGCCGAAAAATGCTATTCACTTGAGCTGTGCAATTAGGCCAAATTACCCAGCCAGAAAGCACGCGTATTCTCCGTAATTGGGTCTCTGCTCTTCTATACGAGCATGCAGCGTATCCCCCTGGCGTAGTCAGGTTTTCTTTGGTGGTTCCAAGTCCTCATTCTACTTTTTTTGCTCCTCCGTGAAGTAATCGCAGGTGCTCTCAGTATATTTAGTGATGACTGGTTATGTAGCTATGAGGCTCTACTACAGAAAAATCAGATTATGCAGTACGTTGTATAAGAGTTTTGCCGTTTGAATGAACTTTATTAGGGTAGAAGACCTTGATTCCTCATGAAGCGCGAAAATAGACCGAAGGTGGCTTCAGCGTCCTGCGAGGCCAGCTTCAACACGAGGGCCCCAAAGCGTTACCATAACTTAACGAGATACTTAGGAATGTCATAGTGACGTCACACATTGCAAAATTTTGTGAAGTTATTGGACAGGACATGAGTACGTCGCCACGTGACATAGATGACATGATCCTCTGACCAAAGTTGCTCCGATAAAGTAGGCAGTACAGTAGAAGGTGAGGTGCAAGATGTTTGTAAAGCCACGGTTCTAGGAGGCAGTTTAAAGTCATGTTCTGTGCACAAATATATATGAAGAGATTGAGGCGGAATTGATATATCGACGGACAAAAAAAGAAGATGTCTTGCAGGTTCAAGTCGACTAAGGCTAGTGCGAAAGTGGCCCAGTGGGTTTTGTTGCTTCACGTTCTCTAATACTGCGACAAAGTTCCGCAATGTACAGAGTTATTATTAGATCCTTAAGGGTGTGTCTGTTGAAGCCATCATCTCATTAAAATGTAAGAGACAGACAGAGGGAAGGTAAGAAAAGGAAAGGCAAGAGGGTTTGGCAGCTGAGTGAAAATTCGGTGGTGACAACACTATTAGGTAATAATGCAAGAAGTTTCAAAGCCCTTTTCAGATCGTAGTTTCATTTGATGGTTTCATGAGACACGTGGCAGGTTTGCTGCGGTGCGTACTTTCAAGTTTTGTCTATATGGCTTTATGTTTACGATGCAGCGAATGGTCTGTTGTATTCGTACTGAAGCTTGTCACGACTTAGAGGAACTAATGTAGCAGTAAGCGCACCTTTTCATGACGTAATTCATGAGGTTTTATGACGTGATCTACTCGTTTGGTCACCGCAGCTTACGCCAGACTTGGAATCCAATCAACGAGTAAAGGTGGTCGTTACACTATGTTAAGTAAAAAATCACTGCATGATGGTAGTTTGAATTACGCCAGCAGCGGCTTGACAAAAAGAAAATACCAGTCACCGTTCAAATAATGTTTCTCCTCTGTGCATGAATAATAGGCACCAAATAATAGTATTATGTACGGCGAAAACTAAAGTTTGCACCTCATTATTGTCACAACGACGCACGAGCTGGTTCCAAAACCTCCTTCCAGTTCTATGAAAATTTTGTAGGTATATCGTGACGTCGTGACCAGCAGAATAGCTTTGACTAATCCAGTTTGACTGCTCCTGTATCTTTTTGTTCAATCTCGCTCTCCTTCTAGCTAGAAGGCTCACAAAGTAGCGCCACTGCACTCCAAAAAACAAAAGACTAAAAGAGGTAGGTGGTTAGTCCTTCTGGGGATCAACTGATTTGAAAAAACTATTCTTTTTTTTATATGCTGCAAGAAAATTCACGGTTAGTCCTTGAAAGAGTACTGCAAGATAACTAAGAGTTGCTCCTGAGAGGGCTAATTGTTACTCAAGTAAGTACTAACAGCTTATTTTCGGTAATGATTTCTAACACAAAAAACGTTACTCTCATAACGTCTAATTGTTGACTCCGAGAAATCATCCCTGGGAGAGGTAGTGTTACTCCTTCAGGATAAACTTATTCATTACAACAATTTTTCAAGGAACTATTGATTAATTCACGAATCATTCACTTGGCCATCGTAACCAGACCGGCATGATAGCTCAGGTCAGCTGTACTTTACTTAGTGCCAAATTATTGACTGTGTGCAGGAGCAAAACGTTGCAGAGACCAATTCAATGATAGAAATATTTACCCCAAACAGTGCGCCGTGCGCACCAGTGGTGTTGGTTGTCAGCTGCTGTCCCTCTCTTACCTGCGAGAAACACAAAAAAGTTCTAGAATTAATAGCTGAAATACCACAACCTAATCACCTTAGCCCCAATAATTTCGCCCTCGCATTGTTATAAAACATAACATATCGAAACTAGCCATACACAGTGCTTTTTCAGCATTTTTATTTTCATAGTGTAATGTGCCATGTCCACAAAATTGAAAAGTTCATCTTGTAAATTACCAGAGGCTCATGAATTCTAGGGTCAGCGAATCTAGAAAATGATAATCACACTTCAAAGTGATGGCATTCATTCTTGAAGCTTTGAAAAACTGAGTGATTGATATGTGGAGTTTAACGTTCCAATATTACCATATCATTATGAGAGACGCCGTATGGGAACGCTCCGGAAATTTAGACCACCTGGGGTTCTTTAAAGTGCACCCAAATCTGAGCCCATGGGCCTACAGCATTTTTGCCTCCATACGAAATGCAGCCGCCGAAGCTGGGATTCAATCTCGCGACCTGCGGGTCAGCAGCCGATTACCTTAGCCACTAGACCATCACGGCAGAATAGGCTTGGAACCAAATAAACCGCGAAACAGTCTTGCATGTAAGATTGGGTGTTCATTTCTGGAAAGAAAAGTTGCGGTTTTCAACACAATAAACAGCCGTTTCACAGAAACACAAATGCGCGTGCTTCCACACTTACAGGATATGCACCGAAGCATGTTCTTTACAGGTATACATTGATAGTGTCTTGAGCGGCTTTCGCCTTCCGCTGAATAAGAGCTAGAAAGATCCCGACGAATGAAGAACACGAGTCGCACATCTGACTGCAGTGACTGTGACCGATTCCGGAAAAGTCCGACGCGGATGAATACGCTATATACGCGCTGAAATGTACATCAGACATGCATAAATTTCCCGCTAGCAAATATTTCGAAGAATACTGAACTACCTTAAAAAATTTATAATGAACAGCGCAGTATTAGGCCCCGACAAATAAATCTTTTCTCGCATTATATCCTTCATGGTAACTGTGAGTGTGCTACCGAGCCTTGTCATCAGTTCACTGAACCCCTGCACAGGCGTTTGCCTCACTCTTCTCCCCTCATTTCCCCACGTCATGCAATCACAACACCGACAAATATAAGGGCGAGTTTCGGAACAATGAGGCGCACCTGAGCAAAAGCCATACCTTTGAAAGGCTGCTTACCCGTCACCACATGGCCTGCAGATCAAGCGTCTTTTCATCCCCTCAACCCCCCCCCCCCCTCCGATCGTGTATATGAGCCGTTCGTCCATTCGGTAATCCTTCGATTTTGCGCACGACAAGCTATTCAGAGACTTGGTCTTCTGGTGAACAAAGGACACAATTCAGGGCTAAAGTTGACGTTATTTCTCCCCTGAGCTGGTTTTTTTTTTAGAGCGCTTATGCCATCTTCGTAATTACACAGTATTAATCGTGGCTTAAAGCATTCTGCATGGCGCAATTTCATTTGATTTCAATTTGAAATATTTATTCAAGGCGATATTGCTAAGTTTGCCTTAGGGAAGAATATTGCAAGCTGAAAATGCTTGACCAGGTCATGCTGCCGTGACGGCGAAGCATAAGATACACACGAACAAGCGTTTATGGTACAGAATACACGCGTACATATTGATGTAAAATAGTCCCAATATTCTACAGCGTTATGAGTAGAGTGCACAAGAACATAAACACAGCGATCTTGAGTGGTAGAGGTACAACGAATACAAACACATCAACAAGACTTTCGGAATAGCGATACGAGGAAAATTTTGAGAGATCAACGAGAGACGTAAACCATTCCCCGGGGGAAACTTAAGGTGGTATATGTCTGTTCACTTTAAATCTTAGACATAAATCCTTAATCCTGCGCTACTTAGTGAGGCTTATTTGTGCTCGCTTTATACCTTATATCACGGTCGTGGTATAAGTACTAAGCGTGTACAATTGGTTACTGCAATACTCACAAAGAACTCATTTTGAGATCTAGTTAAGTGCGTGTCCTTAATAAGAATATAAATTCGTGGATACCGTTTTTCTAGCGCGTCGACCGCGCTCTGTTTGACGATGCAAGGTTGTGGCGCATTTAGTTTCTTGCTTACGGGGCTGCTTTTTTCACCAGGGCGTCTCCCTGTTTGCTTCCCGGAATTCGTACATCAGATGGGACCCAGTGCAGAAAAACATCGATCCCACAAACTAGGAGGGCATGCAGCTTAGAGACGAGCGGCTACGTTCCGAAGCCTGCCCTTTCCGGCTTCGCCATGGCTTAAGTGAACAAAAAACTATATTCTAGATTGGAGTAGCCATGGCTCTTAAACGGTGCACGATAGACGCCCCCCCCCCCCCCATTTGCACCATGGCTGTTGCCTGAAACTAAAGTTTAGCTGCATGCATTAAATTTTGTGCGCCTATAGTCGCTGCTTGTACGTTATTGTGCTTTTCACAACACTGTATTTTTCTAGATCACAGCTGATATATTCTCTTTGAGCCTGCAGCGTAAGCAAACCAACAAATAATAAATAAACAAATAAAATATTAATGGCTTGTGAAAGCACTGATTTCATATTAATGGAATTTGACTGGCGTTTGCAGACAAGATTTGTTTATTTGGTCGGCAACGAATTGTGATACTTAAAGAGCAATGTCTCGCAATGCGTAGTCAGAAAATTCTGGTAAGAAAAGGACGCCAAGTCCACCAAGTGAATTATGTTACAGGAGCTTGCTGCAGAGCTTAAATCTGGTAAACTATACTCCACTCAGCCGTACTTTGGACACGTGCCCTATCAGGGGCAACGAAGGTTTTAGGACATTACACCACGACACTTCTAATAATGATTATTATTTTATGTTAATAATAATATTATTATTATTGTTGTTTTATACATAGAGAAAGTTTGTGTCAAGGCCTTCCCTCGCTGTACTAGCGAAAATTGTCAGATTTGGCCGGAAGTAACGAGCAGCCTCTTGGCATAACAAGCATGCTTTCGCCGCTAAGAAAGTGGCAGTCTGAGAAGAAAAATTTGAACAATCTTGTACACTGTATCGCTTTTACTACCCTTCATTTACATCGAGTGGCTCCCAAACAATGTTACTTGCTTTCGAAATAATGTGAACTTCAGGCGTAGAAGTGAATTGTAGCTCGCACTGGACAGGCAAGAATAACGGGGATTCGACAGTGAGAGCAGTGTCACCTGTATGTGAATTGGGAGCACCACAAGCACGGGCCTTTCAACCATCGGTTGAGCACAGCACTGACAAGAAAAACAAGAAGAAACTCTCTGATGTATTTCCTGAGACACGCTGAAAGCCACGCAAGTTGAAAGCAGCCGCAAATAAATACTGCGTGCAACGTATCGACAGCACTGCGTAGATTTGCTGTCCTCCACTTAACGCATTATTTCTTCAAACATTTGGGAAGATAATTCTGAAATAAAAAAACACATTTCAGCTATAGTTTGCACAGCAAAATAAAGTAGCCTGAGCAAGATGTTTGCGTTTTTTCCTTGCGCAGGTGTCGTCGGCCAAATTTCTCAGTTATGGCTGTTTGTTCAAGCACTCGACCAGAGCTTTCGCGTTCAAGAAAATACCTTTTGACAGTACCACCTTCCCCTAGGAAAACTCACTTGCATATGTGCCACAGGGGCCTCTGCCTACTGAGCTGAAAAAAACATTCAGCTAATAAACAAGTTGAAAGACAACTTTTCTGCGGCTCGTAAAGTGCAGTTTTTCAACACAGATACACGTATCTTGCCAACGCCACATATTAGCGAGCACCCCAGTAATGTAAAACAAGTGCTTCTCCTCTAATTACGCAATTCGGACACATAGCATAAACTGAACTGCGGCATTATATCTGGCATGGGTGACTTCACAGAGTCCTGACGCATTGAATCAAGTAACTTTTTTTGGTGAGTTGCACATTAAAGATACAAAAGAAATACAATCTCTTCCGAACGTCATCTGGTTTCTATCGCTGTAATCGACTCCCATTTGAATAGAAGAACGCACCTGCTCGAGTTCAAAAGGTGACGAACTACCTCTTGCGACTGTTTCATGTCACGTTTTGAAGTCTCTGCATTGATGCTATAGTAATTTGCTTCTTCGATAAAGACGAATTCCTAAACTGATTTGCCAGTCTACTTACAGCATTCTGCGATGCCGATCTCTAGATAGCTGACAAGAGTAATTTTGTCAAAAAACAAGGGTTCTGTTTCTAGGTAAGGTACCTGACGACTAAACAAAGGCCACAAGACAAGAATCAACCGAACAAATTGAAAAAATGATGAGGTTGTTTACACGCAATCTTTCCAAATATTTCTGAGCTATGTGGTATATTTTTAGGCAGTCGCGGGTGATTAAGAGACAAAAAGAATATGTCTCATAGAAAAACAATGAATGCGTCATTGCAGTATACGTAAAGAATGATTGGGTTTATCATAATCGTGTGGGACTCAGTTCGTGTGACCCCATTCAGGCTCTTCGAGACTGCAAATTGCCTTACGAGCTCAGCATCAACGCTCCTTTCAGTAAACGACAATGCTCAATCACTAAACCGATACTATTTTCCTAAAGAGCTCCCGATCAAGAAATTTACGATCTATTTAAGGACCGGGAATCTCTCGTACGTGCCCAAAACGGAATATGAACTCGCTGGTGGCTTTTTGGCCACTGGTTCGTCAAAAAAGATGGTGGTACTCTACTGTAGGCACAACATTATCGTAATGTTTGCGATTATCACCCGAATGTTCAAGTTTTTTTATAGTATTCAATTTACGTTTAGTGTTAGAGCGTTCGCAAATGTACTAGAAATAACGTTACCATGTCGCAAACGTTCGTTGCAGAGAGAACCATTTAGTATAGCAGCATAAATTTTGCGCACTCAAGCCGTGACTGCGGCATGATCTAGCGGTGAGTGTACTAAAGCTTTTTATTATTTGTCATAAGATTATTTAAATATGCACCACGCACCAAAGACGAAAGTGTACTTGCTGCAGATGTTTTGAAAGCGATCATTTGGTTAGAAATACGAACGTTTGAACTCGAAAGAGACATCACTAAGTAATCACTAGTACTTGGTCGTTTAAGCTACCAGAAAGTAAGACAAATCAATAAAAGACCCATTTGCTGCGAACGCAGTGATTCCTTCATCTGCAGAGCCAACTTCCCCTCGAAGTAGGCGTCCAAAACCACCATTGATATATCCGTATAAGATGTATCAGAAATACCGTGTTTTAAATGGCAACAATAGCCCTTTTTATACAACGTCCACGGCCCCTGTTTTCTAAGTGCTCGCTCTGCCAGGCCTTGCTTGCTGTGCCAGCTCGGGTAGAATATGTTACTTTGCTGCAGGATACAAGATATAGGCCACAATATGGCGAAGTCTCCTTGCAGGCTATTCGCAAAAAATACAGTTTTGCCCTTTGTGACATCAGCCCTCTCGTCACTTTCAAATACGTTAGGCAAACCCCGACCATTATGTCTGGAAAGCAGCTGTAAAAACAGCTTCTAGCCATATTCACGAGCGAGTGACAATTGGCTGTGGCGTAGTGGGCACGTACGTAAACTACTTCTCTTTGAATGATACGGCGCTTGATGAAAACATGTCAGTATGATAGTGTGAGCAGGATGGTGATATACCTGATAAAAGCGGCTGCAGCTGTTCTGTCAAGCGGTTTTCGCAGCGTCGAACTAGCTGAATTTTGTACTTCACTTAGTGCTAACATATTCTGTGTTACTAGGTAGGCAAGTTTACCTGAGTTACGATTGAACATTAAAACCAGCTCGAAGCGTTCGATAATTTCGTCATCTCTCAACCATACATTGATTCAGCTCAATTTTTTTAGCACACCTACTTAAAGAACTGTGAGAAGCCTCTGAGCTTTGATCTGAATATATTCAGAGCCGTCGTGCTCTTTTAATTGTACTCAGAATCTACATAACACAGAGCACTTGAAGAAGAAGCCGCCTGTGCATTTATTTGCTTACACAAATGACTGATTGGTACAGAAAAGTTATACTATGCTGCCATGTAAATGTTCTCTACAAATTCTTTATTCAAGAAGCTGTATGTTGAAAAAAATAATATAAAGCCACAAAAAATAGAATGAATGAATGAATGATTGAATAAACGAATGAATGAATGAATAAGCTTTCCTGCGGCTTTTACGGCGTAGAACTAAAAGAGTCATTTGTCTGACCAGTTTCCTCACCCACAAAAGATCCTCATCATCCTCAGCTATGGTGCGACATCGAAAAATCATAGATAAAATAAATAGTTCGTTCAAATTATTACTACAAAAAAACGGCCAACTGGCCTCACACCCCACGTCCAGAAAGAAGGTTTTTTGCTATATACAAAGTGTGTTTCTCACGGGCATAGCATGGCGATCGTTTTTTGTGGTTGACCACCATATTTTGCTTCACTGGTCAGCCAATAAAAAGCACGCTTGAATACTTTTTCGTCTTGAGGCTGCCGTTTTCGAAAGTGTCCCTGATTTTTCGTGCCTATTCGAGTGTACAAATAGCATAGCCGAGTACAATATTTAAAATCTGCGATAATCATCTATTACACCAGGATGTCTACTTTATCGCATGTATGAGAGCGGGGAGAGTTGTATCTATGGACTCTCTGACAACCTAAGATGTCGTTTGTCATTGTTTTTCACTATGAGTGTTAATTGAGCTTTGATACTGTGAGTGTTACACGCTCCTACAATCAAAGCAACAATGGTCTGTCGACTCCATTCTCTACGATGGATACCACGTAATAATAAGGAGTGTGCAACAAACTGAAGAAGGTGGAATTATACACAAAAGCGAAATACCGTTTGCGTTTTCAATCACAACGACATTTTCTGACAGTCGTGTAGTTGTATCATTTATCTCTATTTTATTTTTCTGTTATTATGATAGCCAATCAAAACTAAATTACGCAGTGCGCGTCTCTGAATGTGTGCTAACTTCATGAGGATACTTTTTTTTTCCTTAGGATGAAGGGAGCCGTGCTTTAAAATCCTTTTGACTCTGTAAAAGAAATGCATGGAAGAAGTTACGTCAGCAGTGGAAAAGAAGAACCTGCTCTGCCAGTTTTCAAGAAGTTTCCTAGGTTTGCTCGTTTCACTCATTCAACGTTCTGCGGGAAATCTCAATGTGCAGTGGTATTTTGCTTTAAAGAAGAACGACGTCTATTTTTAGCATCGAAAATATCGGGCTCTCTAGAATCTTCTGCTGTAAAAGCTTTCCATATATACAGCAAAGTCAGTTCGTGCAAGCACCCCACTACATGTAGTGTTAATGCACAGAGGACTGCTTATGAGCACCGACCGCTGGAGTGAAAGTGACGCCTCCACAGAAGAAGCGCCCTACTTTGAGCATAACGCTGCCACATTTCTGTGCCTACTTCTGCTGCCTCACTCCCCCTCCCCCTTTTTGGCATGTTAGTGGAGCTCGCCAAATAACCATTTGGTTCACGCAAGCCTCGTATTCTGGGCTTTAAAGAGTGCAGTCATGGTAGACGGCTGTTAACGGGTTGTTTGCTGGAGCCGAGAACTTTCGATGCATTTGCAACGACGTGTCATTTCCCCTAAGGCATCCTACGCGTTCTCCTTGATGTTCAGTTTCCCTTGTGTCTCGTTCTGAATAAAAAAATCATCCCGCTGAATATAGCAAGGAACAGACAACTGCTGAGCTGCCTGATCGCTTTTTGGTAACCGCAGCTGTGGCACTGACGTCTTGTCGAGAAATAGAATGTTGGCTCAGTGCACGGTGACCTGATCTGTAAGAAAGAAACTTCGGCCACCTACTTTGCAAGTTTGTGTAATCACTGATGCACTTCGCACAGAAAGAAACGCTGTGCAGGCCAAAAAACTAGAAAGATAAAATTTCATACAAGGGTTATAGTCGAAACTTCTCGAACAAGGAAACTGGAATTCATGTCAACATTGCTAAATAGCTCTTGAAATTCTGTGCGTGTACCTTTTGTGTCCTGCTTTCCTATTGCATAGGCGTTATTCTAAGAGTTACTGATATTTCGCCACTCCAGAGAACAGCGCGCCTTCAGAGCCCTATTACATGCACCAATATATTTTTTTCAAATAAGCTTCATTTATTTATTCAAGAATGCACATTTGATCTAGGACTCTTATCATTATTCAGATAAGATAACACAACGCTGATTTTACAGAGATAATGCAAGCGTACTCAAATATGTCCCTGCTCTTTCAAAATAAACGTATCATATGTAACACGGTATTTGCGTTTTAAAGCAGCGATATTAACAGACTTGTAATCATGTGGCCATCCAATTTGATTGATCCAATATTTATTCACCGCATCGAATGCATGCATAGAAGCGAGAAGGCACTTCTACTTTGACTTCCTGGTCATGAACGCTAATTTAATAAATACTTATTACGATCGAATTCTTGGAACTTCCCAATCGTCACACTGATTTTGTGTGCCAGCAAGATTCGCCTAACAGTACAATTAACGACGACGTACTGAATCCGGCCGCAAAGAAAATTCTTGCTTCAAACAGTGCTGAAAATTTATTAACCAGGTGGTTCGCGCAAGACAAATGCTGAAAAACTTGTTACATGCTTTGTAAAGAGGCCATTGTGAAGTAATCTTTGGGCGGGGGCTATTTTGATTGACTGAAACAACATGCAGAAAAAATGTAGCTGGGTTATTCGTTATGACAATCTGGAAGTGCAAACGGGACAAAGTAACCAAAGTAACAAGGTACACAATATATATATATATATATATATATATATATATATATATATATATATATATATATATATATGCTACGTGACGCCAAACATGCGCATAAAAGAGTGGTTCACACTCGTCGCTTGGCTTATAGATGGCGCTGACTGTCACTCCTACTTCTAAATTCACATATAAACTCAAAAAAGTGGATGGAGGGGAGGCCGCTGTGGTAGCTGAGTGGTTAGAGCATCGAACGCGTTATTCGAATGTCGTAGGTTCGATTCCTGCTCACTGCTGGTAATTTTTTCATCCACTTTTCTTTCTTTTTGTTTACATTCCATTGGTTCTAATAACTTCTCCTGTACATTCCTTGGCATTACTGTCTGTTAGATCTCATTAATATTGTGTCAAAAACACGGAAAAACGAGCCCTTAGGTATACACTTTTTTCCCTTATTTCATTTAACGAGGGTCTCGTACTGGCAGACTTGGTGTCATTAGGTTGTATACGAGGGACTATTAATCAGCTGCCCGCTCGTAATAAGTTCACGTGCTACGTGACGCCAAACGTGCGCATAAAAGAGTGGTTCACACTCGTCGCGTGGCTTATAGATGGCGCTGACTGTCACTCATACTTCTAACTTCACATATAAACCCAAGAAAGTGGATTGAGGGAAGGCCGCTGTGGTAGCTCAGTGGTTAGAGCATCGAACGCGTTATTCGAAGGTCGTAGGTTCGATTCCTGCTCACGGCTGGTAACTTTTGCATCCTCTTTTATTTCTTTTTATTTACGTTCTATTGGTTCTAATAACTTCCCCTGCACATTCCTTGGCATTACCGTCTGTTAGACCTCATTAATATTGTGTCAAAAACACGGAAAAACTAGCTCTTAGGTATACACTTCTTTTTCCTATATATATATATATATATATATATATATATATATATATATATATATATATATATATATATATATATATATATATATATATATATATATATATATATATATATATATATATATGTCCTTATACTTTGTGAAAGTTTAAAAACTTATCTTCAATCATTTTACAGTGGCTGGCATTGCACGTTCACATAGCACTAAGATTGTTGTCATCATCATCATCATTAGCCTGACTACGTCCACTGCCGGACAAAGGCCTCTCCCATGTTCCGCCAGTTAACCCGGTCCTATGCTTGCTGCTGCCAATTTATACCCGCAAATTTCTTAATATCATGTGCCCACCTAACCTTCTGTCTCCCCCTAACCCGCTTCCCTTCTCTGGGAATCCAGTTAGTTACCCTTAATGACCAGCGGTTATCCTGTCTACGCGCTACATGCCCGGCCCCTGTCCATTTCTTCTTCTTTATTTCAACTATGATATCCTTAACCCCCGTTTGTCCCTTAATCCACTCTGCTCTCTTCTTGTCTCTTAAGGTTACACCTACCATTTTTCTTGCCATTGCTCGCTGCGTCGTCCTCATTTTAGGCTGAACCCTTTTTGTAAGTCTCCAGGTTTCTGCTCCGTAGCTAAGCACCGGCAAGATACAGCTGTTATATACCTTCCTCATGAGGGATAGTAGCAATCTACCTGTCATAATTTGAGAGTGCTTGCCGAATATGCTCCACCCAATTCTTATTCTTTTAGTTACTTCAATCTCGTGGTTCACGGCGTCTCTCATAATGAAATAGTAGTTTTGGGACGTTAAACCCCACAAATCAATCTCGTGGTTCGGCTCTGTGGTTATTACCTGCCCTAAGTAGACATAGTCTTTTACAACTTCACGATGTCTTGTTTGTAAATCGATGCGAGAAACACACAAAGCAAGCACCACACAACCCAACTTTTTGATTAACATAAGAGGAAGCCTAACATGCGATTCCTTTAATGTGGTATACGTACTCGAATGCAACGTGTGCAGTATGCAGTACCTAAGACAAACAGAAACGCCGTTTAGTATTCGCTTCAATATACACAGAGCCCATGCGAAATCAACCCCAAGTCTACCCCTATCAAAACAACTCAATCTTCTCGACCATGCATTTAACAAACTATCAGTAAGGCTCATTGAGACGGGATTTATATCAAACCAAGGTCGTGAACAACGAGATTCATACCTTATCCACCAATTTAACACTTTCGATAGAGGAGTAAATGAGAATTCGGGTACTTTTGTAACTTATAAACATTAGAAAAGAATAACAGCAATATTGAAAAAATAACTGAGTGCACGGCACTGCAGCTGCGAAGGGCATTGGACAACTCAAAATAATTCCAAGTGTAACTGCTCTTCCTAAATACAGCTGTCCTCTGTTTTATTTTTTACCTCACTATCCACTCAATTTTGCCAAACATGACATGCCCAACAGTAACCCTCTGAAGTCGGGAGATCCCTACCGCACGTGTAATCCAGAAGCGGACAAGAATTGCCCGCTTCTGGATTACGCGTGCAGTAGGGGCCTTAGCTTCAATATTGAACAGACAAGGAGGCGAGCTATGTCGGAGTCAGCACCACCAGATTTCTTAGTAATCCTTCGTATGAGATGAATCATTTCTGATACCTGCCGCGTAGGACTATTGCGAAAAATTCTGCAGATACGATGAAAGGAATTGCCAGGCCAAGAACGTGGATATTTCAGGCTTCGTGTAGTGGCTGCTGATTTAAAATAACTGTAGAAACTGGACTCACACACTACGACGTCCATACTTGTTTACAACCGACATGAACTTTGTTTTTTCTTTGGATATTTCGAGTCCAATCTGGGTGCACCAGGTGTGAGTTACGTTGAGTGCCTCTTGCAGAGCTTGTTCTTAGAGCTGAATTCAGGGTGCACTGTCCGAAGAGTGTTGTCGTGTACTTACACATAGTTATTTTGCGTGCTGTATTACCGCGAGCTTGCATGTCAGTGGGAGGAGGGCCACGTTAAATGAACTGGTACGAACACATATCCTTGTGGGGCACCTACAATAGAAACAAACTTGTCTATCTGGCTAACCACCTAGGCAAATGGAGAAGCATGGATCGTGTAGAAAGGCTTTCACGAATGAGCAAACTGTAGTGGAAAATTTTAAACAGTGGAGAGATACCACAATAGCCACTTTTCTTTCTTCACATTTACACTGCAATTACTTCCAAGTACATCCGCTATGCTTTTCATAGCATCAATGTTTTTTTTATTCCATTTTATGAATTGTACCTAACAAAGCATATCAAGACATTAAAATTATTCTTTCCTTCATTCTTCATTAACCAAATGCACGTTGATTGCTATCTATCTATCCCTCTCTCTCTCTCTCTCTCTCTCTAGCTGTTAACGTCTGTTTTTCACGTTCCGTTGATAAGGTGAATTTTGCTTTATTCCTAATTTCTGTTACCCTGGCCGTCAACAGACCCTTCGTATTTACGGTGGCCAGTTTTCATCCAACAATCTCTCCAATATGCTTCGTCATATTTCCTGTTGTCTTATCCCAGCTTTGCCTCTTTACCCGCAGCTTTGCCTCTTCACATATCCTGCAAGGCTAACATATACCCCTTGTCATTACTGCTGAGATGTTTGATTGTTCTTGGAAAATGCGATCTTACATTATCTTCCGCGACAACAAGAGCGCTGACTACAAACTGAATTTTATTATTCGCAGCACACTTGATAATATATACAACAGGCAATCTATTAACAGCAAACTTGAGCAACATGACATATTCTGGGGAAGGGTCTGATAAAAAGAAGGTACAATGATAAAATGGCTTACCCTTATCTCATATAACCCTTTTATAACCATGAACAACACTCTCCATGTAACTTCGGTGTACCTGCCCATTCGTCCGTCCGTTAAACCATTCATGCCTAAGTTCATCTTCTTTGTCCGTCACTTCGATCAGCGCTCGTCTGTCCATCCATCCGTGCATTCATGCATTTATCAGTTTTTCTGTCTGTTCATCTGTACAACTATCTGTTCGTCCATGTATCTGTCTATTCGTTCGTCCATTCATCTCTCCGTCCATTCTTCCATCCTTTATACTAGTCGGCGACTTCAACGATGACATTATGAATCTTAAGACCAATTTTTGCTGCACCAGCACAATTCAGTTTGTGAATTGGCGGCCATTTTCAATTAACTTTTCATATCTTTTTCTTTTAGCTACAATATTTCTATTCATTGCCTTCAAGAGCTCCACAGCTCTATTTCGTCTTTTGTATTTCATGCTTTCATACTGTAATATTTCTTAGTTCGGGTTTCTCCTCCATACAAAGCTGTCCATTGTCACGTATGACAACTGTTCCTGTGAATTTAAGTGCACGTTTCATTGTTGTCAGATTATCAGTTGTCAGGCACCTTGGTTAGTTTTGCGAAGTGCTTAGCTGAGGTAAATTTTCATTTCACCAAAATATCAAAATGAAACCAAAAGCTTTGGAATAATCGCATCAACAACCCACAGGCGCTAAGAATGTGTATTCACCGCTTGAAATTTATTGCTACAAGGTTTTGAATAGTCATTCTTATCTTGATGAACCAGTTTTATTTATTAGGGCAAGTGCATTTCAAATAGATGTTCTCATCAGAGCTACATCTATCTATTTAGTTTTGCTTATTACGGCCGTGACGCAGCCCAGCAATGTTCCTTTTGTGAAATGTATATATCTGAATATTTTGCTAATGCCAAGTATGATGCCCATAGAGTTTAAGGAAAACTGTGAAAGAAACCTCTAGACTCGTCTAATGGCTTTCCTTTTCATTCAGTCGTCAAAGGTGTTGCACTTGCACAGCGTGGATGGCATTGTACAACATTTCCAAGTACGCTATGAAATACCACAGAATTCTAGGTGCTATGCGATATGTCCGTAGCTAACACTACCATTTCAATACTTACTATATTTGTTTATTAGTGCATGCGAACTACGCAGTTTCCAGCTCATCTTCAATATCTTACTCTTTGCTGCGCAATCAGGGTTATTCAACTAACCTGCGGAAGAAGGTATGCTCGAAGCCATCTAGGACATTGGAGGTCTTTCATCTGTAAAGCTCACTATTGTTATTTTTAATTTTGCATTTCAGATACGTAAGCACTAAGATTAGGTCGGCTTTTTCTATGGTTCTTACAACGCAGTTCTACATGGCTTGGGTGTTTGCCCGTGTGTGTACACAAACCTCAAGTGGCATCTAGCAAGCAGCAGACGAACAAATGTGTATTGCAGCGGACGTCCTAGCTTCCGCTATGACGTCACGGAAAGAACTAAAGTAACTTTAAAGTGAAAAGAAAAGTTTGCTGCTGTTATTGAACTTTAAAAACGGCCCTTTCCGCTACAAAAGCGAGTGCTTTGATGACGGTCTCCTCCTGCATGCTTGCTAAATGTGAGTATAACTTCAACACATCAATGTCAACCATCGTTTTCACTTTCGATGGATAACGAAGAAGTTGCCTTGGGAGTGTCGAAGGCCCCATCAGGCGCCTCAAAGCTGAAACAAACAATTAACAGAAGAATTAAAGAAAGATCCTAAGACCTTGATTTAGGCTCCGCATGGCCTTTAATGGCAATGGTAAAATGCTCTTCCACTAGTGCATTTGTGCCTAAAAGTGGAACAGTATTTAGAGAAACGAGCTTAGGTTTGATTTTTGTAAAATAGCTTTCTCAAATTGTGTATTGCAGTGACGTGTACCCTTCACCTCGGTGTCTTTGTCGTCCTCGATGTGTCTTGGTAAACTACGGACATCGGCTCGAACGTTCGGGCGCTCTTTCGCAACTTGACCTTTGATGCCTAATTGTCATCCGCCATGGAAACTGTTAAATTACATGACTGGTCTTCTCTACATACTAAAATGGTTTCTAAGTGTTTTTCCAGCGTTTTTGTCGTCAGTGGGAGCATATTGTTTCCGAACATTGTGCTCCTACGTAAAGTGGGCAGCTTCCCATGAGTATAATCGGTGAACTACTGAATGACACAACTCTGCATCCACGTTGTTCAACAAATATGGTTATTTTCAGTGATATTAAGTAGAATTTCTTCGAGTGGCGTTACGTAAGATCTTTCTGTTTATGTACCGTGAACAAGGGTATTTCGCTAATGCCCACATCTCCGCTGTTAGGACAATAATTACAAGTACATAGGAACAGCTACTGTGACAGGGATATTCGTAGCATGAAATAAACTTCCTCCGTAAGTTACACGGGCACCTAAACACCAACTTTTAAAAGGTACATGTATTGGTTCGAATATTACATTCAAATATTATGATCTATGCTATCACGCAGTGGCTGAAATGCAAAAGTATTCTCAAGACTTCTTTTTCCTGACAGTTATGCAATAGGAAACAAGGGGACGAGTGCCATGAAGTGGTACTATTGAAATCAAATTAGTTGGTACATTCAGTGAAACAAAATAAAGAACACAAAGTGGTTTTTCAGTTGAAGGGCAGTCATGTGCAGCGTACACTGAGTTACCGATTTCACTGAACGAATCAAATTCGATTAAAGTCGTTCCTCGCCAACAGCATTTACTTCGCCTTAAACGAAAAGACATCAAATACTTCAATGTTTTTCAAACTAACGTGAGGTACCAATTGTATGACGCATAGTGTTGCTATCAAATCAAAAACGAAAGTGTACTGCTGACAAGGTGACTTCAGATCTTCTGTTTCCCATCAAAAAGTTTTAGCCCATCCAAACACTTCGTGGGAAGTCTAAATAAGTTCTAATCAAAAATCAATTTCAGGCGTTCGCGTGTTAGTTGTTGGTTGGGTGCGAGTTATTTTGTTGTCTCACTCACGTGGTGGTTATTTTCTGGGGGAGGGGGGGTGGCGAGTCGAGCTAGATAAGAGAGAATAAAAGGTACAGGAAGGTCAAAAATATTTTAACTGGCAGTAGTCAATATACCATGGCGCGTTTTCTGTAAGGCAGTGAATGCTGAAGCCAGCAATATAATCTCTGAACGATGTCGTGATGTTGACGATCAGTGCACATTTTATTCGTCATACTCGGCTGGTGGAGTAATATGGAGCAATGCCATAGGGGAAGTGAACCTCCGAAAAAAATAATGGCAATTGAAGCAACACCCTTTATAGGCATCCTGCCAGCCCCCCGTCTTGTGCGAAAGTAGAAGTGCTCAAACGCGTGTTTCTCTATGTTATTTCACTAATCTACCTGCATCGAAAAAGCACCAGCCGTCGTAATTCAGCAGCTTGGTCGGCAAAACGTCGTCTTCAAATGTTTCACAATCACTACATGGGTTGCAAGGTCATAGTCTAGTAGCATTACGGCATTGTACTGTTTAATTTAACGGTTATTTGATCGGTTATGGTACATGTATTTCGAGTTAATTATTCGGTCACCTATCACTAGTGTTCGTGATGCACCTGTTAAATTTTTGTACCAATATTGACATGTACTATGTTATGTGGACGACCATGAGTGTGCCGAGGCGTGGCAGGCTAGATAGAGTGACAGGCAGATAGGAACCGCCAAAGTATTTATTTTTCGCAATGAAATTATTCACATTTGTATACCATATAGTGTTATCAGGAAGGAACACGTTGCTTACAGAAAAAAAACATATGAAGCAAAGCAGTAATCAGGTTTTGTTCACGCAATCACAGCCATATACACCACGATTTCTTCTCAATATTTGTCATATGATGGCAGCCAGGTGCATTTTGAAGAGCAGCTCATGTCCACAAAAAAACAAATAAAATGAAATCTGGGCATATCGACAACGTTGAGTGATATAATGAGTGGGCTAAGCAGTGGGACTGCTCCATGTTACCATAAATCATCAGTGACATTGGCCACTCACAAATATAGATGAGTGCCAAGCCATGTACAGTTACATTCAATGTTTGTTGGTGATAACTGGTGTGTAGCCTGGAGTTGTGAATTTCATTTGCCATTATTAACACTGCTTAGTGATATCGTATCTAGCCTGAAAATGCAAAGACGTTGACTGGATATATCCCCTTGTGGTTCTTCGTTGTTTGCAGTCATAGGAAATGCATGGTGGAGCGTACAGGGGCCTCATCCACTGCACTAGCCAGTATATTTCCGTGATCACAATTGTCATCATCGTCATGGTCATCAGAGTGATTGTTATCGTAATGGTGTATCTGGCAACTGCTGTGACGCGATGGCAGAAAGAGAATTTGTGGCCTTGAAGGTGCTTGTTATTCAGTGTCATCAGCGTCATAGTCATAGTCAGTGGTGGCTACAGCTCACAACGCTAAGGCCAACACAAATAAACAAGACTACCCCATAAGGAACTTCACCCCTGATAGCCGTTTGTGGTCTTCCCATGCCAAGTCTCCCCGAGTTGCCTATACATCCATTCTGGCCAATTGCACAGCCGCTTTCAGGTTTATCAAGGGCCGTTTTGGAGTTTTCTTTACAACGAAATTATAGACGCCGCATTTCGATATTTATTTTATTAGCAATCTACTGATTTTGTGGCAATCGTATGGAAGTAGCTTGCAAATTACAGACGGCTATAAACAATCTTTGCTGCCTTTCAAGTGTCCCACGTCTCCCGAAGTTTATACTGAAGATTCAAGACTGTGCACGCCTGCAACGTCGGCGTCCAAATTGTATGGTGTTATTAAGCACGTAGAAAAACTTCTTTTCTAGTTTACTGCAGTGCGATTCATGAAACTCCACGAGAAAACACTTAGACGATCTCTGTGTGGCCTTTGGAAACTGTACGTGACCATTCGACAAAGCTCCTACAAACCTACTTGCGTGTTCGTGCCACCATATCTATTTCTGGTCTGTGTTTCTACTCATTTTGCGAAGAAACAGTAGCCGGGAGGCTAAAAGTAGACGTTTTAGTGCACATTGCGCCAAATTATTGATACCATATAAGGCAGCCAAGAAAGATGTCATCATAATGACAATCAGCGCACATAATATTCATCATACTCGACTGGTAGAGTAATATGAAACAATGCCATAGGACAAGTGAAACTCTGAAAAAGAAAGAATGACAAAAGAAGCAACTCCCTCTGTAGGCATCCTGCCAGTCCAGCGTCTTCTGCGACAGTAAAAGTGCTGAATTGCTTGTTTTTGTGTATTCCATATCAGTGCAATGATGCACCGAAGGCGCCAAAACACTTTAGTAATTTCACAATAAAGAAGGAATACCTTTCGCAGCCTAATGAAGTGTAATTCTTTTAATAAGCGGTGATACTTGCTAGTACAGGTGGGCAGCAAGCATATCTCGTTACGTATGTTGAGCGGTAACTGTTTGAGAACCTATTGAAAGGCGAACAATAGAAAATGTATAGTTCAAAACACAGCAATCGTCGACGAGGGCTTTTGCTAGTTAGAAGTTTTAAACTTTCGAGGGTATATAGATGCTGGTTCAATCATGGCCGCTGCTTCTGTGCAACATCTATTCCGGACACAAAGCTGCCCATTCACATAAAGGTGTGGCGTCGGACGCATACGCAGACAGCGTGACAACGCACGCCCGATTTGAGTTCAAGCGCTTTAGTACCAACTCTATCGTCTCACGCTGACTGAATCTTTGTGGTCCTTGTGGCCATATCAGTGCAATGATGCACCGAAGGCGCCAAAACACTTTAGTAATTTTACAATAAAGAAGGAATACCTATCGCAGCCTAATTAAGCGTATTTCATTTATTAAGCGGTGATATTTGCTAGTACAGGTTGGCAGCAAGCATATCTCGCTACGTATGTTGAGCGGTAACTGTTTGAGAACCTATTAGAAGGCGAACAATAGAAAATGTACAGTTCAAAACACAGCAATCGTCGACGAGGGCTTTTGCTAGTTAGAGGTTTTTCTCTAATGTTCCTTGTTGGAGCAACATGGCAGAATGCGCATCAACCAGACGGCATGCCTGCATATGCCCCAGTTGTTTCACTCAGCTATATGTGCACTGAGGTGCAGTGTGGAAAATTAGTTAGCGCACGCGACTGCTGATTCAATGGTCACGAGTACGAGCCTTGTGTATTTGTCGTGAATTGTTTGTCAATACACAGAAAGTAGATCCAGAAGTACAATATATTGTACTTCTGGATCTACTTTCTGTGTATTGACTGTATATGTCGTGAAACTCCAAGTTCTCGGGAATTCAAGCGGAAATTGTATTAAATTCATTTTTTTTCGAACAGGAACAACTGTTATTCCCATCAGGAGTAACAGTTCTTTCCTACGAAATCACTTCCTCCCATAAGAGATAAGTTTCACTCCTGGTCGTATCGCCCCTCAAAACTACTGAGGACAAAACAGTTCGTCCCCTGGCAGTTACTCCCGAAAGGACAAATCGATCGTCCTATAGAAAGTAATGGTTGTGGCAATGCAGTTACCCCTCAAAAGGACGAACAACAGAAACCTTTTTGCTCGTTGTGGCTTAGAGTGTAGCACAGATGTCAGTCACTCTGAGCACGAGCTGAATTACTCGCACAGTTTTATGCAGACAAAATTATGTTCATTCAGTACAGGTTTAGTATTTAGTTTAATTGCTTCTATTATATGTTATGCGCTGGGCAATCTAGCGGAGCCATGTTCGTTTGCGTTTTAGTTATAGACCCTCTCTGAGACCTCAATGAGCTAAAAAAGGGCTGCCAAAGAGCAGAAGCTCAGAATAGCGAGAAAATCATAAAGAGATAAAAAGATAAAAGTTTCAACACGTTAATGGTACATACTGTTCCAAGTTCGAAGTTGTTTCAAGCGTGGACCATATATTCCGCTCAAAAAATTCCCCAACCTCAAAAAAAAAAAAAAACGCGGCCGTGTTTTGAGCCCACTGCTTCAGCCCTTTACAAACCTGTGGTTTCCCGATACCCCCCAGGAGGGCGCTTCATCAATTTCGTTGTTTCGTCTTGCTGTTTTTTTTTTGCTTACATTCATGGAGCAATAGCTCTCACGCAGTAATGGTTAATCTCTCAATATTCTCGAAAAAAGCTGCTCTTCACCCCTCAAAGGCCAGCTCTTTGTTTGATTAAATTGAAAAGTTGGCTGAAAAGCTTCTAATTACCATCCACTGCACGAAAGAAAAAATGTAGGCCATTTAAAGAAGCAACAAATAGTAAGGTTAGCATGCATCAAATTTTCTAGATTACACAAAATATTTGTACACATTTTTGTGGCAAAATCATGGTTAGAGGTATAATTGAACATAACACAGCCCCAATTGAATATTGTTTTCAGGCAGATACTCGGGTTTTTGTCCCAATAAGAATAATATGACTGTCGAGATGCCAAAGTCGATACTCTAAAAATATGTCGGCCACCTAGATTTCCGTAATGCTCAAAAAAATTGAAGTGAACTGGTGTTTTCTCGTCTTTCCCACGTATACAATTGCCATAAATGTAGCAGGATTATAACTCGCACCTTCGAGTGTACCAGCGCTAATGTTTAGTCGCTTAGCTGCCACGGCGGTTAGATCTAATTATATGTTGGTCAATTTTTGTGTGGGTACTGAAAGTATATATAAGAACTCAACTTGTAAAATGATGACCGGCAGTAGCCACTTTCTTATTAATGTTTTTTCATTTATCTACGCGAATGAGATGTGCAACTTTGAAAATTCATCTCTTGGACACTAAAATCCGTCATTAAAGTTATAATAAAATTAGATACGTGCAAGATGCTTATAACGCTTAGGTGGTATATTGAGACAGCGAACATAAGCCAAACAATGAAGGTCGAAATATTATATCGATGCGCAACCGAAAAATACCAGTGAAATTTATGAGTGAATCAGCTATATTTTTGTTGCACAATTTTCATAGGACATAAAGTCACATCGCATGTGATGGCACTTGATTTATTTCTGGCATATAAATATGCTAAGAAGAGGCACGCCATATGAGCCACAGATTCAACTATTTAGGACTAACCGCTTGGTGTATTGAATCACTCAACCTCGTCAGTCTAATCAACGAGATGCCCCTAACCAAGAGCATGTCCGCAGCAGACGCCAATATTCGTCTTGCCGCAACGGCACACAACATAACGGGTGGCTCAAAGGGAAATCGATGTGGTCCCACTTCACGAAAATCGATGGCATGGAATCTGCACTTGCGCGACTCTTGATGAGGCAGGCCGCTCGGTACGGCGCAACAGAGCAGAGGTTAAAGTGGTCACATGGTTCACACGTATGTTTTCAGGCATTGTGAACCATATCGTTGATAACCGAACAATCGAGACGCCTAGAGAAATTTGCAGGACACCATTGATGTCTACAAGACCCCGCCATTTCTGTCTATCAATCATTCTGGGGGCAGTAACAAAAAAAATTCTTATTTTATAGAGAAATAAGCATGCACGAGAAGATGTTTAATTCAAAAGTCAACAAGCGACTTCGACAGGAAAACAAAACAAGCGAGAAACTGCACCAAGTGACCCCTTCTAAGAATTTATCAGCAGAAGAGCAAAATCAAGCAGCTTTCTGAGCAGCAAAAAATACAGCTTATTCACGGAGAAAGGGGGGAGATGATGATGAGTGTGCGAAGCTCTGGAGGTTTGATCGGAGCCCATGAATCTTCCGAGGATTTCGCCCAATTGATTATCATGTAAAGAAGGTGAGCTCACGCTGGAGCTGTTTTGCGAGCACTCCACTCTGCTGCCTCGTCTTCCTCGCTAATCCTCTAAGCACACAGACTGCTGGCGCAAAAGGAAGCACGCCAAGAGCCAACGCGTTTCAATGCAAAAGCGAACGCAGTGGCCTATCACACAAGAGCAAACACACGCAGCGTCCGCCACAGCATCATTTCTGTTTAGAAAAAAATTTATTGGCACAAACGTCAATAACACTCAAGAGAACATTTCCTTGTTAGACATACTGTAATGATGATGACGAAACAGACATCATTTGCACCATTTCTTACTCATTTTAGGGGCGAAGCGCCTTAAAGCGGCACCCGTTCGTCCCTCGTAGTCGTAGTCGTAGTGTGTAACAAGTGTTACATTTTGACCTGCAAGGTGGTGCCGGTGGGAGATTTCTTCCTGCGCGTTGTTGAACAATAAAAAGTTCGCGCGTGCGCGTTTACTAAAAGCCGAATACTCCTGTCTCTCACTCCCCATTAGCAGCCATTGGCATTTTCCAGTAGAAAACACTAAAAGAAGTAGATGTGTTAAAAGCCGACTTCTACTGTCTCTCATTCTAAGTAGCAGCCGTTGTTTACCTCCAAGGTAGTGCCTGGTGAGATTTCTCCTGTGCGTGAATAAACAATAAAACATTTTTGTTCAAAACGCCGTTGATTGATGAAATAAACCAACGAAAGACGCCACATGTTTTCTAAAAGCAAAACGAAAAGACGCCAGATGTTTCTAAAGCAAAACAAAAAGAAGACGCCAGCTGCTTTACAAAAAACGCCAGGTGTTTTTTATCGGGCGAATTAACGGAAGAAAATTTCACGGTAATACTTCCAGGAGCTTCGCCCAATCTCATCATCATTCACCTCGTGAATCTGCCGTCAATTTTTTTCACCTATGCCACGCGAGCGTCATCTAGCCTTCTCTCATGACACCATGCGCTCCCATTGAGTCTGCAAGAAGTCTGGATGTGCCCGCGCATATTAGTGATCTTCATCTCTAAGAAAAAGAGCTTTTTTGTGTGTGGTTGTGCTGTAAATGCAGTCCCCCTTCTCCTTCCCACCCTTCCCCCCAAAAATTTTTACATTGCTCTTTTTTTCTAATTTTCATTACCTTGTATATTCTTGAGATGCCGGCCAAGAATTTATTTTTTATACCGCACAACCAAACATTATGACGCTGGGCGAAATATTTGTGCCAAATATTAATATATAGTGGCCATCTTTCGAGAAGTGCAATGCGCTTTCTCCTGCGTCTCCTTTCTCTCTTTCTTCGATTTCGGCCATTTTTGTATGAGAACGCACGTACTTTCGTTTTATGAGTAGCATATATATTGAAGAGAGGTTGTGAACCAGTGTCTTTTTATAGGCACGTTTAGTATTTGTTTTGTACTACTCTTCTGTTTGAAGCTCTGCTCTGATTTGTGTGCAAGTAGGTTACCTAGCATGAGGTATCGACGAGACGGGAACCAACAGTCACTTGAGTATATTTACACTTTATTTTGCACATTGAAACTTCTGCTGTTTGTTCAAGTGATACCTATATTTA
Source organism: Rhipicephalus microplus (assembly GCF_043290135.1). Taxonomy (NCBI): domain Eukaryota; kingdom Metazoa; phylum Arthropoda; class Arachnida; order Ixodida; family Ixodidae; genus Rhipicephalus; species Rhipicephalus microplus. The sequence continues at coordinate 101,821,374 of NC_134701.1, forward strand.
CTCAAACTTCTTTTCGAGAACATTTGATTACACACAGATCTCACCCTAGTCTTCGTAAGACCTGCCTCTTCCTCACCCTTCACGTTTCTTTCTTATAAATAATGTTAAAAGGTCGAAACTAATGCTTTGTGGCGAGCGAAATAAGCCTTTCAGAACAATCGACGAAAGTGCCTTGCATCCACATCAACAACGGAGTCCTTCGTCTGAACTCTCAAAAAAAATCAGCTTTGCGTGGATTCACGCGTGCCAAGTGTAAATGTCTGACTTGAGCCAAGCATGGAGCAATGCGGGATGTTTCGCATCAAAAACCCGGTAAGCTGAAACGCGACGTTCAGTGAAGCTTGCCGAAGAACTGTCTGCCACTCTTTTCGCTCGAAGTAAAGATCATCGAAGTCGTCTGAAAGAGGGTACGAGATATTTCGGCCTCCTTAAGAAAGCAAGCACAGAGACAATGAACGAAGTACGTGTATTGTCATGAAAAGCGCAGCTGTGGACAACTTATGTAAATCGAGGCGGAAGCTTTTTGCTCCTTAAGTATCCTCACAAACCACCAGACTCTGGAAACAGTTTTTCTCAAGGAGGAGCTAAAAAACCGTTTTGCGTAGTCGCATGAAGTCTTGGGAAAAATTGCATTAGAGCGCCTAGCATCACGGGCTTTTGAGGGATGCTATAGATCAAGAGCACTTGATGGGACAATCATGGTGTTGACAGTTCGAAGACCAAAATAGTGTAAGCGAAATGAGAGCAAATGAACCGTCGGCTGTGACAATAAACAATAGAAACTGACAGGTTGGGTGAGTAAGCGATGTCAATTCCTCTAGGAAGGTGGAAGATAACTGTTCTTTTCAGTATAGAACCATTACTTTGAACGTCAGAGAGCATGACAGAGAGCCACAGAGCGTCATTCACTCCGAGAAAAATGGTTGTAAAATATGGGCCTTTGTTGCTTTCGTCTTTGAAAAAATGCGATGAAAAACGTTTCAAGGTTCCCTTCTGGCAACAGAGTGGTCTTTTTCTGGGCTCTATACAATGTACCGGTAATCTTGGACGCTTGTTCTGTTTGTTGAGAAGAAGTGCCGTTAAAAAAATAGCCGCTTGTTCTATTAAAAAGCCGTGCAACGCTCGGCGTTGGGTTGATGACGCTGATATCGATGACTTCGTGGTTCGCATCAAGCCTTGTAGGAAGGCTTGCTTTCGTCAATGTTTCGTCAATGTTTCGTCAGTGTAAAGCTTTACAACCTATTGTGGTTTGTTTGTCTTCGTATGTGTACCTATCTAAAACGTGTTCTAATTCACGAGAATTATTCTTCACATCCATATATTCAACTTGTGTGCATATTGTATGTTGTAAGTTTCGCGAAAACTTTCAATATCACTTTGTATTGAAACATTTTTCTTGCTGCATAATGGTTCCTCAAGGCTGGCATTTCATCGTTTCGGGCATGCATTTCCAAGGCGCAAAACTGGTCTATATTGAAAAGAGATATTCTTTTTTAGAACACTTATTCCTGGGTGCATTGTGGTGTAAGTGGGAACGGCTAACAAAGGTAATCTTTCTCGAACATACTTGTCAATGCTAACACCTCGACTCCTTCATACTCTATATTCACAATAATTTATTTCGAGATACCTTAGTCCCCAAAAAAGCGTTGGTTAAGTGTAGTGCTGATTAAAAGAGGGAACAATAAATGGGCTCAGGCACGAATTACGCATTGTTTTGCGGGAACGGGCTCCATTACGTCGATTTTATAGCGATGATACGAAGGATTATAATAATATTTTATCGAGGGTTTGACGCCCGAAAACCATCGTATTATGATGAGAGCGTTCGTAAAGAAATACACACGAATTTCGACCATCTGATGTTGTTTAACGTGCTCCAAGATCAACAGTACCCAAACCACTACCATTTCACCTCCATTGAAATGCGACCGCTGCGGCAAGAATAAAAATCACGACCTTCGGGATAGCAATCGTGCTTCGTCACCGCTACAACACCGTCGTGGATTGATGATGCGAAGAAACACGTGATTGTAGGAGCTTCATAAGCTGTTTAGGCAATGAATGTAGAGGACCAAGTTCTGGGCTCTAGAACCAGTTGTTGTTACTCCTGCAAAACACAAGGAACAACCGCATGATCAATAAATTAGGTGCGTTGCTCAGCACACATTTATGCTTACAACTTCAGAATGAAGATGAGTTGCCCAACTTGTTATATTTCCCAAAAACCTTGAAGCATACGAAGGCAGCAGATAATCAGATCACGGAGGACAAAACTTTGTAATTTGCTGTCTTTTCTAAATAAATGGCTAAACTCTAGTAATGTTATAAATAAAATAATCAAATGATACAAAAGAAGATAGGCTACTTGTTACAACTCAACCCATAACATGCGAAACAGTTGTCTCATGCTTTCTGGACAGAACTACGGCAGCCGTCTTAACCCAACATAATAATTTTTATGGGTAGCTGCCTGGGGACAACTACGAACACACACACATATCGTAATCCAGTGATATTTCGCTTCTGCTTCCACACAACAAGCGAAAGGTTATCCACACAAGAAGTGAAAAGCTTGCGGAGCAACCCCGCAAACACCTGCTGAAAAAGAGCGCCATTAGCGAACCACAGAGGTCCCTTAAAAACAGGCTAGTTGTGACTGTCTCGAACTACCGTTTTCGATGAGAGATGGGCCTGCCTTGTCAAGACCTCGCCGATGAAGTGTCATGTGATTCCTACTGCACACCAAGGAAGCCAACTGCATAAAAGAGCTTGAGAGCATCTCCTAGTCCAAGATGCTTGTGATAACCACGCTGCCCAGTATCGTATAAAGTTTGCACTTGCTCACCCTGTACTTGTAATCATGAAAGTTGGCCGGCATCAGTGGTGGCAAATGTCGAACATTCTTTTTGCTACGTGTTGTTTGGCAGACCAAAATGAAGACCCTTGTAGGCTTCATAACCGCACTCTTTATGTTTATTGACGACCCTCGCTAAGATGTAAACAAAGAAAGGGGAACAGTTCGAGTAGCGTCGCGACCCTTCTCACCACGATGAAATGTGCGAGTATACAAATGTTACTTGCCATATGAACTGAAGCATTACGCAGAAAATTCTGCCCCCGTGACGACTTAACTGCGCCAGTGTAGCGCTACCATATTCCAAGGCGCACGTTCACCTGCCTGCCTCGGTGGCAGGGCTGCCCTTGGATGGCGTTCAAAAGAATTCAGTATATAAAGGCCCTGATTCTTTAAACGAAATAATGTATATGCTCACGATATATGCTTTCACTTCAATTATCAAAGGCCTCTAGTCGCACAGAAACGTAAAGGCTTCGGACAGGATCCGGCAGTTCACGTTAGGCCATGGCTACGTCTTCCTTAAAGCGTTAGGGTGAAAACGTTAGAGAACACGCTAGTGTAGAGCAAACAGAATACCTTTATTTAGAGAACACCAGGTGGCGCCATTTGGTTTGGCTGGCTACTTACAGTGCTCCGCTTACACATGTTTTTGACCCATTACCGGGTTCCGCCCGTGTCTAGACAAGTTCACTGTTCCTTCTTGACAAATTCCGGGACACGCCGACATCATACGGGCGCCGGTCCGACCTTAGGCTGGCCCTCCGGACCCCTTCGAATTTATAAAGCGGTGCGGCACCATGCTAACCCTAACTCACCGCGCCTTCACCTCCGCGATGCAGCATCCCGCCCAGCACTCGACACCAACGACAACTGACGCCCTGTCGGTAAGCCCAGCCTTCTCCGGTCATACCGCTGATACAGCCGTGCCTCCGCTGTCAACATCTTGCAATGTCACTAGCCCCACGCCGACAAGAATACAGCAACAGGCAGCGTTCCTCAACAGCGTGCACGGTCCAGCACCGTGCAATGCTGGCAGCGTCTCTGCTACTCCCAGCTTGATAACCACGCAAACGCCGGAGCCCGAGGGCCATAATGCAGCGTTGGTGTTGCAATCAATCACGCCTGCTGCTCTTCTCAGTGTATCTGCGCCTGGCCTACCCATTATAAATTCTGAGTCTGTCGACAAGCGCGTTTCGACGATCATCGTTCCTTCCATCGCCGAAGTTTTGCCTTCTATCACTTCAGCTGACGACTCATCGGTGGAAATGGACTTCATGGCGTCGCAGGTCAAGGAAGACAATACAGCATCCCCTGAAGGCAGCTGGAACATCGTTAGTGTCAATTGAAAACCTGCCTCGACCACACGCCCCCGCTCCGAGCTCAACACAGTCGGAATCCAACTTCCACCCCGAACACTCGTGCCGACACTGCCCCTCGACGACCTGCTTTCTACGCAAGACACCAGTGAAGGCAAGATGAAGAATAGACTTCAAGAGGCGGTGGATGCAGTCGAGAGTCATCTGGATGGCACCGGATTGGAATGCTCACCGGGCAAATCAGAACTGTTACTATACCACCCCAAAAGACTAGGCATACATTGCAGAAACGTAGCAGAATAACACAAAAGAATCAGGATAACCACTAGAAACGGCACGGCGATACCCTTGGTTCAGAAGATCAGAGTCCTGGGTCTCTGAATCGAAGCCATGGGAACCAATGGGGAAACTATAACGCGCCTGGAAAAGAAAGTCATGGCAGCCATTAGGCTAATACAAAGAGTATCCAATAAAAGAAGGGGCATTAAAGGAAGAAACGTTGTACGAATCGTCCAGGACTTCGCGATCAGCCATGTCGCGTACGTAGCGGCGTTCGTCCACTGGAAAAAAGCCGAGAAGGACAAAGTCGACGCGCTGATTAGAAAAGCGTACAGAGCTGCGCTGGGTCTACCGCAATACACAGAGAACGAAAGGCTGCTACAACTCGGAGTACATAACACGCTGGACGAGATTGTTGAAGCACGAAGGATAGCGCTACTCGAACGATTGTCTGGAACCATGGCGGGTAGAGGAATTATGGAAAAGATCTCCATCAATTACCACGGAATAAAAGGTCCTACGACCCAGATTCACCCGGACGTCCGATCCGCGATAATTACGGAAAACATCCCGAAAAATATCCACCCTTCACGCAATGTTCCGAGACGAAAATGGCCGCACGAAAATGATCCTTAAAACCATGCCACGCGGGAGGGCGTGCTTTTTGTAGACGCCGCCCGGTATTCCCGAAATAATAAAATCAGTAATAGGGTTGTGCATGGCTCCTTTTTCGCAATGGCGGTCATAGACACAAAAGGGAAGACGTTGACCGTGGGCTCCGTAAGGACCAGATCGTCAAAGGCAGCGGAAGAAATGGTCATCGCACTGGCCGTAGCTAATGGTCGAAAACACGACAGATTAATAAGTGACTCCAAGATGGCCATTAGGAATTTCACAAAGGAATGGGTCTCCACCGAAGCAGCCAAAATCCCGAACCACAGAGCAGAAGATTTCCGGAACGCCAAAATTGTACCCAAATACCTCAAATGGATCCCGGCGCACATGGGGGAATTAAACATCGAAGATACGACCATCCCTCAAAACCTCGACGAGAAGGCCTATCGAACCGTGCGAGAACTAACCCACCACGGCTCGGACAATGACGGCCCGGCCCCCCGCACTGACCACAGAAGGGGTGACGACTTCGGTGGATGTGATGCAGACGATGGAGGTGATGACAATAATGAGTATGCGATACAAGACGACAGAGACAGACTGGTCACGTATCATGACATAATGACACATTATAAGCGACAACGAGAAGAATATCCGCCACCACACAAACAGCTAGACAGATCTCAAGAAACAGATTGGCGAAGATTACAAAGCAGAACCTTTTCAAATCCAGTACACCTGAACAGAGTAAATTCCAGACAATACCCACAAACAAGCTGTACCCTCTGTAAGCACGAACACGCAGATATGGCACATATTCTATGGCAATGCTCACAGGTCACAGTAATATACCAAGAGGAAAATATAAAACCGCACCTTCTCGAGGAGCGTCGGCTAAGGGCGCTGACTAGCTCAGACCTGCACGAACAACTGTGGACAATCCAGCGGGCCCGGACGGTGGTGGAAAGGCTACGCCTCATCGCACAAAACGTCAGGGTGGCCTGAGCCTGGGCCGGTAATTCTGAAGGGTTTCTTCTTTTAATAAAGTCTTCAATATATCCATCCATCCATTTCTACCATCATAGCCGCCGCAAATATCTCTCCCAAGAAAAGTGCGGAGGTCACCCTTCAGCCCAAACCTGCTCAGAGCCTTGTGTTTCTGAAAACGCACTCACCCCTCACTGCCCACATCCTACTGCCCTTACAAGTCGGGAACATAATGATAAGCCGATCACCATTAAGCCCTCTGCACCCAGTCCTCCAATATCATGTCTCGGCGTCATACACAACGTCGGTGGTCACTTCACACCATCTCAGCTCTTGCATGACCTCGAATCCTTCACTTTAGACATACTCGCTGCACGTATGCTGGGCTTCACTTAATCCGTTCTCCTAACAAGCGAGGGAACCGTCATCCCTCGCTTTGTGTATTTTAAACACGTCTCTTTCCAATGCCGCCCACATGAACCTAAGCCCCCAACTTGCACTCTGTGCCTTGGTATAGGGCACCGTGCTCATCAATGCCCCCTCCCCTCCCCCAACACAGCGTTCTGGCCAAGTGCCGCCGCTGTGCGTCGCCTCTACCAGCAGATCCCGATGCTCACGTTTGCGCCCAATCCTGGTGCAGCCATTGCCAAGTCAACCCCCACTCATCTCTCGACTCCACCTGGCCCTACCTTCTAGCTAAGCAACACTATTGCGCCAAAGCAGCTTTTCTCCGATTTATCCAAGGATCATCGCTCTCCTGTGGGCAGCGATGGATCCAGACCCCACCGTACGCAATCCGGACTTGGCGTCACCTTCGACGTCAACCTCAAGGAAGCGCAACAGCCGGGAGGACGACAGTGCCAGTTACAGCACTGAGCTGTACACGGCGAGTAGTGAAGACAGCGACGACGATTTCATCCCTACAGTGAAGCGTAAAGCTAAAAGGAGAATGGTCGGTGCGTCTTCGCCAGCAAGCGTCTCTACTGTGAAGGCGGCGTGCAGTTCTGAACGCCATACCATACTTTTTGTTCCTGTCCACTCTTCGATCTCCGTCGTACAACCATGCGCCAAGCCACTCAGCCTTCGCCGCCCTCCTCTTCAGCGGATGAGTTCCTTTGACTACCCGCAACACCCCCCCCCCCCGGGTTCATACGCCGCTAAGGTGAAGGGCACACCTCCCATGTGCACTTCTTCATCAAACACACCTTCACCATCCTTAGGTAACGAGAGCCGCTCCTTCCAACTGCGACTAGAAATGTTGGAGCGCAAGCAGCGCGAGCAACAGCACGTCTCAGATGAGCTACAACAGAAAATACTCACACTGACGCAGACACTCGCAACTACCGCATCCTCTCTTTTCTCTAAACTTACGGAACTATAAGCAACTAGCCACACTCACCGCCCCAACCTCCAGCTTCCATATAACCAAATTGGATGACAAGGTCGAAACCACTGGACTGCACATCACATTCATTTGGTTCAGCTGGAAACATCAATAGTCCGGATTCTTACGACCATTGAAACCCAATCCAAGCAACTGGAATCATTCACCTATATGCTTACTTCCATGCAAGAGTCTCTTCCTCCGGCAAATCAAGAAGGAACACGCACGCGCAGGCGCTTCCTCAACTTCAAAGACCTAGATGGAGCGTGAAGAGGACCTCGAGATTTTGCAGTGGAACTGCCGCAACTTTCGTGATAATAGGACACCTCTCCCCCAACCTCTTCTCACCCACCCCACATTACCCAATTTTCTCCTTATACAGGAGACTCGGACGGCCCTTACCGTCCCGGGACGCCTTGCATATCACGCTACGAAGGGAATGCCACTTGCATCCATTCCATTTATGTATGTAATGACGTTCTCGTTGAACGTCTAGACGTACCCTCCACCCTCCTGAAATATTTAGTTAGCTGTATATTACCAACCATCTACCCGTGTTTCTCTAGCTCTGATGTCCTTTTACAACCCCCCTGTCACATCCTTTTTGTTTAGTGCTCTTAGCAAATTCCTACACTCCCTTCCATTGACCACCCATATCCTACTTGGGGGTAATTTTAATGCTCCTCATAGGCTCTGGGGTTACCCTCAAACACTCAAACCAGGTCGCCTTCAACACTGCCTCACCCAGGAACGTCATCTCACCCTTATTAATACCCATGACACCCCTACTCGAGCCCACACTGTTTCACAGCGCTCCACTACACCCGATCTCACTTTCTCTCGGAGTTCCCTTGCTTTTCACTGGCAGGTGTCCGCTGAAAACTTTTTGAGTGTTCACCTCATACACATCACCACCCCTCTTTCCCACAACAGGTGGAAACAACGAGTCGCTCACACTGACTGGGAAGCATTCAGTAATAACCTTTTGTCTGACTCCTTTGAAACCTACGGCGAGTGGGCGTCGCGGATCTCCGCAGCAATGACATCCTGTAGTCGCCGCGCTCATTTTCAACTCCCCAATCGTGACCCTGATCCTCAATTCCTCTGTTTATGGTGACGTCATGAACGTTTGAAACGCTCCCTCCTCTCATAGCCACACAACGTCCAACTTTCCTCCCGCCTTGATGCTCTGCGGGCTGAAATTATCGCTTACGGCACTTCCCTCGAGCACTCTCGTGGGAACACGCTGTGTGACGGCCTTCACGCCGTACTGCACTCGCGCTGTACATGGTCTCTGTTTAGGTCTCTCTTAGCTACCAAGCCTGACGTTGCTTCAACCCTAGCTAAAGCTCTCACTCAAGGGACTCGATCTAATGTTTTTGACAATTCAAAGCCTCTGTATATCCCACCCCCCTCACACCTTCCTACCCAGATTACTGTGGCGAAGCTAATCCAGACCTGGACCACCCATTCACACTCAGGGAGCTGGAAGCCGCCTTAGCCACTCAATCTACCCACTCGGCTCCCGGTGACGATGAGATAACGTATACCAAACTACGTAATCTGCCCAACAACGCGAAGGAATTTCTCTTACACACATTTAACGAAGCATGGAACAGCGGCTGCCTTCCAAGCTCTTGGACATCTTCTCTAATTTGCATGATTCCGAAGCCGGGCGAGCCTCCATCTCTCTCTAACCTTCGCCCTAACTCTTGACGTCATGCTTTGGCAAGACTCTTGAGCGATTGGCCTTGACTCGACTGTCTGACTTTATTGAGGCGAAAGGCTTTTCTCTCCTTTTCTTACTGCCTTCCAACACCACGTTTGTGCGCAGAATATGTTCCTCTTCTTCAGCACACTTTTATTTCACCTTTTCGTAGTCAGATCCATGCTCTTGTAACCTTCGATGTGCGGAAGGCATTCGATGGCGTAAGTCATGAGCACATACTCGCTCAGCTCTCCTCCCTGTCATGTGTCTCCCGCATGTATTCTTACATCCGATCCTTTCTTTCCAAAAAAGTTGCTCGCTTTAGAGTCGATACTCATTTGTCTAAGCCACACTCCCTCCCCAGCAGCACTCCTCAAGGTGCCGTACTATCTTCTACTCTATTTAACATGGCTATGCCCCCCCTTTGCCTCCAAACTGTCCCAAATACCTGATCTCCACCATACCTTTATGCAGACGACATCACTCTCCTGTGTACATCTGGATGTCCCGGCCACGTGCAGAATACATTGCAACGTGGCCTGGATTTTATCACTTTCTTTTTCGCTACTGCTGGCCTGTCTCCTGCAACGGAGAAATGGGAACTACCTTTGCTAAACCGGTCTGTGTACCAGCGCTCCTACAACACCCTCATCTCCCTACATATTTCCAGCTCTCTCATCCCCACTGCTGAGCAATGCAAAGTTCTTGGCTTCCCTTTTCATGCGACAAAAAAAACGCATAGGCCTACATCACGCTGTGAGGACTAGCCACTCGGTGACTCACCTCCTGCGACGCGTTGTAACTCGGCAGTCGGGAATCCACGAGGCTCATGCGTGCCGGGTTGCACATGCGCTCGCCCTTGACAAGTTCTTGTACTTTGTGGCCTACGTTAAATTCACATAAACGCAACTCAACACACTCGAAAGAGCTCTATTAGGCCTTTACAAGGCAGCTTTAAACCTCCCTGTCACTACCTCTACCACTAAGCTCTTTGCCACAGGGCTCTTCCATTCATTACGTTGTCTTATTTCTCTACACAACGACTCTCAGATTGTCCGTCTTTCTCTCACTCGTCAAGGCCAATGGCTATTGGTCCAAGCCAGTATCCCTTGCATTCCCGTTTCCTTTCTCACCTTGCCTTCTGCCGCTAGCACCGCTGCTTCTAACCTTCACATCCTTCCCCTCCCATCCAGTATGTCTCCCGGTCTTCACGCCGGCCGGCATCATATGGCAGCACATCATTCTCCTCCTCTTTCTACACAGGCAGTTCCCTACACAGATGCCTCGTTAAGGCTCCTCGGGGCTGGTGTGTCGACGTTATCTATCATCCACCACTTCCGGCACCTGACACGCACACCAACGGGCCATACTTGCACCCGCCAAGTGTACTTTCGCTTGAGGTCCTTTACAAGGCCCACGCGATGCAGTCATTTTCCTCCCTCCCTTCTCTCCCCGAGTACACAATTTACTCCGACTCTCACGCCGCCATCCGTCATATACAGAACAACACGTTGCCCCCTGCTCTTCAGCAGGAGGTCGAGCGAGTGGCCTCTGCTCTTCAACCCTCCTTTGTCTTCCTCTGCTGGGTTCCTGGGCATTCAGGTATAAAAGCAATGAGCTAGCTCATCAGCTTGCCCGCGATATATTGCACCGGGCACCGTTAATTTCCTAGGTACTCGGCTGCTGACCCGCAGGTCGCGGGTTCGAATCCTGGTGGCGGCGGCTGCAATTCCGATGGAGGCGGAAATGTTGTAGGCCCGTGTGCTCAGATTGGGGTGCACGTTAAAGAACCCCAGGTGGTCGAAATTTCCGGAGCCCTCCACTACAGTGTTTGTCTTAATCAAATGGTGGTTTTGGGACGTTAAACCTCACATATCAAACAACCGTTCATTCCCTGGCCCATACTTTCGGAAGACAGCGAGAGCTCCGCGAATAACGATGGGCAGATCGCCTTGCATCACACTATCAAGGAGGTGTATCTCCAGCTCCAGCTCTACAAGCGTCTTTACCCTCCCCCTCATCCATCACACACTGCACTCGAGGCTCAAACTCTACGGCACATACAAATGAGTTGCCTGATAAACCCCTCTCGCCTTTTTCCTTATAAATATACGTCAAACCCCTGCTCTCCCAATCGCTCCTCCCCATATGTCGACCTGTCACACTGCCTTTTTTACTGCCCAACTGCTCAGCAATGCAGCTATTACCCTACCCCATCCCTTTCCATCACCTGCTGGCTTGACTGGATCGGCGCCGAAGGGGAAGAAAATCAGCGTTGACTGGTCACCCAGGCGGTCGAAGTGCTCGGCCTGTAAATTGTGGCTGAATAAAAGTCTATTACTACTGCTGCTTTATTTAGTGGTTACGAGGTGATGGCGCTCAAGGGGCTTCGTCGGCAGGTCGTGCCCACGAAGCACGGTTTTATTGTCATCGTGTTGAAGATAATCTCACAACCAGTAATCGGATATCGAAGCGAAATGTGCGCAGCTGTTGGAAGGATGCCAAGTAGGTCGAGTCACAGTTGAATGTTGACGTCACTTTCTCTCACTGACTCGCAGCAGCTGCCTGCTCCTTCCAACAAACCTACGTGGTGTTGCCCCTGCGCCCGCTCGCAACACACTCCCTCTCGATTAACCCTCTCCACCACCTGCAATGCTCGAACGCACGTAGAGTGGCAATTATCTTTCGGCTCGTTCAGCTGTGATGAAACATACACGAAACCCAACCCACCTCCTGTTTTTTGCGTTTCAAAGAAACATTCATTCGAATAAAGGATACACTGCGTTTTGCTTCAAACCGTTCTTCGAGCACCCGCGTCTACACCTGTTTTAGCTGGGTCAACCGTGTGCGCACCACTGTTGCTTTGCATCCCATCATTGATCACTTCGGGGAGATAGTCCATAATTTTTTTGACGTTGCGTATGTTCACTACACTCGCACTACGCAAGCGAGCAGACGCCAGAGAGACGCCGGGCAGATGACGTTACGGGAAATAATACATGTGCAACGAATAAGCACACTTCCTATTGGCTAAGGGGGGCTGTAATTGTCACAGTGCCGAAAAGAACTTATCAGATAAAGTCACAGTTTTTTGCCCTGCAGCGTATTTCTCGCTCACGTATTGGTGGTAAGATGAACTCTCGCAATGTCACACCTTTCATAGTTTATGAAAATTAACGCGGATGTGCGCCCGAAAAAATGAACCTCACCAGAGCACTGATGTTCGTCATTCATGTGAAAAAATCCCCGTCGAGCACGATGTTGTTGACGTTTGTGGCTACTGGAACCCGCACAACACGTAGCCGTCAGCCAAGTTTTCACGTGACACCGCTGCCATCACAGCTCGACGTGTAAGGAAATCTCGCTGCCGAGTTGCCAGTCGTCGGTTGCTTCCAGTTTAGACGGTGCCGGCACACCACGGGCGCTACTCGAAGAAAAATGTTATTATTTCTACTCTATTTTCTGAAGTCACAGTTAGAAAAATTATAATGAAGTCTTCCCAGTAAGAAAACGAAATATAAAAAATGCATACACGTGTAAAAGCAATGTTAAACGCGGCAGTGTTCACTCATCCAGCTAAGAGATTGAAGTTGGGCCGCTTTCTACAATGCACGCTTTATGCAGCGCATCGACATAAATAGATAAGCGTTCCAATAAAAAATACCAGAACTACGCGCCATCATGTTCAGACGCTAGGCAAGATTCATCCTTTGCCGGCGTGATTGAAAGCTGTAGCGCTTGTATTTTCGTGCCAGGTAGTTGTCAAGTGACTAATCATCGTGGAGGGTGAGATATTTTAGCCTAACTTAATCAAAACTTCAAGAAGTGGCGCGCATGCAACGTTTTTCTTGATGCGGGCATTAATTTATCTTGTCTGTAAATGATGATGGATGGTGGAAGCGTGAACCTAAAATTTCCGCGTGCAGCAAACGTTCATTAAAGTGGTATACTGATATTTTATAAAGTCGAGATCAACGTTGTTCTTTCGTTCTAATCTTCCTTGTGTGGCGGCATCATGTATCCTTATCAGAAATAAAAAAATATGAGTTAATTTTACTCAAAAAAGTAGATAACGCGAAAAACCAGGGACACTATTACAAAGCACCTTCATCTCATCGCACTTTCCTTCACTGAAGCCCACCAGCATCTACTTTACATAAAAATGAATATTATGAGAGCTAATGATGAGGTGTAACGTTTCAAATGTCACTGCAATTAAACTTCCTAATTTCACTGCAACAGCGAAATCTGCCGCCCCTATATCACGCTGATGGATTTACTATCCCCGGACATCACGCCCGGTACCGGTTCATTCATGGACATTGCTTCGAGGATACGTGGTGACGCATTTAGTGAGACTGAGGACAACAAGCTGTGCTCTGCATCAGGCGAAAAATCCTTGAAAGACGGCTTTGAACCTGTGCTCAACCGCAAGGCTAAACGAAGAATCATCAACGCAACGTCGGCGTCAATAACAGCCACTGTGAAAACTGCGCCTCAGCGATGGGGCGCTACAGACAATCTACGCGTCTTCAACAGGCAAGCAAAGTCCTTGTACCTTAAAAACATTGTGCCTAACGAGATTAAGCACATCAGGATAAACACGAACAATTTATTTTGGCAATCGACGTGATGAATCCGAGTGCGCTGAACACGTGATGGCATGTATCGAAGCTGGGAAACTCTAAAGTCCGGTCCATCATACCAGCGAATGGTGCCACCGTTCAGGAGTCATCTGTGATATAGACACTGAAATATCCAATGAAGATTTTCTATTACTAATACAGCCAATGAGTGAATACAACGTCATTGTGGATCCAGTTCTCCTGGAGAACACAGATTGTGTGCGCATAACATTCGAGGTTGACTGTCTCACCTCTTATTTTAGGGTTTACCGTTATGGTCACCAGGTTCAGCGAGTTATTTCGAGGTCTAAACAGCATTTCAACTGCTATAACATTTTTCACGTAAAGGGCGTTTGCAGAAATTCTGCAGCGTGCCCCCTAGCACCGAACACCACTCAGAACACAACTGTAGTGCAAAGATGTTGAAGTACCCCAACTGCCACATTTGTCACAGTGGCTCTTCCAAGAGTGTCCTCAGGTTACGAAAAAAATATATTCTAAGACAAATGTAGTGAGAAAACTCGACTCTCAGAGAAGCTGCACAAAAAGTAAAGCGAGGACGCTATCATTGTCGAAGGTCTTCACAAAGGAGAGTGTCAAATCCAACGAGACAGTCAGAACCTCAAGTGAAATTATCAGACGCATCTCCTACCACGACAAACATCTGCGCTGAAAAAGAACAAACTGGAAGATGGCGCTCACCAAAAGAATTGCCACCCCTACAGCCTACACGAGCTGTTGAGCCTCAACAGAAGCCACCTCATGAACGAGCACAAGATGCTGCAACAGCCGGGAAAATCGATTATCACGTGATGGTGATGCTGCAATAATTAGTGGACACCATTCGCGTGTTGGTATGCAACATGGATACACCGTCCGCAAAAAGTGGCCTTCAAGTACTGGGCGCACTGAGTTCATTGCTAGCAGCCCTAGATTAGACCAAAGATAATCTATCCCCGTGTTCCAGACATCAGTTCCGAAAAGCAGCATTACTCCAGTGGAACGCCACAGGACTAACTTCGCTCATTGCTGATTTTCGTCGATTTGTTACGTCATCGTGTTTCCCGTCATCTTCATCTGTAAGCCGAAATTATTGTTTCAAATAAGACTCTCTATACAAGCCTTTAATGTCAACTTGTGTTACTGAAAGCAGCAAGGTTCTACCTCACTTGCATCCTTCCACTTATACTACATCATCGCGGAAATCAATACGTATAATTAAGAATGGAAAAAAGCAGGCTTACCATCAGTGTGGTTGACGCATACCTATCACCATCAAGTCGGTTCAACCAAAAAAGGCAATGAGACATCATAGAACCCACTTCTGACCCATTTGTTATTATCGGAGATTTTAACGCTCATCATACATTATGGCAAAGCCAGAAGACCATCATGAAGGGCAGAAATGTGGTGGGTTTTGCCTCCGACTTTGAACTTCGGTAACTGAGCGATGGCAGTCCTACATTTTTACGTTGCGGCATATACAGCAACTGTCTCGACTTGGCTTTTGTTTCGCGAAGTCCAGTGGAGCATGCGGAGTGATTGACGGATACAGAAACCCATGGCACTGATCATATTTCAACATACGTCGAGATCAGAGGATTTTCTCCTTCCGAAAATTGCGATACGGTTAAAAGTATGGACTGGACAAAAACAGTCATGTTTTGAAGACCAACACTAAGAACACATATTATACTTACAAGAGACAATCAAGAGGACTGTACAAGAGACTGTACGATCGCATGTACTATAAAGTTTCGAACATCGATATAAAACTAGCCCGGCTTCAAGCCCCACGACGAGGAGCTGAAAGAAGGTACTGGCACGCGAAGTGCTTAAAAAACTTACGGATTGCTAGACGTATGCAGAAGAGAGTTCAACGTCAGATGTACAAACCAGAACTACTACGCTGAATTAGTTTCTGCGAGTCACTTGACCCTCGTAAGCTTTGATCAAAGTGATAGAGGATGGTACGACGTTTGCGGTAATCTCCCGTTCACAGGCCACCGTTCAACGCCTCAGCCCTTTATCCAAATTGACCAGATATGGAAGTTGCTGAAGAATTCAGTGGCATATTACCAGACCGAAATATTGCGTTTAACAGCTGCATACGTTATAGCAGTTTCCCGCCACACGTCATTTTCGTATGAGCCTCCCGTTCCCGATTCAGGCGCTTAAAGCAGATCTCGCTTCGCGCAAACGCACAGCAGCGAGACCTGACGGAATTTCGTACAGAGCCCTGTGTCATCTGAGTGAGCACACGAGAATAGCTCTACTTCAGCTATATAACAATTCATGGTTAGAGGGCACTGTCCCTTTAAGTTGGAAAACTAGTAGTCTTGCATGACTGCTAAAACCTGGCAAGTCCTCATTGGAACTCTCCTCCCATCGCCCGATCGCATTGGCTAATTGTGTGGGTAAAGTGATGGAGAGAATAATCCTGGGCCGCACAGAGTGGTACTTGGAGTATAATGAGATGTACCCAAATTCCATAGCCGGCTTTCGACCTGGTCGATCATCGATTGAGAGCGTCATCGTTCTAATTCATACGCTGAGCACGAGAAAGGCCTTGGCGTTATTTCTCCCACCTTTCTGTTTCACGGCGCCAAAGAAGCCTATAACATAACTCAAGAAGCCGTCTTTCTGCAGCAGAAAAGATCAGAGTGAGTGGCTGAACCTTTAGGTAGATCTATACGCACCTCTATCGACAAGCACTCCTTTTTGTGAGTATGGAAGCCTGGAACACCTTTGTATATTTTAGTTGTCGTAGCGTTCCTCACGGCGGTGTATGGAGCCCCGTGCTATTCAATATAACAGTGATCGTCAGTTTCATCAACTGACAGCAGCAAAAGGCAGATGGAGTATTTTCTAACAAATTCAATTTGTTAAACAACGAATGACGTCTGGGATGCCATGTTGCTCTCAAGATGCGTATCAGGGGAAGAGTGGGAAATGGAAAGCCCACCGGTGCTTTAGGATATAAGAAGGTACATTGGTAGGTGGTTCCTAGCCAGTCGAGCACAGTGTAGGTGACGGAGTCACGTCGTGCTGTGTTTGAAAAATTGCCTGTGTAGTACCGTAGTTACGTGCAGTGTCTAACATGAACGTGCGAGAACATCAAACAATAGTCCGGTGACTGTTCGTCGAGACAAGAAAAACTCAGAGTGCCGCGTTTGGTGTGCTTATTAAGAAAAGAAACGTATTTAACCTATTGAGCTATAAACAAGAAATTTAGACGTTACAGATGATGTCTGGCTACAATGAAATCATCTAGTCAAGGTGTTGTTCTATCCGACTCAGTGCACACAAGGTATGATTACTGATTCAAAGCGTTTGCCATGTGTGGTACAGGGCCGCAATAATTTGCACTCAAGTCTACATAGGGACTGGCCAAAAGAAATAGCCGGTTTTTTTTCATTGAGTCAAGCTGACAATAACACCAACACAGTGATCCATATGTCTTGTTCTTGAAAGGCACCTTAAGAAATACAAAACTGGTTGAATAGAAACGTCTGCTTGTAATAAAACGCGGATTTGGTAGGCCCGAATTGATACCCCACTACTGATGTGCAGAATGTTTATTTCTCGTCAGACACGGCAACGGTGAACTGTAGGTTATGTGTGAAAAGTATGTACAGTACCGTGATTGTGATTATTTCAGAATGAGCTGATTGAATCAATGTCGGCGATTCTCCACCCGTGGGCAAACGCAGCAGAGAACCCTCACATGAAGGCTTCTTTGATGGCTCTAACACAGGCAGCTTCTGTAAGTTCATGTTCGTTACAATAAGACTGTCTATACAGTCAAGACATATTGTGAACAAAATCGGTGGCTACTTTCACTCTTTGCAAATTTGCGGCTAATTACAGTGGTGATTGCTTCTAAAACAAAGACCCGATGTGACGCTTATATGCTGAAAATCATGATGAAATCATTGTAATCATCAACAAGCTAGCGCTTGCTTCTTGAAGGTGGTCTTATTATTTGGGCACCGTCTCTAATTTCAAAATCGCAATGCTTCGAAACTGCTGTTGTACGCATTACTGAAAAAAAAATGATTACTCCCCCTTAAGTTGGGCAGACTGCCTCACAGGAAAGCTACCTTTGCACTTGTGAAAGAAAAATGAAACGCTGGCACCTGCAGACTGATCTCGGATTTGCTTGTATATTATTTCACGGTCTATTCTGAAACGTGACCATGCCCCGACAAGGCATGATAAGGGAACTGATGAACGTTGTGTCAATTATTTCACTTGGCTAAGATTCATAACAAGCAAACTGACAGAGGAAACAAGTAGTTGAAAACAGCGAGGGGTTGGCTGGGAACAAAGCGGTACCTTATTCTCCCGATGAAGCACATTCTACTTCTTTTTCATCATCAGCATCATCATCATAATCTTCATGAGCCTGCCTACGTTTACTGCAGGACAAACGTATCTCATGTTCCGCCAGTCAACTTGGCCCTGTGCTGGCTACCACTTCATACCTACAAACTTCTTATTTTCGTCTGCCTGCCTTGCTTTCTGTTTCCCTCTGACCCGCTGGCCTTTTCTGAAAATCCAGTCAGTTACCCTCGAAGATCAGCGTTTATACTGCCTACGCGTTACATGACCGGCCCATGTTCCTTTCCACTTCTTGATTTCAACTATAATACCTTTAACCCCGGTTTGAGCCCTAACCCACTCTGCTCTCTTGTTGTCTTCCAAAATTTAACGTATCATTTTTCTTTTCATTGCTCACTGCATCGTTCTCAATTTAAGCTGAACCCTCTTTCCAAGTTTCCAGGTTTCTGCTCCTCAGGTACGTACCGGCAACATGCAGCTGTTATATACGTTCCTCTTGAGAGATAGTGGCAATCTACCATTTATGTTTTGAGAGTGCTTGCGTAATGCACTCCGGCCCATTTTTATTTTTCTAGTTACTTTAATCTCATGGGTTCGCTCCACGTTTATTACCTCTCCTAAAAAGACATAGTCTTTCACAATTTCAAGGGCACTATTGCATAGCTGGAAGCGCCGTTCTCTTTCCAAGTTGTTGTACATTACTCTTGTTTTCTGCACTGTAATTTTAAGACCTACCTTTCGGCTCTCTTTGTCTAATTCAGTAATCATGAGTTGCAATTCGTCCACAGAAATAATCAGCAATGCAATGTCGTCAGCGAGTTGCTGGTTATTAGGATCATCATCATCTTCTTCCTCATCAGCCTGTCTATGACCACTGCAGTAAAAAGGACTCTCCCATGTTCCGCCAGACAACTCGGTCCTGTGCTTGCTGCTGCCGTTTTATACCCACAAACATCTTAATCGCATCTGCCCATGTAACTTTCTGTCGCCCCCTAAACCACTTGCCTTCTCTGGAAATTCAGTTAGTTACCCTTAATGACCAGTGGTTATCCTCTCTACGCGCTACATGCCCGGCCCATGTTCATTTGCTCTTCATGATTTCAACTATGATATCCCTAACCCCGGTTTGTTTCCTGATAGACTGTGCTGCCTTCTTGGCTCTTAAGGTATCTTAGGGATGTTCTCTATTAACCCTTATTCCTAAGTCTTCTCGCTCTAGGCCTCTGAATATATCCTTTAGGCACGCGGTAAATACCATTGGAGAGATTTTACCCCCTGCCTTACACCATTCTTGATTAGTATTCTGTCGTTTTCTTCATACACCACTATTGGTGGCAATTGATTTTCTGTAGATTTCTGCCAGGATGTTTATATATGCTTTATCGACGCCCTGATTCTGCAATGCCTGCATGACAGGTAATACATCTGCTTAGTCAAATGCCTTCTCATAATTATGAAGGCTATGTATAGTGGTTGGCCGTATTCTTAGCATTTTTCTAATGCCTAATTGACAGTACGAATGTGGTATATTGCTGAGTAGCATGTTCGCATTCTTGCTCGTACCTTTGGTTGATTGAATTCGAATGTTGTCTTTCTTTTTCTGCACTTACCTTTGTAAATAGCTTGTATAGGATGGAGAGCAAGCTGATCGGCCTGTAATTTTTCAAGTCCTTGTCATCTCCATTCTCACGTATTAAGATGATGTTAGCATTCTTCAAAGATTCTGGGAACCTCCCTGTCAGAACACACTTCGTGAACAGGGTGGCTAGTTTTTCCAACACAATCTGTCCTCCACCTTTAGGCAGATCTGCTGTTACCCGATTCTCACAACAGCTTTGCCTCATTGCATTCCCTCTAAGGCTTTTCTCACTTCTTTTGTCATTACTGGAGGGATGTCATCCGAGTTACTGCGAGTTCTCACATTATGGTCGTGGTTGTCGCAGCTACTGTAGAGATTTCTGTAAAACCCTTCTACTATTTTAACTATCCAATTCATATTGGCAGTTACTTTGCCTTCCTTTTCCCTTGAGCATGCATCTGGCTTTTGCCTTTCCCAAGGTTTCTTTTCACTTTGATGATTCCTCCATTCTTTAAAGCGTGTTCAATTCTCTCCACGTTATACCTTTTCACATTGGATACCTTACGCTTATTATTCAATGTCGAAAGCTCTGCCAGTTATATTTTGTCTGTTGTGTTTGACGCTTTCCTGCTTTGACATTTCTTAATGAGATTATTCGTCTCCTGCGACAGCTTGCCGGTATCCTGTCTAGCTACTGTACTTCCAACCACAACTTCGAACCCTGTAATCATATTCGTGAGATTTTCATTCATCGCATCAGCGCTAAGGCTGAGTTCCTGGATAGAAGCTTAATATCTGTTCTGAAGCGAAACTCCCAATTCCTGTACTTTCCTTCTCAGTGCTAGTTATTTGACTGGCTTCTTGCCTAATAGTTTCTGGCGCTCATTTTTCAAGTGTAGGCGAATGTTTGACCTTACCATTCAATGAACACTGTATCTTACCTCACAAAGCACTTCCACATCCTGCACGATACCTGGTTGTGCACTCATTAAAAGTCTAATTTGTTCTTACTTTCGCTATTAGGGCTCATCTACGTTCATTTGTGGTTCTCTCGATTTTGATAGAAACTATTCAAGACCCGTAAGTTGTTGCGTTCTGTGAATTCTACGAATAACTTCCCTCGGAGTTCTTCGTACCGATGCTATAATCTAGTATCAATGCTATATTCTCCTACTGCCTGGTCTCCAGCCTGTTCTTCTCTACCTTGCAATTGAAGTCGCCAATCAGTATAGTATACTATGTTTTATCTCACTCAATGACAATTTCCCGTTCTCATAGAAGCATTTAACTAGCGTATCACCATTGCTAGATGTAGGTGCGTAAGCCTCCACTGCGTTCATCTTCGATCACGTATTAGTTTAACTACGACACCTAACACCCTTTCATTATTGCTCTAGTATTCCTCTATGGGACCAGCTATATTTCTTTTTTTTTTCTGCCTTTGGGAGATTTTAAACATGTGCCACTGACCGTGCAAGTGCACCATTCCTTTCTCTAATTTATTTCACCTATTCTAAGCTAGAGAGGCATCTAGGATTGGTTCATAGAAACGCAAGCTCTGAGAGCCTTCAGATATAGCCAGAATTTCGCAGTGCTTTTAAAGAGCGGTGTTGCACTTCATTTAAAGCGGACTAAGAACTGCAAGAAGACTGCAAAAGTTTTAAAAACTGTGAATGTTATACTGAAATTCAGTTTATGTTGCTCACCTATTCTCTACAAGGCCACCAAGAAGAAAATAAATACAATGATGGAGCTAAGTGCCCCCCTTGTACCAGTAGTATATATTTGCACTTGCATTCCAGAGATCATTTAGAAGATCACGCTCTGTCTCCCTGTCTGTACGTCCGTTTGTAGTCTTGTACGTCCTTCTTTATGTCTGTGCGCCCGTACACCTATCTAGTGAACACTACAAGTACCGCTATCGCGCATCTTTTCATAATACATTCATCATATACAAGTGCCGCCATTCAGCGGACATTCCAAAGAACAAAACTAGAAGTTGCTACTACATAAAGGAGACGGACAACCCACGTTTTAAGGCGCTTCGCCCCTAAAAGTGAATTTAATGCTTCACAGGTGACACTAGCGACCGCAAAAAATCATTGCATATCCGCGGATTGAATGTATACGGGTGAGACGAAGTGTCCATGTGTCCATCCTTCCATCCGCGCTTCCGTGCATCCGTTTGTCTGTCTGTTCATCCATTCATCCGTACTTGCGTCCGGCTGTCCTTCTGTTTGTCTGTCTGTCTGTTTGTCTGTCTGTATGTATGTCTGTCTGTTTGTCCGTCGGTCCATCCATTCGTCCATATAGTCAACACTACAAGTACCGCCATCTCGCATCTTTTCATCATATATCTATCATGTACAAGTACTGCCATCCAGTGGACATTGCAAGGACTAAGCGAGAGGTGGCTACTACAACAAACTTGGGGCGCACGACCCACGGCGTGAAGAGCTTCGCCCCTAAAAGGGCTCGACTAGGACATAGAAAAAAACAGGGACCAATGCAAAACCATTACGCTACGCGCTTTACAGGCGTGTAGTGGGTAGGCCGCTTCGAATAATGGTGTAGTGGGCAATTTATTATCACCAATTTTATCTATTATCTTATTTATTATCACAAATCTTCACAAATATTATCAGTCATGGCATTGTGTGTGTCATGAAAATGTGCTTGTATTAGCTGCTCCAAGAGTGATTAAAACTGTTTCTACAAAGACAATTGTTCCAGCTTTCGCTGCGACTGCGCAGCACGTTCTGTGCTTGCCTGAGTTTGTTTTGCGCTTTCGTGCCTCTATTTATTTGCTAATTCTAATGTAAAAGTGCCTTTTCGATAAAATAACATGGAATAATAGTGCCTGCGATCGCCTTGCTTCTGATATGTATTTCAACAGTTGCGTCTCAGAAGAAAAACAGCTTGTTAATCGATTCCCTTTCATTGATTGAGCTTAAGAAAGCACACCTAATATTGGACAAAAATGAACGCGCCCTGACCTGCGGAAAGCGCAGGTTTAGTCAGTTATTCTGTTTTGTCGATTAGGAAGTTTTTGTCATTTTATTTCTGTGATGGCAATGCAATTTTTAGTGTTGCCTCTTTATTCTATCCTTTCACCCTTGTAACCTTAGATCACATAGCATTTTACAATGATTATAACTCTTCCTGCGGTTAACGCAACTGGACAATAACTTGTCACTGACCCACATGAACAACATAAGGGAGCATTTTGCAACATTGGTTAAAAAGGGCGTTAGAAAAATGGTGTACTTATTCTGCTTACTAATAGTTGTGAATTTCACAAATGCCATTATAATATTAGGCTTTACAATGAGCTAAAACTGTTACAAGTGGTAGTGATCCTCATGAAGGCAACTTTTTTAGAAAATAATCAGGCATATGAAATAGTAAGGTGTGATGAAATTGGCAGCGTCTGAACGTTTATTTATTAATGTAAGATTAATAATGAAAAAGAGACTTCAAGTAGTAACAATCTGTATTTTATTAAAATGATGAATTGCTTTAGATAAACAATCTGAGATATAAGGATACCATATCACAAAATCTACGAAAGCCATCATTGGCATCCAGTGCTGTACACGTTCTTTACAACAGTAACGTGTTACTTTGCAGGTATGAAACTATTTCACGTTATGTGTTCCTACAATGCCGAAGAAACGCATTATAGTTAGATTTTGGAAAACGTCAAAGCTTTTTCAGAGGCAAAGCGATTAAATGCGATAACAGCAAACGGGAATGTCACGCGAAGAATATCAAGTAGATCAAAACCTGACCCGCATTCATCATGCGAATAGGTGTCTCAGTGTCCGAAAAGCCCGCCTATTTCAATTGGGGAGACTGTGCAGCGAGTGTAGGTACCTTTGTGCACCTGTTAACTACCACAGAAACATTCTGCTGAAAGCGCAACATGTGTGACTCTCTCCACCGAGAGATAAGCACGCACACGCGTGACCCTCCTCGCCTCTTCTTTGAGCAAGTACGCGTGGGAGATCAGAGCACGCGCCGCCGTGTCTTCACGTTCTGGCAACGCGCGCTCATACCGCCATTTCGCTCGTAATACTGAAAAAACTACAGTTCGCCTCAGACGGGCATCGCCAGCGGTAAGTGGTAGATATAAATGGGGTGCCGTTTCAAACTTGAAGAAGGTGTTCCTTCGTGGCTCTGTGGCTAACGCCTCGCACTCACAAGGAAGATGTCGGACGTTTGATTCCACGCGCCGGAGTCTTCGTATGCATTTTTTCTTGCGTTGTCGTATAGTTACGTATACATATACACTGAATGTCGCGGGCGGAAAAATCCAGCCAAGAGTGTTCATATATTTGCTATCGCAATACAACAGAACGTGTCGTCACAATAATGTTACGTTTGACATTTGAATACAAAAATGCCACCTGGGTAATTCTGAAGAAGCACTATGTGAAAACCTTAAAGCTCACATCAAGCTACGCATAATATACAAATTATACAACGCTGATAACACGTTATACAGGTAGAGAGAATCGTAATAAATGCTCGAAAGAAAATTGTTTAGGTCCACTGGCCATACTAGTATTGTGTGTAACTACAACTTGCGTGCTCGCCATTGCATTTGTATTCACACACTTGTGGCACTTTCCAAGTAGATCTTGAAAGCTGCAGTATTGATACTACACTTCGGAATATCAATATAAATCACCATCCATGCAACAAATACTTTTAAGTTTTTGCACAAAAAGCAGCAGAGATAGGGACACTGCTTAGGCGTTCAATCAGTGCTGATGTATTATTTCAGAGTTACTGCAATGTTCAGGACACGTTTACAACTCATTGAAGTCTTCTATCCATAGAGGTCTACAGTTTTCTTGAGTATTTCTCTTTCTGTTTTTCTTCCCTCTGTATATATATATATATATATATATATATATATATATATATATATATATATATATCCAATGGAGGCGGAAATGTTGTAGGCCCGTGTGCTGAGATTTGGGTGCACGTTAAAGAACCCCAGGTTGTCTAAATTTCCGGAGCCCTCTACTACGGCGTCTCTCATAATCATATAGTGGTTTTGGGACGTTAAACCTCACATATTAATTATATATATATATATATCTATATATATATATATATATGTGACGCTACGAAGAATGGGCGACGTGGCGTGGCTCATACCCCATGTTTATTCTGTCTCACTTCTTCCTCATCTACTTCTCCTAACCGTCCCGGGCCTCCGTTTTACACGCAAGACGGCACTTCCAAAATTATCGCTTCAGCGTATGACACGAGACGTTGCCCAACCACGCCATGACGACTCGAAAAGGTGTTTTTCATCACAAGACTTTATTTCGATGGCTCAGCCAAGCTCTGGCCCTTCTGTGCAGATGCATGCACCAGAAGAGCATGCATCGTTCGTTGCACAGAAAGACAGCCATTCTTAACTGGAATTTGACCAAACCACGCCTGATGCGGCGTCGCCATTGAAAACAAAGCCATCTGAAAGCCCAAACACAGGAGGCTCGGAAGCGACTCCAACAGGTTGCCAGGTGCCAGAAGACTACGTAATCAATGCTGCCGAAGGCGCCTCTGATGTTCCTCCAGTCAAACCTGTCTTACCAACTTCGCTGCCTGAAAAGCTTTGTAACAGCTGCCAACTGAACAATACGTCAAATCGCCAAGAAAAGCATTGTCTAATTGCAAAAAGGCTGCCACCTCATCAACACTTATCGCAACATCAGCAAGGTCAGAACAATGAAATCGCCCAGATTAAGCGTCTTGTTATTCGACACGGACAACTTGAGACGTCGGAAGAACACACATGGTGTCAAGAAAAACGTTTACAAACGACTCAACCGAAACGACAACATATTCAAGATGCCTAACTCGAGACCAAGAAAGCATCGAATCCCAGACGTTTTCCCAAGGGACGTCGAGTAAGTTTTCTCAAGCTGAGATCAATACTCAGGCAACATGACATACGACGACAGAAAAGGCGCAAATCAACACCCTGTAGCCCGGAAGGACGCGGAAATCACCGGAACAACCTTGGTCAACAAACATGCAGACGGGTGGCCCTGCATGTGTACCAATCAAGGCAAAGAGCACGACGCCTACGCAAATCAAGCTGCTGGTGCTCCAAAGCCTTCACACTACGTTCATTCCTTGCCAGAGTACAAACAGTTTCATCATCTGCAGTTTCCACGTTAAAGGTGTACTTGTGTTCTATAGTACGCAACAGTCAGCCTCGCCCACCAGAACTCTAGGACTAACCGGACTGCTGCACTCTCCCGTGAAGCTAGTGTGTTTACAGAAACTTCCTGTACATGGAACAATCTTCCCTTTTTTGACTGTGTTCACTTTTTAGTCCTGCATGTTCAGTTTATAATTTCTGTTAGTCTGACGCAACTTCTTTCGGGGGGAGGGGGAATCCTGTGACGTAAGAAGGCAGGGACGGTTAGGAGAAGTAGAGGAGGAAGAAGTGCACAGTAGAATAAACATGGCGTATGAGCCAGGCCACGTCGCCCATTCATCATAAGCGTCATATATATATATATATATATATATATATATATATATATATGACGCTAGATGCGGGAGACGTGGCCTGGCTCATACCCCGTGTTTTCTTCTCTACTTCTACAAACCACCCATCCTATCATATGTCACATGATTCCCGACATGATATGTCGACACCATGAACACTTGGCGGCCACTTCATCAACCGGCCACCACCTTCGAACGTCTCAGCAAGACGCAGTGACCGAACGTGGACCAGGAAAGTACATCCCAACTCTACACCAAGACCAGCATCATGACAGCATCATCAGACGACCTTGACATCCCCAAGTACACCGGATTAGTGGACGACGGACCCGTACAGGACTGGTTCAACCTTTTCGAGCTCCACGCTACCGCTGCATCTTGGTCGGAACGGGAGATGATCACAAACTTCACTGATTACATCTCAGGTGAGGCATTCAAATTTTACCTCACCCACATTTTCGAGAACGATGAGTCTTGGAAAAAGATCAAAGAAGAAAAGGTCACCCGTTTCAAAGAATACGATGAAGACTTGTCCATACCTCATCAGCTGAAGTTTTTCAACTCAGCTATCACAGTTCTGCGAAGTTCTCTCGCAGTAAGCGTATTTCCCAAACAAGACTTCAGAGTAAATATTCCACTATTGTACCATCATATGACTCGTCCGAATACATTTCACGCATTACAACACCAACTAGGGACTTGCATGTCCCATCAGAAAAGGTAATGCTACCTATGCCGACAGGAATGTAGACCATTTTGCCAAAAGACCAAACTTACGGTTGGGTTCTTCACGGGCAAATAAATTGGCATTTCCAATGTATTTACGGCACCACAATACTTCAGGTATTACTGAACAACCCGAATCACTTGATGCTTCATGTCGCACACATGGCCCACACGGACTCGGACGCGTGACAGCATTAACGCATGATGATTTAGTGAATCCGTACGAATCCAAACCACACAACGAATGTTCACAGAAATCTCATTTGTTCAAAGTAGTCAGCTCAGCAGTTCCACAAACACAGAAGCATTCACAATCAGCATCTTGTGAAGAAAAGTGTTCCGCAGAAGCGTCGAGTGTTCATCAATCACAAGATCGAAGCGACGTGAATCCAGTATCCAACCTTACTGCCTATAATGAAAACAAAACCGCAGGTGCGACTTCTGATGACATAAGTACGCTTCAGGCAACAACCAACAATGAACGGTTTATAAGTACAGACCATTCAAGTGCACCAAACCCGCCACGTTATCTTGCGCCGCAAACAGTTACATTGGTTGGCGCTGTAGAAGCCTGCGGAGGACTCGCTAAGAATCCTGGCACAGCACGATCAACGTCACATCACAAGCAAGTTGACGAAACCAAGAAACTATAACGTCAACGTATACTTCGACATTGTCAACGACGAAACAAAACTTCATCGAGTGCACTCTTAAGGCATAAAGAACATTGCAAAAAGGCAAATCGTGGGGGATAAATTCTCCAACAAAGATCAACAGTGTGCCTTCCATCAAAACATCTGCGACATCGCCATAGAAAAATCTCCAAAAGCTACAAAAGCACCCCTTGTACTCGGCAGAAACACAGGCAGCGCCCAATCAACCTCGATCAACGCGCACGCAAGCTGCCTGCACGGCCTGTGCCACGACGAAGAATTCGATGCCTACGATATCCGAACTGTCAATTTTGCAAGGTGTTCGAACCTCGTTTGTTCTTCACAAGAATGCCGGCTGTGATTTCCGCTATCTCCACGTCCAAAGCATTTTTGTATTATCCAGGGCGCAACCATCAGCCTCATCCGCCTGATCTCTTATTGATATCACCGGACTGCCACACTCTCCCCTCAAGTCTTAGCGACGAAGAAGATAACACCTGCATTTTATAATTTGTGAAACTACCTATTTATTTTGACATTGGTGACTTCTAAGCCACTCCTTGTTTGCTTTTTCTTGTTTGTAAGTTGTAACTCATGCCTTCTTTCGGGGGGAGGGGAAATCATGTGACATATGATGGGATGGATGGTTTGTAGAAGTAAAGAAGGAAGAAGTGAGAGCAGAATAGAATAAACATGGCGTATGAGCCAGGTCACGTCACCCATTCATCGTAGCGTCACACACACACATATATATATATATATATATATATATATATATATATATATATATATATATATATATATATATATATATATATATATATATATATATATATATATATATATATATATATATATATATATATTTCCCTTTTCTTCTTTGTAGTTGTCTCACCTTCTTTGTCTCTTTTTCTTACTTCGTTTTTTTTATTTTTTCTCTCTCTCTGTCTCTCTATCTTTGTGAATGCTACTCTGTCTTGCGCAAACAATCTAAGCCACTCGAAACTTCCCAACAGCGGCTAATGTAGCTTACGGTGCGAAACCCCGCAGCCTTACCTCATTAACACTACATGGTGTGTCAAATGAGTACTATAAAACATTCCGCTAGGATCCAGTGAAATTCTGGATTCCCTGAACTCGCAACGTGTGAGGCAATGTGTCAACTTGATTTGTGACGAACCGGAATTACGTAAACAGCTAACGAAAACAGCAAAGGCGACTTGGTTCTGCTCATGTCATGCGCCGTCTCAAACTTCTATATATTTATATCTCAATTGTGCTTGCTATGCGTAATTTTAATTATTTTCATTATTGTTAGCCTATTCACCCCACCACATAGATTAGCACCTGCAGCTCGCCGTTCAGCTCAACAAAGTTTTTCACATGAAGAGTACGTGCGAATGCGGAGAGTCAATGTTTGGTTTAAATAACGTAAATAAACACGACAACAAAAGCATACTTTGTTGGTTCAAATTAACGTCTTAACTGAACGTTTTATTAAGAAAGTTATAATAGCCGCTTTTGTAGACAAAATGCGTATAATAAACGAGTATAATTATAGTAGAAGCATAGAATTTAAAACAACTTTCTAAGTCACACCTAGAAAAAAAATATTGCGTTGGCTTTAGAGCGTGACGTGCTGTCGACAAAAAGTAACATAATAAATCACGGATGTTCTAAAATTGCATAAATTGGTATTGTTTACGTGCGAGTTTCGAAAAGCAAGAAAGTCAATTATAAAATAGGGACAAAATAAAAATGGATGAATCAGTGGGACGAAGTTTGGCTATTCACTAGATATTTATTATGTATTACTTTTGTGGTCAAATGCCCTGCCCAACGTTGCAGTCAAACTGCGCTGACATGCTCCCGATTCAAAACCTATTTATTTATTTATTTACTATTTAATACCACTGTCAACCTTCATAGAGATTTAAACAGAGAGGACATGCATAAATAATCTACAATGTATATAAAGTTGCGTAGGTTTTGACAATGCACAATAAAAACTGGTATTATTCTAAATGGCAATTCAGCATTCAAAATAACAATTCAAGAACAAATCTAAATTCACTGTAAATTTTCCAAACGGTAGTAATAAACAAGAATGCACTTACATCACTTCGCACTAAAAAAAATCAATTCAACAAACAAGTAAATGCGCCTCTAAAAGATTTTCGAAATCAGTAACATCTTTCAAAAAAACATTGTAAATTGGCAGTTAGCTCCACATTTCAATGACATCTGGGATGAAAAATATCGAAATGCGTCAGTATTTGTTCGGTATAATTTCATGACGCAGTCATGGTAAGTTCTGTAATTTATTTTGCCTCGAGCGTGTAAATATTTGAGCTTGTCTGTCTTATGCAATAGTGCATTATTTAAAAAAAACACGTTCGGCCTATAAATATTTATACAAAAGTCCAGGGGCTCTAGGTGGCATCTTCGTAACATCAGCGTGACATACTCCTTCCTTCGGTACGTTGAACAAATAAAGCGCGGCACCAGTCTCTTCCCAATTTCTTCTTAAAAGTGACTTGATGGGGACTCCGGCAAGGCTAGGTACGAGGGAGCGTCCAACCAGCATGAATATTTTTGTTCTGGTTGAATAGATCGTTCCTCTTTTATGTAGTTGTAGGCCGAGAAGTTGGTTTCTTGTTTATGTAGTTTCGGTTATTTCTGTACTTAATTCAGCAGGTCTGCGTTAAACTATACGCAACCTGTTGAAGGACAGAAACAAAAAAATTCGTATAGGGAGCTGGTGTCTCTGTTTGACACAAACTAGTGAAAATTAACATATGATGAAATCAAGTAAGGCATCAGGGCCAGTACTTATAGTTTTTTACCGTAGTGAAGTTAAGACGGCGTAAAATAAAAGCCATTAGAAATAAATAAGTTGAAACTCTGTAGTGCCAATTGAGCTGTCAGATACATAGGCATGTAGTCACGGGCCATCATAATTCACGCCGCGGCGGTCTAGTAGACAAAGTACTCGGCTGCTGAACTGCAGGTCGTGTTATCGAATCCCGGCTGCGGCAGCTGCGGCGGCTGCATTTTCGATGGATGCGAAAATGATGTAGGCCCATGTGCTCAGACTTATGTGCACGTAAAGGAACCCCAGGTGGTCAAAATTATCCGAGCCTTTCACTACGGCGTCTCTCATATTCATGTCGTGCTTTTGGAATGTTAAATCCCACATATCAATCAATGAGCCTTCATAAAAACAGTAAGTGCCACTAGGGGTCAATTGCACCACCCATCGCCGGTCAAGTCAGAATGAACTACGCAGGAGCTAACCGAAAAAAATTTGCCGAAGACGTAAGAGAGCTAAGATACGTTTCCCTACAAACCGCACCTATTCTGTAACTGAGCTTCCATGAGAACAGGGAAGAGAAGAAGAAGTACCCTAGGGTAAACTTCTAAAGTACACAGTTTTCTACCCACGTTAGTGGAACAGGAACACCCTTCCGAACTTGCTCACGGTTTCAGGCTAAGCACCAGAAGAACCTTGTCAGAGGAAAGTCCCTCCCAAAACGATGCTTCTTTCGCCCCTCTCCCGGTTTCACGTTAGTTCAGCTGTAACCTTTTTCCCTACATGCATCGCCCTCTCTAATTTTTTGAACAATAAAAAAAGTCAACCATCGAATAAAATGCAGATGATAACTTAGCGATCTACTTTTGCTCCTGAAGCGTAGACGGTAATAAATTATACAAACTGCAGATGTGTATGAGGGTTTATTTCTATGCATCTCTAGGGAAACGGTATAACTGAATTGTTAAAGAAGAACGGCACACATTGAACGATTGAATGAATCGTTCTTGTTGAGAGCTAATTACAGCACCGTAACGTGCACCATGATCAAATTATCAAGATCACAAGCCCTTTATCTACAACACCACAAGCACTTTCCTTACTGAAATAACTGTTTCATCAAGAGGCACTTGCTATACTAATGTGAAGGGTACTTTCACTCCGAGGCACCCACATCTATTCTGCATCATTGCAGAAACAATTACACCATAAACTCAGATATTACGCACAGCTGTCCTCTAGCATACTGCCCCTAAATAAAGCTATGGCTTGCCCAGAGAATCAGGCTTGGTTGCTTAATAACCTGCCTTTTTCGCCATTGATACTGTCCGGCAGTAGCGTCACTTTCCGGTGAGGCCAAGTAATCTTTGTTGCGGTTTATATCTCCATAAAGCAGCGTTGCTGAAGGGGGCAGAAAGTCGACACAGAACAAATGCATCGGGCGATTCTTTACGGAACAGCACCGGTGCGAGCAGGCCCTCCCTGAAAAGCGTAGCCTTTATCTACCGGCGCTAAGCTACGTTGTAGAGCCGGAAAAAGAGCTTTTGGTGTGCATATTAATATTGTTGTGGTTTAAATCTGGTGTTCGCATGCACGCCGCTTGGCTCAGGCAGGGTTTCGGGCAGTCGTTGGCTGGAAATAAATACTTGTAGTGTAAGTGGCCTATGAACGTAGTTTTGCAGGGCCTAATTTATTGCTGCTAAGAAATTTGATCCAAAGTGGATTGTGCACGTTTTAGATGATGCAAAGCCAGACGTGGAGGAAGAAAAATGGACATCATTATTCTTGTCTGATGCACCAACCAGTTGTTTTCGTCACTCTAGCCGGTCATAGTTTTGGATGTAAAACAACACTAAGTAACATTACATACTATTTTTATGCTCCGTTTTCTAATAAATGGCGTTCCCTCGATCGGGAGCTCTTCGACGATGAACTTTTCCTAATAGAGAAATGTGAAGTTTTAGCGAGGTCACTTCACGTTCATGCATTTTATTGTTACCATTTGGTATTGGATTAAGTGGTTTCATGCATAACCGCCGTTGTACCTGCTGCAAATAAATTGTTGCGCTAATATGCATTTGGATGCAGCTCCAAGGTACGACATGCATGGAGGTAATTGAGAAGCTCATCCATGTTCGACTGTCCACCGACCTCTCAAATTTTTCCTTATTGTATCCCAGACAGTTTGGGTTTAGATAAAGGTATTCGACTAGTTTACCCCTCATTTACTTTAAAGAAGAATGCATACTAGAAATTGACACGGGTAACTTTCTTGGTTCTGTTTTTCTAGATTGTACTAAAGCGTTTGATTCGCCTAATCATGTCATTCTTTTCACTAAACTATCTTTCCATGGCATTGCAAGTAACAATTTTAATATTTTAGTCAGTTATTTATCTGATCGACAGCAATTAAAATTCATCTCCGTCATTTATTCCATTAAACAAATTTATTATTATCGGTGTTCTACAAGGCTGTATTTGAGCCCGCTAATATTTCAACCCTACATTAATGACTTCCTCAATGTCTAACCTCGTCAACTGAATGCATACTATATGCTGACGACACTACTCTTCTACTGTCGAGTAATTCATTTAGCAACCTTACAGCAACCCTTATCGTTAATCTTGTTAACGTTAGTGCATGGTGTACTTAAAATACGCTTTTGATAAATCCTTCTAAAACAAAGTTTTTATTTTGCTTCCAGACCATTTAATAACTCCGAAGTTCCACCGCTTTTTATCAACTCATATTGCATCCACATATCATATAATTGTTGTTTCCTTTGAATTCAGCTGAATTCCAAGTTAAAAATTAACTTACATATTCAAGAACTGCAGCGGGAAACATCTTACGGTATTCGGGTACTATTCAAATCTAGACGTAATTTCGATTTGACAACTTTGATGACTTTATATTATGCATTCATTCCGATCATCTTAACTATTGCATTGCTTGCTTGCTTGCTTGATCCTTTCTTTAGTGGCTTTCAACCACTAAGAGGATTGGCCAAGAAGTTGGTGGTAATGCAAGTCAATACATTTAGTTTATCCAAGCTATGAGAATAGGATTACTTTGTTTTGACTGTGGAATTAATTAGGCACAATGGGAACAAAAGGGAAAAAAGAGAAATAATAGAACTTGTTGATTATCTTGGGTGTAATCGTGATATGAAATTCTAAAGGTTAAATCGTTACAGTGTAATAGCTAAACAATAAATGTTAGATTGGCTAGTAAAAATCGAGAGCTGATCAATGGCTCAGTAACGTAATCTTCTTGTGTTACATAGGAATTCGCAGAGAGCCCTGCAGATGTTCCTGTCGCTGAGTCCTTATGAAGCGGCCCCGAAAGACAAAATATTAGGAGTATTAAGTGATATTCCAACTTTTTTATTAAAATTTTCAAACATTTTTTTGAAACAGTGACATGTGAGAAAAATGGCTGATATGTTTGGGCTCATAACAGCTTGAGCACAGAGGGCATGGCACCAGGCCAGACCTGTTTAAGTAGAAATTAAGAGGTGGTGCAAGGCAACATAGTTTTGTTATACAGACTTCCGATTTACACGTGGGACACCATTTCTTATTTCACGCGAAGTGCAGATGCGAGAAATGTGGATTCGGTATTGTAAAGTTTTATGAGTCTTCAAGAAGGAAAACTTTTGTGAACCTCGCTGCTGTTGCCTCATGAAGCCAGACATATCACGGTCATCTTCCTTCTCTCCAACATGTACAACATCAAGCCATTCGCATTATCACCTAAAGCTGCCAACGCTCTCACGATTTGTACCAGGAACAAAAAATACTAAATATTGACAACCTAAACAAATTCAATATCTAGACATTCGCTTATAAAGCAGTTAAAGATTCAAAGCAGTACCTCGAAGATGAAACGTCAATTGATCAGAACTTTCAACAATGAATGCAGGGCTCAATTGCTCTGGTTTTAATTATCTTCTTTATCAGGTGAATTTGCGTGACGTTCAAATTTTTGCATATCCTACGAAACTTGAAAGTCAATGATATGCGAAGAATGTCGAGAGAAGGTGATTGTGTTGTACTTTTTTTGAGCGAAACGTCACTAAATGACAATAAATATGTGTACAAATGTTGTATGCACAGACATATCCTAAACAGTCACGCGTTTACAGTTGAGTAACGACGCCAACAAGAGCACCGCGTAGATCGCGTCTAAGGAAGCGTGTAACGAACTCATGACAGAAATGGCGCAGTGGCTTTTAAGTGAGAAACACGGCAGGTTTTAAACGTGAAGGGCAAAACCCAGTTCAAAGAACTTGGCAGGAGACGGAAACTAATTTCCTTAGAGCCATTAGCGCTGTACACAGCATGCACACGAAAAGATTGTGGGCGACAGCTGAACAATTTTTTGTACGTAAAAGGTGTCGGTAACAGAGTTAGGCAATATTAGAAATATAATAAACGAAAATATTCAACGCTCACATCATACCTACATTCAGTTGAAGGCCTGAAGGCGACACGCCTGTGTAATTTGTATACCTACGTTAAACATTTTTTGCACATATATCAAAATATTAGTAACTTGGGAAATACACAGCCTACATATATATATATATATAAATATATATATATATATATATATATTTATTTATTTATTTATTTATATATATATATATATATATATATATATATTGGCTGTTGTTTTGGTCGAAGCCTGATACAATACGACATCACAGCTTAGGTTTAGTTCGAAGCCATTTATGGTAGATTATCCTTCGCACAAGTTCTTTTAAAACGTCACACAGGGCTGCCTGATACTTAGCAAAACTATTGCATGCATACAAGCAGGACAACGTAAATCACCAGCCTAGCTCACTCACTTGGCTATGACAAGGTCCGCTTTATGTTTTACGAGTAGGAACATTCCGGATTTTCAAAGCAGCAACTGAATAATACTTTGTCATATCTATAATACGACAGGCTGGAAAGTAACTTAGAAACGGCTATGCGGACATGCGGGCAGAAGCAACGTATAGAAAGAAAAAAGGAGAAACAAATAAAAAGAGTAAAACTAACAAAAATAAACATACATAGCTTCAAAAATGACAATTAGCAAAATATGTATATATGTAGACATGCTTTGCGTGAAGGAATCAACTGACTCTGCACTTAACGGGATGCAAACATTCTTCAAAACGTTTTCGACCCGAATATCTGTAGTAG
Source organism: Rhipicephalus microplus (assembly GCF_043290135.1). Taxonomy (NCBI): domain Eukaryota; kingdom Metazoa; phylum Arthropoda; class Arachnida; order Ixodida; family Ixodidae; genus Rhipicephalus; species Rhipicephalus microplus. Next base: position 101,857,001 of record NC_134701.1, read on the forward strand.
AAAAAACTGCCGCGAGTTTCGTTTTCTTCTTCCCTTCCAGCTTTTCTATCCGCGAGTTCCTTACGAGTGTGTAAAATTTTCGCTTACTCTTCTCAAACGTTCCTTTCAAATTCAATAAAAATCTTCGGATCTTACTCAAACTGTTTCTAAGATTGAGTGCAACATATATGGCTCTATCGTTGAGCGCACCTATAAAGGGCCATGCGAGCAATGGCTCCCGCATTACGAATAACGATATGTTTTGGTAAGGCAGTAGTGTTGAGTAAGTTCAAATAGTGAACCGTGACATTTCGCAAGCCAGTTGGCAACTTTCAGTCGTCACGCAAAGCGCGTGCTTATTCACAGAGTGACCATCTTAGGCAAAAGAATGCGGTGAATGGGGCTGCACATGGGAATGACTGCCGTAGCCGCATCGTCATTCAATGCGTTTCGCAATAACGAGAAACGTGCAAAGAGTTTATTAGGACACAAAACGATCTTCTGTGCTCGGCATCTAAATATTTTATTCCACCAAGTGCACTTGAACAGTGTCCCTAGAGGCTGTCTGTAAGACACCGACTGACTCGCGCATCGTTCTCACGTAGCCGATGGGCAGAGATACGACCGAGAAGGAAGACAATCGTCGTAGTTGTTACTGTTCTCGTTCTGCTTCGACATTCGCTGAATTATAGATAAAAGAACTAAACAGGCTGAAATAAACCTTGGGTGAAACAGTGCTCAGTTCGAAAGCAATTCCCTCTGGGAATCGCCTACAGGGTGCTCGCTCCAAAAAACAGCGTGGAGGCGCTTATAGCGTGTACGTGTTGTACTTTCAAGACGTGCGCAGAGCTTTACTTGTGGCGCAACGTGCTTCTTACTCTGAACAAGGATGAGAGAACTGGCTGTGACTTTCAAGTGTCAGTCGTTTCAGTGTTTGGGAGGCAGCGTTCCCTCATTGTGGAGGCGAGTGGACGCCCTCAAGTTCTCTAGAGATTGATGTTACCAATCAATTTGTACTACCGTGAGGGAACTTGTAAAGTGAAAGACCTTTGTTATCCCCTCTGCTCAATCGGCCATTGCCCGCTACATCGAGGCCATTTCAAGCGTGCCCTTTCTTTTATACGTTATTTGCATGCATACAACGAGCACTGTAGTACAAATAAGAGTGAATTGATAGAAATTAATTATTACGACTAGCAGCCTAGTGCCCAATAACAACTAAGAAAGTGGAGGTTTTCTGCACGTTGTCCGAATTCTGACTATTCAGTTCTTGCATTCGCGCTTGCACTGTATTATACCATGTATGCAAACGTTTAAAGCCACTTTTTTACAACATGCAAAGCTTGATTAATAACGTGCTATCGCGAACAGCGTGAACAGAGAGAAATGCCGCTTTTAACCCAGTCGCGTGACTGTAATGACTTGACTTTCGCTACGTGAGCCCGTACTTTCAGCCTCGAAATGCCGTAGCCCTGCAATCCTGCTCTGACGGGAGCTAATCACATCGCGTGTGTTCCGAGTACCAGGCAGGACTCGCAATTGTTGAGCTGTGCTGCAAGAAGATTGGAGTGAACCATGCTTTGTTAGTGAAACGAAAATGTCTCTCATTAGTATTTAGTTTTATTTTGGCTAGCCTCCTTCGTTTTATTGCTTCACGAAAGAGCACTGTTTTATTCATGTTTTTAAAAAACGACTAAAAAACTTGGTAGGTAACTTGGCGCCCTAGTTTGTTTATTTTTATGAATAGACGGTAGAATACTCCTCAAGGTATATACGTGAAGCCCCCGTAATAATTCTTCTGTGCAAGAAGACACTGCTGAATTTGGTTAGATCATACCAATTTTAGGCCAAAAAATTAATTTAAAATACCACACACAGCTCACGCGTGTCAAAGCTAGCTTTGACGTGTGGGAGCTGTGCGTGGTTTTTTTTAATTTTTCTTATATATTTTTTGCAATCACCACATCGTTCCGACGTGGGCCTCCTCCCCAGGCTTCAAGAGCAACTAAGGCAAGAGGGTAGGGTTAATCGGTGGGATGTGGCAATGATCGCAAATAATGCATGTACTTTGGTGTTTTGTTCAAGCTGCGGGGGGAAGGGGGGAGGATGATGAGGGGTGAACCTCAGACGGGTAAGTTCACAATGTACCACTCGAATGTACTTAATTTACCCACCTGGACCATAGATGTATATGTAATACATATTTGTTGTTTGTTCTGTTTTTTTCTTGTAAAGATGTTCGGTCCTTGCACCTGAGTATGTGCCGGGGGCACCTCAGGGACGTACTTAGTATTCCCACTTGGTATTTTCGCTCTGTTTCATTTTCTTTTATTTGTTACCTTTTATTTATTTTTTAACTTGTCTTGATTCTAAGTATATGCAAGGGTTGTTTGGCCACTAGTTTAGGTGCGCACATTTCTTATTGTTTTTGTTTCTTTTTAAGCGCAAAATGCACGTGATATGCGTATGTGGAAGTACGCACCGGCACACGTAGTGGTGTGACCAATGCCAGTATGGACCCTTCATTCCTTTTCTCTCTCTTTCGGCTCGGCGACGACATAAAAACGCATCGGAGCCTAGTAAATTACGTCTGATGAAGATCGGTCTCCGGTCGAATCGTCACAAATCTCTCTCTTACTCTCTTTATATATATATATATATATATATATATATATATATATATATATATATATATATATATATATATATATATATATATATATATATATATATATATATATATGAAAGTAGATGCGCTTTCACATAACAACTGTTTATTGTGCCGACGTTTCGACGGGCAACCCGTCTTTTTCAAGGCATAGTAATATTTACACATGTTCCGTGTCTTCTTGTAGCCTGTCGAGACTGGAGGGAAGGGGTCAAAAGAAAAGTAAAAAAAGAGAGAGAGAGAGAGAAAATAAAAGAAGAAACAGCGAAACGGGAGGAGAAACATTAAATAAAATATAGAAAATCTAGGAGAGGAAGCAAGACCGACACGGCGCAGTTAGAAAGGGGCAGCATCTCAACAGAGTAGGGCAGAGGTAGATAAGCAATGTCATCATTGTCAACAATACCTACCCCGCACCCACTCTTCCCCAAGTGGGCAGTGTGCCGCCGTTCTTGTATTTCACCTTTTTGTGTAGTCCGCTGGCGGCTCGTTCTTCTTTGAAGTTTAAGAGAAGTTAATGGGGAGAGCTTAAGAGCTTCGAGTGCATGCTGGTGGGGTCGGGAGGAATTAAAAAGCCGGTGATTGAGACGCCGCCATCGATGTTCATTATATGCAATTGCTCCTTGTCAGTGAAGGAACAGAATGTGCGTTAAAAACTAAAAAAGAAAAAAGAAAAAAAGTGCCGCCATATCCACGAAGTGAATGATGATGAGTGGGCGAAGCTCTGGAGGAAAACCTGGTAAACCATGAATCTTCCGTACCTTTTGCCCACTCGACTTTATTATGATGCTCCCCCTAGCGTGCGTTGCCGCACTAAATCGAACGATTGTCTTTCACCAATGATTACACGTGCCGTATGTGACATTATTCCTATTTTATAACATCTCGCATCTTTCGTCATCAACTACAAGTACCACCGTCTAGTTTATAACATCTTGCATCTCTTCATCGTCAGCTACAAGTCCCGCCATCTAGTGAACACTGAAAGAACTAAATGAGAGGTGGCTACATGCAGGAGACGGTGCCGCCATCTAGTGAACACTGCAAGAACTAAACGAGAGGAGGCGACATACAGGAGACGGTACCGCCATCTAGTGGACACTGCAAGAAATAAACGAGAGGTGGCTACATACAGGGGACGCACAGCCCACGCCTTAAGGAGCTTCGCCCCTAAAAAGAACATGGGGGGGGGGGAGACTGTACGACATCCGGGACAGTCACCACACAGTTGCGGCTCACTGGGAAGACATGCGCGCATGTATGAAAAAGTTAACCAAACCACCTAGCTGTCAGCTTCTTGTCAGTGAAGGAACAGAATATGCGTTAAAGCTTAATGTTTCTCCTCCCGTTTCGCTGTTTCTTCTTTTTTTTTCTCTCTCTCTCTCTTTTCTTTTTTTTACTTTTCTTTTGACCCTTTCCCTCCTGTCTCGACAGGCTATAAGAAGACACGGAACATGTGTAAATATTAATATGCCTTGAAAAATACGGGGTTCCCGCCGAAACGTCGGCACATTAAACAGTTGTTATGTGAAAGCGCATCTACTTTCATATTTAAAACCTTGTGGCACCCGAAGTTATTCTTCTTTATATATATATATATATATATATATATATATATATATATATATATATATATATATATATATATATATATATATATATATATATATATATATATTTATATATATATATATATATGTACAAATAGAGAGAAATGCCGCCTATATATATATATATATATATATATATATATATATATATATATATATATATATATATGTGTGTGTGTGTGTGTGTGTGTGTGTGTGTGTGTGTGGTTAATCATCGTTGTTTTTTAAGCAAAAAAGAAGTTCTGCTCATAATACCTTGAAGGTGTAAAACCATTCTGACGCCCAGCGGTATCCCTAAGCAGCGGTCTGGTTTTGACACTCAGTGAACCATTCATTTTACCTCGCGACATACTGAATGCAAGTCTGTTCGCAATTTTCAGCACTTTTGTTGACTCCGTGCATGTTTCAAATGGCATTAGAAAGGTGCCTTTTTACCTCTGAAGCCGCATGCAGTGAGAAAAAAAACGTCTTTACTCCGCATTTCACCGCAAAAGTCACTATTGAACGCCTTTGTAAGCCGTCATAACAGGCTGGAGAGCCCTGCATTTTTGCATTGAAAAACAAAGCAGTGAAAACCTTCAGATATGAACGTTCTGGTGTGCAAATGTTTGAGGAAGAATGAAAGTGTGGCTTAATGGAGCGTGCAAATATAATCAAGTCGTTCTGAATACACAAACGATTTGAATGTGCACCAAGTTTATTTGTGATGGAGCCGTCTTGCACGAGTCATGCAGGCGACACTGCTACTGCGTGAATATTTAGCCTTGCTTTGCTGATACTACTTCTTCATTTGGGCGTGAAATGAGACGCTATTTGTAACGACGAGGAGCACCTCATTGTTTCGTCACTAAACCAAGCTTTTTTCTCCAACCGCTCTCGTGCATCTGCATTGAAGTGAGATCGAGCAGAACCACACGGATATTCTATGTGCTGTGGGGTTTTCGCGGCACCCAGATTTTGCAATAAGTGATGGCTGGTACTGGCGCGAAATGTGACATTGTGATCCCCTCTCCCCTATCTTTACTTTCTTCTATCTCAAGACTGGGCATTCTGGCACAGATGGTAGACTGTGCGAAATGAATGGCTATGTTCGTGGTCATGGTTGTTACGTTCCAAACCTTGTATGCGGAAAAAAAGATGCATGCAAATAAAGGACCGCGCCATATATTAGCAGAGACCACCTTGAGTGTTCCTGTCTGTCAAGCAAATATGTTATTGTTTAGACTGGTTTGTGTATATATTGATCGATTTGTTTCAGATGTTCTTATGGCTTGGATATATGCAAGCTTATAAGGAAACACAGGCTAGAGTGCACATTCATCTGTTAGACTTAATTGCGGTTCTATATTCTTCGTTACCCTTATGGCGCACATTTTTCTCATTGGGCACTTTTATGCACGAGCTACTATGTGCTCTGAATACGTTCATTGGATATAATAATTTGTACTAATGAAGGTCGGCAATGTACTTTGAGGGAGCAAAAAAAGCATGTGGTCACACCTTAACGTTAATTATAACTATGTTTTCTGGGATGTACAAACGATGCTTTTGCTCTGAAGTATGCATGAATCGACACCTCATGATGCATGAACAAGTTGACAGGTGGCTGCAAGTGTCGCGGCACAATATAAGTAAAGTCTTTTTGCCCTGATGGTGTAATGCGATCCGTTGATGACAGCGTCAATCGTGATATTGTGCATGCTATTGTCACGACGCAGACACAACGGGAGTCCGATATAGAAGAGCTCAGTTTAATTGAAATGAAAGGCGCTCGTAAAGAGGACCGGGCCAGAGCTTCGTCTTCCTCTCTGGCTGCGCGAGCTCTCCTCTGCAGGTTGAATGCGGCATTTGCCTCCCTCCAGGAAGAGCATCGACCCGATGCTCGGCTACAGAATACGCGGTGTATGCAGTTGACGTATATTACGCAACTGGCTCACTGCAATATGGCTTCATCCGCACAACGTGTACGATTTCAGACTTTTGAGCTCGCGAGGAACTGTCAGGGATGACCTCATAATTCACGTCACTTAGGCGCTGTACAACATTGTAGGGACCAAAGTACTTCTTCAGTAACTTTTCAGAAAGGTCGCGTCGGCGAATAGGGCTCCAGACCCACACTTTCTCGCCTGGTTGATAAGTGACGTATCGGTGTTGCAGGTTATAACGTTGTGCTTCGTAACTCTGCTGTCGGGCGATTCGCACGCGTTCTAGCTGCCGTGCCTCTTCAGCTCGTTGGGTAAAGGCTTGAACATTCGCGTCTGTATCGTCGCAGCCGTGCAGCAGCATGGCATCAAGCATTGTCGTCACTTCACTGCCACAAAGAAGACTAACAGGCGTGCTCCGTGTAGTTTCCTGCTGCGCCGTATTATAGGCAAACTTCATGTATGGTAGAATGTCGTCCCAATTTTTATGATCCACGTCGATGTACATACTGAGCATATCATGAATTCTCTTGTTGAGGCGTTCTGTTAAGCTGTTGGTTTGTGGGTGGGAGGAGGTAGTTTTTCGATGCGCTGTTCCACTCAACTCAAGCACTGACTTGAGGAGCGTGGCCGTGAAAGCGGTACCTCTGTCTGTTATTATAATTCTAGGAGCACCATGCCTCAGAACGTTATCTTCAATGAAAAATCGTGCCGCTTCCACTACGGTTCCACTTGATAAAGCCTTTGTCTCTGCGTAACACACAGCCGCGGGTATAGTGCCACACCGTGTTAACTTAGCAAAGCTGCAAAAAAAGAACTTGCCTTTTGGCGCTTATAAGGCTTTGCATTGTCAGCGCAGTGTCATAAACGCTACGTCCTTATTGTACGTGTGTATGCCTTTTCTAGTATAAAGAGACACACGACAAAATATTTACGTGCTGTTACTGTGCCTCAGATATGTGTAATAACCGCTTTTTATTTGAGACTCGCACAAGTATGAACGCAGAAACATGAACCATATTGGAGTACACTGCGAATGGGCTTAAAGTTTGGCCATTTCGGGTGTCATTTTGGCGGAAAAACAGACGAACAGATGGCCAGACAGAAGAAACTTTTAGCGCCGAGGTATCCTAAGGAAGACTACCGACTTTAAAACTCACAGCTTTTCCGCAAAGGCGAAGCAATGAACACGATAGCAAAATTGGAAGGTCAAACGCACAATGTCAAGGAGAGCGAACCATGCCCCACGTTTTTTCTCGCTCAAATGACTCAGGATACACAATTACAAGTACAGGTGAACGCGAATAAGTGTCTCAGTTGTTAGTTCAGAGTGTCTGAAAAGCACGCCCTTTTTGCAATATATATATATATATATTTATATAAACAATGAAGTGCTAACATAGGACCCGGAAGTAAAAGTTAAAAAAAATCAAGCACGTAGGAAAAATTGTTTTGTAAAGGACTGACGTTTCGGCCGCGCGACCGGCCTTCGTCGGAGTGATGCGAACATGCGACGGTAACGCAATATAAAAAGGCCAGTAACGTATCATAGCGCTGTTAATGGCTGACAAGTGGTTGTTAAAAGCACGTGGGAAACAGTGCGCGTGATAAGACAAGAAAAAAATGAGATTACAAGCGTGCGAAGACGAAACGAATGAAAAATTATTAATAATGAGTAAAAAATTATGAAGCCACATAACGTGTGTATCACTGGCACAAACATCAATACACGTCATAGGTACAACTGCGAGCAAGTTATCGATAAACATAAACGCGGGTATAACATCTTGTCATGATCCGACAACAAAGCTGAAACAGGGAACTAATCTATCTGCGTGAAAGCATAGCGGCAATAATAGCGGTGGTAGCAAGGGTGTTTAGGAAGCTAAATGGGTAAAAATGAATGTTTGCCAGCGCTTTCATTCATACCACAAGTGACGGCTTTAAACTTATAGAATAAATACAATTCTCGAAGTTCTCTTTCGTGGTGGGAACGGAAACCCGATTGAAGGATTGTAGCTGTAATACTATCAAATGAGTGGCCCGGAATGTGCACGTGTTTTGATAGCGGAAGGTTAGGAATGGTGGCAGCATGACATTTGTGGTTGTTAAAGCGATATCTGAAGGGCGTTTCGGTTTGTCCAATGTACTGTAATTTGCAGACGGAACATTCGAGCAAATAAATGCAATTGTAAGTGTCACACGTAAAATTTCCTTTATTATATAGGAGAAATCAGAAGCAGTGCTTTTAGCAATGTGTGACGTCGTCATATGCGCGCAAAACTTGCATCGTGGTTTATTGCAAGGTCGACAACCAACATTATCGGGAACCCTTGTTTTAGATGAAGTTAGGATGTCATGCAGATTTCGAGACCGTCTGAAGACTACCCGAGGTGGCAATGGAAAGATTACTTCAAGATGAGCACTCTGCGCTAGTATGTTGAAATGTTTTTTGAGAATTGAGGAAACGTTTGGCACCGATGCTGAGTGTGTTAGAACTAGATTACTTTGTGCCTGAACGGATGGTTGCTTTTTAGCGCTGAACAAATCCTTGCGATTCAGCGCATCGGCTCTTTTGACGGCATCCTCAACAATGCGGGGTGGGTATTTCTGCTGGATCAAAGATTGGCGGAGTTCTACGCAGTTTGCATAAAAGTCTGACTGCTCAGAGCAAATTCTCTTAAAGCGCAGCGCCTGACTGTACGGTATACTGGTTTTCCAATGTTTAACATGTGAACTTTTGAAGTGAAGATAACGGTGCCTGTCTGTAGGTTTCCTGTAAAGCCCAGTGGTTAGTTTGTTGTCAGAGATGCAAACTGTGACGTCCAGAAAGTTAACGGTAGAACGAGACTGTACATGCGAAAACGAAATAGATTGGTGAACAGTGTTGAAATCAGCTATAAAAGATAAAAGGTCATTTTCACTATGGGGCCAAATAAAAAAATGTAATCTATAAATCGCTTATAATAAAGAGGCTTTTACTACGTGCTTGATTTTTTGAACTTTTTTGAACTATATATAAATATGCAGAAGAATAACTTCGGTTGCCGCATGGTTATAAATATGAAAGTAGATGCGCTTTCACATAACAACTGTTTATTGTGCCGACGTTTCGACGGGCACCCCGTCTTTTTCAAAGCATAATGCCTTGAAATGCCTTGAAAAACACGGGGTTCCCGTCAAAACGTCGGCACAATAAACAGTTGTTATGTGAAAGCGCATCTACTTTCATATATATATATATATGTATATATACTCGGTGCCTCACTCAACGTCGACAACCCTGGATATAAATACGGCCCCCCAAGCGACGGTGATCAATGGGCACGGCGGCACCCGAAGCATGCAGAGCGCTAATCCTTTCTTGTATGTCGTACAGGTGAGAAAACGCTACGGCGAATGCATGCGTTCTGACTGCCTCTTCTTGACTGTGCGGCCGTGCCCACGGTTGCTTTGTGATCCCTTGTGTAACTTGTCCTGCTATTTGAGGGACCTGTTATTACTAGCAGGTGACGTCGAGACAAACCCCGGGCCCGACTTAAAACAAATTTCTCAACAACTAACGCAAATTGCTGGTGATATTAAACAAATTAAAGAAGAACGACTAACCGCTATTGAGTCCAAATTAGAAAAACTGGCTGCCTTAGATGAAAAAATACTGGACTGCACCAACAAAGTTTCCGCCTTAGAAAAAGTAGTATGAGGCCTAGAATTAAAGCTGGATGAATTAGAAAACCGGTCAAGAAGAAGTAACTTGATAGTGTATGGCATCCCTGAGGATGAAAAAGAAGACAAGGAATCACTAGAGCAAGTAATAAACAATACAGTTGCGAAAGGTGTTCTGAAAATTGAACCTGTTTCAATCGAAAGGATACATCGGCTCGGTAAACCAAGCGCGAACAAAACTAGACCAATAATTTTCAAACTCCTTGATGATCGAGACAAAACAAAGATTTTGAAAAACTGTCATAAACTAAAGGATACCGACATATCAATTAGTGAAGACTTTTCCCAGCGTGTGCGTAATATAAGAAAAAAATTGTGGGACTCGGCGAAACCAAATAAGAAATCCGGGCAAAAGGTACATCTTGTCTACGACAAAATTAGTATAGACCGTATTCTTTATCGCTGGGATGACACCGTAAACGATAAAGTGATGATTGACAAGGCAAAAAATCCCTCAACTGGAAAAAAAAACCTGCCAAGCAACGGGCCGGCGTCTCGCACTCGAAACCGCCCCAGTTGAGGTTTATAAATGTGAATTGCCGAAGTGTCTTAAACAAATTAGAATCTCTTGAATGCCTACTTCTCGACCTTGAGCCAGACTTTGTTGCTTTAACCGAAACCTGGTTAAATAATGACATTTTAGATAGTGAACTAACGCCCCCAAATTACAATATAATACGGAAGGACAGACCGACACGAGGCGGTGGAGTAGCGTTAATGATAAAACGCGAAATTCAATACACTGTGCTGCCAGAGGTTGGAGGTGTAGAAGCTGTCTTTTTGAAACTAAAATTTGGCCTTCACACAACAATTGTGGGCTGCTGCTATCGCAGTCCTACTTCTGGCGAAGATAGCATGCAATCGCTCTACAACTACATTGAACAAAACATACAAAGCGCAACATTCATCTTGTTGGGTGATTTTAACCTTCCTGATATCGACTGGCAATCCATGAAATTTTATTCCGCATGCTCAGATGTCCTTATCGACACAATGCTGCGATTTAATCTTCACCAAGTAGTTAACCAACCAACACGTGTCCAGGGAGAAACTTCAAATATTCTTGACCTTATATTCTTGAGTAACCACTTCCCAGCCGATGAATCAAAGATTGAAGTTATGGATGGCATATCTGATCACAAGCTCACTTTGTGCACTGTCCCCTTTCGTGATAAAATAGAACCAACGAACATAAAAATTACTTACCCGGATTTTAAATATGCCGACGACACCAGCATACTAAATTATCTAATTATAAAGTTTCCGTCCTTCGAAGAATTGTCGAATGATAGTTCCACGACCATTGAAATATTATGGTCTCAGTTAAAAGAAATTATGCACCACTGTATTAATACCTTTGTACCTCTTCAAGTGAAAAAAATTAAGAAACACAACCCGTGGATAACACGTGAGGTAATACATGCGAAACGCAAAGTAAAGCGAATACGAAAGAGAATGAAACGAAAACCCGGAGCAGTAACAGTAGATAATTTGACTGCTGCTGTGAGTGACTTAAAAACAAAAATCAAAACAGCGAAGAGCAACTATTTCACTAAAACATTGCCAAACTTTCTAAAAAATTCACCCAGCAAGTTTTGGAGCTACCTAAAGCCTGCAAAAAACAACAAAAGCAACACACCCCCGGAAAAAGATAACCCGATCACTTCAGACAAAATGAACAACTATTTTAAGTCTGTATTCACTGTCGATGACGGAAACATTCTAGACATCGACACTAGTGCGGAAGGTACCCTGGAACCGATTATTGTCAATGAGGCCGGTGTCATAAATCTCTTGTTAAACTTGGACACAAAAAAAGGAGCAGGGCCTGACAACATTCCTAACATCTTTCTTGTAAGATATGCAGAGGTGCTAGCTAAATATCTGTGCGTCATGTTTAACAAATCACTATCAACGTGCTCTTTACCTGTGGAGTGAAAAAAGGCCAAAGTTGTTCCTGTGCATAAAGGAGGATGCGGAAATGATATATCTAACTTTAGACCTATATCCCTGACATGTACAATCTGTAAAATCTTGGAGCACATAATTCTTAAACAAATAACTGTTTTCCTAGAAGAAAAACGTATATTATCTCCCTATCAGCATGGCTTCCGCCGAAGTCTTTCAACCATAACTCAATTAGTGGAATTAACACATGAGGTATCCCAGAGTATTGACAACCAAAAACAAACTGATCTAATCTTCCTCGATTTTGCCAAAGCATTCGACAAGGTATCGCACAAGAAACTACTTCAAAAACTTGAGGCCACCTTAGGAAATTCTACTGTTCTTAACTGGATCAAAAATTATCTTACTGATCGTACACAGTATGTGGAATTTAACGATAAAACCTCTGCTACCACCTCCGTCACATCTGGAGTTCCGCAGGGCTGTGTGCTGGCGCCAATTTTGTTTCTTCTCTTTATTAATGATTTGCCTACAAATATTAAGGAAAAAATCAAATTATTCGCGGATGACTGCGTGCTATATCGAGAAATAAACTCCACGGAGGACCATGTAGCTTTAAATAGTGCTTTACAAGATGTTTCCTGCTGGTGCCGTAAATGGCAGATGTCACTTAATGCAAACAAGTGTACAATTTTATCAGTAAGTCGAAAAAAAACTAGGTCAAATTTTCTTTACACCATTAATGACATTCCCATAACTAGAGTAAGTCAGCATAAATATCTTGGAATTATTATAACTGAAGATCTAAGATGGGATGCACACATAAGTTACGTTACTTCAGCTGCACTACGCCGTTTGTTTACACTCAGATACCGGCTTCGCCAGGCCCCGCCTTCTCTAAAACTGCTTGCATACACTTCCCTTGTGCGATCATTACTGGAATACGGTAATATTATTTGGTCACCATTCACAAAACAGCAAATCACGAAACTGGAAGGAATACAATGAAAGCTTTGAGGTTCATCTACAACAAGTACAGACATACAGATTCTCCGACTGAACTAATGAAAAAAGCTGGATTACTTACTCTAATGAATAGAACAAGGTTAGCACGTGCAAAATTCCTACATGAATTAATACATGGTCATTTAAACATTGAAGTATCCGCCTATCTTACGTTTGATCAAACTAGAAAAACACGCCAGAAACACCCAATGAGACTTAACGAATACTCCTTCAACATAAACTGCTTTAGGTACTCATTCTTTCCGTTAGCCACTAATGAATGGAATAAACTGGATCCGAGTATCTCCAGCACTACCGAATTAGCAAAATTTCTAACCCTTGTCGAAAATGAACTTTGTATTATGCAAACGGAATCACCTGGTTGATTTTAATATGGGTGTTCGTGTGAACAATGTACGAGCGAAGTATCATGTCATCATTTTTTTTTCTTTAAGCAATTTTCAGTACTGAATCCAGGTGAAGAGAAATCGCCCTGTTGATTCTTGAACATGTTTCTGTTTTTCAGTGTGTATAAATTTGCCCTTCCTTGAAATACTTTGCCATATTGTAGGGTAGTTTCTTATTGCTCTGATTTCTTGTTGTGTTTCTTGATGCATATGCCAATATGTCAACCAATGTGTCAACCAAGTCGCTGCATTTATTTTCTTCTGACAACTTCTCTTTACACTAATGTTTTATGCCTTCTTTGATCTGAAATTGTTAAATGATCCGATTCTGTTAGTTTCATTCTGTACTTTATCGCGATGTATGTCTTTATTGTGTACCTATTCGAATTTTTATGTTCACGCCCTTCCTGCTAAAATCCCTGATGGGATTGGCAGTATGTCGAAATAAATAAATAAATATATATATATATATATATATATATATATGTGTGTGTGTGTGTGTGTGTGTGTGTGTGTGTGTGTGTGTGTGTGTGTGTGTGTGTGTGTGTGTGTGTGTGTGTGTGTGTGTGTGTGTGTGTGTGTGTGTGTGTGTGTGTGTGTGTGTGTGTGTGTGTGTGTGTGTGTGTGTGTGTGTGTGTGATTTGACGCTTCGCAAAGAGACTCTTTGTTTCCTGGGAAAGCTTGCAAGTGTCCTGTCTAACTACCCTGCCTCCAACTTCCACTGCGCACTCCGTAATGATACTCGTCAGATTATCATTCATTGTATCCATGCTAAGGTTGCTTTCCTCACTAAGAGCCGAGTACCTGTTCTGAAGCGAGACTCTGAATTCCTGTACTTTCCCTCTCAGTGCTAGCTCATTGATTGGCTTCTTGCGTAACATTTTCTGCCGTTCCTTCGTCGATTCTGGGCGAATTCGAGACCGTACCATTCTATGTTCACTGCATCCTACCTTGCCAACCACTTCCACATCCTTCAAGATGCCCGAGTGTGCACTCATTATAAAGTCTATTTCGTTCCTATTTTCGCCATTAGGGCTCCTCCATGTCTACTTGCGGTTTCGTCGTTTTCGGTAGAAGGTATTCAAAATCCGTGAATTATTGCGTTCTGCGGATTGTACTAGTAGCTCTTCTCTGGCGTTACTAGTACTGATGCCATCTTCTCCTACTGCCTGGTCTCCAGCCTGCTTCTTCCCTACCTTTGCTATAAAGTCTCCCATCCGTATTGTATACTATGTTTTCCCCTTATTCATTGCCGACTCCACGTCTTCATAGAGGCTTTCAACTGAAGCGTCATCATGACTAGATGTAGGCGCGTAAGCCTGTACCACCTTAATCTTCTATCTCTTATTCAGTTTAATTACGATACATACCACCCTTTCATTATTGCTATAGTATTCCTCTATGTTGCCAGCTATGTTTCTGTGAATTAGGAACCCCACTCCCAGTTCTCTTCTGTCAGCCATGCCCCGATAGCAAAGGACGTGCCCATTCTGTACCACCGTATAGGCCTCATCTGTCCTCCTAACCTCACTGAGCCCTAATATATCCCATTTAACACCCTCTAGCTCCTCGAATAGTACAGCTAAACTTCCCTCACTAGATAAGCTTCTAGCGTTAAACGTTGCCAAGTTCAGGTTCCAATGGCGGCCTGTCCGGATTCAGAGATTCTTAGCACCCTCTGCTGCGTTACAGATCTGACAGCCGCCGTGGTCAGTTGCTTCGCAGCTGCTGGGGACTGAGGGCCGTGAGTTATTTGACGTATGCATGTGGGAGGTAGTGGCCAGATACTGCACCAGGGTGGCCAATCCGTCTCTGGTGAGGGAGTGCGTTCCCGGCGGTGGTTAACGGTGAGGCCGCACCCCAGGCCTCGTAATGCAGTTCCATCACCACACGGATTTTTTTTTTATCTGGTTGGCAGCTGCCCGGCACCGGGATTTGAACCACGGATATTTTCATGCGCGGCGGATGCTCTAAGCACTACGCCATCGCTGCCCATCATGAAAGTCTCAAGTACAACCGACAAAATATAACTTGCAGAGCTTTCGAAGTTGATTAATAGGCCTAAGGTGTTCGATGTAAGAAGGTATAACATGGAAAGAATTGACACGCTCTGAAAAAAGAGGAAGCGTCAAAGCAGTGAAGAGGAAACTTGTGATAGGCAAAAATCAGATGTATGCACTAAGGGACAAAGAAGGCAAAAAAACCTACCAATATATAGTTGAAATGGCGGAGGAGTTTTACAGAGATCTGTACAGTAGCCGGGACAACCACGACTTTAATACTATAAGAACTAGCAGTAACCCAGTTGACACCCCACCTGTAATGATAGAAGAAGTCAGAAAAGCTTTGGAGAGCATGCAAAGAGGCAAAGCTGCTGGCGAGGATCAGGTAATGTCAGATCTGCTGAAAGATGAAAGACAGATTGTGTTGGAAAAATCAGCCACCCTGTTTACGAGGTGTCTCCTGACGGGAAGAGTACCGAAGTCTTGGAAAGACGCTAACATCATCGTAACACGTAAGGAAGAAGATGACAAGGACTTCGAGAATTACAGGCTGATTAGCTTGCTCTCTGTGGTATACAAGCTATTTACAAAGGTAATTGCTAACAGAGTAAAGAAAACATTAGAATTCAGTCAACCAAAGAAACAAGCAGGATTTCGAACAGGCTACTCAACAATCGACCACATTCATCAGGTATTAGAGAAATGCTCAGAATATAACCAACCACTATACCTTCATAGATTACGAGAAGGCGTTTGATTCAGTAGAAATATCAGCTGTCATGCGGACACTGCGGAATCAGGGCGTTAATGAAGCATATATGAATATTCTCGAAGAAATATACAGGGGATCAACTGCTACCATAGTGCTTCATAAAGAAAGCAACAGAATACCAATCAAAAAGGGTGTAAGGCAGGGGGACACAATCTGCCCAATGCTGTCTACCGCGTGCTTACAGGAGGTTTTTTGAAGCCTAGAATGGGAACAGTTAGGGATAAGAGTTAATGAAGAGTACCGTCGCCGATGGCATTGCATTGCTGAGTAACTCAGGGGACGAATTGCAACTCATGATTACAGAGTTAGACAAGGAGAGCAGAAAGGTTGGTCTTAAAATGAATCTGTAAAAACGAAAGTAATGTACAAGAACCTCGGAAAAGAGCAGCGCTTCGAAATAGATAATAGTGCAGTTCAAGTTGTAAAAGACTATCCCCCGTATTCTAGAACGTCCCTTCACTCAACGCTCCACCTTCACTTGAGAAAGCCGATGAGAGTGCCGTCTCTAGGCACGGCAAGTCACTGCATATCAGTGGTAATACGCTCCGATTCTTGAGTAGCGCAGCGTCATTTTAGCCGAACGGTTGCGCAGTGCTCAACTCTGTCAAGTGAAGGGTGGAAGTCGAGCCGAGGAGCGTTTGTGAATACGGGGGTATGTCTACTTAGAGCAGGTAATAACCGTGGAGCCGAACCACGAGATTGAAGTAACTAGAACAATAAGAATGGGGTGGAGCACGTTTGGCAAGCACTCTCAAATTATGACAGGTACATTGCCACTATCCCTCAAGAGGAAGGTATATAACAGCTGTATCTTGCCGGTACTTAGCTACGGAGCAGAGACCTGGAGACTTACAAAGAGGGTTCAGCTTAAATTGAGGACGACGCAGCGAGCAATGGAAAGAAAAATGGTAGGTGAAACCTTAAGAGACAAGAAGAGAGCAGAGTGGATCAGGGAACACACGGGGGTTAAGGATATCATTGCTGATATCAAGAAGAAGAAATGGACTTGGGCCGGGCATGTAGCGCGTAGACAGGATAACCGCTGGTCGTTAAGGGTAACTAACTGGATTCCCAGAGAAGGCAAGTGGGTTAGGGGGAGTCAGAAGGTTAGGTGGGCAGATGAGATAAAGAAGTTTGCGGGTATAAATTGGCAGCAGCAAGCACAGGACCGGGTTAAATGGCGGAACATGGGAGAGGCCTTTGTCCTGCAATGGACGTAGTCAGACTGATGATATATATATATATATATATATATATATATATATATATATATATATATATATATATATATGCACGGTAAATCATGACAGTGGTGACAATCACCGACGCCGACGCCAGCGGAAAAACCATCTGAAATGTCTGTTTAAGTGCTGTCGCAATAAAAGGAGGCGTTGGCGTCGTTCAAACATGTAACATTCATTCGCACCGCACAAAAGTTGAAGATTCGAACTGTTATCAATGGGAAGGTACTTAGAGGAAGAGATATTTTTCGGGGAAATGCAGCTGCTTTCTAACGTTTTCGTGACAGAAGCGTACGATTTTTTTGAATATTCCACATATTGTCAACGTTGTACTTGACATAAAAACTATGTGCACCGTTACAGGAAAAGCATCGGCTGACCATAACTATGTGTCGTGACCCCAAGTAGTTCTGGTGGTTGTAGCCTTTGTCCATGTCCACTGTATTTCTTCGTCACAATATTTATCGCATTCAGACGAATCCCTAACTCGTCCCCTTGTAGATCAATTTTCTCTATGCGTTTGTTCGTATTTACTCTTTGTGATGTCTACAACATATATGCATTTGCCATGTTCTGCGCGCCTATGTCTAACGTCTGCAGGGAGCACTGCGCCACCTACACGGTAGTGTGCTTACTCTCTATCGCACCGCTGTCAGATTTGGGGTGACGAGAGTCCAAAACCCGCCTCGCAATTGCCATGGTTCTCCCCGCATGCCTTCGTGCTTACACAGTGGACCCCTTTCACAGCGTCAGAAGCGCCTATCACCCTCTTCCAGAACTCTACTTACAATCTTGAAAAAATGTGTCGGCTGTACTTAAAGATTGCCCGGTCCCGCCTGCATTTGGGAAACGCAGCAAGAAGTGTATGTGTGTTTTTTGAAGAGCGTGAGATATACAGAGCACGATACCCATCCTAATTCTTCGCAGAGCTACTCCTACGCTTCTGAGTCGCATTTTCCAGTTCAAAAACAGGAAATTCTCCTTTAAATAATTTCGGCAAGGTAAACGAGGTATCATATGTGCAAGACTATTGTAATCATTATCACCACAGCGCGTGTTCTATATTACCGCTTGTTTATACGTAGATTATTGATCAATTCTGTTCACAATGCTTGAAATACTTCAAATATTCATTTGTTCACAATTCTGTTCACAATGCTCACAATGCTTCAAATATTCATTTGAACTAGGCACTGCTTTGCCGGGCGATTACTGAAAAAATCAGCAAGACGGAGCATGATAATCTGGCGAGCTAGTCGCTGTTATGTGTTGTGCGGTGGAGTAAATATTGCCACGCTGTGTTGGTGGCAGAAGACGAGAGTGAAGAAGTTAACGGCAGCTGTGGCTGAGTAAAGAGTCCTCCATTTCGAGTTCCTGCCTATCGTTCCCTCTCGCGACAGACTGGTGGAGGTGCTGGGTACGGTACTGTGACGTCTTATGCCTGCTGGTCCTGAACCAGAATCAACCACCACCAGTGCACCAGGGTCTGCTGATATCTATCAAAGCAGCCGCCGCCTTCAAGGACTACCACCACAGTAGGGCCCCTTGGCAAGTTCTGTGAGGACATTGTTTGCAAGATCCGCAACCCAAACCGAGCATGACCCACTCGCTAGCGCACCCTGTGTCATCAACACGCCTCGCACACCCAACTCATTCCATGGTGATGCCGGTGTGGATGTTGAAGACTGGCTTGACCCTTTCGACCGGGTTGCTGCCATCAACGACTGGGACAATCGCCGTAAGTTGAAGAACGTGTATATTTCCCTCTTAGACGCGGCAAGAGTGTGGTATGAGAACCACGAAACTTCATTCACAAGTTGGCAGGAATTCCATCGGCAGCTTCGCGAGGCGTTCAGTAACCCCGAACGAAAAGAGAGAGCAGAGCAGGCACTTTCTTCGTGGTTTCAAATGCAAAACGAGAGCGTCGCCATGTTTGTCGAAGAAATGTCGCGATTGTTTCGACGGGCTGACCCCCACATGCCAGAAGACAAGAAAGTGCGCCTGCTAATGCGAGGCGTAAAGGAGCAACTTTTCGGGGGCCTTGTGCACAACCCTCGTACGACTGTGTCGGAGTTCATAAGTGAGGCCACAATTATGGAGCCCATGCTTCGGCAGCGGTTGTCGCAGTATGAGTGTCAGATGGCCATGTCCGCTGCGTGCTCTCTTGTACCAGGAGGTGATAACAGGGAGGTACTCACAGAACTCATACGGCAAGTTGTACGCGAAGAACTTCGGAAATTTCATGCAGCGTCCCTTCCAGTAGCGCTGCTCTTACGAACGTCGTTCGTAACGAAATCAGGCAGTTCGTCCACTCCTCACCACCATCGCAAGTCGAACCGCCCACGCTTTCCTGCGCGGATGCCCTACGCGTCTCTACGCCATCGACGGCACATTTTGCTCATCCACCTGCTGGGACCCCCAGACGCTTTCCAAGTCCAGCCCATCGCCTGCCTTCTCAGGCCGATTTTCGTCTTGGCCCGCGCAAGTCGACCGTCTGGCGTGCACCCTACAATCGTCCTTTGTGCTACCACTGTGGCGAAGTTAGACACATGTACCGCGACTGTTACTACCGACGAATAGGCCTACGCGGATTCCACCCAGATGCCCGTTGTCCACGCTATGGTGAGCGCCCACAAGAAATTGCGGATTACTTGGAAGGTAGTCATCACGCTCCTGTCCCGCCGTGACGACAGTCACGGTCACCATCACCCCGTCCGTCCACAACAACGCGCCGCGCCCGACCCGCCTTTGGGTCCCCTGGTGTCAGTGGCGCAAGCCCATGCCGGGGAAACTGAAAACGGCGACATCTGGAGGTGAAACTGCTGTCACGCGAGGCGACAAATACCTTCTGCCTCTGCCTTACGACGTGCCGTTAAAGCCTGTTTGTGAAACCGCCAACCGAACGTCCGCTGCCATTACCGTTTCCGTCGACTGTTATCCAGTGACTGCGCTTGTGGACACAAGAGCTGATTACTCGGTGATGAGTGCTTCATTGGCCAACCGTCTACACAAGGTGCTGACGACGTCGGACGGCCCTCAACTGATCACCGCTGGAGGACACCTCGTGTCCCCTATAGGAAGGTGCACTGCCAGGCTTGAGATTTGTGCGTCGGCTTTTGTAGCATTATTCCTTTTACTGCCCGATTGTTCTCAGCCGGTCATTTTGGGCATGTATTTTCTGCAAGAGTATGAAGCGATAATAAATCTGCGTGATTTGTTCGTCAGTTTTGCTAACTGTGTTTCTCGAGATTCCGACATCGAGAACGAACATCGTGGCGTGGTCTTACGCGTAGTCGATGATTGCGTCACGTTGCCACCTCGCAGTAGTATGTTCGTGCTTGTTGAGTAACCACGGCAGCAGTCGACTACGGGCATCGCCCAAAGTAACCTGACGTTATTGCTTGATTGGGAAGTGGCATTTGCTCGAAGTCTCGTTCAACTCCGAAATGACCAGACTACGGTTTTAGTTACGAACTTCGGTGGCGAACACAGGCATTTTGCGAAACTCACAACCATAGCTTACTTGGAGGCATTGAATGATTTGGACGCCTTCCCTTTGATTACGACGATCTCGACTGAGAACAGCTGCGATACTGACGTGACTAGTCACGTCAACGTAAATCGCCAGTTAGAAAAACCTAAGAGGGCAAGGCTCCTCAGTTTCCTCTCATTCTTTAGTGACTGTTTTCCAATACTTCGAAAGTCCGGCAGACTCCTCTAATGAAGCACAGAATTATCACTGAGCCCAACGTGCAACCCATGCGCCAACATGCTTACCACGTGTCGTAGAAGGAGCAAGATGCTATCCGTCATCAAGTGAAACAATTGCTCGACGACGACGTATTCCAACAATCGACTAGTCCTTGGGCATCACCAGTTGTTCTAGTTAAAAAGAAAAATGGTTCATTACTATTCTGCGTCGACTACCGCAAACTAAACAAGATAACAAAAAAAGACGTGTATCCTCTTCCCCGTATTGATGACTCCTTCGATCGCCTGCGACACGCCCGTTACTTTTCTTCCATGGATCTCCGCAGCGGATGTTGACAGATTGAAGTAGATAAACGGGACCGAGAAAAAACAGCGTTTATTACACCGGATGGCCTCTATGAGTTTAAAGTTCTCCCTTTTAGCCTGTGCTCCGCTCCAGGCACGTTCCAACGAATGATGGACACAGTTTTACGTGGCTTGAAGTGGTACTTTTTTAGTGTATTTAGACGACGTAGTCGTTTTCTTTTACGAATTTTGAACAGCACATTGAGCGACTTGATGCGGATCTTCTAGCAATTCGCACAGGCGGCCTCTCTCTGAAACCTGAAAAGTGTTATTTTGGATTAGAGGAACTGAAATTCTTTGGCCACATTGTCATCAGCAGTGGTGTTACCCCCGATCCTGACAAGTCTATGGCAGTTGGTTCGTTCCGGATACTGAAAACAAAGCATGTTGTACGCCGCTTTCTGGGACTTTGTGCTTATTACCGCCGCTTCGTGCCGAACATTTCGAAAATGGCCGACCCTTTACAACAACTTGTCAAGGATGACGTCGCCTTCGTCTGGGGCCCCAAACGATCCGGCGCTTTCCGAGACCTTCAACAACGCCTACAAACGCCACCGATCCTTGGTCACTTCGACACCGAAGCAGACACAGAAGTCCGCACTGACGCGAGCAACCTTGGCCTCGGAGCTATTCTCGTGCAATATCAAGATGGCGTTGAACGCGTCATCGCCTACGCTAGCCACACGTTGTAATCTTCGGAGAAGAACTACTCGACGACTTAAAAAGAGTGTCTGGTGGTTGTATGGGCCATAACAAAATTCAGGCCCTACTTGTACGGACACCCCTTCCGAATCGACAGTGACCACCACTCTCTCTGCTGGCTAGCGAATCTGAAAGATCCTTCGGGTCGTATCGCAATATGGAGCCTTTGGTTACAAGAATTCGATATAACGATAGTTTACAAGTCTGGCCAGAAACACACCGACGCTGACTCTCTCGCGCACCTGTCGCGGTCGCTGGAGAACATAATAATGAAGACTTCAGCTACCTTGCTCTTCTCGCATCATTATACGTGACTGAGCAACAACGCGAAGACGTAGAATTACAACCACTGATCAAATACTTTAAGGGACGTCGCCCACAACTCGCATGTCAGTTCGCGCGTGATTTATTATCTTTCTGTCTACGCCAAGGCATCCTCTACAAGCACAACATTCATTCAACGAAAACAGTTTACCTGCTCGTCGTTCCTGCTGTCTCCGCGATAATATTTTGCGTGCTTGTCACGACGAGCCATCGTCAGGGCATCTTGGCTTCGCGCGTACTCTGGCGCGGATCAAGGACAAATACTACTGGCGGAAACTTACGAAAACTGTCCGGCAGTATGTCAAGACATGCACAGCCTGTCAGCGCCGCAAAACTCTAACGACGAAACCAGCTGGTCTGTTTCAGCCTTTCCGACCCCCTCACGCACCTTTTGAAAAGGTCGGGATGAATTTACTCGGCCCATTTCTGAAGTCTACGGCTGGTAACCGCTGGATTGTGGTTGCCACTGACTACTTGACCAGATACTGCGAAACACATGCCACTAGGCGAGCAACTGCTTCCGAGGTGGCTGACTTTTTCATCAAGAACATCGTTCTCGGCCACGGTGCTCCCGCTGTCATCAACACAGAGTGTGGTAGTGCATTTGCACCACAGTTGCTCCGACAGATCCTGTTGTTGAGCAGCACGACGCACCGAACAGCAACTGCGTACCACCCGCAGACTGACGGGCTTACCGAACGCCTTAACAAAACGACTGCAGATATGCTTTCGATGTATGTCGCAAAGTATCAGAAGAATTGGGATGAAATCCTCCGGTATATAACATTTGCCTACAATACGGCTTTGCAGGAAACCACCGGCTTTGCTCCTTTTCGTCTGGTTTGCTGCCACGACGTCACCACAATGCTTGACACCATGATGCAATCAACTCCGCCGGACACGATTATACCGGAAACAGATGTATTTGTTAAGCGTGCCGAAGACGCCCGGCAGCTGGCGCGCTTTCGCATTTTATTGCGGCAAAATCGAGATGCTCGCCGGTACAACACCCACCACAGAGCCCTAATATACGAACCGGGGGACCTAGTCTGGGTTTGGACTCCTATACGTAAACGTGGACGCTCAGAAAAATCGTTATGTTGGTACTTCGGACTCTACTGAGGTCTTCATCGCCTCAGAGAAGTGAACTACGAAGTTGTCCCAGCAGACACGTCACAACATTCTCGCAGACCACGCTCCTCGGATGTGGTTCACGCCTCCAGGATAAAGCCGTACTATTCGCGTTGACTGCAAGTCAAGAACTTTGTGATGTGGCAACAGCCTTCAAGACAATTATACATTACTTTCTTGCTTCATTATTTTTCATCTTGTTCTTTTTCTTTTCAATGGACACAGACGTTTCTGACTACCTTTCAATGTTTTTCGGAGCCATGGCATTCATGCGATGCTTCTTCTTCTTCTTTTTTTTGGAGGAGAGGGTAATGCCACGCTGTGTAGGTGGCAGAAGACGAGAGCAAATAAGTTAATGGCAGCTGTGGCTGAGTAAAGAGTCCTCAATTTCGAAATCCTGCCTATCGTTTCCTATCGTTTCCAATATGTGGCAAAGGAGAGAATGTTGGCACGCAGCTGGCAACCTGGCTTAGGCAGTCGCAGCTGCCACAATCAATAAATAAGGAAAAAATAACGCCGCGATAACCAATTTCCCACGACTTCAGTGAACATCTTCGCTCTCCTCTGGGCTCAGTAGATATTATGGGCAGGGCAGACACCGCAGTTTGTTTTCTCTAGTCACACACTTCTGCTGGTCAAGGTGCTCATGGTGGCGCTAAGCTACACGCACCTGCTAGCGTGATCTGGTAATGAAGGAGCCGAAGAACTCAACGTGGACAGGAACGCTGTCACCTCATAACAGTGCAAGCTCCTCTTTAATTTCCTGGCCTCTTCCTTGCAGACTAGGTAATAAGGCTCAAACCTTATTTATTCTGTTGCTTGATAATTAACTGCTCCCTGGGCCTGGAAGGATAGTTTATTATAAAGGCTACGTAGCTACCTCACGCATTCCTGCGTGAAGAAGGCTGATATGTAGGATTGCGAAATCCGTAAAGCTTTAAAGAGAAGATAAACAGCCACTGAGGCCTCGTGAAGAATAAGGTTCTGCGGTAACCAGAGAATTTTATGCACAGGTAGCTGCGCAGCCATAACTTGTTGTAGTGCACGGCTTGGTTTCGTTAGATCTGGTGCACGGGGTTGACATATTATAGAGAGACAGATTTCGACTAACTCTTATTTCCTCAATTAGAATTTAAGTGCATGATTTCGCGATATACAGTGGTTTTTACACATTTGCTGTCTTTAACTGATCTTACCTATCGGGAGTTGCTACTTTTACTTTCATTCAGCATCACAGCACTGTTTAAGTGAATGCTGAAATGCTCACCAAGCACAAATATGACGTACATAACTTAGCGGCGGACAGGTAGGTTTCCTTTAAATAAATACTGTTTCTGCACATCTTTATCGCGAACGTTGGCAAGCAGATGGGGTCAAGAAACGGTGCAGAACGAACTTAAAAATCTTTATTGTTACTACATGCAGTTCTTCTTTAGAAAATGGGAATTTTTATTGCTAGTACATTATCTCCCCAGCAGTACACTTGTTGTTTTGGTCATGGTTCATGTTACAAATCCATGCTGGAATATGAGAACTGTACTTAATATTCAAAAGAGTGAGTAAATGTCGGTGACATACGCTCTCCTGCTGACTTCAGCACATGACTTCTGTATACTTGATGCTCGATTCATCATGAAATTACTCAATCACTAATCAAACATCAACCAGCCAATTTTCAATTTTGATCTTTCTCTGTCTCGCTGCTTTCCGTTTGTTTCTTTCTTGCCATGATTTCATAAAATTATCAGCTCGTTTTGTAGAACACGAACATCAACATATAGGCCAGTCTTTCAGTACAGTCAAGCATGCACTATAGAGCGGCCGCACTGCAAACACGAAACTTCCCAGATTCCGTGGTTTTCGCCTCTGTTTTTATTTGCTTTTTTCCCCTTTTTCAAGCGCGCGTGCATGAGAACATAAGCGGGTTCGCGTCTCAGTTTTTCTTATGAAATATTGCTTACAAAAGGTTTCGTCCATGGTTTCTTTATAGAAAAGAGAAAATAAAAAAATTAATGCAAAGTGCTCCACGGGAGTACTATTTACGAAATATTTCGTCCATGTTTTTTTATAGAAATGAGTTAATGACATTTTTTCGCCAAAGTCTCAACAGAACTCTTGTCGACGAAGTATTGAAGCAAGTGAATGAGTATTGAGGAACCATTGATGATCGATGGAGTCAATCATTCGATCACAGTCTAACAATGGAAAATGAAAAGTCATTTTTATAAGGTACCCGCTACTGCGCCTATTGCCGTCAGGCCACGTAGTGAATGAACAGCAAGTCTGAAAAGGTTTCATGCTCTCTGCGGTTGAAGCACGCAATAAAAACTAAATGACCCTATCGTTTCAACTCCTGAATGTGAAGCTTTAGTGTCCGCGAACTCTGCGTGTGTAGTCGCGTTTACAGTTGAGTCCTGTATCTAGGTGAATTGTTATTTGAACACGTATTTGTACACTATACATAATCACTATACGTAATAACATATACAAATAAATGAAGAAAATTGCCATGCTAAGTTGCTTAGCGGCGACAGTTTGCTGAGTTACCTATTTAAATTGAAGTCCTAACAAATAAATTAATTTATTACGGCTCTGCAAGCAGTGTTTAGTAGCAGGACCTCCATAAATACATTGCTGAAAAAAATGTAACTGCGCCAAGCAATGTTTGTGACCAAACAGTTAAAATAGGTTTACTAACACGCTGTTACTACTCACAATTATTTTTCTGCACTTCTGATGCAATAGTATTGAGTATCTTACACTGATAGTGAATATACCAATCGCGTTTTCACTACCTTCGTTTAGTTACCAAGCAATTCTTTTTGTCAGCATTATTTGCTTCACGTTAAGTCAGCAGGCATAGTGGATATTTGTAATTACTCCAAGCTACCACTTTCGCGGCAACATCAGTGTAAGATGGGATACCTCTGTGCTACGAGATGCACAAAATATACTTTGTATCGTAATATTCTGTACCAGGATGTATTTAATTCATATGTTTTTTCTTTTGTTTCAGCAGGCGCCGTCGACGTGAGCGGAGTCATGCGAATTCCCCGCAGCCCGTTACATAGCCCTGTGCGATGACAACACGCATCACTGTGCTTTCAAATAACATATCCAATTTTCCACCCAATCTTTCATGGCGATCGAAGCCACTGAGCTCAATACTTATGCATCAGTTCTACCGTGTCAGGCCTCGCTTGAATGGGCGACTTCTCGGTTTCCCGCAACAACGCGGACATTCGATCGGAAGCATGAAGCTGTAGGTGCATGGTTCATAGGAATGTCGCGGCAGTGAACACTGTCGACGTCCTCTCGCTTTGGTACCTACACCGTCTAAGGTGTGGAGCAGGCGTGGTTTCACGACAGTGACAGGCTGGTACGCAGAAGCTGGCCGCTTATCGCTGGCTTTTTTTTTCTTATTTTCCTGTTTATATTATCGGTACTGTAATTTTGCTCTAATGTGACCAGTTCATGGCACATAAAATAACAATTACGAAAGATTTTGTGACGTAAATAGAATTATTAACGTGGTTGGTGGCTTCCTGTAACTTCGTTGAATTCACTAACGCGTGTTACTGGTAAAATACAGGTGCATAAGACGTTTTTAATGCAGGTATATATCACTTCAAGCTTTTTAGATCTGTGTGGATCGGTAATGCTTGATTTCAACTTTTGGAGATGTGTGTAGGATAAACGTAATTTCTGAACCAATCTGATCGTATATATATATATATATATATATATATATATATATATATATATATATATATATATATATATATATATATATATATATATATATATATATATATATATATATATATATATATATATATATATATATATATACATTATTACATTATATATATATTACAATATTACAAATATTACAATATATATTTATATATATAATGTAATTCAATTCCAAAATCAACGTGAATGCTTACGTTTTGCCCCTGAAGGCCTCCCCTTTTCCAACCCCTTCTCCCTCTAGCGTTCTGTGCGGCCCGCCCCTGTTTCGACTTCAAGAAACTTGGACCTCCGCATCAAAATATGGTGCCCCTGCTTTAGAGGAACACTAACAAGCAAAACTAATTTTCTCGTAATGGCTGACTACACTTTTACTATCCCCCAAAACGCCAAGCTTGCGGTGAAGAGACTCCTAATAAACGAGAAAACGTGGCAAAATTAAATGTGGATGGCGGCGCTGCAACCTCAAAATTTGCATATCAATAATCGTTATGTCACGTATTTTTACGGCATTTACAAGGACCTGGAGAGTCATGAATCGGTAAGAATAAGTTAACTGGTCCTCTCACGGGGCCAAAAACTTAAAATACTAAGATGCAGAAAATTTCCCAGTGTGAACGGCACCGAAGGACGATCACTACACTTAGAAATTCGTGACGTGAAGCATGATAATTTTCGTGCGTGATTTAAGAATCAAGCTTGGACCTTGATTTTCTCCTACTTTATTTACCTTATATGATGGTGAAACACACATTCTTAGAGCTCTCACAGTAGAAGTCATCAATTTAGAGTGACAGATTCTTCCTCTTTTGCGTCCTCTTAAAGAGAACGCTAGCGGGAGGGCTTGCTGTCAAAACATCGCCGTGAGAAAAAACGTGAAGACTTTGTATATACTTACCACAATGTGTATACTTCTTAAAATGCGTTTTTACGTAGCCTTCATGGCAACAAAAAGACTCAAGAGTAATTGATCGTGTATTCTAGAAAAAACTCTGGCGTCTTTTTGTTGCTACAAAGGTAAAGACGTAGTCAAAAGACATACGAAGAGCCGAGCACTAGCGCTAAACACTATCTGCCTTTGTTTCCGTTCCTCTTGTAGATATGTATATCATTTTTGTGCATATAATGCGTATAAAAAAAATTAGGCCCAACTTTATGAATCTGCACGGTTGTGATATTATGAAGCGGCTGCTTTGTTATCGAACAAAACTCAGTTGCCTTTATTAACTGCAAATGTACTATCAATCTCTTTCTATACCTGCTGGTAATTTTCACTTCGCAAGGCTACATGGCCTTTGGATATGCAGTGTTAAGTTGATCGCACTTGTTGGCGAGCGTTCTCGTTTATCCCGACGAAGGTACTGAAGATGTAGTGACGGCACCAAAGAAAGAGCACGGCACTATCCTGAGATACCGCGTCGATTACCGCGTCGCCCATGCACACCGACGACATCTTCCAGTTCAAGCATGTCGAGGTGAACCATGTTACCGTTTACAGTGACGTTCCTTCGGCACAAAACAAGCAAAAAGATAGCAGAGAAGAATACGTGGAGACAACGTACTGGACAATCTGCACCGTCTGATGAAGTACGGTGTTGTTGTCCAAGCACACAATGCAGCCGGTACTGGGCCTGCTTCCGACGAAGTTATAGCAACCACCCTTCACTCTAAGCCGAAACGAACTAAAGTGGGGTATGCCATTCGTCCTTTAGGAACTAAATGTGCTGCCTCATATTTTGAACCAATTTGAACCAACTGCAGGAGCAAATGGAAGGGTTCAACTGTTATCCCATAGCACTTACTGCGCTTGGTTTAAAAGTTGTCCTCCTAAAATGCTCCAGTGGGACTAACAGTTGAACCATCTGGACTAATGCAATAAAAAAATGCCACCCAGCAGACGTGGAGTATATTTTATGTTTATTACAATTTATTCAGCACTGAAAAACGCAGTTTATTGGTAATCCAAGACTCCCACATATATATACATAATATACATACGCACTAGTACTTCAAAGTAAAACTTCGCAAACACTGAGCACCAGCGCTTCACTACACGGAACGAACTACCGTATATATATCAATCAATCAATCATTTTATTTCCTTTAGATAAGGTGGAGTACAGGACTAAAAGCTCAAGAGCTTGACGAGGTCCTGACCCCGTTCACAAGTTGACAAAGCAGCAGGAATGGCAGTCAATCATGTAGAACAAATATGAAATAAACATACAGGTATAACATCACAAAAAAGTAATACAAAAAGTTTATGAAAACAGTGCTAAGATAAAAAGAGAGTAGTTCAAGTGTGTGGTCATGAAGTGGCATGAACATGAGAGCAATAATAAAAAGGAAAAATGGGCATAAATTCTGATAAATGTATCATTGAGGATAATGTACCAGTTGTGCAAAGTGTTTAATCTGACAGTTTTGTTTAGAGGAAGGATCGAAATCTTCGCAGTTTAAAAAATTTAACAAAGAAGGTAGTCTGTAGGACAATGATTGTTTGTCATAAAAGGTTCTTGGGGTGGGTACAGTCCAAACTTCTTTGTGCCTGGTGAGTCGAACACTTGTGTTTACGCTAAGTTTAGCAAGATGTATTGTAGTATTAGTACAATGTTTGACAAACTCTTTATAGCATAACATCAGCCTGTAGTTCTACAAAAAGAAAACTGGAAGAGTATCATATTTTAGAAAAAGAAGTTTTGTAGAGGACAGGTGGTGTTCAGACGGAATATGTCGTACGGCCCTTTTCTGTAGTAAGTGCAACTTGCGCAAATTCGTCACACCGGTTCTGCAACACACTAATCTACAGTACTGTAACAAAGATGATACCAGTGCATTGTATATCGTAATTTCGACCTTAGTGGGAAGAAGAGATGGCATACGTGCAAGGACACCAATGGCCGATGACATCTTAGAGTATAGAATATCAACATGTACATTCCACGTAAGGTGTCGTGAAAAATTTACACCAAGAATACTAACAGAATCAACCATGTCTAACTGCTGAGAGCCCAGAAATAGGCTCATCTTATTTATCAAGGTTTTTCCTTTAGGCGTATATAAAATGACTAGTGTTTTTGAAGAGTTTAGTTTTAGTAAATTCACTGAAGCCCAGGTATCTATAGCAGTGTTGCATTAGCGATTTCTTGTATCTCTGTTCCCATGCTCCCTGTAATAAAAACTGTCGTGTCATCGGCGTAAGAGGCAAATGTTGCGTTGTTTCTGCAGTGTACAATGTCATTATTATAAATCAAAAATAAAAGTGGCCCTAAAATACTTCCTTGTGGCACACCTACAACGACCGGCTTCCTTGCAGATATTTCATTGTTGGCATCTACGAATTGTGTCCTGTCTGAAAGGTACGATTTTAAAAGAACATGCGCTGTCCCACGCACACCATAGTTTTCTAATTTTCTGAGAAGGATGGAATGATTGATTAGGGCAAATGCCTTAGAAAAATCGACGTATATGCCTAATGCCATTTTTTACGACTAAATGCATCTATGATTATTTCCTAATGATCAAAAGGGCTGTTTCAGTAGAGCGATGCTTCTTGAACCCATGTTGAAAATATTGAAGCAAATTGTGGTGATTAAAAAATGATAACAATCTGATATGCACTAATTTTTCCATTGCTTTTGAAAACACTGGGATTATTGAAATAGGTCGATAATTGTTATGTTCTCTTTAGTACCGTGCTTGTAAACAAGAACAACGCGTGAAATCTGCATTTGGTTTGGAAATACACCTGTAGATAATATTAAATTATAAATATGGGTGAGAACAGGGCATATGATGTCAAGCACATGCTTTATGGGGCGAATCTGGATACCATCGGCATCCAAGGAGCGGCTGTTACTAATAGTACTGAAACAAAAAAAAATTTCCAGTGGTTTAGTTGGGGCAAGAAATAGAGTGTTACTAAAGGCGTTTACAGGCAGGAACTGAGCATAGTTATCGAGGCTATCAATATATTTAACTAAGGTTTTAATGAAAACAACTCATCAAACGCATCCACTATCGCCTTGCCCGAAAGTTTTTGGCCATTGTGACTCAAAACGTCCGGAAGTACTGAAAGTGAAGTTGGCTTTAACAGAGCATTCAGTTTGCACCACACCACTCACACAGTATAGCACAGTATTTTGACCTCCCATGTAGTGCCGGTGGGTGACGTTTGCTCAGTTACAAAAAACAATCAACATTGACGGCGTAACGTGAAAAATTACGTGGACTAATTCATAACGCCGAAGCGCACCGGTGTTTTAATATGAATCCATCTAATCTTCAACATCCCCCCAGTCCAAAAATATGAACTTTCAGCTGGCATTCGATCATGTCCGCCGAACCAGCGTTCGCAGTGCTGGTATACCAGTCTTAACAGAAAAACGTAGCAGCGGTGCTTATGCAGGAAAGTCGGCGAAGCAGCCAGGCACCCCGCGGATGCCACCGTGTCGGCTTGCCGACGGCGTCGCTATGCTTGCGAGGAGTAGGCTAAACGACCACCGGTGATCGAAACATATGTCTCGTGTGGAATTTTTGGCGTCGTTATTTTATAGTCTTAAATTTCAGTAAGTTGTAGGTAGTAGAGATGTGTATACTTACAGCGAGGGGACCGTTCGCAGGCACGGTTCTGTCTCGTCGCTCACTGTGCTCCGCCAGCTGCACAATTATTTATATCCGCGATCGCCTTTATGCTTGACGTTTGACAACGATTGTCGCGTGGAAAAGTATACATAATTTTCTCTGAGCTTTAATGCAGGAGACATTATTTTCTGTGAAGGAAATTGTATGAGACGTTTCCTTTACGTGTGCCGGCATTGCACTCACACCGGCAGCCAGCTTGATACCGATGTCATACAAAGCGTACGTACTTTTTCAATATATCTGTTTGAAATTGTGGCCAGCGACCTAGCGGATACATGACTGCTGGCGAACAGCTTACTTTCATTAGTGCTGTCAGTGTTCTTTTTATTGCTATTTCAGCACACTGAAGCGAGTTATTCGCATTCCCAGTGTTCGGACACTTTCACTTGTTTTCAGTCCACGCATGCTGGCTTGGTGGAAACGTGAGGGCGCTTGCTGTGTGCATTGACTGCGTGTTAAACTGGCCTCTGATAACAGCTTCTATTCGTTTCATAGTGCTTCACTTTCACAGTGGCGTATAGTCAATGTAACTTGTTTACGTGATAGCCCACCCGCCCGAGCCTTGCAGTGCAGCGTCGAAAGAAGGCGATCGCAGCGCAGTTAGCCTTTCCGTTGGTTCTTTCATTGCCGGGCGTTTGAGCACGACACGCACTATCACGCATTTAGTCCCTGTTGTACGAACAGTTCATCTGTTGATTTAACAGCTGCAGTTAGCCCAACTTTGCCGATTTTTGGTTTAGAGTGTTGAGTCTGTAGCTATAGTGAGAAGTCACTGCGTGGAGCTTTCGACCCTGCGCTTGTAGAAAGCTTGGTTGTAGGGAAGTTTTAACAAGCCTAGCCAAACTAACTCGTGGTTTATGCAAGGTTCAAAACCGACTCGAAATAGATCATGTGCACTCAAATGAGAATCATGATCAGCCTAATATAATGATAAAATGGCACGGCGCAAGGCACTTTGATTATTATCAGGAAATTGGCAGTTCTGTATAATGAATAGCGTCCGCTTTGCACTATACAGCGGTGTCTGCAGAGGTTGATGAGAGAACCGAGGGGTAGTCTTGAATATGCTGGCAATAAATTGTAGTAGTACTTTGTTATTGCATCGTGCATAATTCAACATCAATAGGTTCTTGCCACTGAAGAATAGAAAAGCACCGCAAAATACAATGGAAAATTCGCCACTGAACATCTGCGCGAATCGTAACGTCCCGAACTTGAACTTTTCTTATATGCATTTCCTATGACCTTCATCGATCGCTTGCGCCTGATTCATGCCCCTGTAGGCTTCGTCACTTGTTCATTCAAGACAAACGCTAGCGGTATTTAGATGTGCGAAAAAAGCTATACTTTATGTTCGAAAAAGCTATAGCTTATGGACATCAGGGTCAGAATACGAATATGATATACAAGAAGCTGGAGGGAAACACACATGGTCTTTTTTATTGCAGGTGCGCCATTAGTGTACAAGTTCTCTTCACATTCACAAGAATAAGAACAAGCTTTACTTGTTTTGAATTTAGCAAACGCACTTGTATCGTAATGCACTAAGCTTAGTCAGTCAGGCCATCAACTACAGGGCGCTCAGTAAAGATTTCCTTAGCACAGATCATTTCAACGGGAAAAGGACGCGGCTAATAATGAGGACATCTATGTTAGGCACACGCCCAGCCAGCCGCATCTCGTTTGTGCTCGCGACGACCTTCACTGGGCATACTTCCTACAATCTCGCGTCCCAGCAAGGGCGCTTGATTACAGCGCTAGGAAAACATGGGGAAACAAGCAACGTGTGATGAAGTGCTTGTCCACGGTATCAAGTTGTTTCCGAACGAGCACGCGTGATTAATATCTTCCCTATCCTGCGAGGCACCACCCTTCTATTTTTAGTCTAGGAATATGCGTGAGCTCTTCGTACCTCACAAAACACGGTATCGATTGAGCAGAACAGCCCGTTTTCTCATTATTTCAACGCCATCTATGTGTATTCTTTGTTTGTAAGATGTTTCCCCCAACCAGTTCTTTCCATGACGAAAAATATTTGTTCTTGTTTCAGTTCCGCTACATGGCCATGGGAAGGATAAACGTGTAATGAGAGCCTCTCACTAATTACAATGTCTTGGTTGTCCAGTGGGATGCAGCTGTGGCACCATGGCCTTACAAAAAGAAGAATATGAATTGGTTTTTGGGGGTAGGACGAACATCTGGTATATTGAAGCAAGGTGTGAGCGGGCTAGTTCGGATTCCACGTTTTTTTCACAACAGAGGCTCAAAAGCAATTACAGCAGACTAAGGCGAACACGAGGATTAGCGCTTGCTCTTATTGTCCACTTAGTCCGTCGGAATCTTTTTTTTTCACTTCAATTGTAAAAAAACGTGCTATATGCCAGCCTCACGGTATTATAGTGACACAGTGAAGCGTTTACGTTCCGATCAAGCTGTTCTATTTTAGTGTTCACCTTTAAATGAAGTGTCACAAAGCACACGCAGCTCGTTTCATTAAACGCAACTAATTTCAGTAATCTTCAATTGGGAGAACTGCAGCTTTCGCAGGCCGTTTTCTTGTGATACCATAATTTAACAACGCACGACGCTATTGTCTTGTTTTTTCTTGCGTTGATGGTATTTGAGGTCTTAGTTTGGCACACAGTGCATGGATAGTTTAGCGGAGAAGAAATGAAGTGACTTGTGGGGACACCCGGACAAAATAATTTGAGTGACTCCTAAGAATGCCAGTGTAGATGAAAATTGGTGTATCCACCTAATATACAGTAGCATTAACAGGAAATATACTTGAGCATTGCCTGAGAAGACTGTCACGGGAAGTATTTCTATGAAGTTCATTTGTATGCAACGTAAATATACACACAAAGGCAAAACCTGATAAACCTCAAGGCACCTGTTTCCCATCACAGCTTAAGAATAAGTGTAATCTTTGCCCACAGCGGTCACCGTCTCATCCAGGACAAATTCGCATAGATGTTAATAATGAATTGCAGTCGGCTATTTACGTCAAGAAAGGCAGATTCAACGTATTTCAGGCATATTACTTGCTCTCACAGGCTTGTGTTCACTTAACTGGTTTTCAGTCGAAAAACAATAGTGGCAAACATCATAAGAAATTCTGACTTCACTGCTCTGCGAAAAGTAACGTGTTAATAAAGAACGATGAACTTTTAATCATAATTTGCGTAGTACTTGCCGTACTGGTCAAGATGTTCTTATCGTTTGCACGGAAATCGCCAATCGTTGCTCTGTTGCACTGATGAATGACACGCGTGCTTCAGTGCTAGTGGCGGAGTGTGTATTCATTATTATATTGTAACTGACTATGTTCCCAATCGCTCAATAGGAAAACGATGAGGCATTTAAGTTAAAATACCTGTAGTAGCGATCCAACCTACTTATGGCCTAGTTCGTATTTGCGATGATACTCACTTTGAGGCATCTTTTCAGGATAAATTATGCATTCATTTCTGTGCCGTGTCACTTGGTAAAAGCATTGCATCTGTGAGGGATTACGTGAAGAGTTCAACGTGTGAAAATACTTAGGTATCCGTCTCTTTTGCCAAATTTGCGAGCGGAAACACGATTGGAAAAGCTGCGTCCTCATGGATGTAAACGTTTAAAAGAGCAACATCTGGTAGCCTGTGGTCTCGCAAGTTACCTTCATTTCTCCAGAGGGTTTAGTTGTAATCACTCATCACCGACAACCGATGTTAAACCTGTACTACACACCACTCCCTGCAAGCAGGGGAAAATTATACAGTTCTTCCCAAAAGTGGCTGCCTAAACGGCAATTGGAGCCTTTTAATTCTATCTAAATCAAGACAGACTCAATGCCTGTGTACACGCAGAACTGACACAGTGTAGGTTGAAGGATGGGTGTTTAATTTAACAGCTGTAGAATATTCAACAGTACTTATCGCAAGTACCAAGCATTGAAGGAAGCTGTTTATTGCGCATACAACTGCGGAAAACAGCATGCCTGTCAGACCCTTCGTGTAAAATAGAATAACCTAAACGCTCGGATGATTTTATAACACGCATCGTTAAACACGTAATCAACTCGCTTAAGTTGTGGATATTAAGTATGGTTGTAATCAAACTATATTTGAATGTATTGCGAAAAATAGCAAAGATCGCTGTATACAAGAGCGTTTCAGAACCTCTGAACGGTGATGTGTTCATTATAAACCAGGGTGTAGTTTATACCCGTTGTCTTATATCATTCATGATGGCTTGGAGCCTTCTAATTCAGCTGACGCATAATACATTGAATGCGCCAGTGACCTAAGTCATTCATCCTTGTGTGTTTGCTTTTTCATTGGAAACCAAGACAATGTAATACATCACTGGTTCATTGTTTAATGCTCAGCACAGCCTACATCACCCAACATGGAGGCCCAAGCACTCTCGAACTCATATCTGCTAGGGCAGTGGTATAAGGAGAACAAGCAAGGCTGTTCGGGGACGAGTAAGCACTGGCAGTTGCGTAGGAAAGCTATTCTGCAACCAAACCACAAACCAAAATATTAATCGAATTTATGTCTCCACTTTATTGTGGTATTCGAAAGTGTGCTATATAATGAAAGTGATTTTAAACTTTATTTGTACTTTGTCTTAGCTTGCTTTTGTTTTTTGCGGGTATAAGTGTTAAAAACGTTCGGAACCGAACATTCTTTAAAAGCTAAACGCTTTAGGTAATCGTTTGTTAATCACCCCAGAGAAAAAAAAACTTTTCGTCCTCATCAGCAAGTATGCGTCAGAGAAATTGTATACATACAATTACTCACCATTGTTTCACTAAAAAAAAGAATGCAATAAGCTAGCCCAACAAATGACTGTGAAACGGTGGCGATGAGTGCAAGACCCGAGTACGCATAAGAACATAATGCTAGATTACGGGAAAGGAAACGGGGTATGCAAAGCGTTCCCGGCAAGCTGACAGGCCTAAGTGAAAAAAGAGATGTCTGTGACTGCGAAGAGTGTCGTGTCTGTGACTGCATTCTGTTTATCTCGGACAACTGTGCACTGAAAATTGAGATACAACCAACCTGCATTACCTTAGATAAGGCCCCTAAACAACTTAAGTACCCATATTACGCTTCACGATTGTCAGTTATGTGGTTTCATGTTTTAGGCGTGTGTTAACTCCACCAATTTTTTCTTATATTTTATGAGTAGACGTTTTGTGAAAGTTTTCGCGCAGCCTATATACCATAACTGAGTTCTTTTTGTAATAGTATCGGATACATATATATTTATCTGAATCTATATGAGCTAATTTCTAGGAAGAGGTAATGATTGTTCACTTCTTTTAGCATTGAAAACAAATCTAAAATTATAAATTGAAAAAATAATGAAGACATAAGTGGTGAGACAACATCCTCTGTCTTTTTAGTCGCCATCGTTCAAGTCTACTCTGTAAATCGGTATATTTATGATTGAGTAACCAGTCCACTCAATCAACCTTGTGTGTAGATCGCTTCGAGAAAGTAAGAAGGGTGGGCGTGTTTGACAGTTCTCCGAACAACCGAAACAAAACCGTAGTAAAAGAAGCGGAGGCGAGATGAATACAGGACAAGCGCTGAGCTTCAACTACCGCTTTAGTTCAGTTTAAGATGAATGCTTGTATATTCTCAGGACTTGCCTTAAGCACCAGTTGAAAGTTTGCGCTTGTCCTACCTTCTTCTTGCCCATGTTTGTCTTTCTCACGGTGATTAGTACTGCCGTCGATCGCCGCAAAAAAGAAACTCGCACTGAGCACACGCTAAGTACCACCAAGAACCAAAAAGAGAAATTGGGTCATACTACTCTAACTACAGTATGCGATCATCTAACAAGCCGCAGTAAACACTTCTACAAACAGTGGATATGCAAACGAAATAGACGACAACGTCTATACAGTACGGCTTTTTCAGGGCCACTTCATCAATTATGTCCACCGCACCAGTGATTGTTCATGCTTACGAACGGAATGTGAGTGTACACGAACACACACACACACACACACACACAACTCCTTAGTTCTGCTTTGACCTATTAACATGACGTGTTTGCAAGTGGTGCCTGTGCCTAAGTTACACTTACCCTGTTTCGTCAAATGTTTTGTGCTACAATGTATGATGGAGCTCGTTTGGTTCCCTCGAAATCACATTGCTGATGCGGCATTTAAAAACTCTGAAGTTATTTTATACGATATCATTCGCAGAAATGAAATAACTCTCATATCGCGGAGTAATAAGAATCACCTTTTAATATAAAAATGCATGACACCCTACTTCAATATTTCATATATTTATGGCTTATCATTGCATTTTTTCTGGCAGAATAATATCTCTAGTACGGCACCCAACTGGGCGAGTGGAACAAGATATCATGAAATTCGAGCAAGCAGTCCTTCGTACTGAACAATCTCAAGTGCGGCACAACGTATCACCTCTACATCACTGTATCCAACAGCATTAGCCCTGGAAACCCTGGAGCGGAGTTCATGGAACACAACAACGGCATAGGTTTGTGCGAGCATTGTTCCTATAATTAAAGATTCATATTACTTTCATGTCCCAATGACTCTACACATTGCATTGGTTTAGCTCCAAACCAATGCTTTTGCCATTGTTTTGTTGGATATACTTCAAAACTGAGCATACTTCTTTGCATCCTTTCTTAATCAAGTACCTCTACAGGAGTGCACGTGTTTCATATACTTTACTATCTCTGGCCATTTTCTGTTCCATTTCCTTACTCTCCTTTTGGGACGGTTTTGGGACATTAAACCCCACATATCAATCAGTTATTTCACTGCAATAAATTTTTGTGGCATTTAACTTCTATAAAGACGTCAACCAAATCTCACAATAAAGAGCATTGCAGAACCCTTTATGATCAGTGGTTCCTGAATGTAGCTGTCTTTAGGCTATTCTTACCGCATTTTTATTTAGATATAGTGATTTCAACCAATGACTACGTGCTCTCTCAAAGATTGGAGTCATTGGATTCTGCTTACATTTCTAATTTTATGTCCTTTCTTACTACATAAGTTGTCTGTCCCTCCTTCAACATTGCACAAGCCAGTTCAGCATTGTTTCTTACGACGTCTTTTTCCGCGTGACACTGTTGTATAACCTCTTGCTTAATTTAGCTCCAATATCTCCGGTGAGTGACAAGTTCGTCGTCGTGAATGCCCCCAATGCCGCGGTGAACTTGGCTGCTTGAATGAGCACCGGCTGCTCCATCACCAGTTTTGTCGTTCAGTACCAGCCAAGGTTCCACAAGACGTGCAAATTTGCAGCAGACGGCATCAGCCATGGCTCGCGTCAATACGTCATTAGAGACTCCTCACATGACCACCAGTACCCGGTCCGCATTGTGGCACAAAGCGACGCCAGTGTGACTGAGCGCGACTTTTCTTTCCGCACCATAACGTTGCCGGCTAGTGATAAGTGATCGAACTATCCCATAATACATTGTCTATTCGTGGCAGCAGACAGTATTGCACGCTGCTTTCGTAAAGACGCATCGTACCTCGAATTTCTTCAATAGATTAGAATGTGTGCACTGTTCATTTATTCTTTGGCTCCCCCGCTTTGGTGGGCTCCCTTATGCCTGTGATATTTTATAGGCTGCCGAATATAGCGCCATTTTCATTTACCCTTGCTTATGCAAGCTTACTTGACTTACTTATTAATTGCCGCAGTTTTCCCGTTTCGGTGAAGACAAAATGCTTCATACTCGTTTACTCAGATTTAGGAGCACGCTAAAGTACTCTGGCGTGGCTTCCGCTAAACATCCAAAAAACTTTCAATGGCAAAATAGAGAAAAATAGATGAGTGGTTCCATATGACGCAGCACAGAATAAAATGTCACCCTCGTCAAAGTGAGGCTAAAATACGTATGTATCTATGCCTATTCACAACTTGCCTGATTTCTTGTCCTCCCATTAATTAAATGTAAATCATCGAACGTATATGTTCTTTTTGTTTTATCGAGCGCAACGTGTACAATCTTAAAAAATGGAGTGACGTTCTCTCCATTTAGAGCGGAACGGCGATGTCCCCAATGTTCATCTTTAAATAGAGAAACGTTGCTCCCTCATCCACGGAGAAGCGTGTTCCTCCCTATGAAAATCAACATGGCTGACCCCAGGTTAGCGAAGTGAGTACGCTTAGCAAATGCATCAATTCTCGACTGATAAGAAGAACAAGGCACTGAAAGTTACAAACAACGGTCCCGCTGAGCTTGATATCGAACGAAATGATTATAAAAACAAGCGGACGAACCTGTAGTGATGAAAACATCGCGAAAGAGAACGATGAAGTAGGTTTCGTTCGGCCAGTAAGGCGACATTCACTCTGAAAGACACGGACACTGCAGAGTCTTCACCCGAAGAGTGCATGCTAGGCTTGCTGTATTTATTTATCGCAGATTCACATAGTGCGCCCACGTTTTCCATGAGTTTACGGGGCCGCAGTTCACAAGATGTGCTTTCAAACTGTAGACTCGATCACAGCGAAACCATTTCGACTCAGTAGTGCCAACGCCTCCTAGATTTCCCATGCCTGCCGGATTATCGGTGGTCGCTTGGGAAGCGGCGGTCGTCGGAACTACGGGGGTGGCGCCACTCAGGTAGGGGTGTCTTCAAATAGGCTTTTTACGTTTTTGGAGCTTATATGCAACAAAATTAACGTAAAAAGTTTTAAAAAGGCGTAAGCGTAATTATAATTAACCCTACGTAAGTGACGCCATCATTCAACACGCAATTTTTTTTATTACAAGGCATCCTCTGAACTTAGTAGCAAACGCTAAAATTGCCGATCTCAAAGGCCAAGTACAAAGACCCTTACCCCTACGTACGCAGCACTGCCATAGATGAACGGCGTTTCGTGCTTATCCGGCAGGTACGGGAAATCTAGGAGGCGTGGGTAAGCAGCTTTGATAGATAGATGTTCCAGATTATATAAAAAGCTGGAGGTGTGAGAGCGTCATACTCCTGAAGTAGGTGGTAGCTGGTGCCATATTGAGACTGAACGAAACTAAAAAAAAGGTTGCCTGCGGTGACGTATGTTGCCATACCCACCATCACTGCTCCCTTCCGGATAATTTACGACTCAACCCATTCAGGATTACTCATTGACACCGGACGCCTAATAAATTCTGATGCAATGCATATTGCTACACATACACATATGGACACATAGTACGCATACAGGGTGAACGCTATGAACAAGAGCACAATGATTCATTATCCACAGCGGCGCACACTTGGACGTGTTTACTCACACCCTATTACGAAATCGCACAAGCTTATATAAAATTGAATTTCGACTGACCTTAGTGGCACAGGTTACAAGTAAGTTTTTGCACACTTTTTTACGCTTTCTAGCAATACCACAACATGCCCACACGTAAATATGTTGTATTACGATGCTTAGACATATGGAACTTTATGAACGGTTGCACAATAATGAACGGAATAATTACTAGAGTCTATCTGGTTTTTAGCACCCTCTGCTGCGTTGCAGATCTGACCGCTGCCGTGGTCAGTTGCTTCACAGCTGCTGGGGACTGAGGGACGTGGGTTATTTGACGTATGCATGTGCGTTTGACATATGCATGGCGGCCTGTCCGGATCCAGAGATCCGGCCTTTCCGGATCTCTGGATCCGGACAGGCAGCCATTGGAACCCGAACTTGGCAACGTTAAACGCTAGAACCTTATCTAGTGAGGGAAGTCTAGCTGTACTATTCGAGGAGCAAGAGGACAATAACTGAGATATAGTAGGGCTCAGTGAGGTTAGGAGGACAGATGAGGCCTATACGGTGCTACGGTATGGGCACGTCGTTTGCTATAGGGGCTTGGCTGACAGACTAGAACTGGGAGTGGGGTTCTAATTCACAGAAACATAGCTTTGCAACATAGAGGAATACTATAGCATTAATGAAAAGGTGGTAGGTATCGTAATTACACTGAATAAAAGATACAAGATGAAGGTGGTACAGGCTTACGCGCCTACATCCAGTCTTCATGACGATTCAGTTGAAAGCTTCAATGAAGACGTGGAATCGGCAATGAGTAAGGTGAAAACACAGTGTACTATACTGATGGGAGACTTTAATGCAAAGTTAGAGAGGAAGCAGGCTGGAGACCAGGCAGTAGGAGATTATGGCATCGGTACTAGAAACTCCAGAGGAGAGCTACTAGAAGAATTCGCAAAACGCAATTATTTACGGATTTTGAATACCTTCTACCGAAAACGAGGAAACCGCAAGTGGACATGGTGGAGCCCTAATGGCGAAAATAAGAACGAAATAGACTTTATAATGAGTGCACACCTGGGCATCGTGCAGGATGTAGAAGTGGTTGGCAAGGTACGATGCAGTGACCGTAGAATGGTACGGTCTCGAATTCGCCTAGACTTGAGGAAGGAACGGCAGAAAATGTTACGCAAGAAGCCAATCAATGAGCTAGCACTGAGAGGGAAAGTACAGGAATTCAGAGTCTCGCTTCAGAACAGGTACTCGGCTCTTAGTGAGGAAACCAACCTTAGCATGGATACAATGAATGATAATCTGACGAGTATCATTACGGAATGTGCAATGAAAGTTGGAGGCACAGTAGTTAGACAGGACATTGGCAAACGTTCCCAGGAAACAAAAAATCTCACCAAGAAGCGTCAAATCATGAAAGTTTCAAGTACAACAGACAAAATAGAACTGGCAGAGCTTTCGAAGTTGATTAATAGGCGTAAGGTATCTGTTGTAAGAAGGTATAACATGAAGAAAATTGAACACGCTCTGAAAAATGGAGGAAGCTTCAGAGCAGTGGAGAGGAAACTTGGGATAGGCAAAAATCGAATGTATTCGCTAATGGAAAAAGAAGGCAAAATAACTACCAATATGGATAGGATAGTTAAAATAGCGGAGGAGTTCTACAGAGATCTGTACAGTAGCCAGGACAACCACGACTCTAATACTATAAGAACTAGCAGTAACCCAGATGGTACCCCACCAGTAATGATAGAAGTCAAAAAAGCTTTGGAGAGCATGCAAAGAGGCAAAGCTGTTGGTGAGGTTCAGGTAACAGCAGATCTGCTGGAAAAATGGAGGACAGATTGTGTTAGAAAAACAAGCCACCCTGTTTACGAGGTGTCTCCTGACGGGAAGAGTGCCAGAGTCTTGGAAGAACGCTAACATCATCTTAATACATAAGAAATGTGATGACAAGGACTAGAAGAATTACAGGCCGATCAGCTTGCTCTCTGTAGTATACAAGCTATTTACAAAGGTAATTGCTAACAGAGTAAAAAAAAACATTAGAATTCAATCAACGAAAGGAAGAAGCAGGATTTCGAACAGGCTACTCAACAATTGACCACATTCATACTATCAATCAGGTAATAGAGAAATGCTAAGAGTATAAACAACCACTATACATAGCCTTTATAGATTACGAGAAGGCGTTTGATTCAGTAGAAATATCAGCCGTCATGCAGACACTGCGGAATTAGGGCGTAGATGAAGTATATATAAACATTCTGGAAGAAATCTACAGGGGATCAACTGCTAGCATAGTGCTTCATAAAGAAAGCAACAGAATACCAATCAAGAAGGATGTAAGGCAGGGGGACACAATCTCCCCAATGCTATTTACCGCGTGCTTACAGGAGGTTTTCAGAAGCCTAGAATAGGAACAGTTGGGGATAAGAGTTGATGGAGAGTACCTTAGTACCCTGCGCTTCGCCGATGACATTGTATTGCTGAGTAACTCAGAAGACGAATTGCAACTCATGATTACGGAGTTAGACAAGGAGAGCAGAAAGATGGGTCTTAAAACTATGCTGTAGAAAACGAAAGTAATGTACAACAACCTTGGAAAAGAGCAGCGCTTCGAGATAGGTAATAGTGCACTTCATGGTGTAAAAGACTATGTCTACTAAGGGCAGGTAATAACCTGCTGAGCCTAACCACGAGACTGAAGTAACTAGAAGAATAAGAATTGGGTGGAGCACATTTGGCAAGCACTGTCAAATTATGACAGGTAGATTGCCATTATCCCTCATGAGGAAGGTATATAACAGCTGTATCTTGCCGGTGCTTAGCTACCGAGCAGAAACCTGGAGACTTACAAAGAGGGTTCAGCTTAAATTGAGGACGAGGCAGCGAGCAATGGAAAGAAAAATGGTAGGTGTAACCTTAAGAGACAAGAAGAGA
This sequence comes from Rhipicephalus microplus, assembly GCF_043290135.1. Classification (NCBI taxonomy): domain Eukaryota; kingdom Metazoa; phylum Arthropoda; class Arachnida; order Ixodida; family Ixodidae; genus Rhipicephalus; species Rhipicephalus microplus. Next base: position 101,901,061 of record NC_134701.1, read on the forward strand.
GCAGAGTGGATTAGGGAACAAATGGGGGTTAAGGATATCATAGCTGAATTCAAGAAGAATAAATGAACATGGGCCGGGCATGTAGCTTGTAGACAGGATAACCGCTGGTCATTAAGGGTAACTAACTGGATTCCCAGAGAAGGCAAGCGGGTTAGGGGAAGACAGAAGGTTAGTTGGGCAGATGAGATTAAGAAGTTTGTGGGTATAAATTGGCAGCAGCAAGCACAGGACCGGCTTAACTGGCGGAACATGAGAGAGGCCTTTGTCCTGCAGTGGACGTAGTCAGGCTGATGATGATGATGATGATGATGATGGTGGTGTTGATGATGATGATGACGATCTGGTTTTTGCGAAAACGATTACCCAAAACCATGCATGGAATGCCCACGGCATTCTGAATGCTGCGCCATCTCTCGAGCACTGCCACAGTTATTTTTTTTCTTTAAGTCTGCGCGAATGCAAACGCTTGCCGCGCGCTTGCCATTTCGGTGTCACGTCTTTTTATGTATGTTCTTTCACTTGTTACTCGGATAGGGCGCAGAATCAGACTTAGTCTCCGTCGTGGTAGGTGTTTTGTGGTCGCGTCGACCTCGTTTGGGTGCTTCGTGCTAACGTTTGCTTACATTCTTTCGACGTGCATACCACAAGTGTGACAGTTAGTTATGCATACAGTACACCGCTAGCCCTTCAATGACAATGATTTTTGATGTGGTAATGACCGTCCTAGCAGTGTATACGTACGTTACAACGCGGGTCTTGCAAGAGAAATAAGCGGTGACCTCGCATCCGACGGTATTTTTTGTGAGCGTTGGCAGTGGCTGTTGGCGTCACGGCAGCTCTATTACTTGAGTGGAGGAAATAGCGCTGCAGTGCGCAAATTTACTATAACGTTATAGCATGCTGTGCAAAGATACTTTCCTGCTTCAGATGCCTATCGCGATTTGCCTCACGTGTCAACTTACAGTCATAGTGCATGCCACAATTTTGTTGTTAGCGCTGTGGCTGTGGTGGTTACTATTACTCTAAATTTGGTATACTCTTTTCACAAAGGTGAGTGAGTGTTAGTACTTACCTGCTATGCACAGCTGTTACTGGAAGTGCATTTTGTGTTCAGTTTCTCACGACAAAGGAGAATCATGGACGAAAAAGGCATACTCCATGCATGCATAATTCCGTCTTACCTCTCAGTGCTGGCATGGGCAGTTTAAAACGCATGTGATTAAGAATTTGGTTTAAATGACCGAATTCATTGATGTAATTTTCACAAAAGTGTAGTTATGATGATGTTTAAGACGTTTTTGATGGATATAACCTATTCTGGTGAATAAACGCTCGGTGAAACTTCGCAGCCTGTTTCCCTTTGTGCTTTCACCTGTCGTGGTAGCATAGCCTTATTGGGTGTCGTGTGAGTATCCTGGAGGTCGGAGGTCCGACTTCCGGCCACAGCGGCCGTATTCAAATGGGGGTAAAATGCAAAGAACATTCATATGGCAGTAGCGCATGTATAACTCTATCAATTGTATATGATCGTGCTTTCAGGCATGGACTCTACAGTGGTATCGTTCCCTAGAATGTTGCAAAACTAAGTGTGATGCTTTTTTATGCGCCTCGTTGAATTTTAGAGTGCTGTTAAAGCCGTGCGAAACTAGACAAGCGTGGGCTTACGAAGTATGTCGACAGCAAAAAAATTCATTATTTGTGTACAGTCTAAGGTAATCGATAAAGCAAGACTGCTTGGGAAGCAGAGGTCCTTGTATTCGTAACAAATTGGTAGTATGAAACAAAACGAGACACACGCGGAAATGTGCGGAACATCGTGTGAGTGTCTGGCGACAAAAAAAAGCTTTTACTCTACACCAATAAATAAAAAAAAACGTCACTCCCGCATTGCTTGCATCACTCCTAGGTAAAAGCAATCGCTCGCGACTGGTCGTGGCCGGCTAGGCTCAGCGTGCGCATGCGCGCGCGCAAGACCCTCGTGATTGAGGAGAAACTTGAACATTGAAGGAGGAACGTTGCTCGTTTGGTCCTTGCCGCGAGAGGGCGCGACGGGTAAAGCGCCCGAAAGGAGGAAGTCACTGCGCCGAATGAGGAACGGAGCCCGTTTCTCAGTGCTGGCATGGGCAGTTCAAAATGCATGTGATTGAGATTGAGAATTAGCGCTCGTGTCCTTTGTGTCCTTCTTGTCTCTGTGTCATCGTTTTGTTCTCGCACTATAACTATCGTCATGCCATACCAACTAGCCCAAGCTACCACACTTCTAAGCTGCCACACTCCCGTTTCTTCATTCTCGCTCCATTTTTTTTAGAGCGATAGTGATTCAGATAAACAGAGAACGCCCGTACGCTGCGCCGCTTGTTCTTTATCTGCCTTCCTTCGCTTCTTCCTTCATTTAACTGCCCACGTGTCCGAGCCCAAGCGTCTTTCTTGATCGTGACACTCGGCCATGACTGCGAAGTGTGCGGATCGGCCGTTAATGCTTCTGGTGGCCGTCACTGTCTGATTCGCGGTGGTCGGTCTCGGCCACGCTGCGCCTCCGTGCTACGATCCTACCTAATATTTTTCGGGGTCTTTATTGTCGCTGTCAAGTTCGTCGGTCTTTTCCTCGGTGTGACGTCTTCTGGAAACTTGCCAACAATGCTCTGGCCGGCGTACCTGACTGTCTGCAGATCGCCGCAGTTACAGTTGACGTCGGTTCTGTCGTAGTTGTACAAACTTGGCAAGGCACTGCGCTTTCTGTACTTTTGAATGTCACAACGGTTTGAGTTTGCCGCACTGCTCGTGAAGGGTCAAGCTGCGGCTGTAGCATCTTGTGCACTCATTAGTGGAGAAGTGCGACGAGCATCTGTGCTGACTATCGTTGCACCCTATGCCCTTGCGCTGCTCTGATGTGCTCCCCGAAATGCGTTTGGTGGTGGTCCTCGGCGAAGTTCTGCGCACATTAGAGCAGTTGCAATCAGAAATCACATCACCACCAGGCGACTCAAGTTCCACCATGAAGTTCTCGTTGACACTGGCCACAGCAGTCACAGGCATGTCGGCATCATCCATGGAGGTAGTAACACTTAAAACGCTTTGCGCATAACAAACGTACACGTGAACGTCTTCCAATAATTGCCGTGGCAGCACGCACATGGGTCCACCTAGTCAAGGCCCGTATTGTCAGGATCTCCAGATACACCAGGAACGTGTAATGGCAGAGCACTCGTCGTATTCATGCATAAAGCCTTCAGTGCATTGGGTACCAGCGACACTAAGTTTCCAAGCGATCACGAGCATGGGGGAAGCTTTCCCGATGTATGTGGCTGGAAACCAACCTCAGCCACTGGCAGGAATGTTTTGGCGTCGGTTTCTGAGGCAGAGTTAGAGCACAACTTCAAGTTTGTACTAGGTTCGGCTGCGCAGGTATCTGCCGGTGAGCTGCAGTTCCAACCTAGAGCAGATGGCCCTATCGAGCTTCGACCTCAGTAATAGACGTATTAGGTTCAACCTCGAGTAGATGGCTTTCTCGAGCTTCAGCTTCTGTAAAAGACGTGGCAGGTGCATTGGTGGCGTCATAGCCAATAGAACCGAAAGCTTTTATTATAGCTGCACAACACTCTGCCCATGACTGCTGTTTCGAGCCTTCATACCGTTGCCACGCCGCAGCACGTTTCCAAAGGTGGTCCACAGCCACGGACCATTTCTGAGGCTTCGTCCAGGCCTCGCACTGCTAAAGTGTTGACGGTCGCCAACTAGCTGTTCACGTTATTCTGCAACCCGTAAAATTTTGGTAGTTCCCAGAGTGCAAGCGATAGCTGGCCGGCAGGTGAAAATCCAGAGTGTGCTGACGCCAAACTGCTAAGTTGCTGTGAGGCGTGCGAGCACACGCCTGACCTTTCTGCGGTTCTCGGCTGCACTGAATTCAATGTCTCGCGAGGCGCCCGCCACCAGCAGAGCATTCATTTCACAGAATGTTGGTACAGCACCAGGGCATATTGTGCAACTCCGCGCTATGCAGGCGTTAATCTCAAAGCTATGACATGATTTTAACAGGAGAAGTGAGTTCTGCAAACCTCGGTAATATGGGTTTGATTGTACACAACAGCAGGTGTATTTCAATGGCTGCGACACACAAGGAAACCTATAGAGAAGGGTCTCTCATCACGTCGAAAAACCAGAGGTCGTTATTCTTTGATCTTCCATTATACGACATGCATCATTATCCGGTCATGTGTTCAGTACCTCAGAACCAATATTTCCGCTTCAATAATATTCCAAGCGCTGATTCCTGTTTTGTTGTCGTCCTTTTCTTTCCGCAACAACGCAGATATCCTGCGCCGGGTTTTGGTGTGGTGATATTTCCATGGCAAGCGAGCAGTAGTTCAGCCTCTTGACGTGGGAGAAATGTTAGAAATAAAAACGACCCCAGACTGTCGTTCCTGTGGCAATTCGAAAAGGTAATGGTAAGTAGCGAGGCTACGAGAGAAAACCCAGCAACGTCAGATTTTTTCGCATACCGTGAATGCTACGATTCTCTTCCGTATGCTTGTACAAATGGATTCGCTCGGCTGTAAACGTGCCCTAAATAGACGCGTGTAAATGCACACATGCGTTAAGAATAAAGACGTGAGGAACAGAGCCCATCAAATATTTATCCTAAAACTATCTAGAAAGGCGAAGCGAATTGCATCGTGCCTGTCAGCCAGCTCCACAAAAAAATGCACGTGAAAAGGTTTGAAAACTATGTTGCTAAAACTTCAGCATAATGTGGGGTACTCATCCATTTCAAACATACTTCAAAGTTTGCATCAGTAAATATTGAAACAGGCCACTTGTCATGGAGAAACTTTGCAGACGCCTGTGGTGCGCTTCAATGTCGCTTTTCAAATATTGTAAAAAAATCGACAGATACCACGTACCTGGGAATCTACGTTATGCGAAGCTTGTGGAGGAAAGGTGACCATGTTGCAAATTTTGTATTGAGCGAAACGGCATGAAATGACGCAAAATATATGTACATATGTTTCACGCACAAACATATGTTGAAGAGTTGCAGATGTTTACATAACCAGTTGCTTGCCCTTGCACAACAATGTCAACTGGAACATGCGCATTAGCAACCCCAGAGGCTGATATGAAGCGCTGATGCTTGCGAAGATGCTGGCCCCGTACACTACTACATAAATCAACTTCAGCGCGTGACAACTAACCACTTCTGACGTTAACCTGACGTCATGGCTGTATCAAAATAGTATTTATGTAACGTTTTTAAAATTGGGTAGGCAGCACTGCAATCACCACTAAAGTTTCACGAAGATAAACGTCTATTTCAAAATTAGTTTCGAGACCTGGCGTATCTTTGGGGTAAAAAGCTTTATTGGCACCCAGAATGCTTCGGTTCAATTCCAAGCGGGACTCGTTGGGTCGTCGCTATACCGACGTCTGGTATTTATTAACACTCGTGCGTTAAAATTGACCAAGTGTGTTTTCGTCGTTCCTGGGTGTAATCACCAAGTGTTAATCACCTGTGGCACATACCCACCAGTGGGTATGTGCCACTCTCTGGCGAGAAATGCTTGATGACGTACTCGACGACATTGTGACAAGATTCATGTGTTGACAAGCGCATCGTATTCGTCAAATCATCTTACCCTCTCATGCTAATTTTGGTTCACGCGAAGTAAGTGGGGTGACCATGAGAGCACCTAAACGTAAGCGAGATAGATAGATAGATAGATAGATAGATAGATAGATAGATAGATAGATAGATAGATAGATAGATAGATAGATACGCTATAAGTCACCGAAGTTCGCTAAGAAATGCTTCGCAATTAAAATGCCTTACATGTCTGAGTACCCGCAAGTATACTTTTCTGCGCGCGATTCTTCTTTATATTTTGCTGCGTTTGGTTTGCACCCACATACACAGTAAGAAGCACGTCCGAGAAAGAGAAGAGGCTTGACAGGCGCAGGCTCCGCTGTTTTTCAGCAAAAAGACAGCTATTCTCTCTTCCGGCTCTCTGAATTTATTTCGGGGTTGCTTTCGAACACCTTGGGATTCCGTTCGAAACGGGCTCGAAGCTCTTTCATTGGTCATTTGGCCGCAATTAACAGTCGTATCTTAGGCCGCCGGCTGCTGGTTTCAACATGGCTGGCTCATACCCGCTCAGGTATGTCTGAGCCACAGGGCGTTTCTGCACAGCCTCCGATGGCAGGCGGTCATCCTGGTACGGGGAACTCGCCTCGATTGGATAATTTGGCGTTTCCGCCGGATGGCGACAGGGCGCTGCTAGATGTAAATTTGCAAAATGTGCCACTTACTTCTGTTCTGACAATCCCTAACATTCCTGACATTCACTTGCCTTCAGCGGCGGGAATGGCGCAAAATACATGGCTGGCTGCCGTAAAGGATGAAATGGCGCAAGCATCTTTCCACCGCGTGGTCGCACATCAGAAACAGGATCGTACAGGAAGGTGCTGATACTCAAGCACTTGCAGAAAACAAAGGCGACCGAACGGACGAACTTCCTCACCAGTTGGCCTTGTCAAGAAATTCCGCCTCTCTCTGTGTGGCACTCTGGGCTCCTCAGGCTGCCCACACGGCTGCGACTTATGCGGCGGCAGTCGCGTGGAGCACGGCGCGTCCTACTACAATCCCTCCCGTTTGGCAGAAGACTCGTTCTCACCCTGTAATGCCATCGCACTGGTTGAATATCGCTGACCAACCAACAAAGCACACCACCAGGCGGGAGCATGAGCCTATTATGTTTCTAACACAAACTCATTCCGTCGACCAATCCTGCCAGTGAGCTCACGAAGATTATTAGGTCAAACAATGACCCCATAAAGTAAAACATTGGTGGACTGACTATCAGAAAGACACGTCACGGATTAACAATATTCACAAACGACCATAACTTTATCACTAGGTTAAAGAATGCACTTGAAAAACGCAATCACAAGCATGACATTATCAGTCCGCTTGCCCCAAAAGCTTTTAAAACCTCGCGTTAAACTCACCGATATAGACCCCGATATTCTAGCCGCCAACATCTTCTATCAGCTAAACATGGGCAACCCGAATCTACATTTTGACCCGACCACAATCCGAGTGGCGGTATCGTACAAGGAGCGATCGGGCAACTTCACACATGTGCTCGAAGTGGATCCTTCCACCTTTCACTCATTGCTTGCTCAGGGACGAGTTCTTCTCGGTGGGACTGCATGAAGCGTGAGTGTGGACTTTCATGTGCCATTGTGCACATACTGTGCGACATGCGGTCATACAAGAAAGGCTTGTCCTGTCGCCAACGACCCTTACAAAGTGGTGTATACGAAGTGCACGGGGACACATCTTGGCGAAGCATGCACTCTTAGAATGAACGACCCTGGAATTGTTTGCAGCGAATGACAAAAGGTCGCAAGATTTAGTTCCCATCCAACTGTACACGAAATGTGTCCTATATTACGACAACGTGTCGCCCGCATGAGAGCCAGAACGTACTACGGATAGTCTAAGAGGTGTGTACATCAAATAGAGATGCAGCGGCCTCTATGACGTGCAGTGTTATTCATGGTTTCTTACATGAGTACACGCGTTTTTTTTTACTCAATTCTATGAACCACATGGAGGTCTCTGCTTTCGCTATTATTCTAATCATGTAATATATATACACAATTACATCAGATGCCACACATTTACACGTAACTACACATCCCACGACATTACACGACATTTCTTTCCTCAAGATATATGCGGGCGGTCGCAGGTCACGCTGCGATACATGAAAAGAGGCTCTTCACTGCTCTGTGCATTTTCATTTCATGGAAGGCTTCGCGCTTCTCATTTAAAATTGATCAGAACTAACATGACTCACAGCAATAACATAGAATTCCTACAGGCTAATCTGTACCATACACGTGATGCTACAAAATTATTGATAGAATACATGACGCAACAATATTTCAATTTTGCCTTCGTGTGTGACCCCATTTCAATTTTGCCTACGTGTGTGACCCGCACATTCGCGCAGGCACTGTTCAAGGCTTACTACACCATAACAAAGTTCTAGGCACCAAATTATCCTCGCGCCATGCTTCTAGTACGCAACAATACTTTTGACTTATTCCCATTACATGTAACAGATTTGGTTGTTCCAGTAAAGTCTGAAAGCCGTGACCAAACATTACTACTGAGAGCTCTGTATGCCCCACCACAAAAACCTAGTGATACAGTTCTGGATGAGTTGCAATGTGTAGTTTCAATATCCGCAGGTGTTACTGTCATACTAGCCGGAGTTTTCACTTCTAAGCATAGAATAGGGGGGGGGGGGCAGCTATAGGGGATTTTCGCGGCTCTTAGCTAGTCCAATGCGTGACAGCGAATGACTCAGTCATATTGAATAACCCCACATACCCTCCAACTTTCGCACATCCGTATGCAGATTCGTGGATAGACTTAACTATGTGTTCGCATGGCTTCATTCGCGATGCTTGCCATTGGAAGGTTCTCCGAATCCCTACTTTCTCGGGCCACAACTACATTGAATTCTTGTTCTCGCAAGTACATACCAGCAGTGCTAAACAACTTACTGATTCAGGAAGAGCGAAAAATCTTAGCAAATTAAACGACGATACTTGGTTCACAAAGATACTCGGCTGCAACATTCGGTCACCTGGAGCCATAGACATAGTTATACACAAGTTTTATGCCATATATTTCGCTTTAGGCCATCGTTATTCACGGCGCATAACGTAACGTAGTAAATTCGAAAATGCTTGGCGGACACCACAATTGACTGTCGAACATAAGCGTGTTCGGGCTATGCGACGATGATATCAGCGAGCAGCCGACCCCCTCTTTCGAGACATGTACCGCAAATTGTACGTTGACGCATTCTCTACCTACAAGGATGAAATTAGGAAAGCAAAATTATGGTTTGATAAAGACATTTGTGACTTTCTTACTAAGAAATATCTATATGTTGATGTTTTCAAAACAGCGTTTCAAAAACACCACCTAGTAACTTTTCTTCCTGCTCTATATTTACCTAACGGCACTCGGACAACTTCTGTAATGAAGCCCACCCGGCTCCTACACAATACATTGGTAGCAGTGGACAGCTGTTCTGAAGACAACATGCACCACACTATCATGCGTGATATTGAGGCTAGTTCTTACCCGTGGCACACTTCTGACCCTCCCTTTACAATATCTGAGATAGAGTGTGCGAAGAAACAGGGCGATCCCCACTCTGCTCCCGGACACGACTGATTAACCTAACCGTTTATAAAGGATTATTGAAATACCATATCCAATTTTTCTATTTTATATTCAATACAGCCTTAACAATTTGACACTTCCCGCAGGCTTGGAGAAGAGGAAAAGTAATATTCATACTGAAGCCAGGTCGTCTGCTCAATTCGCCTAAGGCATATAGACCAATAGTAATGGACTCTCAGTAAAGTATTAGAAAAACTCCTAAATGCTCGTCTGTATTATTTCCTGCACAATATACATCTTCTTCACAACAATCAATACAGTTTTACGCATAATAAAAGTGCTACTTTATCACTGTACACGCTTCAAAGCAAATTAGCTGCGTATAAGGCATCTAAACTTTATACCATACACATATCTCTTGATTTTGTAGGAGCAATCGTTAGCGTTTGGCATCCTGCAGTCTTAAACTTTTTACGCAAGCACAGGTGTCCACAAATCTTGTACTGCCTACTCAAATCCTTTTTATCGAACCGCACTGTAACTTTTTCAACTAACGTCGCATAAGAAACAGTTCGTACAACCAATGGCAGCCCGCAGGGATCCCCTATGAGTACGCTACTGTGGAACATAGTAATACACACCTTACTCAATCTTCCCGTGCCACCCGGCGTACACATACAGGCGTACGCGGACGATACCATCATTGTCATCACAGATACACCAAGACTCCGGTTACAAGCAAAGGCTGAGCATATCCTGGCTTTATTATCCGGGTGGGCACGAGAACAAACAATTATGGTAAGCGCCGATAAGTCCTTCTTCGTGTTCTTTAACAACGGACACATAGGTACATTGAAACGCCACCCATCTAACCTTATGGATGGCGTTTTTGTCAAACACAACAAAGAAAGTAAGATTCTAGGCGTAATAATTGACCCCTCTTTAAATTTTCATGCCCACATTGATTACAATGAAGGAAAAGCTGAAGTGTCCACGTCTCAATTCCTTGCGTTTGTTAAGTCGCACCATTCACTAAACAGTACACTAATTAGACGACTCTACCACCAAGTGATACTGCCCTCTCTCACATATGCATCTCCAGTATGGTGCCCAATGTTCCCATCAAAATTCCTTTAGGCTTGATTTTTATTGGTTCAGCAAACTGCCTTAATTTCTTTAACATTGGTGCATTTTACACCACACGTACGTCATCCCTACAGATTCTCGCTAACTCACCTCCGTTATCACTAGAGTTGGACAGACTATCCACAGAATTTTTCCGTATTTATACTTCGGAACGTAACTTACTATGGTGTGAAAACATTCATACCGGCTGACCTACATTCATGCAGTCCGTGGGCTCAACACCCCAGCAAAAATATAAATTTACTTTCACTAATCTCTCACCATAACAAAAAGCGGCTGTTTTCCAAAGAAAAAGCCATTCACGTAGTATACACCAACAGCTCACACACGTCATACGGGGCGGGAGCGGCATAGATTGCTTTTACAGAAGATGAAAAAATCATAATTGTCAGGAATTTTGAGATGCGCAAGGCTACAAGCACATACGACATGGAAATAATTGTATTTCAACAAGAACTCAATTTCGTTTTTACAAATAGCTCTAACACGCTAGTTCACAATTACACAAACTGTCTATTGCTTCAAATGAAACTGTCAAGTCTCAGTGATAACGACGAAGGAATTTGGAACATCAAGCTGCTTCTTAGGCATATAATCACGTCAGGCAAAATTATAAAACTGTATCATGTACCTGGCCACATGGGAATTCTGGGAAGTGAACTAGCTGACGCAGCAGATGCATCAACAGGAAGATCAGGCTTCGTTCGTTACACCAAAATATCAATTTGTTCATTACGGACTCAGTTTAAGTAAACGTTGAATTTGTATTGGCACACACATTGGCAGACTGAGGGACCTGAGACAATGCTATTTTATTGGATCACAAGTCCGTACGAAATTTCTCAGCAGTTACCTGTTCAGGAATTTTGTATGGACTTGTTCAACACACTAAAATTTAGTATTGTCTTCATCGAATAATTATAACTGCATCGGTGTATCTGTGGTGCACCTTGCCTGAGCGAACAGCACTACCTTGATGAGTGCCCAAACACGCAGCACATTCTGACCGATGTCCGTTGGCACAACAGTGATGCAACACCACCCGCGCATTATTATAGGCTATTGACCAATAAAAAATCTCGTGCGTATCTACTTCAGTTTGTGACTGTCATGCGCAACTCTGTTTCTATGACATCCACATGACACGCATTAGCTATACCAATACCTTATCTTAAACTTTATCTTATACTTTATCCAATACTTTATCTTCTGGACGTCGCTTTATACTCCGAATCACCTCCCTTACCGTCGTTGTCCATCATAACTTTTGCGTGAATGCCCTCGATTATAGTCGCAGTTATGCCAACAAAAGAGTGAGAGAGAGATAAAGATGCAAGGAAAGGCAGGGAGGTTAACCAGACGCACATCCGGTTTGCTACCCCGCACTGGGGAAGGAATAAAGGGGAGAAAAGAGGTTGCAGAGAGATGAGAAAGTACACACAATCACGAGCACAGTCGTGGAGCACACACAATCTACAGGCGGTCGCTCAGGTTTGTTGACTTTAGGTAAAGTAGCAGTGCTTTAGTTGCTTTCTGCGCAACTGAGGCAGTTGCCCAAGGTCCTAGTATCTTCTGCGCACAAAATGGTCCGGGGTCAAGTTGATTCAAAACCATCCGGAGCTGGCATCGCTGTGTGTCGTAGAAAGCGCAGCTGCACAGGACGTGTTCGATGGTCTCTACAGCTCCACAGTAATCGCATGTAGGAGTGTCTGCCATACCAATGCGAAAGGAGTCCACCTTTGTAAATGCAACACCCAACCAAAGGCGGTAGAACAGTGTCGCATCGGAGCGGGAAAGTTGTGATGGTAGCTTTTGCTTGAGCGAAGGATCCAGTTCATAAAATTGGCACCTTTGGAAGCGTGTAGACGACCAGAAAGTGCGTGTGAGATCTTCATGATGGCAATGTCTATATTCTTGTACCAATTGTTCGTGACTCCTCCTACGCATGGCAGACTGCAAACTCTGAAGCGCTGCCTTCGAATCACAGATTATGACCCTTTTTCCTGGACGTTCTTGAACGAGATATTGTAAAGCAGCCCTTATAGCAGCAAGCTCTGATGCCGTAGATGTAGTCATATGCGACAACTTAAACTTGATTGTCATTGCTGCAGCCGGAATTACAGCGGCACCTGATGAGCAGCTGGACGAGACGGACCCACCAGTGTATATCTGCATTCGGTCTAAGTACAACTCATGTAATAATAGCAGTGTTGCTTGCTTCAATGCTACTCTGGAGTGATTGCTTTTCTTTTTGATTCTCGGAATTTCTAGACGTACTTGCGGCTGGTCGAGGCACCACAAAGGACATGCTATTCACGCAGCTGGCGTATATCCTGATGGAATGCTGTTTAGGTGCTTGGCTATGACGTCTGAAAACGGAGCACGTGGTCTTCCGGAGGGTAGAAGGGCCAAGTGGTGGTCGGGGACACGGCTAGCATGCCGAATGTGCGCTCTGAGGCAATCCACAACTCTATATGTCCTGACCGGATGGTCTTTGGCAAGCATGATTGTGGCTTAAGTAGAAGCGCATAGGGGCAGTCGTAGGCAGATACGCAGTGCCTGACCATGCAAACTCTCCAATGAATGAGTATTGAATTTGCAAGTGTTAGTCAGTACCGGCAAGCTGCAGAGCAATAGACCCAGAAATAGGGCCCTGTGCAGCTGTAGCATGGAGGCCTCAGAAGTTCCCCATGCTTTCCCGCACATTAATTTTATTATATGCAGAATAGATAGCAGTCTCTTCTTCAAGTACGCACAATGTGGGCTCCACGAAAGACTTCTGTCGATTATTACGCCCAGGAAACGATGCGTCCGTGCATATGTGACACTCTGCCCATTGATGTAAACAGGGTATGGCGTCATTGGTTTGCGTGTAAACGCCATCAACACGCACTTCACAGTTGATATATTTAGGCCTTGTTTCTGAAGGTAGGCTGTTGTGAGGGTTGCTTCCCGCTGTATTCGTGCACGCACCTAAGGGCGAGTAACTGCAGCACACCAGAGGCAAATATCATCGGCGTATATGGATAGGCACACCGACTTTGGCAGAACCTTCACCAGACCAATGAGGGCAACATTGAACAATGTGGGGCTTAAAACATCTCCCTGAGGTACTCCGCAGTAGGTTTAATGTTCAGCAGTTGTACCCTCATATGTTTCCACAAAGAAACCCCTGCCAGTTATATAATTTTTTATCCATTGAAGCATTCGACCCCCAATGCCCATTGCTGCGAGAGAAGTGAGGATGGCATCGTGAGCTACATTATCATATGCACCCTTCACGTCAAGAAAGAGTGCCACTGATATGCGCTTGCGACTTTTTTCTTGTTGAACAAATGTCGATAAGTCAAGGACACAGTCGATGGTGGAGCGGCCTCGACGAAGGCCTGCCATGCAAGAAGGGTATTTGGTGTATCGTTCCAAGTACCACTCTAGACGAAATAGAACCATTCTTTTCATCACTTTTTCGAGGCAGCTTGCGAGGGCAACAGGCCGATACGCTGTCAAGTCCAATGGTGATTTTCCCGTTAATCGACTTATTTTCCATTCTCGGGGAACACTGCCGCTGAGCCAGGAGTTGTTGAAGCATGTTAAAAGTTCTTTTTTGGTTTTTTGTCCAAGGTGTCCCAACGCACTATAAGTAATACCATCAGGACCTGGCGATGACATGCGCTTAGAAGCGACTAACGCACCTGCCAGTTCTTCCATGGTGAATGGAATGTCCATTTCTGGTAATCGCGTCTCAGGAACGATCACGGCGTCGATGCTCTCGTTCATAATATTCCCAGCAACTCTCGTGCAAAATTCTTCAGCCACCTCGAGTTCTGTTTTTCCATGATGGAGTGTCAAAGCTTTAAAAGGGTGCCGTCATTGCGGAGAGGAGCGAAGACCACGAACTGTTCTCCAGATATATGACAGCGGTTTATGAGGGTCTATAGATTCACGGAATGCTTTACAGCGTTCGCTCTCCAGCTTGTAAATGCGTCGTTGAATCTTTTTCTGAAGCCACCTTGCTTCCCTCAGATCGTAAATTGATCTTGTGCGTCTGTATCGTCGTTCAGCACGCCTTCGTATAGCTCGTAATCTTTCCAGTTCAATGTCAAACTGTGTTATTTTAGACGAAAATGGTAATTTACATTTGGACGCTTGCATAGCTTCCGCTATGGTATTTTCCAGGCTGCAGGCGAGGCCTTCTTGGCAAGCGTCCTCAACACGCGATGTAAACATCGACCAGTCAGTGCCAATTACAACACCGGAAGAGAAATTTTTTATGATACCATCGATCGTCACGTAGGTGGGTATGTGATCACTCCCATGAGTCTCAATATCGCAAAACCATTTAACTTTCTGAGAGAAGCACCATGACACCAATGACAGGTCAAGGCAACTGCCATACGTGAGACCCCGCAGATATGTGGGGGTACCATCGTTCATGATTGAAGGGTCGTAATTGGAAGCGAATGTAACAATGTTTCGGACCCTTGCATTCATCCTAGTGCTCCCCCAAAGCATCTGATGGGCGTTGAAGTCACCGGTGATGATCCAAGGCCCATCGGTTCTCATTAGAATGTCTATTATTCTGTCGCAGTCAAATCCCGATGACGGAGATATATATCCACAAATTAGCGTGAACGAAACTGCATTCTTCTTTACACGAAGACACACGTACTGATTGTCGTCCTTTGAACTTATTGGGTGCGAAAGATAAGTCAAGTCTGTGCGAATGTAAACAATTACTTTGCTTCGTTCTTCACAAGCGGCTGAACAAAAAGTTTTATAACCGGACAATCTATAAGGCGTTGATCCGTTTGGTTCACATATGACAAGTATAGGGAATTGATTGGCCCGAACAAATTGGCGAAAATCCGAGATACGGGACTTCATGCCTGTGGCATTCCACTGAAAAATCGACGCACTTTTAACTTTAGTGTGGAAGATGAGATTTTGTTGAGGCATTGTGCTTATACGACGTTAGCAAGAACTGGAATCAGTGCATCCAGTATTTGCAGTGCACTCTTAGCAGACGGAGATTGTATGCTGCTCAGTAGCGTGCGAATCGTGGCAATTAATGATTCCACAATTGCAGTCACTTGCCTGTCTTGGTTGGAAAGATCTCTAACCGGGATCGCGGACTGGCCGTCATGAAACTCCTTCAGTTCGCTTGATGCTGCTTCCCTTTGAATTGCAGGCCACTCTGTCACAGTTAGGGTATGCTCACTGGCTTTGTCCTTTACAGCCTTTCCCACGGCATGTGGTCTGGGAGGCAAAGGAGATGGTACTGATGAGGGTTCTGACAAACGTGTCGAGAAGGTAGCGGGCGTCCTTGAAGACCGACGTCGATGTGAACGACGCCTTCTGACTTTAGCTGCGGCTTCTCGATGAGATGAGTGATCGCGCACCATCTCCTTCAAGATGGCAATTTCCTTCTGAATCCGCGGGCAGTCCTTCGATGTGGCTTCATGGGATCCATTGCAATTAGAGAATTTCTTGACAGTTGCGACGCACTTATCCGCTTCATGGGGCTCTGCGCAGCGGTGGCATACCACCGAATTCTCGCAGACGCCGCTCGCATGTCCAAGTTTCATGCATTTACGGCACTGGAGAGGCTTTGGAATAAAAGGCCGCACAGTATGTCTGAAGTACCCCACCTTCACATGAGAGGGGAGTGATGTACTCTTAAACGCAATCTTCACACAGCGAGACTTGCCTAGCTGGGTGACATCAACAATTGGAGTATCAGTTGTTGACAAGAAATTGTAAGTCATTATTGGAAATAGCCACATCTATGTCGTAGATCACGCCGGTTACTACATCACGTCCCAAGGGAAGATGAGAGCACACCTGGTTGCCGTCTAAGTCAGTTACACTGCGCAGAACGCCCAACGCACTTGCGTGCAAAACGTCCACAGCCAGTATATTCTTTCTGGCGTTCACTCTTATGTCCGTGATCTCATTTGGCACGAGCGTTCCCAGAGACCTCGACACAGACTGTCTGTTAAGGCGTTTCATGCTGACAGGAAGTGCAGGCAGAAACAAGATGGTATAGGTGTTCGATTTTGGCGCTTCACTTACAGTTTGAATAGTTGAGGACGAGGATGTCCTCATGTTCCTCCTCTTCGCTTGGTTGGAAACCGTCATCAGCACAGGTTGGAAACCGTCATCTGAAAAGTCCTCACTGCTGAGATAGTAAGCATGAGTATCTTCCCTGTCGCTGTCACTCCCTTGTCCCATCCGCTTCCTGGAGGCAGCCGCCGCTGGCGCCGCTGGCGCCGGCAGGCATCCGAGGGGGTCTACATCCATCCCCTCCAAGGGAGCAGCGAAAACTGATCAACTGACTTAAATTACAACTGGAATACGCCGGAGTTAGCAGAAGTAGCTCCTATTCAAACACACTTCTTCGTCTTCCGAACAAAGTCTGCCAACAAAGGTGGGGGAAAACCTATGCGACTGATAACGATAGCATCACTGCTCCATTTTTACTAAGTACATGAACCGTAACATCCGCAACGCTTGTGCGACTACCTATCACTGGCTTTTTTTCTAAAGTATGTCACTATTTCAAATGGCGCCTTGTCTAAGTTTGCAGCGGCAAACAGGCTGCTCAAGGTTTCCTGTTACATCGCTGGTTGGAACGACAGCCCGACGTGCCTGGCTACACTGCCCCTGGTGAAGAAATGGGCCTCGACATCAGAGAGGGTACTGCTACCATCCTCGTCAACGTTCAGCCCGTCCTCAATACCACTGGCTCGCATGCCACTTCGTGATTTTGTTTGGTCTTTCCCGCATTCAACGGCAACGCATTTTAAACACACACACACTCAAACACACACGCGCACGCACACACACACGCACGCGCACACACACACGCATGTGCGCACACATACACACACACACGCACGTACGCACACACACACACTCACACACGCACGCGCACACACACACACACGCACGCGCGCACACATACATACACACACATACACACACGCGCGCGCGTGCGCGGGCGCATGTCAACCTTAACACTGAGCTTAGGGAAATACACTGCTGCTGCATGTAGACCTGCTCATTCCTGAAAAGCTAATAGGTTTGTTTATGGCACTTTAATGCCACACTCCTTAGCTTTTACCTTTGTCATTGTTTTTTGAACGATTTCGCTTTTTAAAAATGAACTTGAAATTTCTCCTGTTCAGTTATGTTAGCTTGGCTTGAGCCTATTACAGATCCTGGTGATATACGGGCTACCGCCTTTATTTTTTTAGTTATTTTCATATATAGGGCGCGAAAAAAGCACGCTCAAGCACATTAATTTATTTTTAAATGAGGTGTTTTTGAGCCCCACTCTTTTATATAACAGAAGAGCAGTCACGATACCTTTTGCCTTTCTGAGTAGCACTCGTCTTGTTCACTTCATTTTATTTATATAATAATTTATTTATTTATTTATTTATCTATTTATACAGGCTCTTTAAAAAACATGCTCACTATTATTGAAACGTTAGGGTAAAGACGTATCTACGTGTAACTTGCGGTGAACCCTTTGCTGCGGCAGAAGGCATCTACAGATTCGTAAAAGCATTAATTAGGCAGCGTACAATTAACTTTTAATCATGGTTATTAAGCGGGCGAGTCACATGGATGAGTTTAGGCCATTCCTGTTAATAGTCTCTAGCCGAAACCGAAGCCAACGCACCAGACAGCGCATCTTCGATCTACTTATTAAAGGTATTGCCCCCCCCCCACTACCACCACCCATCGTGTGCACGGCTCTATCCTTGCGGAAGTCTCTCGCTCTCTTTCATCCTCGTTTGCTCTGCTGGTCATTCCGAAACTGGTGACAACACTGGAGTGCGAGCCTAACAGTTGTGCTCCAAGAACATGATTTCTGTAGAAGTTCCCGCAATGGCAAAAGATGCGGTGCCTGTGTGAAGCGGTGCCCATGCGAAGATTCACTTAAGCTCTGAGATACAGCTTGTCAAGTCGCAATTTCACCGGAAACCAAAAGAGGCAGCACTCTTCAATCACCATTACTTTAACGTCATAAAATTATAGACTATGAGGAGTTTCAAGTCATCGAAAATTTCTTAGAGCATCCTAATATTTTTATATTGTTATTCCAATAAAACTGATAACAAAAATTTATTTTTAAGTTCCCTCGCATGCACCTTATTTTTTCGCTTACATTAACCACCAGCTTCCTGGCCAAGTTCTCGTAGGATGAAAGAGACAGAATGAGGCTACGAAATTTAGAAACGTGCAAACATATGTGTTCAGTGCTGACGTGTAACGAATGGTGATTTTTGGATTTTTCTTCTTTTTTAGTGCGTTATTCTTTGTGTGTATTTTGTAATATCCGGGATTTCACGTGTTTTTTTAGAAAATGCTAATTATTTTACTTGCTTACCAATGTTTTTGCTTAAGCGTTCCTTTCTTCCCATCTATGCTTCTTTTTATGTATTACCGCAGCATGGGCCTTTAAATGTTATTAAGTTATGATTAGGGTACTGGACAGAGGGACAAGCAAGCTATCAAGGAAGCTTTTTCAACGACATTCTCCCGAGCTTGACTGATTTTATAAATGACACTAAAACGACATTCTTTCGTATAGTGCCATTAAACCTATCGAAAGAGATCAGACCGTAGACAGCACCCGAAGTAACGCAACCAATTAGGATCTTGCCTTTCCCATGACTGCCATTGCGCTTGGACAGTCACGACAGGATATTTGGCACTAAATATACGACATGAAAGCTTATGGGTGATGGTCTGTCTGATCTGTCTTGAATACGATATGCCATTATTGTGAGCTAAGAAAATATACAAAGCAAACTTCCAAAACAAACATTCAAACAACTTAGCGCAGTACATGACGATGTGAGTAGCTGCTTCGTATTCAAAAAACGCGGGAACGGTGGGACTCAAAAGGCGTGGCTTATCAGTGAGAACATGGCCGAACTTCACATAAGATCGTTAACGTGAGTGGCGTAATTGTGATGCTGAAGCGGCTCTGTTACGGTATCATCAAGTTTTACGCTTGCTTTGTAATTCAAATTGCACAGCACACCAAAGTTACGCCCATTCCTCGTAACGAGAAATGAAGCGGCTGTCTTCGCGGTGAAGTCTCATTTTTTGTCAGTCGTTGTTTTCATTCCTCGAGTTTTTTTCGAATTCTTAACTATTTCATTTTTGTGTTTCAGTCAAACAGCATCGCTTTGTTTTTAGCAGAACAGACTTCAAGGTGGTTTGTGGACACAGGAAGTATACAGATCTCTCAATCCTCGCGTCGTCGTCCCCGAACTCACTCAACCATTCTACGATCGTGTGTATTTCTGATGGGAAAGACAGCCCACATTCTTCAAACAAATATTGCCTGCTGAACCAGCTAACATGAAAACTTTCATTTTGAGACCAAGATGACAAACAGTGCCGCCAACTTCTTAGATAAAGGTAAACTGGTCTGCGCAAATAAAGACAAGGGCAACGAAAATATTGGACAGGGACAAGATGTAACATCGGTTACGAATTTTTTTGAGTGAAATTGAGCGCCTTTTGTAGTTCAAGAATGGAGTTTTTGCCGAACACTGATGGCTTTCATTTTTGATGAGATTAGGTTACCTCGGGTAAATTAATTTTTCTCACACCTCTGTTGCCATAATCTTTTGTCGAGAGGCAGTAATATTGTCAAAATCATTCGCTGGTAGCACAGCAGAGGAGAACGAAGCGAGCATCACGAGACGTAGCTTCTGGCATTCCCAGGAAGACGACGTTGGGCGTCTGTTATTGTGTTGTGTTCGCGTTTGCGAATATGTTCTTGTTATTCTCGTCGAAACGAAGTCGTGTGTCCTGTTTTTTTCGTGGGGCGACACTGGTGGATGTGCTGGGTGGGTGATCGATCAACTATACGGCTGATACTCGGGACACCTCCGCGGACTTACACTTTAAGTTCGACACCGCAACTCATTCCAGCAGTGGATACTACTGTCCACCACTACAGTCGCCGACAGCGAAGCCTTAGTCCTGATGTGGTTCTCTCGGGACTTCTCCAGCAATGCGCTCCCCCCGAATAAGTGGCAACTACAGGTGCTTCACAGCTGACGTTTGAGCAGCTTCAAATCCCCGAGACCTCCTATGGTGAGGTATATGAAGACGTTGAGGACTCCTTAGCGTAGCACGAGTGACTCGCCAAGGCAAACCTCGGAAGCATCGAACAAAAGCTTTCAGGGCCTGTATACTTTGATTAAGCGAACAACGCTTGTACGTAGCATGAGAACTAAGGCTACGCTGTGTTCATGGAAAGAATTTCGGCAGCAGCTCCTTAGCACCATCTGAAACAGTGGCTGCCGTGATTCCGCCTAGCGACTCACCAAGTCACGCACCCAGAAACCGAATTAGTGTGTCGTTATGTTTGTGGAGGACTTGACCCGCCTATTTTGACTGGCTGACAATGAGATGCCTGAGCAAAGAAACTCAGACATTTGATGCGAGGCGTCAAGCACAGTGCTTTGCTGGTCTTCTTTGTAAAGCACTGACGACTGTTGTGAAATTCATCAATGAGGCTGCAGCTATCGAGTGAGAACCACAGCAACGGTGTCGCTAATACGAACGACAAAACGGCGCCTCAATCATCGTCTCTTCTCTAATGGCCGGCAGTGACGGTTCTCTACGTGAGCTCATTTGAGAGAATATTCGCGAAGAGATTCGAAGCTTTTTTGTGACTTCACGAAAACCTGCGACGGCATTAGCTGCAGAAGATGGGTGGCATGAAATTAAGTGATTACTTTCGCTCCCCAAATATCTACCAGGCCAGCGACCTATCAACTATGCGTCGGCCGTCCGTCATCGGTAACCAGTGCCGCACAAGTAGTCTCCTCTGGCTCATTCTTACAACGCACCGATAGTGTCAGTCTACAATTCACCACCGTTGCCTGCGCCACTGACGACGACGACTCCCCAATATAAGGCACATGCGCAAGCATTTCTGGTCTACCCTCCACAGACCCCTAGAACTTTGTCGCCGAAGATGCACACAAGTCGACCATTCGATCGCCTGACGAATTTGCGGCGCACAGTCGACCACCGTTCACTCTGTTTCCAGTTCGGAGAAACTGGGCATGTTTACCGCATCAGCCCTTGTCGGGAACAAATTTGCCCGACTTTTGCACAGACCACCTCACAAGCAATTCCAAGTGACAGCGCGCACCCGCAAGCACAGCCATCCGCTCTGTAACGTCCCGTCCACTCTTGGTCACTTCCGATGAGCTCTTCACCGCACCATCATAGTTGCGCCGACGCTGTCCGGGGCAGGTCCCCAAGACCTCATCAGGGTAACTGAAAGCTGTGACTTTTAGGGCGAAGGTTGCTGCTCGTCCAGTTGCTGCAATACTTCTAGTATCAGTGTGATGCGACGAACCGTGTGACGCCACTTACCCCAAACGAAATCGTAAGCGCCGACATAGATGCTTACATTTACGGACGTCCTGTCTCAGCACTAGTAGATTCTAGAGTAAATTTTTCGATTAAGAGCCGAAAGCTTTCCGATTGGCTTAAAGAGTAGGAACTTCATGAAGAGGGCCTAACCTAAAAATCGTGGGCGGCCAACTGATGACGCCGACTGACAAGTGTAATGCAAGAGTTAATACCAGTGATTCGGCTTTCGCGCCACGTTTGCTAACGAATTTCAGTGCTGAGCGATGACATCTTGCGAGAGGTATGGCAGTTGCGTACGAGGAGAAGCACGCTGAGGTTGCAGGCTCCTTGACTAGGGAGAAAGCCAATGCTACCAGGGCAGCACCTCTATTCGTCGATGTTGAATTGAGTTTGCTTTCCACACAGAAACAAAGCCTTCTGGAGCTGTGTATTGAGGTTCAGATCAGCTTTTCTTCGACGTCCAGAGTTCGCCAAATGCCGTTGGCAAAACATCGTATCATTACGGATGAAATGGCCATACCCACACGACAGAACACATAACGAGTAGCTCCACGGAAACGTGAGGCCATAAGAAGTCAGGTGCAAAGGACACTTCAGAATGATGTTATTCAGCCGTCGAAAAGTCCCTGGGTCATAGGTAGCATTTATAAAGACAAAGAAGGCCCTTTACGTTTCTGCGTCCATTACCGTAGCTCAATGAGGTTACAAAAAATGAAGTTTACCCGCTACATCGTACGGACGATTCCCTCGATCTACTACTCCATGCACGTTATTTTTCGTCGATTGATTTACGTGGTGGATTTCGGCAAATAGCAGTTCATGAAAGAGATAGAAAAAAACAGCATTTGTGACAAACGATTGTCTTTATGAGTTTAAAGCACTCCCTTTCGGCATGTACTCCGCATCGGGAACGTTTCAGCCGCTTGATGGACACACTTCTATCAAGCCTAAAGTGGCAACATGCCTGGTATATTTGGAAGATGTCATTGTAATTTCAGCGGCAGTTGGCGAGCTCATAAAGCGACTTACAAACCATACGATCGGCTGGGCAAACGCTTAAGCCAAAAAATGTCAATTTGGCTTCGAAGAGTTTCCTTTTTTGTAGCACCTCGTCAGCAGTGAAGTTGCATGACCTGATGAAGACAAATAGACATTGTAGAAAATTTTCCCGTGCCTTCGGACAAGAAGGCAGTGAGACAATGTTTAGGTCTCTCTACCTATTACCGATGCTTCACTGCGAATTTTTGACGGATTGTCCCAACTTTGACACGTCTCACCTAAGAAGGCGTTACTTTCGTGTCGTATGAATAGCAGCAGGCAGTGCTCAACGAGATGGGACAACGTCTTCAAAGGCCGCCAGTTCCTGCACACCTAGACGATGACCCTCCGACAGCGGTTCACAGTGACGCCAGCAATGTCAGCTTAGGAGCTGTAATCGTGCAGTGTCAAGATGGCGCTTAACGGGTAATTGCTTACGCAAGTAGAACTCTCTCCCGAACAGTGGAGAATTACTCTACCACTGAAAAAAAAGTGTCTTGCCGCGGTGAGGGTGGTTTTGAAGTATCGCCCATATTTGTATGGCACCTGTTTAATGTTCTCAGCGACCACAACGCTCTTTGTCGGTTCACGAACTTAAAGTGCCCGCCGTAATGATTGGCGCCCTGCAGCCTTAAGCCTCAAGACTTTGATATTGCTATAGTTTTTAAATCGAGGAAGTGACGTACGGACGCCGTTCGCATTTGTAGTGCTCCATTTGTAGACGTAAAGAAGGACGAAGATGATCACGACGAGCCGTTTGTCGGTGTCTTCAACACGTGTACAGTCGCACAGCAGCAACGCGACAATTACGAGTTGCAACCCATCATTTTTGCTTTTTTTAGGGACGCACATATGCTATGCGTAAGCTCTCTACTAGAGGGCTATCATCGTTTTCCTTGCGCAACGAGGCCTTACATAAGGTGAACTTTTCTCCGAGTGGAAACACCTACTTACTTGTCGGCCCAACATCGCTCAGGAGAGAAGTACTACATGGGTGCCATCACGACGCGACATCTGATCATTTAGGTTACACACGAACGCTATGCCGAGTGAGACAGAAGTATTACTGGCCAGGGCTGAAGCCAACCATTCTACCGCACGTTCGGACAAATCTTGAGTGCAACGTAGAAAGGTTCCAGCTGGGAAACCAACAGAGCTCCTTCATCCAATTGATATACCAGAAACCTCATCCACTGAAGTTGGAATGAATCTCCCAGGACCATTTATCACTTCAGCTGCTGGTCGTAGGTGTATATTTGTAGCTACAAACTACTTCACTCGCTGCGCCAAAACCAAGGCTATGGAGCGGGGTGCAGCTAGTGAAGCTGCCTGGCGTTTTATTGAAAATGTAGTCCTGAAGCATGGCGGTTCATCATTGTAGTAATAATCGACAGGAAAGCAGCATCAATAGCCGAGCAATTACACAATTTTATACCTAAGGGGAACATCTCAGTGGCGTACAATAGCATACCACCCCACAAACAAATGGTCCGACGGAACAGCAGAAGAAAAGACTCAATTGATTGTATAATTGATTGATTGATTGATTGATATGTTCGGGTTTAAAGTCAGAAAACCAGACTGAGTAGTGGAGGGTTTCAAAAATTCTGATGGCCTGGGGTTCTTTAGCGTGCACTGAAGTTAGCACATGGGCCTTCAGATCTCGCCTCCATCAAAAATGCAGCCGCCGCAGCCAGGATTTGACCCCGCGTCCTGCTGGTCAGCAGCCCAGTACCTCAGCCCTTAAACCACCATAGCAGGGTCTGAATAAAACACTTTCGCATATGCTTTGCATGTACGTCTATGTGGAAGAACAAACTGGCATGAGAAAGCGCCTTATGTCACGCGTAGAATACGGCAAAGCATTAGACAACACGCATGACACCGTTCCTTCGCCTTCATGGACATAAAGCCAGAAGCATGTCGACGCTTGTTGCCGCATGTAAGCGATGGCGTTGAAACTAGTGCTGACTGCAAAACTCAGCTTGCTGTAGAAGCCCGACCATTTACCTGCATATGTATTCGTCGCCAACGAAACTACGACACTAGGCGCTATAATCTTTGTCACCGAACAGTCTCCTGTGTACCGGAGGAGTAGGTTTTGTTCTGGACCACAGTTTGCCATCGTCGCCTCTCAAAGAAGCCTTTAAGGCAGTATTTCGGGCCGTATGAAGTTCTCAGATGTCTCAGTGATAAAAACCATGAGGTTATTCCCGACATTCCACATTGTTCAGAACCCCAGCTAGAAGTTGTGCACGTGGTTCGGATGAAGCCCTTTTTGTCAGAGTGAGCCAGCCCATGGGCTGCCAATGACTACAAACCCTACTGTCATGACGATTAGGCAGTGGAATGATGTTTTTTTAATGCGAAGCATTTCTTAGCGAACTTCAGTGACTTTGAGCGTATCTATCTATTTATCTATCTATCTATCTATCTATCTATCTATCTATCTATCTATTTGTCTATCTAGCTAGCTACCTATGTAGCCGACTTCAATTTTTAGCTCTCCTGGCCGTTTAGTTAATGGTATCAATACCAAACTTGGTATGGCATAACATGACTGTATGGAGAACACATTTTTTTAGTTATAACCTGAAAATGAAGACATATATTTAATGAATGCCATAATTTACATTTATTATATTAATATTATTATTATTATTATTTAATCTTCAAATGCCCCAGTATGGAGTGTTACATGAGGGGTGGGCTGTGGTGCACGACGTCGGGCGGAAGATCATTCCAATTCTTTCATGTTTGAACAAAGAATGAGCGAAGCTGGGCAGTTGTGCGAGTATGCGCAGGATAAACAGTGTTGCGGTGGCTAGCACGAGAAGATATTCGATGTGCGGGCAAGATACTGGATGCGTCAGACAATGAATGAAAATAAAAGAAATTGTGAAAAAGGATTAGTCTAGCGGCCTTGCGTCGCAATTCTAGATTCTGAAGTTGGGCTTGGTCTTTCAGATTTGTGACACTTGAGTGATATAAATGCAGGAGTCATTATGGTCGTGAATAGGGAGATTGTTGACAAGTCATCCGCGAATAAACGGATACTTGGCGATATATTATTAGGGAGGCCGTTTATATAACTTAAGAACAGGAGAGGACCGAGCACTGTACCTTGGGATACACCTCAGACTACTTGACGACAAGATGGTGATACCTGGTTGGCACAAACAAACTGTTCACGGTTTGAAAGAAAATTTTGGATCCAGTTTAAAATGGCAGGGTCAAGGTTTAAGCGCGAAAGTTTTCGAAAGAGGCGTTTATGGGGTACCTTATCAAAGGCTTTTTGGTAATCTAGAAAAATAGCGTCAACAGGAATATTATGATGAAGACATGTGCTGATATCGTTAATAAAAAGCGCGAGTTGGGTGTCACATCAGAGGCATCTCTCAAAACCATGCTGACTGGGTTAGAAAAACTTACAGAAAAAAGAAATTTTATGGTTTGAGAGTAGACATTGTGTTCCATAAGCTTACAGCATATGCATAGTAGTGATATTGGACGGTAGCTTGAAGGAGAGGACGACGGACCTTTCTTGAGAATCGGAATGATCTTGCCGACCTTCCGGTCTCGTGGCACCACTCCAGATGACAGTGATAGCTAAAAAATATGAGACAGTATAACAGCAGAATAATGTTTAGTGTTTATCAGAGCTTTATAATTTATGCGGTCAATTCCCGCTGATATTGTCACTTGTAATGACACGAACACTTTAATGATACCGTGATGTTCGAAGATGACGGTAGGCATAACAGGGGGAAGCACAAGGAAGTATATCTTTGGGTTCATCGGTGAGTACGGAACAAATTGTAGAATTTAGTGTTTCTGCGAAATGAGACTCAGTGATTGTAATATATTGTGGATCGCATAACGAGATAGGTTTCAGACGAGTTGGGTTAGTGGCCTTCCAGAACTGTTTGGGGTTAGTGCGTACCATGTCTGAGAAAGTAGACGAGAAGAACATTCGCCTAGCATTTCAAATCATGGATTTGTAAAGCCTTTCAGTATTATGATATTTATCCCATGCTAGCTTAAAATTCGATGCCTTTGCCCAGCAGAAATGTCTCTTCTTTTTGTTGTTAATACGTTGTAATGCGTTGTTGTACAATGAAGAAGTAGGACGTTCTGTAATGATGAAGGTAGGAATATAGGTGTTAATTAATTGTTGCATTTTCTCTTTGAAAAGCTCCCAGTTTTGGTCAACATACCGTTTCCAAAAATCTATGAGAAACCAATCATAAAAGAGGAAAGTTCGTTATTCATACTTTCATAATCGGCTTTGTGGTATAGTGTCATTTTTTCTTAATTTTGTGGGAGTTCGGTAACTTGTATTGGAAACTGGTATGAATGACTGAGTGATCGCTTAGGCTGGTTAGATTAGAATACAACAAAATGTTATCAGGTTAAGACGTTAGGAGTAAACCTAGCAGGCTTGCTGAAATATAGGTTGTGGTCCTGCAGCTCTTGGAGTGGTTTCGTTCGCATGGCATGTTGCAAAAGTGGCATGGTAAGACATGATCTCACGTCGAACCCAATCGACTCACCCTAACATGAAGATCATGACATGCGTGTAATGTAACAACATGACTACATGTCCTGCTCATCATGCGCTCACGGCCGTTTTGCTGGCGTCACATATATTAAATTTGGTATTACGGTACGTGAATTGATGACGAACGTATGTGACTGATGCGAACATGATAATCATGAGATGCGTGTCATGTAACAACATGACTACATGCTGCACTCTAGATGGGCTCACGCCCGTTTCTTTAGCTGCACATATGCCAAATTTTGTATTATTTGATGTCAATGGATGACGAAGGTATGTGACTGGCGCAAACATGATAATCATAAGATGCGTGTCATGTGAGAACATGACTACATACCACATGCAAGGCGCCAATACATTACGACGTGACGCGGTGCGCGTGCTCACTGGCGTTCATTTCGTCGCGTCATGTCGGCGTTGCCACGTCAGGCACCGGTCTTGCAATATACTCGCCGCTGTGCGCCGCGCTGCCTTGCTTTGACGCGTGCGCGTTCCAGCGCATACGTAGTCCCTCCGTCACGTAAAGAGGGAGATGCAGCGCTGTCTAGAAAGCGCATTAGTGCGAAATGCAGCACGTCACATTTCGCGCCTATTGCCGTCGGGCCACGCCGACGGACGCTGGTCGCACCGGTCGTGCCTGCCATTCGTCTATAGAGTGCTCGCGTTTTGCTAACGTAGCGTCGCTGTGCCCAGCGTGCACGCGCGTCAACGCTACATTGAAGTATATTGGTTTTTTTATGATGCGCTCGCGGCTGTTTTGCTAACTCTACATATGCCTAATTTGCTGTTACGTGTCGTCAATGAATAACGAAAATTTATGACTGGTGCAAACATGATAATGCTCACAAGCGTGCCATTTAAGAAAATTACAACATACCACGGTCACAGCAGGCTCGCGGCTGTTTTGATAGCTCCACATATACTAAAGATCGGTATCACGTGACGTGAATAGATGACGAAGGTAAACGACACATCCAAACATAATAATCATGACACGTAAGTCATGTACGACATCCTTCACCTCCATCTCCTAACATTTTGCTGATTTTAGAGTGACATCAACCTTCCTCATTCGTGCTTCGCATATCATCGATTCCCACTGTATGTGAGCTCTGTCATTTTTTGGAGGTAGGCTAGTGTCCCGGTCAGTACCCAGCAGCACCATAGAGAATAACGAAGCAATCCGCACAAGCGGCAGCATCTGGCTTCCGAGGAAGACGACTTTGGGTGTCTGCAGTTGCGCTGCGTCCTTGTGTCCAAATATAGCCTTGCTGTTATCGTCAAAGGAAAGCATTGCGTCATGTTCTTTCCTCGTTGCGACAATAAGTTTATCTTTAGAACAGCTGGAATCTTCAAAATATACATTACAAAGGCGCCTGATGACGTCACGGGAATACCCCCAATGTTGTTACATGCTGAAAGTTCCACAAAATATTAGTGATATACAGTCGACAGAGTTTAATTCAATGATTTTGTGCCGGTCTGGTTCTTGATACCACATCACACACAAATCATGATCGCAGCCCCTGAATATCTGCAGTCTTTGAATAGACGTCCATGCTACTCGGTGTGATTGGGTTGAAAGCTCAGTAGTAGTAGTAGTAGTAGTAGTAGTAGTAGTAGTAGTAGTAGTAGTAGTAGTAGTAGTAGTACAAAACTTCATTATATACATAATCCAGACAGGCTTGAACTCCAGTGCCCCGAGGAATATACGAGGTGGAGAGCGAAGTCTGTCCGGCAGGGTGGTGCCCCTAATCCAGGGCCCCACTGGCGCGAGCCATCCGTCCAGCTCTATGGATTAGTCGCAGCTGATCCACTAGGACTTGGCTAGACAGCAGCGCCTCCCATTCCTCCCACGTGTCAGTGGTGTAGTGCTCTTCATCGTGCTCTGCACATTCCCACGTGATGTAAAAGCGTGTTGGGGTGGCTTCACAGCACGGGCATATATCTCTGTACGCCGTGGAGTAGATCAGGTGAAGAGTGTGCAGGTTTATGTGTGTGAGTCTGTATTTTTCTTAGCGCTGTTGCCTCCGCAGCGCTTAGCTTGCTATGTGGACGTGGATACAGCTACCTGTTTTATCTGTAGTACTTTAAAATCGTTGCGTAACAAGGGTCTAGGGGTGTAGGGTCATCACTTGCATTGGCTTGAGTGGCTCGGTGATTTGTGAAGCCTCAAGCCGCCTCTTCCACGCGCAGGTTCCCTGTCACGCCCTCGTGCCCTGGTGCCCAAGTCACACCCTGTACGTATTTCACTGTGGGGTCCCCTGATGTCCCAACCAATATACGGAGCGCTTGTGCTGCAATTTCGCCCTTTAGATAGTTTGTGCAAGCTTTTTGCGAATCTGTAATGATTGTTGATGGAGCGTTTGGCGTCCATCCCTCTTTTTTTGCGAGTGCTATGGCAACCTCTTCTGCTTGTGTTGTCGACGCCTGATCTTGAAGGGCAGGCTGTATTTTCCCTCTATGGTCGGTGGCTACACACACATATCTCTTTGCATTGGTCTGATAAGGTGCGGCGTCAATTAATCTGGCCGTGTTCAAAAATCTTGTCTTTTTGTAACTCAATAAAAATTTGTATCGGGTCAGTTGGTAAGGATCCATCTTGCTAAGAAGCGCAGCCACTATTTCAAAGAACACACAACACAAGCGCTTGTGTTGTGTGTTCTTTGAAATAGTGGCTGCACTTTTTAGCAAGATTGTCTTTTTGTCTATGTAGTCAGCCCTTGCCTTTGTTCTTCCAGCGTGCAGAGTAGGATCCATGTTGGTTGGTATTGGCAATATGGTGTACCATTCTCTAAATTCGCTTGGTACTTCTTTAGTTTCTTGGTGTGTTTGTAATAAAGTATCACGCCCTAGTTTTGTTAGGACTGTTCTGCCCACTGGGGTCTGGAGAAGGCAATTTTCTTGCGCTAGTAACTGGGCCTCGGATAATTCTTCAATTGTGTTATGAAGACCAACCGCCAGTAGCTTGTCGTTAAAAGTATTCCGCGGTAATCTCAGGGCTGTCTTGTAGGCCATTCTAATTATTTAGTTTGCTTTTTACTTCTCTTGCCTGTTTAAAATTCGATACGGAAGCGAGTATGTAATGCCACTGATGACAAGGCTTTTGACTAATTTTAGGGTATCTTGTTTTCTCATGCCTTTATGGTTGTTTCTTATTCGCGAGATCATGCGTGAGATCTGCTGTACTGATGTTTTGAGATATTTAGTGTGTGCAGGCATCTCTGATTAGCCTGAAGCCACATTCCTAGTATGCGTACGGTATCTTTCTCCGGAATGACATTTCCGTCGAGCCTGACTTCCAGCTTTAGATTCGGGTCGATCCTCCGTGCTTTTTTTTTTCGTGAAGCGAATGAGCTCTGACTTTTCGGCTGAGAACTGAAGACCCCGTATCTTTGCGTACTCTTCTAAGGTGCTAGCTGCCTGTTGTGACCTATCTTCTTTCTCTGATAGGCTGCCTGTGGTTGTCCATACCGTAATATCGTCTGCGTATATCGCATGTTATAGACCGGCATTATCTTTTAGTTTTCCTGCAAGGCCTGTCATGGCGACATCAAAAAGTGTCGGTGAAATGACTGCTCCTTGGGGTGTACCTTTGTTTGAAAGTTTAATGATGTCGGATTCGTAATCTCCAAGCTTGATTGTTGCAGTCATGTGGCTAAGAAAACTTTTGACGTAGTCGAACATTCGTTTTCCCTAGCTAGCTTCCTCCAGACCTTCTAGTATTGTTTTGCGACTCATGTTATCAAAGGCTCCCTTCATGTAAACTGCCATAACGACGTTTTCTCCTACTTCAGAGATGTCCAATAATACTTGTTCTTTCCCCTACTTCAGAGATGTCTAATAATACTTGTTCAGCCAGCCAATGTTTGTTTATGTATTCAGTGAGAGCTTCAATGGCTTCGTCATTTAGGTTCCTGATCATACCATTGGTGATTTCATCTGCACGTCCGTAAAAGGCTTGTCTGAATCAGGTTGCGGTGATCCCTTATACCGTCCTTAATATGAAGGCGTCGCTCCGTCTTCCCCAAAGCATTTTTTATGCATGGCTTGAATGAGGTCCTCTTTTAAACCAGGGTATGAGTGCAGCAATCTTTCAACGGCTTTACTGTTTTCATTTTTTGTCTTCGTGGGGTCTATCATGGCTTTCAGTATGTTCCATGTTTTGGCCGTACTCAGCGTTTCATTGAGTGAATCATAGAAACTGGCCCAATTAGTTGCAGCTAGTTGATTGGCGAAATCCTCTGCGTGCTGGGTGATATCTTTGAATCTTTCTTTCAAGTCACGGTTACATTTCTGTCTTTTCCATCTTTTCGTAAGGCTTCTTCTTGCTTCCCAAAGATGTAGTAGGTGTGAGTTGACCTCAGGAGCATTGCTTGATCGCGTTATTTCTTTACTGTACCTTTCTTTTTCACGCCTTATTTTGTCACACCAATCACTCAAGTTTGTTATATCTGAGGCAGTCAGGCTTTGTTCAAGTGATTTTCTGAACGCATGCCAATCAGTTAATTTGGCGATGCCAATCTTTTTACGTATCTGACCTGTGTGTGTAGTGGTGCATAATATGTAATGATCACTGCCTAGATTTTCTAGAGTGTTGTGCCATTCCACCTCTTGACAATTTTTGCACATAGTTAGATCCGGTGTCGTGTCTCTGGAGGTACTGTTTCCTAGTCTTGTTGGCACTGCTGGATCCGTCAGGAGTGTCATACTTGTAATTTCAATTTGCTGGGCTATGTTTCTGTCTTTGGAATCCTGGGTGAGGTATCCCCACCTTGGTTCTTTTGCATTGAAGTCCCCCACCACTATGAGCGTGTTCTGCTTCGCTAGTTTTGCTGAATCTTCAAATAGTTTGTCGAAAATTGCCTTTCTTTGTCGAGGTGGGCTATAAATGTTCAGAATGAAAATGCTTTTCTTTTTCTTCTATTTATATAGGATTTCCGTAATGATATGTGGGATTTTGATTCCTTCTATTGGTTTATGGTGTATTGCGGTTATGGATTTGTGGACTAATGTTGCCACTCTCCATTCGCTGTTATTATTCACAGCTTCACCATGAGTGTTATAGCTCTGCATGCTTGGCCTTATTCCCACCTATTGGAGAGCTATCACAGCAGGTGGCCTCGGCTGCATGGCCACCAGCTGTGAAAGCTGTTCCTTTTTCCGTCGGAATCCCCGGCAGTTCCTCTACCATATGTCACACTCTTCCGTAGTTTTTATTAGTCGCCTATGCATTGTCAGTAGCTACTTGTATCATATTATGTAATCCCGGCCTGTTGTATGCCTTATCTGCTTTTTTCCTTATGTGGCTGCCATTGGTATGCTTTCTCAACGCCTTCGTCAGTTCTATCTGTTGCGCTTGAATTTTTCTTTCCAACACGTCGAGTTTTCTGTCTACCTGCCCCATGACCTGGTCGACGATGAAGGGAACTATTTTTTACGGCTTCTTTCAGAATAGCTATCGTCACCACAGTGTCGTCATTCAATATTGGTACGCTTTGTTGCTGTGGCTGTCCTGCCGAGGAAGATTGAGTGGGTTTCTCATGTGGTTGTTGCGGCTGCTGCTTTTGTTGGCTTCTAAGTTGCCTGTTTTCTCTTTCTAAATCCCCCTTACTAACACGCATTAACTCTAGTTCTCGCTTGAGTAGCGCGAGCTGTGTGTGTGTTGATTGCGCTTGGTTTTGAGGAGGTTGGGAGGCGGCTGCTGCTTTGCTGCTGCTTTGCTGCTGCTGCTGCTGCTTTGCTTTGCTTTGCTGCTGCTGCTTAGCTGCTGCTGCTTTGCTGCTGCTGCTGCTTTGCTGCTATTGCTTTGCTTTGCTGCTGCTGCTTTGCTTTGCTGCTGCTGCTGCTTTGCTGCTGCTTTGCTGCTGCTTCGCTGCTGCTGCTTTGCTGCTGCTGCTTTGCTGCTGCTGCTTTGCTGCTGCTGCATTGCTGCGGCTGCTGCTGCTGCTGCTCCTCCTCCTCCTCCTCCTCCTCCTCCTCCTTCTTCTTCTTCTTTTTCTTCTTCTTCTTCTTCTTCTTCTTCTTGTGGTCTCGGGAATGGGATCTGGACCTTGACCTCGAGCGGGAACTGCATCGAATCCGGAGCGTGATCCCACGTCGGACCCCTCCGTGATATCCATATCCTGCCTTTCGGTGCTTAACCACCGACGCTTCAGTATTCCTAGAGATCGTTGTCCATTTTCGTGTCTAAGCTGCTGTACCTGTTCTTTTCCCGTTGTGGGACATTCTTAAGCCTTTTAGTGCATTCTTTTGCCGCCGTTGGTTGATCCCCGCCACAGTGCACACTCGGGAACGCACTCCTGGTCTTTGGAGGGTCTTTAAGCCTGCAGCCACCACACATATTCACAGTGGGATTTGGACAGACGTCCGTCCTGTGGCCTTGGCTTTTACACAGTTTACAGTATGCGTACTCTAAGGTTGTTGAGAAGTTTTTATTTCAGTGTTTCACGTTCAAGTCCGTGCACAGCTCCTTTGAGAAACCCCTCGGGTGTAGAAATGTAGGTATTCACGAGGTGTCCGGTGTTCTTGAGGTCGAGCGCCTCGATTTTCAAAACTTGCTCGGCGACGTGCTCGTGCGGAGTACTTGCAGTGATAATGATGGATCCATTCCGGAGGCGCAGCAGGAGTTTGTCACCTCTGCATATTTCCGCGTCTCCACATGCACGTACAATCGTTTGTACCACTTCATATGTTATAGGAGCAAAGCTCCTTATAGCGGCACCCGTTCCTCCCCCGTAGTATGTAACAAGTATAACATTTTGACCTCCAAGGTAGTGCCGGTGAAAGACTTCTTCGGTGTGCTGTTGAACAATAGAAAAATAGTGTTCAATGTACATGTCAATAGTTGGTAATGGGGAATGAGAGACAGGAGCATTCGGCTTTTAGCGCGCAGGCTGCGATCCCCATTAGCAGATATTGGCACGTACATTGAGCACTATCTGACAAGAAAGGGTTGCTACGTTATACTCGCTGGGTGTAACCTCCTTAGCTTTAGAAAGGTTTAGCGAGCGTTGAGCCGCAGTGCCAAGAATACAATGAACTTGTATATACCGTGAATGTACTCGAGGTGGTTAAAATTGGGAGGTAGATAGGAAGCGCAATCCGTAAGAAAGTAAACCCCGAATTCTCCGCCTCTCATTTCCCATTAGCAGCCATTGGCGTGTACATTGAGCACTATCTGACTGAAAATGTTTTCTACGTCATACTCGCTAGGCGTAACCTCCTTGGTTTTCGAAAGGTTTAGCGAGCGTTCGGCCGCAGTGCCATGAATACAGTGAAATAGTATATACCATGAACTCGAGGTGGTTAAAGGTGGGAAGTGTGCCCGAAGCGCAAGCCGTAAGAAAGTGTACGTGTGCCACCTCTCGTTTAGTCCTTGGAATGTCCGCTGGATGGCGGTGCTTCTATATGGGGAATATATGATGAAAAGATGCGAGATGGTGGTACTTGGAGTGTTGAATAGATGGACGAACGGACACATAGACAGATGCATGGATGGATGCATGAACGGATGCAGGGGCGGCTGCATGGACGAACGCAGGGACGAACGCACGAACAGACGCACGCACGGACGGGCTGATGGACGCATGGACGGTCACACTGACGGACGCATGGACGGGCGGAAGCAAGAACGAATGGACGGACGAATTCCTCGCCCCACTCTCCATCATTCACTCCGTGGATATGCTGCCATTTTTTTAAGTCTCTCACCACGAGCGCCGGTTTGGGTCATATAGTAATTTCCATATCATTTTTGGTAGAGGCGTTGCACGTGAGTGTCGGTGGCCTCTCATGGCACCCGACGCGTCGGGTCTACTCCCGCGCGCCTGCTCAGGCGTTCCGTAACTGCCACCCGCGTTCCTCTCGCTGTCTCTGAAGCTGCTGTCTGCCAGAGACGCTAAGTCATTAGTTGTTTTATTGTAAGACTTAGGGATAAAGTTTGCTGAAAATCACCAACTTGCCTGGGATCTTCCATGGCCCGCGCTTGCTTCCTTAGTTTCTTACGTTCGCGTAATGAAAGAGCAAACTGCCATTGACCGTCTTTCGCCTCGTCGTCAGCTCTCTTTGATGCTTGATAGTGTTAGCTCGCGTCACCGCTGGCTGACTCCACTTGTATCGCCTCGTCAGTCGATGGGGAGTATTTGACGAAATCTTCTGCAGAGTCCAGTTCTGTGCTCAAATCTTGATCGTCCGTGTCCATGGCTACCTTTGCCGTTACCTGGTCGTCGCTGCATTGGCACGCCCAAGAGAGTTGCTAGTAGTCGATGCACTGCCCCCCGGTCCACCGCTAGTCCTAGCCTGGCGGCCAGGCATACCGGGCATTCTTGGTCACTTCAGAAAGAAAGAAATCGGTGTCGTTGTCCCAATAACTTGGTGTAAAACTGATCACCTCATACTTCTAGACACACTCTGCGTTTGCTTTAAAGAAGCCACGAAGTTTAACGCAAAAACAGGCAAAATTTTGAGGAGCTGAGACGAACGCGTCTGATCCGCTCGACGCCACCTAGCGTCCGAAAGCTCAGGAATAACAATACTGAACTCTTAAAAATTTTACCGTTGCTGCTCCGGGACGTCCGAGCACGCTAGTGTCTCGCTTTAATCCCCCTACCCCTTCCCTCTTTACGCCGGATCGTCAATAAAGTTGTTTCACTTACTCGCCATTGTGAATAATACCGAAACACCCAACGTAATAACCAAACAGTTGATTTTGTGCTTAGAAGTTTTCGCTCGGTAATACGCAGCCATACGTTTGTTAACCATGCTGTCTACTTGGTTATTTATACACGTGTACTTATAGCTGAGTGTAAATCTCTTTGTTGGAAATATCAAAGCATAGCGATACGTCAATAATAACATTGTTAACTCCGGCTGAACCTATGTTTGAGTTTTTTATTGAAGCACAACTT
The DNA here is from genome assembly GCF_043290135.1 of Rhipicephalus microplus. NCBI lineage: Eukaryota > Metazoa > Arthropoda > Arachnida > Ixodida > Ixodidae > Rhipicephalus > Rhipicephalus microplus. The sequence continues at coordinate 101,937,341 of NC_134701.1, forward strand.
CGCAACGAGCATACAAATAATGACGTATTCTTAAACACAAGGTAAAAAAGAGCTATTTATAATGACTTTTTCAAAGTGTATTGCGTTTCTAAAACATGCACTGCTCTTGTGTAACTGCGTCAGTGCAACCTGACAACGTGAATATGTTTCACTGGAAATGTGCCTTTGATAGTGTTCTGTTGAAATGATAGTGAAATGCCCATGAATGTTGTACGCTGTATAGTTTCCATTGTGCAGGGTCACGAAATGAGAGAGCAGAAAACAAGCTCATGTCCTGCTCATCCGTTGGCACTCAGCGATCATATTAGTAGAACAGACAGCCCCTTCCCCCTCCCTTTTTCCGAGGCGCTAAAGCAGAACATACTAATGAGCGTCAGTGCGCCTCTGGGAATGAAAAAATTATAGCCCGCTGCTGCTGTTAACCTATTCCTACGCACCCGCCCCAGTACAGTGGAGCAGGAATCCCTCAAAAACACGAAGCTATAAAGGAGGTTTTCTTGAAAAGCGCTTGTTAGTGTAAGCACTCACATTAGTGCATTGATCATGCTCGACTGTTATCAGCTAAATTCCTTGATCCCTAACAACAGCAAAGTCGTTTTCCGCTAAATTTCCGCCAAGTGATTTCACCTTCAGTTATTTTTTTTCATTGCAATACATGTTCATTTATTTAGGAACGATGCTACCACTTTGCATTTCTACGCACTAATTGGAAAAAAATGTTAGCCTTCGCTTTTTCGCCAAAAACATCACCGGACAAATTTAAAAAATTATAAAAGAAAATTATAGGCTCAACCAAAATGAAATGCGTGTCACCTTTTACAAAATGGTGAGCTATGGTCTAACGTGCGCTCATCAACGCACCTTCTCGTCAACATGAATCACCTAAGACCACACGAAAACTGCTTCTGAGAACAAGGTATTGAAGAAGTATTTTCGAAAGAACTCGCGTGTTGGCAAGAAAAAATACCACATATTTATGGACTGATTGATGATGAGTGGACCAAAGCGTCCATCCGTCCGTTTATGCATTCATCCACCGCTCCAACCATGGGTCGTTGTGTCCGTCCGCGCGCCTCTCCTTCTGTCTGTCTGTACGTCTGTCCGTCTAGTGATCACTCCAAACACCACCATCTCACATATTTTCATCATAACATGATTATCTACAAGTATCGCCATCTAGTGGACACTCCAAGAACTAAACGAGAGGTGGCTATCTAATACACGCATCAAGGACGCGCGACCCACGACACGAGGAGCTTTCGCTTACCGGCGGTTACAAATGGGTATGTGCTACCGGTGGCTACAAACATTATTGGGAGGAACGGGTGAGGCCATAAGGAGCTGCGCCCCTAAAAAAAGTTCACGATTTGTTCTGAGTTTACTGTAGCAGCCAATATCACAATTCTTCTTTAATAACGTTTACCTAATTAGTCAAAATTGGGTTTCTAACTCTACAAGTATATACCTAAGCACTAAAAGTTGAGGATTCCGTAAGCTTCACATTTATGAGTTGAACGCAACAGCGATATCCTGCCCCTAGTGCGCAATTCAAATATATAGTGCATAAAATCTTTTTGATTTGGCTATGCACCCTCTAGATAGCCTTGGAAACAGGCGCAGCGAGTGTGTGCCTTTTGTAGGGGGTGATCTGCTTTAAACCATGAAGCCACTAGGCTAATGACATGTTTTGGCACCTAGGGGTATTGTGTGCTTGTACCCCACATTACTAGTTCAATAATTCATTTTGTTTTGTGAATTGTGGATACAAGACAAAAGTGTTTCTGGGGTACGAGTTACTTCGCCGCATTTTTCAAGCAGAGGAAATTATTTTGACTGTATTCACCTGCAGACGCCTGGCTTTGTGAGAGAACACCCTTTTGCCACACAAACGACCATGTTGGATCCCCACTCGGAAACAGAATTTTTTATGATTTACTTTATCTTCCTCTCTTTCGCTTCTTTGGTGACCACAAAATGAACTTTCGGTCGCAAGCAAACGACGAGGACGCCGCCATTTCTGTGAAACTAGCTCTAACTCTCACACGTTAAAATATGAATAATTCATATGTAGGCACGTTGACTGATGGCAAACAGCGCTACTTCCGGGAAGTTACCAATTACACGGTCATTTTTTCCAGCACTGAAAAAAGCAAGTGAAGCTTCAAAAAGAAGTGACGCTCACCTGCCACCCCCGCCCCTCACCCGTAAACGTTGCAACCGTAGTTGTGACTTGCGGCCTCAGAGTCATCCTCGTTGAGGACGGTACTTTCTGAGTGACGCTGCAACCATTTACGTTTTTTTTATCATGTTCTGTCTACTTATGCGTCTTCCTTCGAAAACGTATTTTTATATTCTTGAGCATACTTCACTGCAGCAAACTAAAATATCATTTAGCAGGAGAAATCGCCCATGGCTGCAGAATTTCACAAATAGCGAAGTGTACAAAGCTACGGCCTCAATCAAGTGTGAAGCAGGCTCTTCAACCTTATGCAGTTGGCTCCCTTTTATGTCGCAGCAGTTAGTTCAATGCGGAGCTGCAAGGCGCGTCCCCTGTGGGTCATATAAGGGTCACCGTCGTTTCTGGAGTGGCCCACAGCTCCACGCGACATTTCCTGAACGGCGGCGTGAGCACTAATAGGTGTTATCTGTGATAGCAGCCTGTGGGGCGGATTCATTTGCCATTAACGCACAGGCCAACTGGAAAGAACTGCTCTGATCAGGGAGTATTTGGCCCGGGGACCACGCCGGAGAGATGAGATCCGACACTTATGCTCCGTTAACGACGTCGCCTATCTCACACCCTGCGTCCTGTTCCCAATTACCACCTGCTCCCTCGTTCCTCGGCTTCTTGGCGCTTCTGGTTCTGAAAATAGAACCGAAGGCTCTGCAGCAACAATGCCTCTCTCCATCCAACACAGTCTGCACGGTAATATAAAATATTTTCTTCATTTTCAGCATGTCAGGTGCAAAACAAAAGTTATGTACTCTTACAATTACACCGCCAAACTTTGTAGATTAGTATTATGCACTGTAGAAAGTATACAACTACTTAAAACGTCGTTTGCAGGTTGCTGGCTCACGCAGCAAATGAAGCAGCGAGAGCACGTTAAATGCTTTTTTTTTCACACTCTACAATTTTGTTTATGCACCGAATCCGTAAAAAACAAGTTAGGACATAAATAGCCCAGTGAAAAGCGCCATGCCTTACGTTCCGTTGAACTATTTACGTTTCATAAGATAACTTGTTCAGTTAAGAATTTTTCCTAGCTTGTGTACGCAATTGAACATTTTTACCTTACTGTTCCAGTATACTTTTAGGAAATAAATGCAGACTGCATTGGCGGTGAACCTATAACAGATAAAATTACGTCAACGCAATAAAAGCGCGACGTAGGTGAATGAGGTATATAGACAATGCTGTCTTGCTTAGCAGTTGGCGAGATTGTGCAAATGGTTGGAGGTATGAACGTCAAAATTGTAAATGTATGTGAGGCGAATTGCAGGCACAAAAGTGCAGCAAAGTTATTACCGCAGCCTTTTTCTGACCAAATGCATCATAGAGAACATAGCACAGCCGAGACAAGAAAAAAAAAAAACAGCGAACCAAATAAAGCTTTATGGTTTGCATGAATTTTAGTGTTGGCAATGCACGTGACGACCACCTTCACTGAGATGGTATGCATAAGTGTAGTTAAATAGGTTCCCCAAATAAATAGCGTAATTACTGCTTGCAGACGCCCCAGCTGCTTCGCTCTTTTTTATGCGTCTCGTGCCAGCGTTTTGCCGTGCTACGAAAGAAGATTATGTTCGCCAACATCGGCGTCGGGTCCCGATGATTGCTGCTGCTGATGCGCTCATACAGAACCAGCCAGTCGTAGACCTCTATGCCACTTGTGTTGTTCAATGGGCCTGGGTCACGACGTTGCACCACAACACACAACAAATGGCGGCGGGGCTGACGAATCTTGTCGACATTCAATAGCTTGGTCAGTCATCGTGGTAGCTGCAACGCGCCGTCCGCTGCAAAGATCGAGCTCCTGAAACTGTATAGCGAGTCGATACCCCGCACCTTTCACCAAAGATGTTATGGGGAAGAAAGCATAAAGTGTACGCGAAAATATAATTGCGAGAAAATACTTACCGTGCTGCTGCTGTCCGCGTTCGTGCCGCTCCGCACTTTGTCATGGTCATTCTCAATAATGCACTCATGCAGTGACAATATGTATGTATATATATATATATATTTATATATATATATATATATATATATATATATATATATATATATATATATATATATATATATATATATATATATATGCAGACAGAGAGAGAGAGAGCTCTACCAATCATGTGGCGTCGCGTGTACCATTACGTGAACTCCAAGGCAGACCGACAGCTCTCCCGTTAAAGAGCGCGTGTTTGCACAGCCATTGAATGAAATGAAAGTGGCGTAGCCTAAGCGCTCGCCGTGCTGGGAGCAGCCACCTATATGTGTACTATTCATCGAAGCTTCAGTAACCTGTGTGATACAAAGATCTCGTCACTATCAACTGCGGGTGTTTTCTTTTAGGCGTAAAATCTTGCGCCTTCTGCTGTTTTGTCTCTGCTGCATATATTGCATTTCAACTGCAGTCCTCAATGTTTTACAGTCAAAAACCTTGACGGAAAACACCCGGTACTGCGCAAACGCGGAATAAAGTAGCTGAGAGGATAAGAGGACAACGAGAAAAGAAATATGCCACTTGGATGCGCACAGGCCAAGCAATATATAGCGTTTAGAACAACAACAATAACAACAACATAACAACAACAACAGCATAGGGGAGTAGAGGGCACCACTGGATCACAAATGAAGGTGTACTTTCAGGCATTGTGGTTTATTGGGCTACGTTGATGAAATACGGCGTTGTGCCTGCCCATGATATTGAGAGTTCCTGAAAGAACTGAAGTCCTTCATTAGTGAAGCTAACATGGGCGTTCGTCCTGTCAACTTCTACGAAAACAAAAAGAGATCAAAACACAAAACAATGACATATAGGGACCACGCTCTGACTTCTCCGCTTGGCTACAGCTGCCTGTGTGATACCAATGACAGGGTCCACCAGTCTCGCCTTCCCTTCCGGGCTTGTTCCACGGCAGCTGGATTGTCTAGCCTTCGCTTGGTAGCCGACTACCTTTCTGTTGCAACACCCCAGCAGTCCGTCAAGATAATCTCTTGTCATATATTAACCCCATCCGGACTTATTCTCTTTTTGATTCTGTAAACATTACTTCCTACTTCGCCATCTTTAAAGGTACTGAGACATAAACCTCTTCCTGCGCCACAACGAAAGGCAGAAAAGAAAGTAATATGATATTATTCTTCTTACTTGAATCACTCCCTCTCTCTGTATTTGTACATGCTGGTGTACATATTTTCACGTGCTGCAAAAGGTCTTCAACTAGGAAGAACTGAGCCGGCGGGGAGACGCACCGAAAACTGGCAAGATGGCTGCTTCAATAATAAACAACTGGCCAGAGCACGCGCTGCCCCAGAACATCGTCTTCCATTCTATTGGGCAGCCATGGCTTGCGCTCCCCGTAACTAGCGGCCATGTGGCATTATTCCCCCTCTGAGAAAAAAAAAGGCATCACTCTGATGCTCGGAAAGTACAAAGGCAAAGTCGGGGCGAACCAACAGAAAATACGCACATACACAAAAACAGCGATATGGTTCATGCGCAGTCGCACTACCGCGTGAAGTACGGCTTCAGGCGCACCATGTGGACAATTTCTGAGGAGTGCCTTCGCCGTCGTGGTGAGAAGGTGCCGTCAGGGACTACCTCGTATTTCACATCGCTCACGCGTCGCAAGACTTTGTATGGTCTGAAGTAGCGACTTAGCAGTTTTTCAGACAATCCCTCGCATCTAACTGGAGTCCACACCCAAACTTGATCGCCTCGATGGTATTCAACTTGTCGATGGCGAGCGTTGTAGCGGCATGCGTCTGTACTCTGCTGGTGCGTAATGTGTAGGCGTGCTAACTGGCGTGCTTCTTCGGTGTACTGGGTAAGCTGCACAGCATCAGGAGTGATCAAAGCATCGCAATTGTGTGGAAGCATCGCATCCAGCATGGTCTGGACCTCACGTCCATAGACAAGACGGAAAGGCGTAAATCGAGTAGTTTCCTGGACGGCCATATTGTACGCGAATGTGACGTACGGTAGCTCCTGGTCCCAGGTCTTATGCTGGACATCTACGTACATAGATAACATGTCAGCGATGGTCTTGTTGAGTCGCTCTGTCAAGCCGTTGCTCTGTGGATGATATGCCGTGGTCTTGCGATGGCTCGTGTAGCTGAGCTTGAATACGTCACGAATGAGCTGGGCCGTGAATGCTGTTCCTCTGTCTGTGATTACGCACGACGGGGCGACATGGCGAAGAACGATCTGGTCCATAAAGAATTTGGCGACGTCAGAAGCAGTAGCGCGTTGTAGTGCCTTTGTTTCGGCGTACTTCGTCAAATAGTCGGTGGCTACTACGATCCACTTGTTGCCGGCAGATGATAGTGGAAATGGCCCGAATAATCCATTCCTATTTGATCAAATGGCACTCTGGGTGGTTCTATTGCTTGAAGAAGCCCCGCGGGCTTTAGTGGTGGAGATTTGCGGCGTTGACATTCCCGGCAGCTTTTCACGTATCGCCTAACTGATGCAGAAAGCTTAGGCCAGTAGAATGCTTGTCGAGCTCGAGCGAGAGTTCGAGAGGAACCTAAGTGACCAGATGTGGGCTCATCGTGGCAGGCAAGAAGAATGTCGTCACGCATGTCTGTTGGCTCGACTAGAAGATTGGTTCTCTCATTGCCGTTGTAGTTTTTTTTATACAGGACCCCATCTCGCAGACAGAACGATGACAGACTTCGAGAAATACATCGAGGTATGGACGAGTTGCGTCCTTCAAGGTTTTCGATAACTGCGCGAATTTCATCGTCCGCACGCTGTCGCGTAATCAGATCTGTTGTAGTAAGGACGCCAAGGAAACCATCGTCATCCTCGGTGTCGTGGCCACAAACTTCGACAGGTGCACGGGATAATGAATCAGCATCTTCGTGCTTGCGGCCCGATTTGTAAGCGATCGTGAAATCGTATTCCTGCAGACGAAGACTCCATCGTGCCGGTCGCCCACACTGGTCCCGTAGGTTGGCTAACCGGCACAACGAATGATGGTCGGTCACTACCTTGAAGTGGCGTCCGTAAAGGTAAGGCCTAAATTTCATAGTGGCCCATACAACAGCGAGGCACTCTTTCTCTGACGTGGAGTAGTTGACCTCGGTGCGGGAAAGAGTGCGGCTAGCGTACGCTATCACTCGCTCTGTGCCCTCTTGTTGTACGAGGACAGCACCAAGACCCACGTTGCTGGCGTCAGTATGAATTTCAGTATCAGCGTCTTGGTCAAAGTGAGCGAGGACTGGTGGTGTCTGCAAACGCTCCCATAGTTCAGAGAAAGCTGCGTCCTGTTCTTCCTCCCAGACGAATGGAACATCTTCACCAGTGAGTCGAGTGAGTGGTTCAGCAATCCTAGAAAAATTGGCTATAAAGCGGCGGTAGTACGCGCAGAACCCAAGAAAGCGACGCACTGCCTTCTTATCACGTGGAACAGGAAACGAGGCCACGGCGGTACTTTTGTCAGGGTCTGGTCGAATACCATCCGCACTGACAACATGGCCGAGAAACTTAAGTTCCTTGTAACCGAAATGGCATTTTCTGGCTTCAGTGTCAGGTTAGCAGAGCGGAGCTCTTCCAGCACAGTCTGAAGACGCTTCAGGTGCTCCTCAAAGGTGGAAGAAAACACGACAACATCATCGAGGTAAACTAAGCACGTGTGCCCCATTAGACCGGTAAGAACAGTGTCCATCAATCTCTGGAATGTCGCAGGTGCAGAACAGAGGCCGAAGGGAAGCACTTTGTATTTATATAGGCCATCCGGTGTAACGAAGGCGGTTTTTTCACGATCTCGTTCATCAACTTCGATCTGCCAGTAGCCACTTTTCAAGTCTATCAATGAAAAATACTTGGCTCGCCGCAGTCTGTCGAGGGAATCGTCGATGCGAGGCAGCGGATAGACGTCTTTTTTGTCACGCTGTTAAGTTTCCTGTAGTCCACGCAGAAGCGCAGTGATCCATCTTTTTTCTTCACGAGCACGACCGGAGATGACCAGGCACTTTTCTAAAGTTGGATAATGTCATCTTGCAACATCTCTTTGACTTGAGTATTTATAACGTCACGTTCCTTTGCAGAAACGGGGTAAGGGTGTTGTTTTAAGGGCGAGGCGTCCGTATACGTAATTATTCGATGTTTGGCGATCGGTGTCTGACGAACCTTCGTGGTAGAGGCGAAGCACTTTTTAAATTGACATGATAAAGCGTGACGAGGCTGCATGCAGCGCAGATACCTAGCGCGAACAAAAGCGTCAAGTTGCCTTCGGCGACAACCTCACCATTTCGTAACTTGTCAGACACCACATCAACTAGGACACTTGAACGCGGAGGCAACGTGATGCTGTCGGCAGAAATGCGAAGCGTGCTGTCACGGATGTCGTCAGGTATGTCGGAGGATCCAGCTGTCGAAAACGTCACGGTACGCTCTCGAAGATCGATAATAGCGCCGTGCTCCCGCAAAACGTCGACTCCGAGGATTAGGTCTCGGGAACAGTCACGAAGTACGAGGCAGCTGGCGAGAAACGTACGTCCCCGAATGCTCATTCTGATAGTGCACATGCCGATTGGGGTGACTACGTGCCCGCCGGAAGTACGAACTTGTGCTTCGTACCAAGGCGTTACAACTTTCTTTATGTGCGCTGCTAGTTTCCCGCTTATGATCGAGTAGTCCGCACCTGTGTCCAATAACGCACTAACGTCGTGGTGACCGTCGACTACCACATGTATATCCAGAGAAAATCTGCTTCTGGTTTTCGTCGCTGTCGTCGGGGAATCGTTCCGTGTCCGTGCTTGCGTCGGCGGGAGGCCTTGCTTGCGTCGAGTGTCAGCGGCCTCGCTCCCGAAGGTCGCTGTCGTTAGTTTTCCCGCCGAGGGCTTGACGAGCGCACCGGCGCCGCTCCTGGGAGGCTCCGAAAATTCGGAGAAGGTCGCCTTGGAGATAGGGACCGTGACTGCCGCCGCAGTGGCATGCGCTGCTGTGAGAGGTAATCTTGAATAGCTCTCGGTCTTTCGCCAAATCTCGGCCGTGGTGCGTCGACGGCAAAACCCTGTAGTCCGAGGCGACGGTAGGGACATTCCCGGTACACATGTGCAGCTTCACCACAGTGGTAACACACTGGCCGTCTGTCTGGTGTGCGCCATACGTCGGATTTTCTGGGAAGTGGCTGCCGATTTTCTAAGTGCTGAATTGGCTGCAGCGAAGGAAGTGCATCCTGATGCATAGGATTAACGAAGCGCGGTGAAGCAGGAATATATCGGCTTACAGCTTCTGCGTATGATGCACGATGTGGCTTCACCGGGACAGGTGGGACATAGCTGGAAGGCGGAACTTGGAGAGCCTGTCGTACTTCGTTTCTGACAAGGCTGCAAATAGACCCTGCAGTAGGTTGGGACTGGCACTGAATCTTTTGTAGTTCGTCGCGCACCACCGATCGAATGAGATCGCAAAGAGACTCGATGTTGATGTTGCCTGCCGCACCTCCGATCTGACCTATTGACGAAGCGGCACTCACTTGCCGGTCGTACACAGTAGAGCGCTGCTGCAGCACTTGCTCCATGGTTGTGGCTTCGGTCAAAAATTCCGCCACGGTTTTTGGGGGACAGCGAACGAGGCCAGCGAAAAGCTGCTCCTTCACTCCTCGCATTAAATGACGGACCTTCTTTTCTTCGGCCATGTCGGGGTCAGCTCGACGAAAGAGGCTCGTCATGTCCTCGATGTACATCATGACGCTTTCATTCGGCATTTGGAGGCGCGACTGAATCTCTCGCTCGGCTCGTTCGCGGCGATCAGGATTGGCCCAACTTGCCAGCAAGTATCGACGAAAGACGCTCCACGAGAGAAAAGGCTCACGGTTTTCGTACCAAGTACGAGCGCCGTCCTCCAGGCTGACATACACGTTCCTCATTTTGTCGAAGTCGGTCCAATCATTGTAATCTGAAACCCATTCGAACTGGGCCAGCCAGTCTTCGACGTCCTCGAAGACGGAACCGTGGAACACCTTCGGCACACGTGGCTTCCACAGCGTATGATGCGTGGTCGCACCGCCTTCCTGTGCGTTGGAGGCTGCAGCGCCCTCCATAGCGTTCGGGGGTGTGACAGACGTCATCTCAGGAAGAGGTCCACGCTCAGGAGGTAGTCCTCGGAGTCTTCGGCTTGAGCGGTCGACAGGTGTTGTCACTGCAGGTACAGGGATACCTGGAGGCGTTTGGAACATCGGCTGGGGGTTACCCAGCACCTCCACCAGTTTTCACGTGCTACAAAAGGTCTTAAACTAGCAAGAACTGAGTCGGCGGAGAGACGCACCGAAAACTGGCAAGATGGCTGCTTCAATATTAAACAACTGGCCAGAGCATGCGCTGCCCCAGAACATCGTCTTCCATTCTGGATCATGGAAGGGCTTAGAAGAGAGGAGAACATCAACAAGGTATTTTTCAACACTTGGACATAAACATATTAAAAATACAAAAGCTGTCACCTACGTTTACTCTTCATTAAATTGTGTTCCCTGTGGCAACCACCCTGCCGTGGTGGTGTAGTGGCTAAGATACGCAGCTGCTGACCCGCAGGTCGTGGTATCGAACCCCAGCTGTGGCGGCTGCATTTTCGATGGAGGCGAGAATGCTGTAGGCCCGCGGGCACGCGCAGATTTGGGGGCACGTTAAAGAATCCCAGGCGTTCCAAATTTCCAGAGGCCTCCACTACGGCGTCTCTCATAATCGTACTGCCGTTGTGGTACGCTATACTTCACATATCAATTAGTAAATTAATCTATCAATTTGTGGCAATTCCTTACGTACCGGCCAGTTTGACAGATTTAGCACCTATCACAAGAGAAAGAGATTTTGAAAACCACGCTGTTGCAACATTAAAGAACTTTTTCGCATGTTTTCTATCATACACGCGAGGCTGTGTGTCTTCTTTTTTTTCCTGCGTGTGCCAGAAAAGTTATTATTGCTGAAAAGACAACACCGATGCCTCCTTCTTGTGCAACTTTTTATAGAATATCACACCCGCATGCGAAAGCGCAAGTCTCGATGTTCTTGAAGATTAACTCTTTTGTTGATGCCTATACATTTTTAGGGTGGCTGAAATCAGCTAAAAGATCTCCTTCTATAGGAGCCTGCATCTTGTCGCAGTATTCTGTCCTACGTATTCCGTCAAAGATGTGTTACACCGCGCGTGTCAAATGATCGCGACAACGCTGCCGTTAGAGCAGATTTAGCTATTATTCACCCAACAACTTTAAATTGCGCAGAACTGTAAAGTAACAAGGTCTTCTTGGAGCAGCCATATAGTGCCCTATCACAGGATCATATAAAAACAATTCAAGATGAATAAATATTTGTGTTAGACTAGGGAATGCAGTTGTAGGTTTTTCGGGCAAAAAGTACCGAGAATATCTGAGCACCACGAATGTTGTGAGCATTATTCATCTCAAACAGTTCCGTAATTTCGTAGCTGACATACTCCGGCTTTTTCTACACTCACTTGTTTGTTTCATATGCGTTTGGCTTTACTTTTGTGCTTTATTATATTTCTACATTGAAAGCTGTTACGGGATCAAAACTCCGGTCACGTGCGGTGCCGTAGTTCTCCACCACCACCACCGTTGGCGGTGTCCATAGCCACTATGTTGAAACAAAAAACGAATGTTGTACCAAGGACAAAGCGGGGCTCAAACCCGGGTCCACTGCGTGCCAGCGCAGTATTGATTCACGTAGCCACGCCGGTGCTTGGGACTTGTTAGCCAACTTGCTTTAGGCAGGCTTGATGGGGGGAAAGGAATCGCGTTAAAGTGAGTAATAAAGCGTTTTAGAACAGCAAAAGAACAGCGAGGCGTCACACAATGTGAATAGAGTACTGAGTGGGTCGTCCAATGCACCAACCCCTTAAAAATCTTGCTTTTGTTCAGATAATAACCGTGGCACATACCCATTTATGGCAAATATCATCATCGTCGTCAGCCACTGCATCAATAATTGGCCTCAAATTTATCGCAATAGTTTAGCATATACCACGCTTCTCAGAAGAATGACGAAAAATAGCATACCAAATGCCAGCCTACTACCATAAAAAATTTTTAATGCCGTAGTGGGCATCAAGCTAGTGTGCTTGCCGCAGTTACGCAATGAATGTTTAGAAAAGGCTGCGAAAAGCCACTCTTCTAGCTTTTGTGGTGACTGTGCTGCACCTTCCGCGTAGGCCTGCCGTTTTCTCGTTCCTTTTTTCTTCTCCTGATTTGTAAGTGTTAAAGTGTTGTTACCACTTCCCCTCTACAATACTCTCTCCCTGAGGGGTATTATAAAATGAAATTAAAAGACAGAAATTGAGAATTTGATAATCATGGTGCTCAATGATGTAGGGGTAGACCTGCGAATCATCAAAACATTGTCCACGAATACAAACACCTTGACAGCGCTCGTCTGTTGCACGCATTCCAATAGAGATCTGTCATACGTTGCTATAATGATATCGTTGAATACTGCGGTAAGACACGAATTTATGCAGACACCTTCGCTCTGCATAAAAAATTATGAACCATCTTCCCAAAGGGAAACATAATGGGATGCCAATCAGCAGCGTTGCGCACGCCATTGACCCGTCTGAAACGGGTGGCGCGACGTGTGTGCTGGAAGAACTTTGTTGAGCGAAACTCAATGTAAACTTTATTCGTGCTAACGTTTCTTCGAAACACAAAGGCACGGGAGGCGGGTCGGATTTCGTGCAAGTTTCATCACATATAATCGAGGTGCAAGAGTGTTGCCACTCGACATGTGGTCGAGCTTTGCGGGTGGTGGAGGGGATGAAGAGAGATTGAAGTGTGCTGCGAGAGGGGCAGAGGAGCAACGCTACCTAGTTGTGTTGGGAGAAACCGGCAGCTGCTGCGCGTGAGGCAGACAGTGACGTCAACGTGGAGCTTCGTCTTGACGTAATTGCCATTCTTCCAACAAATGCGGTGGGGGAACTCGGTACGGGGCGTTGGCACAGTCACACGGACGGACCGCGTTACACAAGCTACTCAAAGAACTGCTTCGCATCTAAAACCTTTACCATCAAGCAAAAGAAAGGCTGCAAGCAAGTAAAAGCTGTGTGTCATTAAAACGTTCTTGATACCGATTACACGTGAGTCTTAAAACCTGAAGCTCCCGTTGCACTGGATGCACTCGCTCGCCTCTCCACAGACATGTTACGACAGGAAGTACTATTGTAAGGCCGTGACATCGTTGAAAACGAGCTCTCTTTTGACGGACATCCTTGTGGGAAAAAAGTCGGACACCTTTTAATGCTTTCTGATGAGGCAGGGATACTCCCAATTAAAGAAAAATAGCGAATTCTACAGGAACCTTCCAACCAGGCACTGCCTTCGTTCTGAAACGTGACGGGGGAGAGGACCTCCAGTGTATGCGTCTTCGCCGAGAACAGTGAAATTTCCATGCCCTTCGTTAACCGCAGTGATGACGGTAGCTTCTCAAATTCAGGCTCTTCAAAAAATTTGGCAGAAGGTGCATTGCCCTTGGAAGGTCTGAATTCCTGACTTCAAAGTTTGCTTCTATAGCAGCAGCACCCGCCTTCTCTTTGCAGACAGCCATCGAAGTAAATAGAAATCCGCCTTCGTTGTCTGCTTTAAGTAGCTTAAGATCTGCGACTCGTGACGAATGCGTCACGGAATGCTTCAGGTAACATCGCAGTATAATGAATGGTTCTGTCGGTGGCCATCAAGCTGTGAACAACTCCGCATGACCTGTAAGGGTTTGCTTGATCAGTGCACTATACTAAAACACCATGTAGAACAAGCATCACGTGAAATATACGACGTCAACTATATTGAAAAAAAGGTATGATATGTGTGTGAGTGTCGTCGACAGTGCAAGAAGCTTACGTGTCTCACATAGGTGATGGCTTTTAAGGGCGAGCTCCTTAAGGCCTAGGCTTGTCCACCGCTGTTTTTAGTAGTCGTCGCTATGGCGATGGCCAAGGAGTACTCGTTCAGCTATTACTCAGTTTTTAAAGACGAGTAGTTTTGAAGTACTTCGGCGCAAACATTTTTGTCTGTCTGTCTGACTGTCTGTATGTTATTCAGTACATTTGTCTGTTTGTCCGCCAAAACAGTGCCCCAAACGGCCAAAATCCAATCGCACCCCCAGTTCCTGAAGTTCTAGCATTCGTACCGGTGCTATTGTCAAATAAAAGGCAATTACTGTGCCTGTCTGAGGCACAATAACAACACGTCAATATTCTGTGTGTTCCTTTATACTATAGAAGCCATAAATGAATAATTTTAAGGACCGTAGCGTTTATCCCGCTGTGCTGACAATGTAACGATATGCAGAAAAAGGCAAGTGTTTCCAACGATTTTGGTGAGACGACACGGTGGTGGCACCTGCCTATTGATTTGCGTTCTACACCTATTCGCCTTCGAGACAGGCGTGCACACCTTCCTTCGTTTTCGAACATAGATGCCAGACAACGCTCGTGTCCTGCGTGCTTTGATGCGCTCGTTCGCCTTCGCTGCACAGATCGGGACACTCTAACGCAGCGCCTTCGGAATACAATTCACTGATTTGCTAGGGCAGAACATCAACGTTTTGTTCCCTCTCTCCAAACGCAAGCCTATCGTCTTCCGACGACATTTGCAGCAAAACATACAGATACGGGGCCTTATTTTTTCCTAGATGAGGTGGCGATGGCGCTTGCGCTGTGGCGCTCGCACAAATAGCACTAATCTTGCTCACTAGATGGTGCGGTGGCACTCGCTACACTTCGATGCCTGCTCTAGTTTTATAGGACACCGATAGAGCTGCAGCAATAAAATGCGTTCGCTCTTGGCACGCATCCTTTTTCGGTGGCAGTCTGTGCGCTTAGAATAGGGGCGACGAAGATTGAGCTACGTCAGCGACCCTGACTCTTTATTTCTTGCACATTGGCCTCCATTTCATACCCTTCAGAAAATGTTTTGTAAAAAGAAACTGGATTGCATAAAAGTAGACCTTAGCACAGTAATTGAAACTAATTCCTCAACCCTCAATATTGGAATATAGTACAATGAAATCTTTCGCCCGCAGGCCAAGTTGCAATCTGTTATTTTTTTAACCACTACCATGAAATATTACTTGGTACATGCTGAAACAAAGAATGTAATAGCTACAGATGCTTATGTCAACAATGAAAAGGCAGGCGTAGGCATTGCGTCTGATTTTCTCGGAGGGTCTTCTTCAGTGAAACTTCCAGATTTCTCTCCTATATTTGAAGCCGAGCTAGTTGCTATTATTTTAGCTCTTCGAAAAATTCCTACGACCAAGACCAGTGAAATCATCCTAAAAAACTCACTTTTGGTGTGTGCAGCTCTGACAACCTCAGAACAATCTCGTGCCCTAGCAGCGTTCCACACATTAGCATCGCTGCATTTACAGCTTCTGAAATTAGTGTTGGTCCCAGGTCAATGCGGATTACAAATGAATGAATTTGCAGATGCTTTGGCACGAGTATCACTTGATGGATCAGTAATTTCAGTACTTCCCAAGTTGGAATACTTACCAGGAGTTAGATATAGAACATTCGCTATTTTTACGGATAGTTTAGAAAATATCACACAATGGACACCATATGAACACCTCAAACTTCCATGGAAAGCCCAGTGAAGTCCGTCAAAAAACCTGAACTTATCTCCAGATTCCGGTGCCATGTCCCCCCATTAATTCTTTATTTACACAGAGCTGGTCTAACACTTTCCCCCTGTGTCCATTTTGCAAAAAATCAGAAACTATTGAACAATATTTTGGCTCATGTAGGATCTATCCAGTAATTAGGAAAAGACTTCTAGCTATTTTGTTTGCGAAGCTAGGTTTAAATTTAACCACAGAAAATGTTGTAAATTTTGGTGCCTGTGTTTTGGGCAATTGCCACAGAGATGCATTCGATGCGGTGTGTGATTTTATTCAAGACTCTAAATGTTTTTCAACATGAAGCCCACGTTAACAGATACACCAAAATATAGCGGGTCGAGAAGTAATTTTCAAATATGTATAAATCCATGACATACCCAACTAATCGGTTTCGGCAAAACCATCTGTCTGGTCGGCTCCCAAAATCAAGGTATTAGCGTCTACTTTCTTGATTTTTTTCTCACTATCTGAATGTTTGGTTTCTTTTTTTAGCATACTGTCTTAATTCTACAGCTGTTTTCCCTTTTTTGTTGTAATCAATCATTAAGTTATCTTCCATATGAGACTATATGTTCTCTTGGCCAATTCTCCAGAGTGGGTATGAGCCATGTATTGTACGCTACAAACAAACAAACAAACAAACAAACAAACAAACAAACAGGGCTCGAAAAGCGGCTGTAGCACACGCTGCAGTGAGAGGCCATGAATACCATGCAGCTCAGTAGCACCGACACGGCGATCTTGAGTTGAGAGCCGATGGAGCGGTGATAAACTCGCAGAGAGTGTTTGTCGCGCCTTCACATGATGATATACTGGACAAGATTTACGGAGGTTTCACGGTTTACCATTGCATTTGCTGAGCTTCGGCCACTCATCATCATGAACTCCACGGATATGTTGTGTTTTCTGTTTAATTTTCAAGTGAATCTGCCGAACTCTTAAAAAATACCGGGTCATTGTTCTTTCCACTTCATGCTTTAACGATATTTGTGCGTATAGATGCTCCATTGTACGGAATAAAGCACTGTCTGTAAGGCAGCGCTTGGTTGTCAGCATCTGATTGTTCTGTTTCACGTTGTTTTCTGTTTGCTTGAATATCTACTTATTCGCTCAACTAAGCTGCATAGTACAATGTGCTTCTGCTGTTGTGTCTCCTTTTAAGCGCTGTTCGAGTTTCGTTTATATTTTTTAATTATTTATTTAGGAATACTGTAAAGGTCGTTAGAGACTCTTCCAGGAGTGATTTTACAAAGAATACTGATACTGTAGTATTGCTCAATGCATTTTGAATTACGTCTATATGGTTTACAAGCATCAATATAAGGCTTTACAGTTGTTACCGACCTTAAAATTAACAATGCAGAAAGGTAGCGCAAATAAGCTCTCTTCATTACATCAAAAGTTCAGCAATAGAACATAAGACAAAGAGCAAGGCAAAAACAAATTATAAAGCTGACTGTACCAAGTTACATTATAAACAACAAGCATACAGATAAAAAGGCAATAATAAATGAAATAGTTACAGCGTCGCTATCGTGCTGGTGATAGCACGGCTTGGGCAGCAAGTTTTGCAAGGTTTTCAACAGTGGGCTGTGGAAGCACCTTTTCCAATAAGGCGTTCCATTCCCGAGCAGCTTGCGGGCAGATTTAGAAAATTTACGCATTGTTGCTGCAAAAGTGTTCTTGAAGTGTGAGGTGTCGCTAAGGACAGGGCTTTTCTGGAAGTGTTGTAGGAATAAATGGAGCCGTTTAAATTTTTTAAAGTTTCATTATACAGGATGAGTTACAAAAACTTGAGTCAGAACAGCATTGCTCGACTAGTTAAGGTGTGAAGACCAAGCTCTGACAGTATATGCGTAGGCGAGTCAGTGCGTCTATATCTGTTACAAATGAAAGGTGGAGCTCTCCGTTTCAGAGCTTCAATAGTGGCTATTTAATTTTGGGTAGTTGAGAACCACACGACACTCACATATTCTAAGATAGGAAGCCACCAAGCGTACAAGAGAATACAACAACTTGGCTCTTTTGGTAGAGTAATGCAAGGCCCTCTTCAGAACTTTAGCTTTTGCATTGCTTTGCTTGTGACTTGTACTGAATGTGCTTACCAGCCGAAATCTCACAATATCACTACCCAAAAGTACATATGGTGAGTGGCTGTGCTGACGATAATATTTTATAACAGCAATACGAAAAAGTACGTTGGGACTTCTTTTCAGGTAATGCTATACCAACTGTTTTATCAAAACTGATGGATGCAAGCTCTTACATCATTGTGTTAACAAAGTAAAATCCTTGTTAAGACCAATTTGATCTTGCCGGCTTTGTATTTCACTCTAAATCTGCAAATTTGTTAACCTTCCATTGGAACTTACAAGGAATGTCATTTATGAAGAGAAAGAATGGTATAGGGGCCATAATGAAACCCTGAAATACTTCAGAAAGAGCGGAATAACTTCAGAAGTGCTGGACCCTAGCTAAACGTACTGGCGGCGGTGTGCAAATAGCACCTGATAGCTCAGTAAATAGCCCAGTTAGACTAAATCATAAAATATATTTTGCACTTTGGACTCACTCAGACTCAGACTCACCTAAATTTCTTCAACGAGACCCACTCAGATTCAGTCTAAAAAAACATTACTCACCCGTACTCACTCGGACTCAGGGCTCGATCTGAGTCTGAGTTAGTTCGGATGAGTCAAACTCATGAGTGAGATCACCGACCTATGCTTTCTTGGTCTTCGCTGATATTCTAGTGGTGACGACGCCAAACAAGTATTTATTTTTATTTATTTATTTTCAGATTTACTGCCAGCCTTTAAAAAAGGCCTTTGGAAGGAGCGGGCAGAACAAATAAAAGAATACGAGAACATACGCAAATACGTCCACAAAACAACCGCAACAATGAGCGGGAACAAAATAAAAACAAAAAATATACAATTACGCAATCAACAAAGTGACAGCAGGTACCTTTAACAACTTGTTTGGTACCAAGCCAGACCTACACTGATAAAAACTATTAATAATATACAAGACATGACTGGAAAGAGCAGGAGAAATCTGGACCGAGGTGCACCGCTAAACAAAACAGAGCTACAATGTGACACACGCAACATCAACAACAAAAAAAGAAAAAAAAACATCAGAACAACATTATTGTTTCACAATCACATATCAGTTTGCAGAAGTCGCGATACTAGGAAAGCGGAGTGACGACCAAGATACCGAAAAAATTACAGATAATCTGACAATGCTTTAGCAAAAGAATTTAGTGTAGTACAATCCATTACATTGGATGGAAGTCGATTCCATTCACGCGTTGTTCTCGGAAAAAAGGAGTTTTTGAATGTGTCTGTTTTACAGCTAAAATCCTTTATCTTTTTCGTGTGGTGTGATCGCGTCGAGCGCTTACCAACCAGGTCGATAAAATTACTCTTGTCTATTGCCAGCTTATCATGATAAAGGGAGTACAAAAACTTGAGCCGTTCAAGCTGACGTCTCTTTTGCAATGTATCCAGCTCTGATTCTTCCAAGATTGAAGTTACAGATACTTGCCAGCGATAGCAATTATGAACAAACCTGATGCCCTTCCTTTGAACGAGTTCTAGTTTATCAATGTTGTTTTTTGTGTACGGATCCCATATAACTGATGCATATTCGAGGGAGGGCCTAATGAAAGTTTTGTAAGCCAGTAACTTTATTTCCTTGGTTGATTTTCGCAATGACCTTCGAAGGTATCCAAGTTTACGCATGGCTTTAATTGTAATATACGAAATATGTTCATTCCATCTAAGGTCCGAGGTAATAATTACGCCTAAATATTTGTACCTTTCTACAACGGAAAGAGTGTGATTATCTATGGAATATGGAAAGCTTAGGGGATGCTGTTTACGCGTTATTGACATGGCTACCGTTTTAGCCTTGTTAACACTCATTTGCCACGTTGAACACCAAGTTTGTATTTTCGCTAAAGAAGAATTCAAAAGAACTTGGTCGCAGCGGCTTTGAACTTCATGATGGAGGATGCAGTCATCTGCGAATAGTCTAATTTTTACTGGTATGTCCTGTACTACGTCATTAATGAACACAAGAAAGAAAAGTGGCCCAAGCACCGAACCTTGAGGTATACCGGATATAACTGTCTCTGCTGGAGAGCACGTACCGTCAATTGTTACACATTGTCGTCTTAAATTTAAGTAATTTTTTATCCATGACAGAAGTGTATCGTTCTTCAGTATGGGTTGAAGTTTTAAGAGCAGCTTTTGGTGCGACACGCGATCGTACGCTTTTTCAAAATCTAGAAAAATAATATCTGTTTGACCTTGCCTGTCAAGGGTTTTGGCGAGTTCATGTACTGTTTCTAATAGTTGTGTTACGGTAGATAGACCTTTTCGGAAGCCGTGTTGCCTGGGGTCAATAAGTTTGTTTTCTTCTAGAAATGATGATAAGTGCTTGAACATAATATGTTCCAATATTTTTGCACTTGTACACAAGAGGGTGATAGGTCTATATGAAGTAACCAAATGTGGAGTGTTTGATTTAGGTATAGGCGTAATTTTACCGTATTTCCAGTCTTCTGGGATCTTAGATTGGGATAAGGATTTGTTAAATATAAGATGCAGATAATGTGAGCTCCATTCAGCGTACCTCACCAAGAAGTGGTTATCAATACAGTATATTCCGGGTGTTTTTTTACGATCAATTTGAAGCAAAAGAAAAAGGACACCTTCCTGGGATATCGAAATGTTGCTTATTGGGGGAATGTTCTCGAACTGGTTGACTGAAGGTGTAATTGTGTCATCTTTCGTGAATACTGAACAGAAGAAGTCGTTAAAAGACGTTGCAATGGTGAGTCGGTCAGTGACGGTTTCCCCGTTAACTACAATGTTAGAAATTGACTTCTTATTTGGGGAAAAATAGCGCCAAAATTTTTCAGGAGACGAGAGAAGAAAATTTTTCATAGTTACTTTGTGGTAAAATTCTTTAGCCTTTTTAATGCTTTCTTGAAGGCGTTTGCGCATTCACACAAGTTTTTCACTGTTAGCTAGTGATGGAGACTTGCGATGCTGTTTTCTTAATTTTTTTGTCTTTCGTCCCATACGCACTATTTCTCTTGTAATCCATGGATTAACCCTATGGCTGAAAATTTCTCTGAAGGGCACAAATTGTTCAATGCACGACAAAACAAGTGATTTAAAAAAGTGCCACGAGTCTTCGACAGAGCAATCATTTGACTCGTAAAGGGAACAGAATGTTGGAAACGACATGTCTAGAGCGTCAATAATGTCCACATCTTGAGCACGTGAAAAAACTGGAACCGACCGTCGGTATTTCTCTGTTTTGATGATACGATTTCCAGGGATCGACAAGAAAACCATTTTATGATCTGAAATTCCTTCCATTACTTGTACATCAACGTTTCGACTTGCAATACTCTGGCTAACAAATAAAGAGATCCAAGAGTGAGCTCTTGTCTTTCTGAATGCGCGTGGGTTGTTTGACTAATTGCGTTAAATTATGAAAGAGCATAAGGTCCACAATGGGTTCCGCCGCACAGACGAGTGGCTGCGGAAAATCACCGGACCAGTCGATGGACGGAACATTAAAGTCTCCAGCTATCAACACATTGCTTGTGTCACATCTGCTAGAACACAGGAATTCATTCAGCTTTTCGAAGAATGTGTGATCACTATTTGGGGGGCGATAGAATGCGCCTACAGACAAATTTAGGTCGTGTAAATAGAGTTTGATAATAACACATTCAACGCCCGGTATATCGGTTTGCCTTATCACTTGCAATGACTGTTTTACCATAATAGCAACGCCACCACCACGCGTGTCTCTATCTTTTCGATAAATCTTGTAGCCAGGTGGTGTAACTTCTTCATCGCTTATATCATAATTTAACCACGTTTCGAAGATTATCAGGATGTTAGGGCGATGGGTCATTACAATACTCTCCAAGTGTTCAAGTTTATTCATGACGCTACGAGCATTTAGGTTCAGGCATATGAGGGGTTGGCCATCTTCAATTTTATTTCATTTTTTGCGTACTTGGCTACCCCCGCCCTTCTTTAGGGGAATTCTTTTGATTTCTTGGCTACCCCGGCCCTTCTTTACGGGAATTCTTTTGTTTTCAGTGTTATTCCATTCGAACAGCTCGCCATCAATTTTAATTTTGTCGTATTTCATTGTAACCTTTCCGCCTGCTTTTCTAATTTCAGAAGTGCTTTCCCACAGTTTTTTTCGTTTTTCTCTTGTGACTAGGGAAAAATCTTCAGAAACTGATATATCAGTACCTTTAAGCTTAAAGCAGTTAGCCAGCACTTCCTCTTTTTCGCGGTAATCAAACAATTTTAATATGACCGGTCGGTTTTTGTTTGTTTGCTTGCGCCCAAGTCTCTGCATTCGTTCTATTGATCTCAGCTGTACGCCAAGCACATCCTTAACCACACCTTTAACAACAGCATTAGCAAGGGCATCCGCGGTTTCCTTTTCATCCTCAGGTATACCGAACACAATAATATTATTGCGCCTACTGCGGTCTTCTAAGTTAATCACTTTGTGTTCCAAATATTGGACAGTTTTTTTCCAGGCTTGACAATTTCACATTTACTTCTTTAATGTCCGAGGCCACAGCTTCTACCTGCTTTAATTTTGTTTCTATCGCCTCAAGCCTAGTTTGAATGTTCCTCTGGCCAGTGAGGAGCTCATCAAGAAGTTCCTCAACCGTAGGACCTGGGTTGGACTCGATGTCCCCACATAGCATCAGTAAAGACACTACAAAATTCTGAGTGACCAAACAAGCCAAAAAGACACTTTGTAGGCACGTCAGCTGAATCAAACAACGATTACTGGTTTTGACAGAATAATACTTGTTACTGACCTGTACAAAAAAGAGAAACGGATTTGGCATGTTGCTCACAGGCCAGCCGACGTGCCCACTGAAGTGGTAGGATGGGGACGGTCTTCTTATATGCTGCTCCGTTGATGTCGATCGCCCAGGGGGCGGTGTCCACCAGCGGTTGTCGGCGAAAGTCGTTCCATGTGCGCATGCGTCTTCAGTCTTCGCTGCCGCGATGACTAAACGTAGTGCATCTTGCTGTGCGCCGGCCTCCGATGATATGCCGAGCAGCAGGAACTGTACAAAAAAGAGAAACGGATTTGGCATGTTGCTCACAGGCCAGCCGACGTGCCCACTGAAGTGGTAGGATGGGGACGGTCTTCTTATATGCTGCTCCGTTGATGTCGATCGCCCAGGGGGCGGTGTCCACCAGCGGTTGTCGGCGAAAGTCGTTCCATGTGCGCATGCGTCTTCAGTCTTCGCTGCCGCGATGACTAAACGTAGTGCATCTTGCTGTGCGCCAGCCTCCGATGATATGCCGAGCAGTAGGAACTGTACAAAAAAGAGAAACGGATTTGGCATGTTGCTCACAGGCCAGCCGACGTGCCCAAGTAGCAAGAAAAGGCAGCATAGTCGGCAGTGACATCTCTGCTCTTAATTGTTTTTTGTTACCTTGTTACCAACGTGCGCGCAGTGAAGCTATGTATGCAATTTTAGAAATCGTCGCTCTATTTGTTTGATCTGTTAATTCGTGCTAAACTTCTTCCTCAATACAAAATAGTGCTTGTTAGCTCATATATAAGGCGCGTTTTCGAAAACCTAGTAAATGTCAATTTAGCCTCCCCAGTATTCTTTGCGCGATGATGGCTCGGTATTTGCACACCTAACATCATCAGACGTATGCGTGGTTCGTAATTTTTTTTGTTTCAGCGCTAAAAGCCAACGTTTTCGACAAGCCGTCCATGCCGCGGCGAATTTCGTAGGTTTTTTGGTGAGCACCTAAAGCATATTCGGGAACAAGTGCTGAATAATTGCATTGGATACATTGAAATACCAAAATACTGCGGGGGAAAAATTCTGAAAGTCTCCTAAGCTTTGCAGAATATCCTCTCAGGTATAGTTTTATACTTTTTGTTCAGAGAACTTGTATTTTTGGGGAGGGCTAATGTGAAATTTAGATTGTATCTTTAGCAAAAACGTTTGTTCCAGGTGTTGGATGCTTGAAAGTGCTACAGCGAGTTTGCTTCCTGGTAAAGCTCCACTAATTTCTAAAGATTGTGCTCTGCTCACAGTTCTGCTCCTGTATTGTTGTGCCATGTGTGGACATCTCAGTAATCAATACTAACTCCACAAAAGACACAAAGCTCGTTTAAAATATTCGTCGGCTGCCAAATATTGTAATCCTTACGAGCCAATATTCCACTGTCGATAAAAACGCTGTCGTTGCATTATTTCTCGCCATAAAAAATGAACGCGATAACTTTATAAAAAAGTTGAACTATTAATTTGGCATTACACCATTTTTATTGGATTTTCTTAAGTTTTAGACAAGAAATTATTTCTCAAGGTTGTTTTATTCACGTCTTTTTCCTCCTTTTTCGAACAGATCGCTCTCTATTACAGTTCTGCGTAATTGTGAGTGTGGATTTTTAGCAGAAATATTTGACAAAATTTTGGTCTTTTACGCACATAACTGTTCCAGATGTAGGAATAAATAAGTTGCGCCAAAGCGTGCGCATAGGCAACTCATTGTTACGAAATAAACGCTAAACCCAGTTTGTTACCGTGATAAACGTTTTCTCTTTTGAGGGTGATGTTTCCAAGTGCTCATTAAATGTTACATTGTGCCTATTTGCAAGGCGCTGTGACCCCGCTGTCATTGGAATCTCTCTAATACATCGGATAGGCGATATATGCCCCTATTATGAGCGAAATACAAGTATCAAACACACTGAGCGCCACTCTCGCATAAGCAGAAGCTGTCTCAGTTATTTCCACTTGCCTCTAATGCGGGTCACATCGATGACGTCTACAGCAGATCGAGCGTATAAGTCTCAAAACATCTGCTTCGGCCGATCCGTGAAAGGGGATTACAACGGCGGCGCATCTGTACTGTGTCTTTGTGGATGGGCACCCCTCCTCTCCGGCACTCCTCTTTTCCGTCCTTCTCTTCTCAAGAGAGAAAGAGAGATGAAATATTTAGAGGAAGACCATGAGAGATCTCCATGCCAGCATAGCTGCTTCGCCAGTACGAAAAGAAATCGATGACGCGCCCTTCACAAGCGGGATTCTCTCTTGCGGGTGTCGGAATCAGCCGCTGTCGCCTGGAACATTCATGAACTTTTGCTCCCAATGACGGTCGGCGTGTTGGTGTAGCGGTAATGGCCATGTTCACTGAAAAAACACCGCAGTGCATTCGTAGAGTGTGATGTTGTACCTTCCCTATTGAAAAAAATGACATCGCCGGCTTGATGCCAGTACGGTTTTGGCACTGGTACACGCTGGAGACACTGGCAGACGCCGGTATTTAGTGGTACTTCGCTGGGCGCCCTGGGAAATAACTGTGTTGCACTGGCAGGGGTGCTGGCTTAACTGTCTTCTACTACATTTCTCATTTCTCATAACCAATGTCGGTCAGAGCTTTTCTCAAGAGAGAGCTGCACAGGGAACCTGAGAAAGACTTCAGTAAACATATTCTTCGCCTGAGCCGAGAGGATCACTCTTCAGTAAAGCTGTCACCTATTGCACAAAGCTGCCATTGGCAAAGTCGTCTCCTGTGGTGGGAGAAACAAGTACCACAAAAGAGCGTCTAGTGTTTGTAAATAAAATAGGACACCTGGCTGACCAACTATTAGCCGTTCAGTAGGCCCGTGAAGTGACCGACAGGCAACGGTTCCGACGTGGATGTCGGCCGCTGCGCACTAACGCACATCTTGCAGGGCCACAATTTTCACAACCAGCCACCATCAGTCGATGGAGAGATGGCTTAAAGTGTGACAAAAAGCCATCATCTATTGCCCCCCCCCCCCCCTTCCCTGCAACGGCAACTGCTTTTGGAATCGCTACCAATTTGAAAACAGAACGCGCACGAGTCCATTCAAAGCCTCTGTTTCAACGCGAAATGCGCTCGGAGGGCCACTCAGCCATGACTTGCTATTAGAAAAATTTAGTTGTGATATACTGGCCTTCGAAGACAGCGGGGTTCATTGGGAGAGGCCGCCAACCCTATAGCTTGACGATTGTGCCATCGATGGCATCGGTGCGCTTTAGGATAAATCATCAATGCTTTTCATATGTCACCTACTGGCAGCGCGCCTTTTCTAGCCATGGCACAAAAAGATGTGTCAAAGGACTTTGTTTCCCATTGCTTCTCGAGCCACCTAAACTCATTTTGTAGGGAAAAAAAGAAAAAAAAGTACGACACACCCGTGTCTAGCACAGTATTGCGATAGAATTGACACACCGTAAAAGTTTTTGTCTACTGAGAGACTAATATAGTTCGCAATCGTATCTCTATACAGCTATAAAAATACCTAAAAGTATCTTTGAGGAACTGTCGCGCTAAACGTATATTGCGATAATGTCTATCTCTGTGACGGAGTCATTGTCTTTTTTGAAAAGGAAGTACATACATTATAGTGGAATGCACAGAAAAAGTGTCTGTAGATCTTTCTGCGCCTTAAGTTCACAGGGACAATTTATTCGTTGTAATACACTTCGCGCCACGTACGCACTACTCGGCGGTACTTACTTGTTATGAGGCTCTCAGCTTCTCGTCCCAGCGGACATAAAACGAGGGCCTGAAACGACCGTCGCTGCCGGAACACAATGGCCTCACGAAATAGTGGCTCTGACAGCATTTTATGGTCTATAGACACCGCGGGAAGATTTTGCAGAAGCCCATATATTACCGTGATGCCTCGCCAAGAAGGGAAAGACGTTTCATGATCTTCAGTCGCACTTTCTTAGTCTTGGAATAAAAAAAATTCTAGTCTCTCCTTCATAGAAATCGGTATAATACAAATTTTAATATGTCTTTAGAGAACCAGTTCCATGTTTGCTGTGCATTGATATAATGAGCTTGTGCAATGTCTATCAGTGTTTACATGTACGGTAGACCATTTAGCGATGATGCATCCACGATTAAACTTAGTGATATATCTCTATCCCGATGACTAAGCTCCTTGAATTGTGGTGAAACACACCTTTGTGGATATAGAAAGTGGTAGCTGTCACAGTTCACGATGAGAGTGGTATCAGAGTCTCTGGTGTGGCATCCACAAGAGAGCGACTGTTTGAACGTCAAACTTGGACTAAGGTCACCTTCTCGCGGCACGCTACAAATATATTTAACACAACTGCACGACTAGACGCAAACGCAAAGCATGTAGTGTCCTTCCGTTGGCCGGTCGCATGTCTCCGCGGAGTAAGCGTAAGTGGGGAACGCTGAGTTGCAGCCTGGCAATAGCTAGGTGAAGCACGCCAGCATCGCCGTGCTCTTTCATGGTAGGTATTGAAGCTAGAAGCGACGCCGATGATTCACGACACTCTGGTAAGGCGGTGGGTGCAAGCGTGTACAAGCGTGCACTTCTATTGAAAAGACGCTGACTGTGACATACGTGTGGAAACACCGTTTTGAAGAAAGTAATTGTGGTTGCCATGGCTATGATTCATTACGTCACTTTGCCAAGGGTACTGGCAAAGTACAGTGTTAGATATAAAACACGTATAAATGCCGTGGTGCCGTTGGTAGCATGCTCGGCATTTGTTAACATCGGTAGATAAGTCGTGAGTTAGAGACCCGTTGCCGGAATATTTTTTCTTTTGCTTCTCACATGGCGTATTATTTCAACATCATTTCTGTGACGAAAATATGAGACTGAAGTCTTGGTGTGTCCTGCGTAAAACACCTTCATGTTAAAAAAAATCTACGCAACTACACAAAGTGCGCCAGGATGAACGGCTGAAGCAAGATCATAAGGTCTATAATTTCTACGTTGAAATCACCTGCTAGTATGAAGGATTTATGTGTTTGTACGTGTAGGTGCTACATATACTTATGTCAAAATAAAGATCGACAATAGTGTATTATTAGGCTTTTTTAATCCCACATCCATGCACCTTCTCCTGACAGGCAACGCACGGACAAACCCCTCTTCTAAGGTGCTTCGCACCGAAAAAAAAGGGTAACATTTCTTACAAAATTGTGGTCAAGCTGTGGAGTTCTTCGAGAAGCTAGAATGTGTATGGGTCACTGAACATTATATGTAATAAATGAGAAGCATTTCTTAGCGAACTTTGTCGACTTTGAACGAATCTATCTATCTATCTATCTATCTATCTATCTATCCGCTTTTGCTTGGGTGCTCCCGTGGTCACCCCCTTAACACTGCGTGGACCTAAATTTGCATGTAAGGGTAAGATGGTTTGATGAATATGACACCCTGGTCAAGACATGAATATTGCCAGAATCCCGTCGCATGCGTCATCAAACAATTCCCGCCAGACAGTGGCACATACCCATAGGAGGGTATGTGTGGCTGGTATGCGGGTATGTGCCGCAGCTGATTAACACTCAATATCTACCTAGGAACGACGAAAACACACATTGGTAATTGTAACGCGCGAGCGGTAAGAAATACTCGACATCGGTAGCGTCGGCCCAACAAATGCAAAGAATAAATGTCAGGGTCTCAGCTTTATTCGAATCCAAGCATTCTGCGTGACAATGAAGCATTTAACCACACAGCTACACCAGGTCCTAAAAATACTTCTCAAATAGACGCTAATCTTTGTGAAACGTCAATAGTGGTTCCAGTGCTGCCAACCCAATTTTCTAAACATTACATATGTACTTTTTTAATGCAGCTGTCACGTCAGGTAAACGCAAATTGGCGTTCTTTACCATGTGCGGAAGCTGATGTATGTAGCAGTGTCCAGGGCCAGCGTCATCGCGGGCATCAGCGCTTCATATCAGCTTCTGGTGTTCCTAATACGCATGTTCGAGTTGGCATTGTTGCCCAACTGCAAACAACTACTTATATAAACATCTACAACTTTCCAACATATATCTGTGCGTGCAAATTTTGTACATATATTTAGCGTCATTTGATGACGTTTCGCTCAACAAAAAAATTGCAACATAGTCACTTCCCTTCACATGCTTCGCATAACTTCGTCTTCAAAGTACGTGGGACCTGCCGATATTTTTTATATCTATCACACCAGTCCTTCGTTCTATTTTACGACTACCCGGTACAAGTACTATTGCGATGTGTTATGATCTATGTGTACGCAATAAATACATGAAAATAAAAATACTTTATTATATACAAGGTATGTATTGTTGCATGCTGCGTCCTTATTTGCGTGTTTACCGATGTCACTGATATCATTCGTTACCGGTGCAGACAAGAAGGCGCGACACACTCATAATAAATATTGATACTCGAAAGCTTGTAGGTTGAAAGGTCGTGTTGGTCCAAGCACTGTAGTGCATATACAACTAATGGTAGGGAACACAGCGTGCAGGTGTATTTAGTGTGGTACCTGACTTCCTTCTTAACTGAATGTTAAGGTATACGCAAAGTATCACGCCTGATGTTTACGTTCAGAACGCATAGGGTAAAAAACTAGCACTTTTTCTGAAATAACGGCAAAGCACGTGTAAATTTCTATGAATGCACTCACTATGGCCCACCATAAAAAAATCGCCGCGATATCAACAAACTGAATGGTGGTACAGGGGATCACTCGCAGATAATCTGATAACCAAAGACTGCTCCTACTGCCACCGCCACTTCTACCACAAGAGCTTCAACGACCACAAGTACATGTTTGGCGAGTTTCGATGTCTCGAGCAGCACAGCTTCACCACGCTAACGCAACAGTACTTTGATGTCCTCCGAAAACACAAAGAAATATAATGAACTTGTCAGAAGGAGTCGTCACGAAGTACATTGAGAAAGCAATGCATCGATACAGGACCGAGTACAAATACGGTAACTTCGTACTCATCGGAGATGGCGGCACGCCATCTAGTGATCATTCTTCAAATCATCGAATAGCCTACACCTTGAGTGGCGCGTCATCTTGTTGAGTCAGTCGGAAAAGACGCTTAGTAGGGGGCCTCATTGCGCGCGCCACCGCTCAAGGTGCTGCCACCTCCCTCTGCAACTGTAGTGCCTGCAGCGTCTTCGCAAGTTATAGAGCTAACATGCCGGCTTTCTTCAGGATGTTATGTCTGGATGTTGACTTCTTCAGAGCTACAACCATTCGCGTTAAGCCAATAGATCACTACGTGCCAGAGCGACACCGGTGTGCAGTGGAAGTGACAATGGCGGGTGCCGCAGATGTCTTCACTCTAAGCGGAGGAGCGGACATCGAGGTACTCTGACGATGAATGTATGAATAGATTGATATGGCTGTACCCTTTAGATTAGGCGGTGGCAAACGCCACCAAGCCGTAATACTTAGTGAACCGAAAACTAGATTTCTTTTTTCCTTTAAATAGTGAGGTTGAGAACTCGTACTTTGCAGTTTAGGGTTTAATTTTCACTCGTGCCTCGACTTTAGCCACCAATCAGATAACCTCCTTCTAGTTAATTCTACCCGCTTAAAATCTATTTTGTCCTCGCTGTCCCTAAACCCCAGTGCTTTGAAAAACTCTGCGCCATCATCCTGAATTATAGGGTGAAGCCCTTTACAGAACATTATCAAATGTTCCGCAGTTTCTTCTTCCTCTCCACACGCACTGCATACCGTGTCTACCCCATCGTAATTGGCCAAATATGACTTGGTTCGCAATACTCCCGTCCTGGCTTCAAACAGTCGAAAAATACCCTGAATATTATCATAGATCTTTTCCTTGGCAATTTCCTGCTTAAAAGTTTGATAGATCTCCAGTGCGCACTTCTTAATCATGCCAATTCTATACAAATCGGTCTCAGCTTTCTTCACTTTCTTCTTAACTAATAATTCTTTTTGGTTTGGCCCCCTGCTGTTTCTAAGTATTTACCAGTCAATTTGCTGGTTCGCTTCCTCAATTTTGTATCAACATTCTTCATGTACAAGAAGCTAAATGCCTTCCTAGGCCAACGCTCCTCCATTTCTCTCAATCGCCTCTCAAATTTTATCTTGCTGCTAACTTCCTTGCCCTCAAACGTTGGCAATCCCATACCACCTTGTACTCCCTGATTTGGTGTATTTCCGTGAGCTCCTAAGGCAAGCCTACCTATTCCACGTTGCTTAATTCATAATCTTGCTTGAACTCCTGATCTCATGCACAAGACCGCGTTCCTGAACGTCAGACCAGGAACCATGACCCCTTTCAATATTCCTCTCACAACTTCATACCTATTGTAATTACACAATGCCCTGTTTTTCATCACCGCTACATTTCTGTTACTTTTTTCGTCTTCACGTATATTTCATGTTTCCTTAGGTACTCAGCCCCATTGTTTATCCACATGCCCAGATATTTGTATTTATATGTTATTTCTTGCGTGACCTCCTGTTTTCTAAGCTCACTACCTTCATTATCATAAAAAACCATGACTGCTGATGTTCCTTACTGAATCTGAAATCTAACCTATCTCCCTCATTACCACAGATGTCCATCAATCTCTGCAAATAGTTCTTGATGTCTTCCATTAGCACTATATCAAGTGCGTTCATCAATGCTGGTAGTGCCTGTTCAATAAGTTTTCCTTGCTTGACGAAAGAGAGGTTCAAGCCCAGTCCACTTCCCTCTAATTTGGCCTCTAATGCTTGTAGGTACATTATGAATAATAGGGGTGACAGGGGACACCCCTGCTTAAGCTCCCGTTTTACTTCTGCAGGCTTGGATACCTGTTTTTCCCACTTTAAAACGACCTTGTTACCTTCATAGATATCCTTGAAAAGATTAGTGACTACATCTTCCACACCTAGTGTGTCCAGTATTCCCCACAATTCCTCTTGAACCATGCTATCGTACGCTCCCTTGATATCCAAAAATGCTAGCCACAGGGGCCTGTGTTACTTTTCTGCTGTTTCGATGCACTGTGTCAGTGAGAACAGATTGTCTTCCAACCTCCTGTGTTTCCGAAAACCATTCTGCAGTTCACCCAGCACCCCCTCATCCTCTATCAATGCCTGAAGTCTTTCCTTTATAATCTGCATCGCCAGCCTGTAGACCACCGATGTCACTGTTATAGGACGGTAATTGTTTATGTCAGCTTTGTCCCCCTTTCTTTTATAGATCATGCTCATCCTGCTAAGTTTCCATTCATCGGAAACTTCACCATCGATTAATATTTTGCTCACTGCTTCTCTCAAAGCTTGCTTAGACTTCGGACATAATGTTTTTATCAGCATATTTGGAATGCCATCTGGTCCTGTTTATGTACTACTAGGAACCCTCTTCTCAGCCTTTTCCCACTCTCGTTGTGAAAATGGAGCCATTGCGCCACTTGATTCATCCTTGTCTATTACGGTGCATAAAGCACTTTGTTGAAAATTTTCTGGCACCCATGTTATTATATATTCAATAGCTTCGTCCCCTTCTAGCCTAGCACCTTGCGCTGTAGTCATAAACCTTTGCTCTAGGCTCGTCTCATTGCTTCGGAAGTTTAGAAGGCTTTAAAATTTCGCAGCTGAATTTCTATCTTTTTCATGAACATCTGCCAGCCACTTAGCTACCTTTCTTCTAATATTTTCATTGATCAGAAGAGATACACCCCTTCTACAGCTTAGAAAGATTTCCCATTTTCTTTAAAACACATCTGTCGGTTCACCCCGCTGCTTAGCCTGTCTGTGTTCCCTAGACGTTTCCTGACGTCTTGTTGTGGCTCTCTCAGCTTCATAATCCCACCAACCCTTGAGTTCATGTCTTCTTTTCCGGGATGACTTGTCGCGTGCCTTAGCAAGCTCTAGCTCAAACAGTGTAATTAGATTCGTGTATGTGCACACTGTTTTATTTTCATCAGTGATTACTTTCTCAATTTGTTTAGTAGCTATTTCTATTTGCCTTTCTGAATAAAAATTTTTCAGTAGTTTTTAATCTTGTCTTCTTCCCTATTTCACTGCTCTTCCAAAAGTTAGCTTGATACGTTGGTGATCACTGCCCAGACTTCTGGAGCGACCTTCATCTATGTGCATTTCCCTGATCTTATCATACATCCTATGTGACATCAGTGCGTAATCTATCGTCGACTGCAGCCTTTCTACCTCCCATGTTATTTGCCCTTCACGCTTCTCGGTACTCTTGCAAATAATCAAATCATGTCTTTCACACATATCCATGATCATTTTGCCTGTTGGCTCGGTATACCCATCTATGTCTTCTATGTGCGCATTCATATCTCCTAGTAAATATATCTCGCACTCTCCTCCTAATTCATCAAAGTCCTTTGATATACACTCTACCATTGCCTGGTTTTTCTCTCTGGCCTTTGCTCCCGTACACAAGTACACCGAACCAAGAAGTGTCATTCGCCCTGCCACTTTCCCTTTTAGCGATAAATGTTCCTTGCACTCCTGCTTGACCTTTTGCCAGTCTGTACTTTTATTAATGAATGCCCCAATGCCACCCCCTTTCTGCTGCCTTCTGTTCTATTACAATATTCCCACGAGTAGTCTTGATTGTTCGGAGGTTGTTCCATGTTCCTAAGATGTGTTTCTACAAAACCGCATACCATCGGCCTCTCCACTCTTAGCTGTTCTTCTATCTCTTTCCGCTACAGTCTGTTCCTGCCACTCTGCATGTTAATATACCCTTTGTCTGAATTGGCTCGGCACTCGTGGCTACGTCTATTTCTGCCCCGGACTCTACCTATCTTAGATACTTGTGCCACTTTGGAATCGTATCTGTCCATACCATCTGTCAAAGAGTCTCCCTGGTTGTTTTCCTCGTTACTAGCTATCCTGCACCCCGAAGGGTCCGCGCGGCCCCCAAAAAAGCAACTGCGCGTCCTCCAAGTCACCAACCCACCTGATGACCTAGCCGCTCATCGAAGTGAATTCTGTCTCGTTGAAAAGCACCCCACCTATGTACCTCTCTGTTTATTTCCACCACCTCTAAGCCTTTATCTAGACTCATCCGCCATATCTATCGGTTTGCCTTGACAACCGCTCTTTGTAGGTTGCCGTCATGCACCGGTACCTCCGGTATTGCGCATATCACTCACTACCTGTACCTGAGGAGAAGTGGATCGCATGCCATCGACCGCTTTCGCCAGTCTGGTCGCTAGTACTGTCATATCTTCATTCAATACATCGTTTTAACCGCCTGAAATTATCACGAGGTTGTGTCTAGCAGCTGTAGTTTTGAGTTTTGCGCTCGCTTGCCTCATGACTGCTTTCAGCTTGCGTCTTGGGAACGTCCCTACGGCAACCCTCCTGTCACCTCTTACCCTCTCTTTGATATCTTCTGCATATTGAT
Organism: Rhipicephalus microplus; assembly: GCF_043290135.1. NCBI lineage: Eukaryota > Metazoa > Arthropoda > Arachnida > Ixodida > Ixodidae > Rhipicephalus > Rhipicephalus microplus. The sequence continues at coordinate 101,971,466 of NC_134701.1, forward strand.
TTATATTCGAGTCCCGAGCGATTATCACATGCTCTGACTTTTCGGCTGGGACATCCTGCACCTGGAGGTTACTTGCACTTGTGACGCCGGCTGCATTGTCCCCTCCCAGTCCCACCACTACTTCGCTGAAGCTGGGCCTTGCGACAATCGAACCGGCTGAACTTGTTTTTTCCAAACTTGCTAGCAGCTCTTTCTCATTCGCCGTTCTTGTTGCCCGTGCCCCACTGTTCTTTCCGTCAGCTGCTTCTTTTTTCACCTTGGCTAGTGCTTCTTCAACAGACTACAGCCTTTCTACCAATGCCCTCTTTTTTTCTTGATCTGTCGTCAACGCAGTCTCCAGCTCTGTGATTCTCAACAGCAGTTCACTCTGGGCAGCCATCGTTTTCTCCATTTATTCCTCGACCTCACATTGCCTACACTTCGAGTCAGCCTCCTCTCCATTTGCACTTGGGTTCATTTTCAAACTCACTCCGCATCCTGAACACTTTACAGCCTTTTTAACCATGTCATTATTGCACCAAATGTCCTTTTGACCTGTCTCCCTCGATAATTACAAAACACGATCCCTGCCCCCTTAAAACGTGAAAATCTAAGCACTACTACAAAATTTGCGTGTTCAATGTACGCGCGTTTAACCCACACGGGTGGCAAAAAACACAAAGGAACAAACATGCACACAAGCGAAAACTAGTAAGTACCTGGTGACCGACCTCCAGAAAAGCCATACAATGTAATAAATGCTACAAAGATTTTAACTGCTGCCCTATAATTATAAAGGCAAGCTGAAACATGCAAAATCACTTATCTGCGCAGTCGATCGGGAGCAGTAAAAAACACGTCCATCCACCGTACCAGTCTGAAAGGATGGATGAATGGATATGGCTGTACCCTTTAGATCGGGCGGTGGCTAGCGCCACCAAGCCGTCATACTTAATGAACAAAACACTAGATTTATTTTTTCCCCTTAAATAGTGAGGTTGAGGATTGGTACTTCACAGGGAAGGGTTTAATTTTTACTCGTGCCATGACTTTAGGCGCCAATCAGATAACCTCCTTCTAGTTAAGTCTACCCGCTCAAAATCTATTTTGCCCTCACTGTCCGTAAACCACAGTGCTTTGAAAAACTCTGAGCCATCATCCTGAACTATACAATGAAGCCCTTTACAGAACATTATCAAATGTTCCGCAGTTTCTTCTTCCTCTCCACACGCACTGCATACCGTGTCTACCCCTTCGTATTTGGCCCGATATGTCTTGGTTCGCAATACTCTCGTCCTGGCCTCAAACAGTAGAGAACTACCCCGAGTATTATTATAGATTCTTTCCTTGGCAATTTCCTGCTTAAAAGTTGGATAGATCTGTAGTGAGGGCTTCTCAATCATGCCTATTCTGCACATATCGGTCTCAGCTTCCTTCACAATCTTTCTAACTGATAATTCTTTTTCGTTTGGCCCCTGCTGTTTTCCAAGTATTTACCAGTCAATTTTCTGGTTCGCTTCCGCCATTTCGTACCGACATTCTTCATGTACAAGTAGCTGAATACTTTCCTAGCCCAACGCTCCTCCTCCATTTCTCTCAATCGCTTTTCAAATTTTATCTTGCTGCTAGCTTCCCTGCCCTCAAATGATGTCCATCTAATATCACCTTGTACTCCCTGATTAGGAATATTCCCGTGATCTCCTAAGGCAAGCCTGCCTATTCCACATTGCCTAATTTCTATACTTGCTTGAACTTCTGATATCATGCAAAAGACCGCACGCCGAACGTCAGACCAGGAACATGACCCCTTTCCATATTCCTCTCACAACATCATTCCTATTGTAATTCCACAGTGCCCTGTTTTTCATTACCGCTGCATTGCTGTTACGTTTAGTCAACACGTATATTTCGTGTTCTCTTAGGTGCTCGGCCCGATTGCTTATCCATACGCCCAGATATTTGTATTTATCTGTTATCTCTAGCGTGACCTCCTGTATTCTAAGCTCGCTACTTTATTTGTCATTAAAAATCATGACTGCTGGTTTTTCCTTACTGAATCTGAAATCTAAACTATCTCCCTCATTATTGCAGATGTCCACCTATCTCTGCGATCTCTGCAACGCTTAGAGGAGTAACGTGGGACCTAGTGAGCAATTTTTGAATCACCATAGAGCTGACGCCTTGACCAAAGGCGCTTCATCTAGTTAGAATTGCTGAAATCGTCGGGGAAGTATAAGCGTCCCTGCCGGACAAGGCGTGAGCATAAGAAGCGTGCCAAGCAAGCTCATGAAAGTTATGCTGGCTACTGAACTTTCTGAGGCCTCATGTCATCTTTATGAAATATATGTTCCTGTTTAAAGGCCGACTTGTGCGTATTGTGTCCCCTGCTTATGTAACCTGGCGCTGTTTATTTCCTTAGAACGTTATGCAGGTCTCTACTCCCGGCTTCTCCCTTCACGACAATCACTGCTGAAAATGTCTACAGCTATATATTAGAGGCGTAGGCCCTCCATCGAGAGTAGCCGGCATATTTCACGAGAGTTCATTTAAGTAGTGAATTCTCGGAACGTCACATGCAGTGCCAAACGAGTTTGCGAGGAAAAATCCATTTGATATTTTTCTTTATGTACGCTAGAAATAAGAAAACTTCGAAGGCTTCTGCCTTTGCGTTACGCATTATTATTTGATACCAGAGAATAACAAATTGAACTAACATATAGGCCACGTTACTTGTCGTATTCAAAATTCATTGTAATTTTGACATGTGTATTGTGATATAAATGTAAATGAACTAAAGTGGACGAAAGGTGAACTTGCGTTTAGCGTGAAGCGAGTCTGCAACCAAACCATTAATCCGGCTTTGATCTTCATTCAAAGCCTTGTAGTGTACAGGACCATTCGTAGCCGTGACGTTGAGTGTGGAACAGCCTTCTCCTGCTGCACTTCAAATTTTTCATGAAATAATCGTTTTATCATTATTCGTTTCATTATTAATGAATCGTTTCACCATTATGCTCCCTATTATGGTAACTAAAACATTTTGTATATAAGCGCCTGCTCGCATGTGATGAAATCACCCGTAGATAAATTCAGCAATCGATTTCTCCCGTTTAATTCTAGAACGGCAACAGTGGCCTCACAAAAAAGGGCGTATTACAGGCGGGCATGTCGCAGACACCAACCTTCCCTACCAATCGAAAAACAAATCAGCTGCACAACCACTGCATTGTGATACACGTTCCAGATGAATGCACTACTGTCATTGGAGGGCACATGTATCCTTAACACCAAAACGCAGTGAGCGAAGTTGTATAGAGGAATTAGTAGTAATTCAATGTACACACTCTTTATTGGTTTGATAAAGGAACAGTTTCCATGTTTAAGAAATTGTACCTCCCCACAGAATTTCAGCTGTCTTTATAACGGCCCAATTTACCGAAAGGACAGTACAAAATCGCAATACAGGAAACCTCTACTAAATGTTCCAATTCTTGTCACGCATCAGTTCTTTAACTGTATAGGTGTTCCCGTTCTTCATTGTTTTGAGAAAGAAACTGCAACCAGGAATCGACGTGCGGGTTCATGGCAATGTAATGAAGAAATTAATAGGACGGTGTGTTCCTCAGAAATCACGATTTGCAGAAATATTATGACTCACCAAAGTGATGAAAATATGGGAAAGAACTGGATGCACAATCTTTTCTCATATACATGCACAGTCCGTGAAAACTTCACCATATTAGAATGATGCAAGACTCAAGACATGAGCATCTTGTCGTCACTGCGAGATCTTGGTGTCATTAAGCAATAATTACTGAGAAGCTTTGGTGTCTCATGCGCAATATAATACCGAAGTTTTCATTAATAGAATGATATAAATTGTCGCCCAAAGCTCAAACGTCAATCCTACGTCTGGGCGCACTCAGGATCACCTTTTAAAGATCTGAGTGATGGGACAAAGCGAAGTTTGTATAGGAGGGTAAGAGGGTTCTTCAAATGTTTCTTGCTGGTCACGACAGGAATAACGAGATAATCCTACCACGCACATCGTGAAATCCTTTACTCCACTCACTTCTGATCATCATCATCAGCATCATCATCAGCCAGACTACGTCCACGGCAAGACAGAAGCCTCTCCCATGTTCCGCCAGGTAACCCGGTCCTGTGCTTGCTGCTGCCAATTTATACCCGCAAACTTCTTAATCTCATCTGCCCACCTAACCTTCTGTCTCCCCCCAACCCGCTCGCCTTCTTTGGGAATCCAGTTAGTTACCCTTAGTGGCCAGCGGTTATCCTGTCTACGCGCTACATGCCCGGCCCATGTTCATTTCCTCACTTCTGATACATACCCATTTATCACGGCCGCAGTAAGCAGGCATGTGCCACATGTGACTGGCAGTCATTATCTAGCCAGCAACGCGGAGAACAGACACCCGTAGTTTCATGCGGGAACATTAAAAAATTGGTGGCGTATGTGTGTGCTTCGCGGCAAATGTCGAAATACGTAGTATTCTGCCAGTTATCTTTTTCGCGCATAGTGTCGCACTTTCAGGACAGCGTGAAAACACTGCTGCCTTTAGAATTATGTATCTACGTATTTACTAGTAAAGGATTACATCACTGATTACTGACCTATTAGTGTTTCGCCTCCGATATGCGTACTATTTCATTTTTGGCGGACAAGGTTCACCAGTATAAACGCAACCACCAGTTCAAGATGGCTTGGCATTCAGCAAGCGCTTAGGAAGCGGCAGACAGGCATAAAATTTTGCGTTCAATTATCCCAAGAAGAGTATCGTCGTTAACACACTCGCATAACCAACGTTGAATCAGTTACAGCAAAAAAATAGAAGAAATTCACACCGTCTTTATGAAGCGAACGCTGATGAGTGGCGCGAAGCTCCAACACTTCTCGGTAAAACCATGAAACATTTTCGCCACGCATTATATTGCAGCGAAGCGGCCTCCACCACCAACCTCCACGGTCCTAAGAACCCTGCAGGGCGTCTCGGGTTGGGGCCGAACCATGAGCTCCCATTTCATCCTTCCTTTACGAGCATTGCAAGCAACGTTCTGCTCTCCTCTCTGTTTCTCCTTCGTCTCTTTTACCTTCGCCACTTCCGGTGCACTGCATGCACTTGCTCTACTTTCCACTTTCTGGTTGACACAATAAAGTCTATGCTGTTTCTGAAAAGATGTACCCATGTCGTATAACCTGGCTCTTCGAAGTAGTGAGCCGTAGTCCTTCGCGGCACTGCCGAAGTATCAAAGCGCCGTGCAGAGCAACAAGAAGCGCCTCGTATAACTTGGCTCTACAAAGTGGTGAGCCGTAGTCCTTCGCGTCATTGCCGAAGTATCATAGCGCCATGCAGAGCAACGAAAAGCGCCTAGACACGGTAGTTACTGGCACTTTCGCAGTTTGGTAGCACTATTGGCCTTCTAGTTGGGGTTGACGACATGCCATTGGCAAATTTTTATTGCGATAATATTTATATGGACACTCTCGGTTAGATTGTACCACTGTCGACGTCGACAACCGCAATCGTTCACGTATGCATATACATATATATATATATATATGAACTATTGCGGTTGTCGAGAGCATCGAACGCGTTATTCGAAGGTCGTAGGTTCATCTCCTGCTCACGGCTGGTTATTTTTCATCCACTTTTCTTTCTTCTCATTGACATTCCATTGGTTCTAATACTTCCTTTGTACATTCCTTGGCATTACTGTCTGTTAGATCTTATTAATATTGTGTTAAAACACCGAAAGCGAGCCCTAAGGTGTACACTTCTTTCCCCTATATATATATATATATATATATATATATATATATATATATATATATATATATATATATATATATATATCATAGTAATGCATGATAGTATAGGGAAGATATTAAAGTTACTAGACCTACTTTTATGTATATTTGAATAAAGTAAATTGGATGACACATAACTTGCCGTGGGCAGAAACCAAACCAGCGACCTTCGAATAACGCATTCGAGGCTTTACCAACTGAGCTATCATGGCGACTATTCCCCCATCCACTTTATTTGTACATATATATATATATATATATATATATATAAATCAAACGTGGGAGCGTAACTCAGCGCCACAACCACCTATGCAGGTGATTGTGGAGCACTTTTTTCAATCTGTTCGGCGCTACGTAGCACGTGAACTTATTGCGAGCTGCTAGCTAATCAGTGATCCCTCGTAAACTCACTACATCCACCAAGTCTGCCGGAACGAGACTCTCGTTAATCAATGAAGGAAAGAAATGTATACTTAAGCTTTTCGACCCTGACGTTTTTAAAAAAAGACATGAAGCAATTTTGCCGTCCATTTAGACATTGAAGTCAGAAACTGAAAAAGATATCCGAAATATCCTCAATACACCTGCGCAAGCATAGGCAGTAAGTTGTTTTTCGTCTTTTTTGGAACTCATTTTTTGGAAAGTAGCGAGAACATGGCAGCCGATGGCTCGTCGAAGGGCACGTACTTCAGATCACCAGGTCCTTCAGGTCCGGAACGGTAGCAGAGGCTGTTCAAAGTGCGACTTCAAGGCCTGAGCGTGCTGGAACGTGGCCGCGAAGCTCAGAGGCAGCGGTGCAGCGCTGGTCGCTTATCCGTGGGTCCGGGGTCACCTGATGTTGAGGAAGGAGAGGCGAGACGGCGTCGCTTGAAACCGTGTCGTTGTCTCAGCTTTTATACGCGACGCAAGCGTAGACGGGGTTCCAGCTGCCACGTCAAGCCAGGCGAGGAGCTCACCCGTTCTGAAATTTCTGGTGGCTCGCGCCACACGAGCCACGTGGCTCGCTTATTTTTCGGCGCTGCCAGCTGGCCAAGTCTAGCGTGGCGCTACAATATCTACCACTTACCATAATGTGCATCTCGGAGAAACTATTGTGTTATCAACATTACCAAGGAGATTGTGCAATGAGCGCGCGTCACCAGATCATCTCAATGCGCGCTCGTGCCTTGATTTCCCACCCGTAATTTGGTCCGCGGAAGGGGGGTGAAGTAGAGGCTCACGCATGCGCGCACTTATCTCGCGGGGGGGGGGAGGATTATACATGTTGGGCTTTCGCCGGAATGATTCTGTTGTAGTTACCACGCGCACAAAGTTTACTGCACTCACTGCACAGTCTCAGTTTGCAAAAAGGGCGCTGTTTTCAGACACAGTGAAGTCACAACTGAGACAATTAGTCGTGTTCATCTGTACCTGTGAGTACGTTTCATGGGTCATTTGTGCGTCATCAACGCGGCGCACGTTTCCGTTTGGTTGCTTCGCATACATTGCTCTGCCTTTGAGGCTAAGCTGTGACACTTTTACTTACATTACGGTCACCTGATTTCATGAAGATGAAATGTATTATGATTCACACATTTATTATTTATTATTTGATTTGCTTATTTATTGAGTAAAAATATCTTATTGATAATCAAAGCATTGCACTGATACGGAAGGTATTTTGAAACATTATAACATACAGAATTCTTAGTAATCTCAATTTGTGAGCCCTACGGGCCACTTCGGGGTGACGACAGTTGTTGCCAAGTTTTTTGCTTACATAGCAGTCGTTTCCCTCCGAGAAATGAAGTAAACCCCTATTTACAATTTGCTTGCTTTCTATTTATTTATTGATTTATTTATTCTGTAGATTTACCTTATTGATCAATAAAGGGGCTGATCGGGAGAAAATTCAGACGTAGGTGGCTGGATGGATAGATAGATAGATAGATAGAAAGAAAAATAGATAGATAGATAGATAGATAGATAGATAGATAGATAGATAGATAGATAGATAGATAGATAGATAGATAGATAGATAGATAGATAGATAGATAGATAGATAGATAGATAGATAGATAGATAGATAGATAGATAGAGAGATAGATAGATAGATAGATAGATAGATAGATAGATAGATAGATGGATAGATAGATAGATAGATAGATAGGTGTCAAAATCGCTTGCAGTTCGCACAAAAATGCTTCGCATTGAATAATATGTCACATTCTTCAATGATACAAGTGTGCGATGTTATTTCCATGGAACGTAACCCCATCCCAGTGTTGTTTCGAAGTGTTATTGTATTCGCACAAATCGAAATATTTTTAGTAGATCCTTGAAAATGAGTCTACTACCCAACTTGCTTGAAATCTTCTTCTCTTTCTCTTAATAAAAGTTCTTGCGTACACGGATCAACGAAGTAAGGCTGCAGAGTGTGAAAGAAAATGTCCTCACTGTTACAGCAATAAATTATATACACAAGAATTTCGGTAAGTGGTTGCAACTGCACCTCATGCCGGCTAGCACGCATTGATCGACAGTAACGATGTTTACGCCCTCACGTGTTTGACACTTCTGCAACGCTCACACTAGTGGCATTTGTTTTGTTTCCGATGTTGTCTTAGTTGGTTGCGCTTACCGGGAGCTGCCGCAAATTGTAGCAGAGAAGTAAGTGCTATCGAAAGGATTCTGTCTCTCTTTTTTTTACGGATAGCGAATACCAAAACTAAAGAAAAGGCTGAACTTAGGTCTGAGCGTTTGATTTGAATAAAATACAACGCAACTTTGATCCTTCGGCTCACAAGAAAGAGTCGGAAAGAGAAAGACCCTCTAAGGCAAACGCATATGCACAAAAAAGATTCGCGGTGCAGAAACTCTACATATAGCCACGAGTGTACCACATTTATGGCAGAACTGACGTCATTGCCAGAAAGGAGAAAATGGCTTTGAGTTGGCATGAAAATGTGAATCTGTTTTTTCGCACAGAGTGCAAGTGTTTGCAAACGGTTCAACATATGAATTTTCCCCGGCTTTGCAGAAGTAGTCAGGTGACTCCGCCAAAATCGATTCCTGTCTGATGGCTCTGAGAGAGCACCAAAATCGAGGTCACTTTTTTTTCTTCCACGAGGCCCTGGTACGACGCACTGGAGGTGAAACACTGTACTAAACTCTGTGCGAAACTCCTGCATTATATGGTAATTCCCTTGCAATATATCAACTGATTTTGCTATGTTTGTAAGCATTAGCTTATCAAACTGTAACTTATTTTACAGCTTCTCATAATTTATGCATCACCTCAATAAAACAATGTAGTTTCAAACAGCTTTAAATTTCACTGGTATAATCTTAAGCTATGAGAAGACGCCTTTACATCCCTGCGGGTGATTCCGAAGCACGGAGTGTGTGTGTCGAATTAAACATTTCTCTTCATCTCAAAACATTGGACGATCCTCCCTGGAATCAAACGAATGCCAATGACCGTCGAAACGCCAGCAGTGAGGAAGTGTGCAATATTGCGTTTGATGTTGGATGCTATTTTATTAAAACTAAATCACGAATCATCGTGCTGAGCTACTCTAGTAGCGAAATGGCGGCGACAAAAGTGGCACAAAAACCTACAAAACTTCCATCACAGATGATGTCATGTCTTCGCCCCATCGCACGACGTAGTTATGACATAGCAGGTGATAGAATCTTGAGACATCATCATGATGTCTTACTGAAGCGCGAGCTGACATCTCCTCACGACCTCAAATAAGGCATCATTAAAAAGTGTCATCTCTTGGTGAACTTTGGCCCAATCCTGTGGGCCATGCAATATCATCTGAGTTGCAGAAAACTTCGAAGGAAAGGGAAGGAGGAAAGCAAGAAAGAAATTGGAGGTGAATGCTAAACTAATCTAAACCGTGTGTCTTACGCTCTTATGTTTGTTATTTTATTACCTAATGCGTTATCAAGCGTGCGACAAGCCTTTTATAACTAGCGGAACCGAGTAAAAAGGATCGATCTTATACATTCTGAATATTATACTTATTAAAGTCATTTATAATGAAGGAGCTCCCTAACCTAAACTTTCTGTACGGGGCACAATACCAAACACACACACTCCCGCACAAACACACACACACACACAATTAGCCTTTATTTGTTTTTTTAACCGACCCATGCATCATGACGTGCCTTTTTGTTGTAAGGGAAACTTACGATGTTCCCTTTTCGGCCATGGACGCAGCATGCTGAAAAGACGAGTGTTTGTAGCGCACTCAGTACTTCAGCTCGGCGCATATGAGAAATTGACGTCGCCAAAGCAAACTTTGTTTTGGTATGCTTTCAAAGTTCTCCAAAATACTTTGGCTATTAGGCTAAAAATATATGGGAAAGTGAGCACTCTATGCATTTCTGTTAAAATCAAGTCTTGATTTTTCATTTACTTTCATTTTTTCTTTTGTATCTTTCGTTAGCTTCGCACCTTATCATCGCTAAGGCTTTTCTGGCACCGCTATACCTACTGTCATTAGACCTTCTTCAAATGAGCATATGACAGCCACGTTATTCATAAGTGCACAGACACACAGACAGCTGCGCTAGCTTTTCCGGTAGGGGATGTCTCCCCAATATAAGTGGCTCTCTTTTACTTGTCGAGTAAGCTACCCATTGACGCGTGAATTTTATAGTTTATAGAATGCAAGAAACGGTAACACGATTTTGTGAAAACAATTTCTGTTTAGAGATGAGATAGCGACTGGATAGCGAGATTGTCGAGCCAGTCACCATCGTAACTGTCGCAGACTTTTGGTAACTCGCTATTAGGTTGTGTACCACAAAAAAACTTAATTTTTTCTTTAGCTTTTGAAGTTTAGATTGTTTCTCACCATTATTTCTCATGACGTCTTATATTTCCAACACTATTTGAACGTCTTATTGCGTTTTCTTCCTCCTTTAGACATGTATCAGCAGCACGAGTGCGTCCATTTTATAAAAAGCTATATGGATTTTTCCATGTAACGTTAAATTGTCAGTAATGCTCTCGATTGTACCTTGCCTCTGACTCATTTATTTAGATGTTCCTAAATTCGATTAAGAATCACTCGCTGGCATACATCCAAGCTGCACTCTTGATATTCTTCTTAGGTTGTTTCCACTTTCCAATATGTGTTGTGAACAGCATGGAATGATAGGTTGCATGTGCTTATGCTGTAGATATGAAAGTTATATTTTTTGCATTTCAATCCTACTGACACCATTCTTAAGACAACGTTTATGACAGTGCATCGTGTTCTAAATCTTGACATCATTTGCCGTATTACCAGTTTTGGGATGGGCTAGATTCATTGCTTACCGACATTTAGTGACTAGGGAGCTTGAGACGAGTTAACTTGACTTGAAACATCCAAATCGAGCGTTTAAATTAGTATAACCTTATAGCAAAACTTGCCCTGGATGTTGTTGCGCCAAAGTAAGACATTCGCAGAAAAAACAACTCTAGCATTCACTTCATATCATACCACGGTCAATAACTGCGCAATTTTATAAACGTGGCCTCCTTGGCATACACCACCACGTTCACATGCATATACGTACGAGTAGCTCTAAACCTTGGCTTACGAGGTGACTTATTCACCTGCCTAACGAAACGTGAGCTGTATCGTGGTGCTTTATTGCTTGATGCCACGAATAGCTCAGTGGATCGACACAGTGCAACCTATGAGTATCAACAACGTAGGATTGGTTCGTTGGTTGGTTCCTCAACAACTTGCGCAACCCACCTAGAGGGATAGGCCTTGAGTGGGACGGTGCCTTGCATTTTTAATTAATTCACTTCTTACAAGAAAGGGTCGAATTCATTGGGTAATATAGGTAATGATATAAAGATGTTAGATTTCTAAGCAAACAAAAATATCTTGAAAAGTATATCATAATAAACACATAAAAAAGAAAGAATGTCTATACAAAAAGCAAGTGAATTTATCCATGTTTACCATTCCAATCTTTTAATTCTCGTAAGAAATTTGTAACAGTGGTAAAAACGCTCATGTGGCTGAAACCAAACGCGATTGCGCCAAATTAAAGAATCACCGGAAGTGTAAAGTTCAAGTCCTACTTTCGTAGGGGTTCTTCCAGTAGTTTTTCACTTTGAGTTTTGGAAATTTTTGGCATGACAAAAAGAAGTGCTCCAAAGATTCACTCATTACAGTGAAGGCACAAAGGCGACTCTGCAAGACCTGACCTGTGAAGGTAAAAGTTCAATGAAGGGACTCGACAATGCAGCCTTGTAATCACTATTTCTTCCATTCCTAATGAACATCACTTGTTAACCCAAGGGAGTTTTAGCTGTGGATAGTCTGCTAAAAACAAAGGAGATCTTTTGAAGTTATTGGCCGTTGCGCAATTTTTAAAGCGTGCTGCTGTGATATATTCCAAAGTAGGCAAAATACGTAAAACAGGACAATCAAGGGAAGGTACAGCTGGTGCATCCCCATGCTCATTCAGAGCTAAACCTTTATGGCCTGGTACCCAAACTATTTGGACGAGTTGCACATGTCTAGTTGGGGCGAGTAAAAGGTTTCTAAGGTACGCGAAAAGTTTGTGAGCTTAAGGTAGTACAGACAGAGAGACAGTCTGTTAGAACAATCACCGCTGATAGATCCTGGCGTACTTTACGCAATGCTGGAATTATTGCCAGTAGCTCAGCTTGGTAAATTGGGGTAAAGTCGATAGTCGAATTGAGAAAGCCCAATCTAGAGAGGATGATACGATTCCTACGCCAACCTTCTTTTCATGAACGGAAGGGTCAGACGCTATCACAATGGATGTTTATAGATTGGCCAAATGATCTTCCAAAAGGCCGTTTATATATTGATATGGTATTTTTTGCATCCTTGGGTTATGTAAAATCAAATTCAAATCTAATTGCACCTACATTGTTGAGTAAAAGTATTTCTTAGAGGTTAACTGTTATGGGGTTCAAAAGCTTCTGTGTAAATATCACCTTTGGGCACCATAGCGTAGGGTGGTTGCAAATAACATTTCCAATGCTTCTTTGCTCTCTGCTGCAGTGGAACGCACCTTGTGTTATGGACAATTGTTGTGGTAAATATCAAATTCCTGAAATTTATTCAGGTGATTGGCTTACGTGATTAGAAATAAATAGGTCATTGAGACTTCGAGAACCTTTGTAAGAATGTAATACAAAAACTTCTGCGGAATACAGTCATTACCGAATAATAATTTGTCCTGTACTTTGTTATAAGGAAAAAACATCATTGTTTAATAAAACTATGTATTTTCTTCTTGAACCTAATGCAAGAGCACTTTTAACGGAGAGATGTATTCCACAATTCTTCAAGTACAGTGGCTTTTTTGGTAGTTTTTTTATTTATTTTTGCAGGTCTGCCTTTTACAATTCCTACGAATGTGCTACGATGCGGAAAACATTGAAAGCACAATTGGTGATTGCTTATTGAAATTAGCAATTAAAGTAATCCAATAAACAGCAGACCCACTTCTTTGATTAATCACGAGTGCAAGCTCAGCGATAAAACCGACTGTGTTGATGAAATAACGTTTCTCGAACAGAACACTTTTTTTACAAAACAGCCAAGATTTTCAAGAAATATTTCTTGCGTGAAGCCTCATTTACTCTTTCTGCTAACGATTAATTTGATGTTTTGGACATCCGCTATGCTTTCTTTCAGACCCAGCAATGCTTCGCTACAATTTATCACCGAATCCTTCTCCTAACTTTGGGCACGCTTAATGGGGACGAGTTTTTTCACCAGCTTCGGCCGTAATGTTTTGATGAAGGCGATGTACGAAAAGACTAACATACATTCGGATACATGGTAAAAAAATTGTACGGTGAAATTTACTTCAAAGTGGTCCCCTAAGGAACGCCTAACAATTAGTCTTAACGTGCTCATCAATGTACTATCTGGAGCAATATAAGCTCCAACGCGCGAGTGCTTCGCAAACAGCCTAAAAACGAGATAGCATGATACGTGGATAGGGCTGTCAGAACCGGAGGGTGAAGAAGAGCGCAGTTCCCCCGTTTGTTGGCACGCCCCCTTCTCTAGCGTTGCGGGCAAACGGCAGATTATTGCGTGCATTCTGCCACTTGCGATAATACCATGTAGAATAATGCGCCAAAAACACAGTGAAAGACGGATATCAAAATGCACGGCCAAAACCAACTACTTATAATACAGGCATGACATTATGGATGCCTACTTGACAGCCAGTATCCCCGCACCTACATAGCCTATTGGGTCACTGGGTGTGACTGTGCGCGTTATATGAGTTCATATCACCACTGGTAGCCATTATAGCACTATGAGCCGCCGTTTTGCAGCAACAATAGCGATGCGGGAGTGTCAACCTATACCAAAAGCGTGCCACCCTTTCCACTATGTTTCTGAGAACGGCTGCTGCAAATCAGCCGATGTAGCTTGCGAGGCCATTCAGCATGTGCTCGCGTGTTCGAACTCATATTGCTCAATAGAGTACGTTTTATACGTTATACATTGCGTATGCATTTTAAACATAAATGGCACTGAAATAATGAGGCCTAAAAGAATTTAAGGCCACTTCCGCACACACTCTTCTGTAAATGTAGATTACCAAGCTTAACACGTCGGTAAGTTGACATTTATTCACAGCTGGTTCTAAAACTGCGTTTATTTTTACCTTATGGGAACACCCACTACAGCAAGCACACAGCATTTATCATCACCATTACTCCTAAGTAACAAAAAATACCATCTATCAGTGTGTATGGTGTTTAATACTGCTTCGCTCACGAGCCACGTTCGCGGGGAAAGCCATCAATACTTTTTTTTATCGGGCGTGACGTACACGGCCCTAATATTGTTATTACGTGAAGTTAATTATCGACCAAGTGTAATAAAAGCGAGAACTTTTCTCTTAACGAGGACTTGCCAGCCTGTGGGCTAACATGTCCGCGTCCTGCCACTTCTTAGTTCTTTCTCTGTTGTCTTGGTCTCTGGACACTGCAACTGCAGATGGTGAGCATTCGCTGCTTACCACGGAAAGAACTCTTCGGTCAGTTCGCCAGGCGTGGTTCCCTGTGTTCAAAGCTTCATCTGTGCCCCCGAGGCGCCGGCTCACGTTACAGATAAGGCACGAGCCGCCTCGGTCCGAAATCCCTGGAGAGGCGCTTCCCCCCTCTGAGTTAGGAAGCATGCGAGAGAAAAAAATGAAGACAGAATCGCAACATTGCGTGACTCATTGTAGAAGATATTTTTTGGGTTGCAATAGCCAGCAACACAAATTTGTCATAGTAGAGCATTGGGTATTTTAAGTAAACGTACGGGCCAATCTCAGAGTGTATGTGACAGCAAAGTGGTGAGCAGCTGCGCGATCACCAAATTGTAAAGGGCTTCAATAAATCAGAAACAGAAAACCTTACTCAAATTCATCAAAATCGGGTGTTATTTAGGTATAGCATTCAAACAGAAACAAGTCTTTGTGTGACAAGTGCTGATAGATATATATGTGTGGCGTAACGTCCCAAAACCACCTTATGACTATGAGAGACGCTGCAGTGAAGGGCCCCGAAAATTTGACCACCTAAGGTTTTTTGACGTGCAGCCAAATCTAAGCACACGGGCCTGCAGCATTTTAGTCTCCATCTAAAATGCGGCCGCCGCAGCCGGGATTTATCCGTCACCTGCGGGCCAGCACCTGAGTACCTTAGCCACTAGACCACTACGGCGGGGCTGACAGGAACCGAGACAGATTGAAATCGTTTCATGAAAATCAATGGCAGATTTCTATCTCTAAAACGTACATACATACACACCTTCAACACGCAAGTATATCAGGTATATGGACTCTAACAATTCTCAAATTTCTTTTAGGTGCTATAATGTTAAAACACCGCACCAAATACCAAGCATTGTCAGTGCATAGAACCCGGCTTTCGCGCTTTTCAAAACCTTCCACTTTACAGCTCCTCTTCTGAGATGCAGTCTGCCCATTTCTCGGCCTTGGCATAAAGTAATTTTACGATTCAACCTCGCACGTCGACAGAGACGTCGTTAACAACCGGCTTTCCACTTCATACATGAAGACCGAATTTCGCGGAGTGCTGAAACTCCAACAGGGGCTTAATTTTCTTCACAAACCCCTCAAGCGTTAAGGGAGCAGCGTTTGTTTGAACACACACTTCGCGAAGTTTGACCCTCTGCGCATTTTCTTCTCAAATCAGCGCCCCGGGCACTGATGCAGACACATCTTGTACACCGTAGTAGGAAGTATTTGGGTGACTTGTCCACTATTAAATCACAACAACGTGCAGCAGCTACACTTTATATAAAAGAATGCTTTTTCGGCATTTTCTGATAATTTTATTCGCTTTAGAAACATGCGCAATCATGTCTATTTTAAAACTACAGACATTATTAATAAGGTATCTCTGAAAGGTGGTTATCAAACTGCTGAGCATTTTTGATGAAAGCGAGAGGTGGATTTTTAATGTCTAGCTTTGAATTTGCTCTAAAGTATTTTGTAGCAAGTTCGCATGCTGGGGCATTTTAAAAAGTTGCGTACTTGTTGATCAGTGAGAAATGTATGTAAGTAGGACACTAAGATAAATATGGCCCCAGTCCAAATTGGTTCTACAATAACGCCAGGAACTTTTTTTACACAAATATTTCATGACTGAGTGCACCACGGCTCCACTGACGTATTTTGTCACGAAAACGGCGTTGTAAAATATGCACTAACAGATGATGTGCTAGTGAATATTTTACAGCGTCGATTTTGTGAGGGAAATACGTCAGTGGAGCCACGGTGGACCCAGTCATGAAATATTTGTGTAAAAAAAAGATGGCTAGATGACCTCCTCTCTAGTAAAGTCCCTAAATTATTCTGTGTTTTTCCCCCCAAAAAAAATCTAGGGATTTCACTATCAGCTTGCTAAGCGTAATAACGTTCTAGTACACTGTAAAAAATAAGTTCTAGCAGATGACAAGCATCTTTTTATACAGATTCATCAAAGCATAAGACAAATATAGAAGAAAGAAACAAAAAATACCTTCTTGGAGTAGAATCTGCGACCCCTACTATTCGAACACGTGAATAAAGATGACTTGGCTTAAAAGCACACGTTGCTAAATACACTCACGGTGAACACTTTGAGGCACACTTTTTTATAGCTGGTATTCAGAACTTGTGGGCTTCAGCATCTTTTTGTCATCACTAGCAAGATGGCTCTCCGGACTCTAAAAGCATATTGATGCAGTTTATTTTCTGCTTTGTTCTAGCTTTTAGTGGCTGAGCCACCTAAAAGGACAAAGCAGTGTGTTTAATAAATAACACAAAGGTTTTTTACACAAATAAAGTGTCATAAATTCCCAGAATTCAAAGCAGCTAATTGAAAGTTCACTGGACGCGCCAAAACCATTTTGATGACATACAACACGAAAGCCAAAGACTTTATTACAAGAAGATAGCCCTTAAGTGGCTCAGCGGCACAGTGGGACCAGAACGGTTGTGAGTCACGCCTGTGTCGTTCAGGCTCAGCTACTATTACAAAACCAAACGCGGTGGACCTGGCTTTCGGATGCGGCCTGGCTGGTGTAGATGAGAGAATTGTGTCTGCTGGGCGACCAGTTGAGAACGAGGAGAACCCTGGCAAGGCACTCGACGTTGAACTCGGGCTATTGCCCGACTGCTGCTGCTTGCCTGTAGGACCTGAAGACCGCAAGCCCTGGCCAGGAGTTCACGACACGACGGCTACGGTCCTCCAGAGCGGGAATCCGTCAACAGGAGGCCCTGACTGGTTGAAGACTGCTTGGCTTGGCTAGGAAATTCAACGTAGCTTCTTCAGTGAATGGTCTGATTACATCCTAGCGCTCGCCACGTCGTCTTCGAATTCCCCTACTCTTCTGCTGCTTGGAATTTTCCTAACACTCTAGCCCACTTGTCTAATCCTTAGTGGTGATTCTGCACACTTGTGTTGCCCAGCCATTGGCTGCTGTAATCCACGTGGTGTTTTCTTAATGGATCATTCGTACATCGGCTATTTTGAAACGTGCAGTCGGCGTCGGGCAAGGAGCATGGGCATGAATCGGGTGTTATAAAAGGAGTGTAGAGTGTGCGCTGCTGACTTTCTCCCTCTGGCCTTCACTGGCCCTCTCGTTTCTCATGTAAAGGTGAGTCTGTTTGCCTACTTTTCCAAGTTCCGTAAATATTAAATAAATTGTCTTTCCATTGTGTGAGCAAGAGGCCTGAAAAACTTTCTCCATCCCAGGCGCCTGGGTGTACGTCTGTGCCCCGCTTCTCGGTCTCATCAATGTTGTAGGCCCGTGTGCTCAGATTTGGGTGCACGTTAAAAAACCCTAGGTGGTCAAAATTTCCGGAGCCCTCCACTACGGCGTCTCTCATAATCATATCGTGGATTTGGGACGTTAAACCCCACAAATCAATCAATCTCGGTCTCATCAGGGGAGAGAGAATAAAACATTTATTGGTATTAAATAATTGGTTATAATGTTGGACCTATAAGTCAGGAAAACCATTGGCTTTTTCCACCATCTTGGTTCGATCGACCAGAGCCTTTTGCTGCACTGGGTCAGAGCTGAACAGGGTCGTCTCTCACTCGACTATTGCAAGATTATAATCGTCCGATATAGTGAGATTATTTTGGCACTCGCAGACAATATGAAATAATGTAGCCGTCTTGGGACAGAATTTACGTTGGGGATTGTACATCGAATGGTCCATCTTGAACAATACATAGGGATTTGGAAATGATGATTGTGATCGTCTCTACGAGACCTGCGATGCCTTATCTAAATCAAGGGTCTCATCAGGAGTCATACTTTGCGACATGTGAAGACCTAGGCGCATTTTGTGGGTATATTGATATTCAAGAATTGTAGGAACGACTCAAGGGTGGGCAAAACCGAATATTCTTTTTTCAATTCTGGAAACTTTTTGTGTATTATAAGTTTTTTAAGGACAGTTAATGGTCCGGTCTGCACAATTTGCGTGTTGAACTGAGAACCTAGTGTGCGTAAGCTGTGTTTTTCACAACTCTAGATGTACCTCATGCTATTGGCAATAGATCACGCCAAGCGCATCACGGCACATTATAAATTATCAACATACACTTATGCTGATGAAGCAGCAGACGTTTGCTGAGACATCCCTTAGCTTTTTCTATCCACTATCGTTGGTTTCAGAGGTCAATAAAGATGGTTATGATTGTGCTACTAAGTGTGAACTCAGCATGTGAGTTCAAGGACTAACTGAGTCGTGATTTTGGCGGAAAAGTGCACCAGCATTTTCGCGTAACTCAAGACTCGTCTCTAAACTGTTTGAGTATGTGTTTTACGGCAAACCACGCCGGACGCTGCTCAGAACGTATGAAACACACGTACAAATAAGTTTTTTTACGCGAACCTAGTCACCAGGATATTTGTTTAATAACAAGGCCTTTTGCACAGCAGGTATTACTGTAGTGTTTAGTATAATTTTCTGATAATGCCTAGATTCTATAATAAACAAGACAATATTTTCTTCCCGTGCTTTCTCAAGCTTTTCCCGCAGGTAAATCTGTAAGGCTCAGAATAAATATCAAGTGCATTTCCGTGTAATCTATTTACGATGATTTACGAAATTTTCGCGGTGTTAGTGGTGATGATTGTTCAATGGCGGCTTCTAAACGGCTGCTCTAAATGTCATTAGGAGACTGTATAGAGCTTCGCCCCCTACCAACCAATAAATTTTTTTTTTGCTTTTCAGTAACCAGCTTTTAGAAAAGGCCGTGGCCGTCTTTAGCATTGATGACTAGCAACATCTACCGGTGAGGTCTGATCTCGATGTTCTGCAACAGGCATTCCACGACAAGAATGCCTCTGTGAAAGTAACTTAGCAAATTACAGGTAACCGAAACAGTGTTTGGAATTTCGTAGGTGTTTCGACTGCACAATCAAAATATTCGCACGTGACATTAAGTGATTCACCGGCTATTAACAAAGCTTCGGGAATTTCTACGTTTATATTGCATTTAGTATACTTCTGTGGGCCTTCAACTCATCCAACACGCCGCAGTTTCTGGCTACGGCAGCGTGTACGACAAAATGAGGTCCGTTGAGTGTGCACGGGAACGCATACCGTCGACGACCAAAGACAAAGTGCTCAGAATGAATGTGACATGCTGCACATAGGTGTCGCCACCCGGCGAGCTATTCAAATTTATATATTTTACACACAACGCAGGTCTTTCAGACACCTTAAGGAGTGTGGACTAGAAAACATATACAGGAAAAACGAAAAGAAAATGCATACATTGTCAGCAACTCATAATTCAAAATGGACACATTGTACTAAGTTCATGAATGATTCAATAAATTCTTTCCGAATGGTTCAATCGCAATGAGTGCTTGGACGGGTCTCATAGGTATTGATAACGTGATACATCTTCCACAAAATTTTTTTTATGAATACTGAGTGCTGAACAAAGTGAATTGCGGTAAGGCAGTTTCAATCTCGAACAGAAATGCACATTGCTCTTGCAACCATTTGACGTTTCATCTCGCATCGACCACAACATAGGTTCATGTGCTATTCAGCCTTACCACCATGTACTTACACTCCTACGTGCCCAAGAGTTCACCTGAATTGAACCACGTTTCTGCCTCCATCGCCAGCGAACTGGGTCATGCGTCATTCAAGACTGCTTATCTGACTTTTAACACCCCTCCTCTCTGTAATGCTGCAATTGGCAATGAGAATAGTTGTATAAATAAATCAATAAATAATTTTTTTAATAATTATTTGTGTGGAAGCGACTATGGTTTAAATGGGAAAAAAATTTTAGTCATGAGAGAATTCTGCGTTGCGAAAGAGGTCCAAAGTTTACCCTTGTGGGCAAGCTTGTAAAAATAGACTGCTTCAAGAAATATGAATGTACCAAAATTTTGTATTCGCACTATTTTACTAATGAGATGCTTTTGATGTCAACTCCGTATGAGATCGTCGTAATGTAAGGATGGTCTAATTGGTGTTTTGTATGCATTCAGTTTGAGGAGCGATGGCGCAGTGTGCAATTTTCTCCTGAAAAAAATAGATGCCTCGCAGAATGCCTCGCAGAATGCTGGGCTTTGATTATTGCTGGGAACCTGATATTTAGTCTTTACACTTGTCGGGTCAACGCTTCTGATGTCCGTTTTTTTGCGCAATGAAAGAACCCATGTCTGGTATTGCCATTCCTGAGTAGATATGAACTGCCGATCGCATGGGGCACATCGCATGAGCACCTGTGGCACATACGCGTCCTCAAATATGTGCCACAAATCTGTCGATAAGGCTTTGACGACGGAGGTGAGAACACTGTGAAATTTTTCATACCAGGACCAGTGAATGATATTCGTCATATACACATAGTGTGGTATTAAATTTCTTTTTTTACTGGAACTTATGGGAATGATCGCGAGAGCACGCAGACGTAGGCAGCTGGTTTGATAAATAGATAGATAGATAGATAGATAGATAGATAGATAGATAGATAGATAGATAGATAGATAGATAGATAGATAGATAGATAGATAGATAGATAGATAGATAGATAGATAGATAGATAGATAGATAGATAGATAGATAGATAGATAGATAGATAGCAACGCTCAGAGTGCTGGTGGCTTTCTAAAGAATTCGTCTACCTAAGAAGGTTCAGCGCAAAAATGCCAGATTGGTGTCTGGAGTGTCCTCGTCTTTCTTGGTATTTCTGTGGCAGTTCGAAATCTCTATACGGATGGCAAAGCCTCCCTGCATCTTGAAACTTTTTTATGAATAGCCTTGTGCACTGTCCGACAGTTTTCTCTCGCAGTTTGACGTTTACTTGGCTGCCTCTCATGGTGAAAACTCACAGAAACGTTCCACTATGATGAATGGAGCCGCACAAAAACGCAAACGAAAGAATTTTCTACGCACACAATTTTTTTTTTCAGAAGCTACACCAAGGATAAATGTGTCATCGCTCGTGAAATGCGGATGCACGCACTCTCGCTCTGAAGAATAACTTTTTTGTAGTAGGTCCTAAAAAAAGGAATAAAACTATGTGTTAAAAGCACAGCATTTTCCCCGCTGTCTAAATATGTCTTCAGACTTAAAAGAAAGGCGAAATAAATGGCAATTTAGAAGACCGACTTATTGCAGAATGAAAGTTTCTTCCGAGTTTGTTTATTTGTTTGAAACTTGTGAAACTGAGCAATAACAGTATCTTTGGTACGCTTCACCTATTGCTGCAATTGGACCAATTGCAGTGCCTAAAATGAATACTCGGTCTATATGGAGGTGTTGCAAGATGTTCAAGAAATACATGTCAAAAGATTTTTGCCAATGATAGGAATAAAGATTAACGTAAGATACTCCTTCAAACTCTGCGTTCTACAGATGATATCATAATTTTAGTTAATTGTCGTGACACAACGCGAAAATTATCTGGTCACTTAAACAGTGAGAATACCAGATTAGGGCCTAATTGAATGTAACTGTAATTGATAGCGCTCAAGATATGGGCAAAATTACAAGTCAGGCGTAGCGAGCAGCCCCGAGGATCTGAGGTTTTATATATCTAGGGCAAATAATATTACAGTAAAATGATAAAAAAGGTATTTGATTAGATACTAATACGCTAATATTATACCTCGAGATAAGCTTCATCTTATGATGAATTTGTATATTGCAGTGAATTTTGCAATGTAGATACGCTGCTCCTTAAGTTTTGTGACATTGTGCGTGAATGCCAATCAAAGTACGTGCCTCAAAAGTATATTAAACGGAACCCAAGACACCCATGGTATAATAGAGAAATCATTCAACTCACTCGTCGCGTAAAGCGTTTACGTAAGAATCGTCATTCCAGGTGTAACGACAATGTTTCTTCATTTAATACATTGAAAAGTAAATTAGGCACTAAAATGAAAGAGGCTAAAAACTACTACTTCAGCAATACTTTGGCTAGATTTATGAAAAAAAATCCATCCAGGTTCTGGAGATCGATTAGTCCTGTATCGTCTATACCTTCATCATTTATTGTTAATGACCAATCCTGCTCAAATCCCGAAGCTATAGCAAATGCCTTTAATAATTATTTCAAATCTGTTTTTTCCACTGATAACGGCATCAAGCCTTCGTTTTCTGCATGCAGCAATCTGTCTGCTCTTCCTGATCTTGAAGTAAGCTCCTCTGGAGTACATAACCTTATATTAAATCTTGATGTAACGAAAAGCTCTGGCCCAGACGGTATTCACAATGTCTTTCTAAAAAGATATTCAGAGTGGTGTGCTAATTATCTTACTGTAATATTTAAAAAATCATTAATCTCTGCAACAGTTCCCCAGCTGTGGAAATTAGCAAACGTCGTGCCTGTATTTAAGTCTGGAAACAAGCAATTAATACCAAATTACAGGCCAATATCTTTACTTTCTACCAGCTCTAAACTTTTGGAGCATATCATTCATAAATATATTGTAGAATACCTAAATGCACACAATATACTTTCCCGATCACAGCACGGTTTTCGTGCTTGCTATTCTACTGTTACACAGTTGCTTGAATTTACGCACGACGTCGCTTCTTCTCTTAACGACCGAGGACAGATTGACGCCATATTTAATGATTATTCAAAGGCCTTTGACTTGGTTTGCCATGCTAAACTTTTAGTTAAACTTCGCACATTTTTTGGTGACAATAAGCTAGTTGACTGGATAGCAGATTACTTGCGGTCACGCACACAATTTGTTACGTTTAACCATGTGAAATCGTCTGAAGTACAAATCACTTCAGGGGTGCCCCAAGGTTCGGTGCTTGGGCCGCTCTTGTTTATTATCTACATAAATGACGTAGCAGAAATTATCGGTGACACACAAATTAAACTAAGAATGTATGCAGATGACTGCGTTATCTATAACACCATCTCTAGTGTTGAAGATCAGGAAGCCCTGAACAGTGTTTTTTCATTGTTTTGTAATTGGAGTGAAAACTGGCAAATGTCAATTAATTTCAAAAAAACTGTAGTCATGACCTTTTCAAATAAGAAACAGCCTCTTAGTTTTGCATACACTAATAATGGTGTCAGTCTAGCTCGTGTCACGGAGTTTAAAAACCTAGGTGTAACTCTGACAACAAACTTAAAATGGCGCACGCACGTCGAAACAATCTGCAACAAGGCTCTTCGAAAACTTTGGTATCTCCGACGCACTTTAAACAACTCGACAAAAGAATGCAAATTGACAGCGTACAAGACCTTGGTCAGGCCCATACTTGAATATGCGTCGGTTGTTTGGTCGCCTCACCATAAACATGACATAGCTATGTTAGAATCTGTTCAGAAGAAAGCAATAAGGTTTATTTTTCGTCGCTATGACCAGCGGTTCTCGCCTACTTCGCATGCGCATGTTTTATCACTGCAGTCTCTAGAACATCGGCGCACTTGCGATCGTATCATCCTCCTGCATAAGACTGTTCACACAGGCTTGGGTGTTCTAGCGCCCATTTCTTTTGTTGCAGCTTCTGCGCGCCGTACCCGACGATTTGATCCCTTAAACATTACGCCTTTTAGAGCTAGTCTCGACTGCTTTAAGTTTTCCTTTTTTCCGTGGACCGTGGATCTATGGAATGAGCTTGATGGGTCTCTGCGCAGACTCGATGCTCTGCAATTCGAAAAAGAGTTGCGTAGTCATGTATTCTGATAATTTGTTTTACTGTTTGAACATTTGTATTCCACTCCTGCAATGTCTCAAAAACTGAGACAGCAGTATTTGTAAATAAAATAAAAATAAAAAATAAAAGAAATGCCAACTTAACACTATTCCTTTAATACACGAGCTCCAGTACTAGGAGCGCAAATCAATTGATCATCAAATAACGATAACGTCGAAAAGTAAGGAGGCACGCAAGTGCAATGAAACAAAAAATATAGCTGCTATGTTTCAAAACAAAAAGAGAGCGAAATAAAACAAACACTGTTATCTTTTAAATCTTTTGGCTATAAATAGTCTCTCACTACATCAGACGAGAGAGTGGCTTCTCCTTTTCTTACAAGCGATATCATCTGCTAGCCGCTTACTTCTTGTAAGAACGTGTACGGTGTCAGCACTGAGTGCTACGATGTTGCACTTCTCGGCTACACGCTGTTATCATCCATCGCTCACTAGGAAACGCACAAAATTAACTGAAATCAGTTGATCGTACTCGATAATCACTCGAGACAAACAACGCAATGTGTGCGGCTTCATGGCAAATTAGTGTAAGAGAAAAATGACATCTGATATTTTACGCACATCGACCAGTCGAGAGTGTCAACCATAATGACGTCACATGAATCACACTTCTTCAAAGATGAAAGGTGCGATTTTGATAAAAAATGCCTAAAAAGGATAACTTGTTTTTTCCCATTTTGAAATTTGATTAGGGGTCCTCGAAGAGAAAATGGACGTAATCAATCAATCTATGCGCAGGGCAGATAATCGATGGTAGGTGTAAACGATGAAAATGATACCAATGGAGGCAAAACGTAGAGATTGGCTGAAGCCGCCAGACAAGGGGGTTGTTGTACGCAGGTAAGCAATACGTAGAAGTAAAATTTAATCACCTTACATTAGGCACGTGTGCATAATCTGAAGGCTCTCGCTTAATGACCTGACTGGTTCATTGGTACTTTCTCGCGGGTTACCTTAATTTTGTTGATTTCATAGTTCCCCAATTCGAATTGAACACAAATTAGGTTATGAAGTTTGCAGGTGTAACGTTGCAGCAGAAAGTGCAGTACTGGTTTTATTGGCTGAAGATAGAACAGTCCTTTGTCTTGCAGTGGGTATAGTCAGGCTGATGAATATGACAATGATAGAGAAATTTTATTTCAAATCTATACAGAACGCTTTTATTTTCTGTTGGCTGAACTATACTAGCTGAAATGAGGGTTAACGCACACTGTTTCGTATCGTCTTCGCTAAAACATAAGTCGCGTTGGGAACAAAGCATTAGGTACACGTCTTGGTGACAGAGCCATATCTGCGAGATCTCAGTTATGTATTCGAGATGATTTTCATTCAATTTACGCCCCACTTCAATTGCTAATCTCGACAAAAGGGACAGATACACGGTGAAAAAAAAAAGAGAGGAGCAAAAGGAAGGACAAGGAAGCAGACCAGTGCCTGGAAAACGTTTTGCACATAATAAACGTGAAAAAAGCGGTACAATACAGTTCCATCAACGCAGAATAACAGCTGAGTTTGTTAATTGCTAACACATCCCCTGTATACCGCCCTGAGCCATTTTATGCGCTGCACAAAAGGGCAGAAATGTACACATTTTTTGTTGCCTTAAAGCAACAATTTTTCGCTGGCGGCACCTCATCGCATGAGATTTGTACGGTTGATTTCAACCAATTATTATGTCCTTCTGCTTTTATCGTGTAACGGTATGTCATTGACTTAAGCTAACAAAAGGAGCTCGTCCATTGAACTGCTTAACTGGAAACCCAATTTCAATGTATTGACGCTTTGCATATTTGCTGGTCACGTGAGCAATTTTAGTTGAAACATACTTGAGCTGTTCAATAGAGTGATTGTAAAAAAATAGTAATCCCTTACTTCTCTCAGCTAGTCTCCTTGAAGTGAATTGCACCTAAAAGCA
The DNA here is from genome assembly GCF_043290135.1 of Rhipicephalus microplus. Taxonomy (NCBI): domain Eukaryota; kingdom Metazoa; phylum Arthropoda; class Arachnida; order Ixodida; family Ixodidae; genus Rhipicephalus; species Rhipicephalus microplus. The sequence continues at coordinate 101,997,918 of NC_134701.1, forward strand.
GCTATGCATATATGCCTAAAACTCGGGTGACATGCCTATTCATGGCATGAGCACTGTACAGATTCGTGATGTAATTGGACAACGACTAGGCGAGAGCAAAGTACGTCTGCAGCTTTAGTACGTTACACAAAACTGCCAGCTGATGACTCAACCAGAGCGGGCAGGAGGAAGCAACATGGCGGTAGATTTTTTATCATTGTTTTCTGCTCGCAAAACGTAAGAAAGCAATGCAATACGCAAGATTTTAAGCAAGACAATGAACTACGGTGAATGTACCAATCACTGACATTGTTCCCGTAAATTCATTCTTTTTTGTTGCTACTCTAAAAGCCACCGTTGTTGGCGATTGCAGCGGCTTCAAGGGCAGCATGAATAGAAAAAAATCATGAACAAATACGGACCAGCAGACTCTCTGAACACGCAATTCCTCGGTGCAGAGCTATCTATACCTGTGTAGGGTGGCGCTTCAACAGCACTGGACGCTTTCACTGCTACGACTCAGACACATTCACTGTAATGTATTGCAGGCATGCAAAAGACTTGAACGTCAAGGGGTTTTTTTTTTCAACTGAGTTACTGTGAGGGTAATTAAAGGAGTGTAGAAGGAATTTCAAAATGGGACAAAAAGGTAAGCCATTCATTGTGATATTGAGAGGTGCTTTGAATTGAAGCTTTCCAGATTTTTCAGTACAGCAGCATAACACATTCATTGTTAGGTGTTGAAGTAAAATTAGAGAAATTGAAAGTAAATGTTTCTTTGTGCTTAGCATGAAGATTAAATTCCCGTTGCCCAAAGCTTCACAAACGCGTTGTGCTTCACACGACTTCAGTAACTTGGGTATTTGAATAAATTCCGCTGAAACTATAAAGTTTGAGTGAAGTAAACATAGCATGCAGTGATCAGGTGGGTGACGATGCTCTAGTAGCGGGCTTGTGTGGAATGCCGTCTAATATTCTTCGCTTCCGCAGTGACTGGAGAGCGCGACGCTGGTGCGTGAAATGAAAGCGGGGTAGATGGAGGCTTCTTGCATTTGCAAGATATTTCTAAGATGAGGTCTCCTCTTGTGTGCATTTTTTTGTTTTTAGGTTCATGTGAAGCAATTCCGCATAAAGGCCTTCCCCCGTCCTACGCGTCTACTGGAAAAACATGCCAATATAAAAAGCAGAGTTAGCTCATTTGCTACATTTACTTGGTTCTGCAAACTTTTGCTTTCAATGTCACACGAAAATTGGAGGACGCTAGCCCTTCACCTTCAAGAGTACATCGCGATAGTGTAATCTCCTTAACTGCTAGCCTATCAGTTGACGACTCAACAGGGCCATGAATAAAACAATGAATATATGCGCAACACTGACCATTTGAAATCGTCATTGAATGCCTATTGCAACCAAAGCTGTTTTGGGCCCACTATGCTATAACTATTCATTTTCCGCAACAGCAAAACGCACACTATGTATCAATAGGGCTACACGCGCACATACACGGCTGTTTACTTGTTTTATAGTTTTCTTGTGGTGAAGATAACGTATGTGCCAGCACTTTGTATTTGGCGCAAATTTAAAGCACCAACTCTTCACTCAATTGATATCTTTTCATGCCTGGCGTGCGGGGACGCTTCTTCCACGTGATATAAGGTGTGTTAATCAGACTATTTTTACTAAATGACTCTTATATAGCGTTGTTTTACAAATTAATAATAAGAAATATATTAAGATAATAAAGAAAAGTATTGCAACTGTGGTAGATTACCTACCTTCTTGCCACTAAAACGTCTTGAGTTCAATCCTCACTTGTACCCGAGAATTTTCATTATTTCTCCCATTTTAAGCTATCTCAATTTTCGAATCATATACAGGATGATTATACCTTGCTCAAAACGAATACGTTCACGACAAAGCCAGAATTTCTGCAAAACTAGCTCTTTAAAGCTTTCACGGTACTAAATCTAGTAAGCATAACTTTATTACGTTCTTCCGATTTACCTGACTGCAGACCGTTGAGCACAGTGGTTGCGGTGCAGGCTAAAAAGGTGTAAAACTGAAACTGTGCCAAACAACGCATGTGTGAGTTCAGTATAGGACACAGCGTCTACAACAAGAAAAACGTCACTTGAGTTGTCAGCATTTTTCTTGCATACAATTTTTGCACAATAAGTACAGTCTACTCTCATTTATTGCTATCTTCTTCTGCACAATTTAAATTATTTTAGTAAGCCTTTCATGATTTGTTTTGCTTTTTTGTGCACTGATTATTTCAATAGCAGGCACCCTTATAAAGCAAGTTACAAAAGTGCACAAGCCAACAATAAAATACTGTGAAGATTTGCCTAAATTAGTCAAAACATAATTAGCGCTTCCGCAACTTGTTCTCACATAAGTATTTAGGGCTGAGGCCTCATGCTATCAGTGCGGGCATCAAATAGATAAAAAGTTCAACAATGAATGCATACACTTGGAGCTATGTTTAACTAAGAGTCCATTAAGCTATATATTGGTGCTCAAAATGTTGTCAACGAGTAACGTTTAATAAAAACTTGGTTATTGCGTTTAAATATTGAGCCCAATATTCAGTAAATGAAGAATTGCACAATACAGCCAAGGGTGAAGGGAATATACTTGGGAATATAATGACTGCAGACCGTGGAGCACAGTGGTTGCGGTGCAGGAATATACTTGGGTAGTTTGCTATGAGTTCACACTACTTCATCTCATATACATACAATGGCTCTATAGAGATGGAGAGACCACCGAACCTATTGGCCCCAATTTACAGCTATCATGATGTGGAACAATGATTCTTGGTGGCCTGAGCAATGGTTTTTAATGATCCATGATGCCATGTCCGGAGTCTGTGAAACCTTCGTAGCCTGTCCTGCAAAAGTGGCCTCTTCTGATTTCTGGTATGTGTGGCCATAAAACGGTGCTACAATGTAGTGGAGGTGTCTTGTGTTCTCCCTTCTTCACAAGTTTCTTGTAAAGCTATTCCAGCAGTTTTTTTTTCGGATACTGGCCCAACAGTTTTTTCAGACTTGCATATATACAAAGAAAGAATAGCTAGAAACTGGCTGCAAACTATTGAACTTGTTGACAAGCTGTTAATATAGAATTGTCTGATCAAGTTAATTTGACTCTCTAATTCGTCCATTATTAAGCTTTGCAAAGGCTTGTTCAACTGAATGTCTTCATGGTTGGCACGTGTGCGACTCATTTTCGCACGGTGGTTTAAGCTCAAGCCTTGTCTTACCTCAGTGAGCCTATTAATGGGCAAGAGTGCAAAGCCAGAAATACAAGCCTTCTTTTTCACGCTGCATGTTGTGTTTAATGTGTGACCCCTCTCCCTACACTTTTCCATCACTGCAAAGGGTCTCTAGTCACTTTTGCTAGTCAACAAGGTGTCCGTCAAACACGACTGTTTATAGCCGCTGCTCTAGGGGGCCAGCACACACTAAATCAGAGCAATACGTTGATCCTTATAAGATATACTGCATCCCTACTATTTTTGTTGGTACCCGCTCGTACAGCTATTTAACGACTTCTGGTTTGTGTCAATATTGACCTTTTATAATGTACATATTTTTTATTGTGTAAGTGTACTTTTTTGCCGAGTAAACAGCACTCATTGTCGCTGTTATCTTCACTTTAGGCGTGCGCATGAAGGGGCAGTCTCTCCCCCTAACAATCTTCCCCGGGCCCCTTTTTCAGAAGGCACTGACTTGTCATTGCTTAATGTGCAAGGTTATGGCAATGCAGGTTTTTGACGACAATGCTAGCCGAGGACCAGTGACATCACATTAAAAGGGCAGTTTACTTTCCTCACTTACGCCTGCTAGGACGCGGGACAAATTGCCGACCGTTGTGGGAAGCACGTCATCGACTCGTTTTCATTTGTACATCTACTGCGAATATTCTTTTCTTCCGAGCTTGACATGCCAATGTATCTGCTTGATCAGCACGTGAGGACGCTGTAGAAGAATCTATTCTATTCTCAAGGGCTGATGCTGCAATGAAACTGTCAGAAATTGCCACTGAAAAAGTAAAATTACTGTGGAACACAGAATGCTTAAAGGCTGGTGAACACCGGCGACTAGCAGCTGTCGCAAGACCATTCGCGACTGGCGGCCAAAAAGCGACTGATGTGCACACCGGCAGAGGATGCATGCGAGTGACTGGAAGTCGCGAAACCGGAGAGTCACGTCCGGATCTCATTATCAGCGAGAAATCTGGAGACCGGCCCCGATCAGCTGATTGCCACCAGCTGAGTGAAAGGAGCAAACCGAGTGCGCCGCAATAATTGTTTTCGTCCGTTCTTACACAGCGTTGCCAACAGCGTCAAGGCGTTCGATTCAAGCGAAGAACAAGAGGTTGTCATGGTGCTGGTATGCTGTGCCACGGTGTCAGTGCTGGAAGCACAGATGCTCCAAATAAAAATAAATGGCCCTTCATCTGCATGTTTCTGCAAACTTCGTCTGAAGACGATAATCCTGCGTTTGTAGAGAGTGAACAAGACATTTATTTGATGTTCTGCGCAAGAAAATCGGTGAGTGGTATTCTGGAGGCATTGCGTTACAGTGCCTTGAGCGTGCAGCGGAGGCGAACGCGCGCATCAAGGCACGTCACACGTGAGACGTGAGCGCCATCTCGCAGTTTTCTTCGAAAACAAAGCGCGTGGCACTGAGACAGGTGTGCGCACGCATCTCAGAGGTGATAAGGTTAAGTACGCAAGGTGACGTGTAGGTGTCACCACCGTCTCGTCTTAGCAAAGCATTGGAAACATTCCCCGTTCCGTGCAACCGTTGCTTGGTTAGTGCAGCGGGAAAAGCGCTACGGTCCGTAAAATTACTTATGTATATCTTTTCAATTAAAAGACGCACAGGAAAAATATGTGTTGTTAAGGTGCCCCAGACACGCACAATAATTGTTTTTTAATTCAAAATTGCACAAGCATGAACGCTCAACCATGAGCAAAATTGATGGGCAAGGCGGATGGGGTCAGCCGTTTAAGGCGTGAAGCACAAACGTCTTTGCCAAAATGCGTTGTGAAGGCATGAAGCACAAACGCGTTCCAAACGCTCCGCATGGAAGCCGGTGACAAGTCAAGTTCCAGAAAAAAACGGTTCTGAAAAGTGGGAAAGATAGTGCACAATTTATTTTCTCTTAACTTTGACGGTGTTTAGCTTTGAGGCGACGTAAATTTGGCCCTTTGCTTGAGGTGCTGCGCCCCGTTATCTTCAAGCCAAGTATTCCGTGGAGGCTATGGTGCCACAGACCCAGAAGAGCGCACTAATTTGTATCTGGCGGCAAAAGGTCAGTGCAATGAAAAAACGAAAATTGGTAGATCCCAAGTGGCATGGCAATCGATGATATGCGAAGCACGAATAAGAAAGGTAAATATGTCACTTTAAAATCGGCACAACGTTACAAGGTGGAGGTAGATGACGCCATACATGACTTCTGTGCAATGATTGTCATGTTTGGATGAGTCGTTTACTTTCGTCACCAATTCACATCACGTGATACCGAATTTAGTACATGTGGAGCTATCGAAACAGCCGCGAGCATGCTATCAGCGTGGTATGTTGTAATTTCTTGCATGACACGCGTGTCAGGATGATAATGTTTGCACCAGCCATATGATTCGGTATCCATTGACGTCACGTAACACCAAATTCGGTACATGTGGAGCTAGCAAAATGCCCTGAGCGCATCAAAAGGGCCCAGGTAGGTAGGTAGGTAATCAACTTTATTGATTCACGAAGCAATCATGTGAGGGGGGGCGTGGTAGGGGAAGTGGAATCAGGATGACGACGAGCCCTCGGGCCGCTCTAGGTGGCCGGACACTTCTGTGCTTCGGCGACCCTTCTGGCCCAGCTCACTGTCCGGAGCTGTACACCCGGTTGCGAGCTGCGCAGAGCAGCCTCCCATCGCTCCTGGTGTTCTGACCCTTGCCACGGAGGTCTGGGTTTGTTTGGACAATTCAGAAATATGTGCTGGAAGTCGGCTCTCATGCTAGGACATAAGTTGCAATGAGGCGAGAGTTCGCCATGTGTAAAAAGGGAGAGAAGAAAAGGAGACGTCACTGTGGCCGTTTGAAGTCTGCGCCCCAAGCCTGGTCACTTCTGGAGAGAGATTTATGTGGCGGGGGATACGTTAGGCGGAAATTTCGGTAAAATAGCATGATATTGTGATAGCTAAGGAGTTGATCCCTGGCATCTCGAAGCGAAGGCAGGTCGCTGTGAGCCCGGTTGGCGAGTGCTCGGGCTTGGGAGTGAATGGCCGTGTTGTCTGGGTGTCCACAGTGCGCAGGGACCCAGAGGAGAGTAATGAGGCGATCATGCGGAAGAGATGACTCAGGAATTTCAGCAGCCGGAGAATTAATTCGGAGAGTGGCGAAATTACAAATTGCAGTTTTTGAATCAGAAAAAATATACTCAGCGGAGGAGTGAACAATAGCTAAAGCAATTGCCGCCTTTTCTGCTTCCAGGGATTCTGTCGACTTTGGAAGGGACGCACTAGCGACCAGTTTTTGAAATCCATCTACGACGGCTACCGCGAAAGCTCAATGATCTACATAATCGGCCGCGTCTAAATAGACTGTGGGAGAATTAGGAGGGAAGCGCTTCTGAAGGGACTTGCCTCGAACTTCCCGTCGCGCCCGATTATGTTCTGGGTGAGTATTTTTGGGGAGTGGCGGGATTAATAGGTTGCTGCTAACAGTGACGTGAACTGCGTGCGTGGCCGTGGTGTGACCAGGAACGTTGATTCCAAGTCGGCGCCGAAGTACCTGTCCTGTTTCTGTGAGTGATAGTCTTTGATATTGGCTGAAAATGTGCGCCTCTACAAGCTCTCCCAGAGTGTTTTGCACCCCAAGTCGAAGTAGTTTATCCGTAGCTGTTGATTTAGCGATATGGAGCGCAGTTTTATAGGCATTACGAAGGAGTATGTTAAATTGCTCGATCTCCGTAAGTGAGAGATAGAGGTAGGGGATAGAATATGTAATTCTGCATAGGCAAAAGGCCTGTATGAGGCGGCCAGTGTCTGCTTCCTTCATGCCGCGATGAAGATTGGATATGCGCTTAATGAGGGAAGCTGTATTTTGAACTGAGGTGCGGATTAACTTTATGGTGTCAGCGTTCGAACCATTGTCGGAAATATTAAGGCCTAAAATATTGATTTTATTGACCCTGCAAATAGGAGTGTCATCAAGCATGACTTCAATGTGACATGTATATTGCTTTTTAAAATCAATTACTAGGAGTTCTGATTTGGCCGCCGAGCAGGTGAGCCCAATATTGCTGGCGTGTTTAACAACAATGTCAGCGGCCAACTGAAGCTTCGATTCGATTTCGCCATGGTTGCCAGTATTGACCCAGATGGTGATGTCATCCGCGTACAAGGAGTGATTGATGGAAGAAAGTTTGGCAAGTTCCCGCGCTAGCGGTATGAGAGTAACGTTAAAAAAAAACGGGGACAAAACAGATCCCTCGGGCGTTCCCTTGCTACCTAGCGTGAAGGAATTGGTTTTGAAAGTGCTCAACTGTAGGCATACGGACCTATTGCTGAGAAAGGCAGAGACATACCTGTGCGTGCGAGAGCCTATGTTTAGTTCACTAAGAGATTGTAAAATTGAGGAGTGAGAAACATTATCAAAAGCCTTAGCCAGGTCCAATGCAAGGATGGCTCTGGTGATGTGTGGAAAAGTAGGATTTAGCACGTCCTCCTTAAGCTGCAGCATGACATCCTGAGTGGAGAGTCCCGCTCGGAAGCCGTGCATGGTGGAGGGAAACAGTTTTTCTTGTTCCATGTAGCGATTAAGACGATTGAGAATTACATGCTCCATCAGTTTTCCTGTACATGAGGTAAGAGAGATTGGTCTCAAATTATTAAGGTCTAACGGCTCATTATGTTTGGGTATGAAAGTCACCTTAGCTGAGTTTCATTCCTGGGGCAGCGTGCCCTGCTCCCATTGTTGATTCATGTAATCGGTAAGAGCTGCCACTGACTTGGAGTCTAAATTTCGGAGTGTTTTGTTAGTAATTCTATCTAGTCCTAGAGCAGATGTTGTGCGAAGTTTGCTTAGGGCAGCCCAAACTTCCGCCTCGGCAATTAGTGCATTCAAGACTGCATTGGGAGCTCCATTGTAGGTAGGTAACGATTCTCGCCCTGGGCCAGGGAAATACGTAGTTTTAAGAGCAGTTGCAACGTCTTGCCCTTGTTTTTCTACTTCAAACAAGAGTTTCGTAACTCGCTTATTACTTTCACATCGCGAGAAGCATGGATCTAACATATGGCGAAGCAGGGACCAAGAGTTCTTCATATGTAGAGTACCGTCGAGCCGGTTACATATCTGGTTCCATTGCTGCGATGAAAGTTCGGCCGCGTGTTCAGTTACAAGCTGGAGTGTTTGTGACATTTTGCGTTTTAGTTTCCGATTATATTTTTGCTTGAGACATTGTTTCTCCAAGCTCTGATAGGCCTCTCATAGGTGGAGTAGCCTAATTTCTACTGGATCATGGATATTTGCTGCTGGGGCTACTTTTTCGCTAAGAGCTACATTCTGTTTAAGCTGAGACGCCCAGTCTTTGTAGTCTTGAATTTTTTTTTCGGGTTTCGGTCTCGGATTTTGCGAAATTTGTCCCAGTTAACAATAAGTTTTAAATGAAACTGTGGACGAAAATTGGCATGGGGCAGTGTAATTGTTAGGATGTAATGATCACTGCCTAGGTTGACTCCACTGTGTTTGCAGTTAGCTTGTCGCACATTTTTAGTGAAAGTAAGGTCAGGGGTGGTATCTCTGCTCACACTGTTGCCTATTCGTGTTGGTAGCATGCAGTCAGTGACTAGAGTGCACCTGTTTTGCTGAATGTATTGAAGAAGACTGGTGCCCTTCTGAGTGTTTCTCCTGTAACCCCAAACTACGTGCGGGGCATTAAAGTCACCCGTTGCAACTATGGCAGCAGAGTTTGCTACTTGGATGGCCCTATCGATTGCTTCAAAAACAGCAGTGAGGCCGTCTCTAGGATAAGAATAAATATTCAAAATAAAATATGCGCCTTCTCCTGTACGACGTGGGAGAAGTTCAAGGAGAAGGCAGTCACTGTAAAGATCGGTAAGATCCTGCGCTATAAACGAGATATTCCTCTGTATATTTGTGGTAGCCCATGGGGAGCTAGGATGCGAATGTACAGCCCGATAGCTGAGGAGTTTGCAAGCTTTTAAAGGCTCCTGCACGGAGATGACATCAGGGGCCCGTGTAGACCGCTGTATATAAAGTGAGAGGTTGTCTCTCTTGTTTCTTAATCCACGGCAATTCTATTGCCATATGCAGAGTGAAGAGGGTGAAGATGATGCAAGGGTGCAGGAAGGGGTTATGGCTGCGAAGGCGCTGGAGAGGGTTGAGATTGTGGGAGAGATTCGACCCGAGCAACTAACACGTCTAGAATACTCTCTATCTTATTGAGGCGTTCAGCAATTTGCGTAAAGCCTAAATTACCCTTTTGTTTGAGTTCCCGGTGTTCTTTCTGATTTTTTGACTGGTTCTTTTTAAATAATTCTCCGGTGACTCGGGTTGCTCTGTCCTTTTCTTTTTTGCTGGCTGTGGAGTGGAATCTATAATATCGGTCCCTGACACGGCTGCGATATCAGGCTCTACGACAGAGGAGGAGATGGATAGGGATGGAGAAGACGCGGGTTGGGCAGCTGTAAGTGTACTTAAACGCTCCAGCACCAAATCCAACTGCTGCTTTAACTCTTGATACTCTCGCATTAGACGTTCGATAGTCTTCTGAGTTTTAGAATTTTCTTCAGCGTCAGAGAGCATACAACAGGAGCAGGAGGCTTGCTTTTCCCAGCTCACCTTTTAGGGTTTGGTGCTGAAGTCGCGGCTTTGTGATGCACTTCGTCCAGGGCTTTTGCCTTTGCTGCCACGGTTTCGTCCAGGACTCCTACTTCTGCTCCTACGGTTTCGTCCAGCACTCTTGCTTCTGCTGCTACGATTTCTATCGTCGATGCTTGGAAAAAACTCCTTCTCGAGCTGGAACTCGGGCTGCTCCTGCTGGTGCTCTTGTTGCGACCTTTGTCGTGGCCAAGAGAGACAGCTGAAGCCACGCTGGAATCGTTGCTTGCATGCCCTGTCCCCCGTCTTGTGAGCGTCCTCACAGATGACGCACTGCGGGGTGCAGGGATAGTCTTCCGGGTGTTTCTGTCCGCATCATAAGCAAGTGAGGCGATTTGGCAAAGGACATACATGTCATCGGGGGCCGACTTGTCTGCAGTTTAGGCATGCTTCCACCTTCGGTCGAAAGTTGAAAACGGCGTAGAGGATGCCAAACATTTTGACTGACGGAGGAGCTCCTAAGCCATGAAGTGAATAAGCACTGAGTGTGAGGTACACCCCATGTCCCTTGCTTGGACTATTGGTAGAAGGGGATTCGCCCGACGTAATTCTTGAAGCAAGTCCTGAGGTGATTCACCATTCCAAGCGCGGTAGATGATCCCTGCCCGTGCCCCGTCCGGGGGAGCTATGTACGCGTGAAATCCCAGTTTTTTACCACGTAGCGTGAGTTCTCGTATTTTTGCAGAGTTGGCAACTCGGTCGGCGCAAGATGTGGACACGGTGAAAATATTTTTGGCCAGATTGGTGCACACAAGATCTTCGTCGGCAACCACAGAGTGCAGTCCGCTTTTGGCGACTACAGCCGCTCGTAACTCTACGTCGTTGTATTGGGCCAGAACTACGCCCGCACTCGGACGAAAGACAATCTTGAAGTCATCGACTGGCAACCGTGGCAGTCGTTTTAAACGAGGACGCGCCACAGCTGTGTTGTCGAGCTTGGAGGAAACGCTGGGCGGTAATTCCGTTTTGCGTGCTGGCGTTTCGGCAGCTGACGCCGCTTTACTTGACTGCGTTCCTTCAGTTTCTTTTTACTGTTGTCGAGGTTAGCGTTGTCTGGCATTCAGGACTACACTCAATTCTTCTGGGTTGAATTCTGTGGCAGGTCAATCCGTGCCACTCACCTTGTATGCCATTGCGTTACCGAATGAACTTGTGCACGCCCGTTGAAGCGCGAGCCCGACGCCGGTGCCGGTAGCGTTAGGGCTGACAAGGCGGCGTCCCCCGCTCAGGAAGAGTTGAAGTTTGCAAAGCTCTTCAAGAACAGAGAGATTTGAGGCACTCACCAGCAGCATCGGCAACTTGCTGAAGTTCAAGAGAGACCACTGTTGGCACCAAAAAAAGCAGTCTTGGTTCAACAACAACTTCGTAGAATACGGAGCCCATGCGAGGCACACCAGTCTTGCCTGGCCCCCTAGCGGACTCTCCTCATGTCATATAAAACATGACTACATGCTACACTGATTGCGTGCTCGTGTTCGTTTCGCTAGCTGCACATATACCAAATTGGCATCAGGTGACATGAATAGATTACGAAGGTAATAGGCACGTACAGACGATCTTGTCACGTCCAGCCGTGATAATCATGACATGAAAAAAAATGTACGGCATAGTTTACCTCCGCCTTAATGTTGTGCGCAATTTATTGTGAAATATTGATTGTCTTTTTTCAGAACAACATATGGTAAGCAAAGTTTATCATATCAAATACCTTATCTACTCCACGAAAATAGCTATGTCTGTGAATTTTTGAAAGAACATAACACAAAAAGCAGTGCGAAGAAAAAAGTTAAGATGTACTTCCTTCCTTGTAAGGAGCCTTATTTGTAGTAATAATTATAAACATTCCTTTTGTGTCGTTCATGCTTTTGCATATTAGATGAAAATTGCTGAAATTCTTTCTTTTCAAATGTTTTTCTCTAGGGTACTTTGTAATTCTGTCAGAAAATTCCCCTTGTTGCATTTTTATACATATAACTTTTTATATTGGTACTGCGAATTGGTGATGACTGTAATATGTTATTTTATAACGTATGTGTCGACATCTGTTATACTTGTTGAATTTGAATTTTGTGTCCCCTCATTAAAAAGCAGAATGAAATTTGTATTCTTTGTTCCACTTCACCTGAGCAAATGTATGGGTGGAGGGACCTTAGTTAGGCCGAGGTAATCTGCCTTTAGTCACTTCAACCTAGGCAATCGTTATTTTGTCTGAATAAACAGGGAATGAACGAATGAATGAATGAATATCGACCTTCCTCATATGTGCTTCGCATGTCAGTGATTCCCACTGTATGTGTGATCTGCCAATTTTTTATGATTTGAAACTCACGCATGCATGTTATGTGTGCTGTATACGTCTTCTGTGCTCATATATGCCGTATCCGGCTCATCGATCACGAGGTAGTACTTTTGTTCACGCGCCCGATCAAGCATGGGCTCTAAAAAATGCTCTCTGAAGACCGCTGTGATGACCAACTCGGAAAAGGAACCCATGGCTACTTTTATGGCGCACACTTTTCAACAAATGATAATTATTAGCACAGTGGCGCCCCAGCTGCCCAAGCATCCGAAAAAGTTTGAAATATTTACGCCACAGTTACATAAATGCTTGCGAATTTTAGCGCAATATAGAGAAACCGAAATCCTAGTAAGTATCCAGTGTTAGATAAAAATATTTACATGGCATTTCAGTATCACTAGCAGTCATGTACATAATTCTTTCCTATTTTCCATCACGTGTTGCATTTTCGAACAACCCAAAAGAATACTGGCGATTCCCTGCAGCACTTGAGGGCTATGAAGAACATGTTAACCTTACCCGGAGGTTGAATTCTGAAACATATACAGTTTTTTTTTTAATTTCTTCTGGGGCATCGCCAGCTGCTATACTGTGGTACTGTCACTGCGCTTCAACTAATCTGGTTTTATTTGCTTTATATCATAGGGTCATTTACTAACAAATGTCATTGCACGTTGAAGAAGAGGAAATTATCGAAATTTTTGGAGGCCTCCACTACAGCATCCTTCATTATCATAGTGTGGTCTTGGGACGTAAAACCCGACACGCTCTTCGTACTAAATTTCGTTTCGATGAGTGCTGGCGTGTGCACTGGCCACCCGTGTGCCTCTTTCATTCCGTACC